>NC_140581.1:1045051712-1045717569 GCF_964204655.1 Triturus cristatus
GGCGTGTTTTGCTGTTATCTCCTCCTTGAGACTTCTTGCAAAAAACACGCCCCCCGATCCGAAAAGGACGGGGCCTAATCGGAATGACTGACCTCTTCTCCAATGGCTGGCCAGCATTCAAGAGGCCAGCCAATGGAGAACAGGGGAGAAGAGGGGCGGGTTCAAGCCCCTCTTCTCCAAGTCATTAAATCTCGGAGCTAGACTGCGCAAGCGCAGCCTTCGCAGCCGAGACCTAAAAATGTGCATTGTGGCACAACCGATACAAGCAATTTATGTGCGTGTTGTGGCTTCAACAAACAATCTAGCACAGAGAGCTAGTCCCGAGTGCTCGAGAACTGACTCTGAAACAGAACAGTCACAAAAGTATTTAATGCCGAGTGTCTCGAGTTGTAACTGTCGAATTGCCCAACATGGGTGCTCGTGTTTGCTGTTTGATAATAGTCTGCTGGTTGACTCCGCTTATTCCAGTTCATCCCATTGTGACAGGGACACTCGGGCACTAACTACCTCAGACCTTAAATGTGCCTGCCACAGCAGTTACTTAAACATTCAGGAAAAGGAGACATCCATAGCTAATCATTCTTCCTTTCCCGATTTCCATAATTCTTGTTAGTCTTTCCAGGTATGATTTGGTTGTAGCTAGCAGCCCCCTGCAAAACCCTTACCGTGGCATGTGGTGCTTTGAACATGTTAAATCAACAGTTGGGTAGATTTGTTTGTGGTTTTCAGTCGTCCGTGCATTGTGGCAAACATGTTCAAAATATAACACCACCATCTCAAGGTACCTCTCCCTCCTACCCCCAAGCCTTAAAAAAACATGTTTAAAACACAATTTTTGTCTTCATTGTTTTCTTAAAACCTGCATAAAGTTGTGTGTGTGTGTGTGTGTGTGTATATATATATATATATATATATATATATATATATATATATATATATATATATTATGTGTATATATATATAATTTTTTCTCTCTTTTCTCAAGAGGAATGTATATGTAGCATAATTGATGACCAAATAAGTTTTGTTTTGGGTCTTTCAAATGGGAAACTGTTAAATGAAACAGTTTCCCCAGCAATTTAGTCTCACATAGAGGAGCCACTGCATTGTAATTAGGGGTGGGCAGAAGTGACAGAATTCTGCAGAGTTCTATAAAAACTCCACACAGTTCTGTGGAGTTCCCTGAGTGGCGTAATTCGACATGCACCGCTCGTGCTGATTTTTAGCACCGAGAGCTTGTTCCACGCTGAAAAATCATCACAAACGATACCATGTAGCGCGACAGAGGATGCTGCGTCTTTCTGCCGCTCAAGTAGATTTTCTACTCAAGTCGCCGCTTTCTCAACGCAAACGGTTACGAACTGCCACGACTACCTGTGTTGAGAAATCTCACCGGGAAGTGTTCTAGCTTTCGATTTTCTCGCTTGCCCGCTTAATGTTGGCGAGCGGCACGTGAGAAAAAAGTCTGCCATGCGGCAGTTGGCGGAGTTTTTCCAGAACTCCGTGCAGTGGCCAAGACTTCACGAACTCCGCTGGCAGAGCGGAGATGATCGCTCACCCCTAATTGTAATGTTCAGGCGACCAGGGAGCTCAATTGCTTGGAACGAAGGACAGTGGGTGTTCGCCTACAGTTAAATTTTTATTTTTATGGGGCCTTATTTTTTGTTTAGCTGCTGTTTCCTACTCAGAATGTGCTCTACTTTAATTCGAGCCCTTGGCACCCCTGTTACACCTCTGATCATTTAATTTAAATATGATTTCAATGCTGATTTTTCAGTTTGCTGCTGGTAAAGGATGGAATTGAGAAGTTTCAGAGGTGAAGCAGAATACAAAAAGGGGAATGGAGCTTAGGTTCAGTATGCTCACTGCTCTAATAGTATTTCAAGAAGCCTTTGAAAATAATTACCTACAGTATTAAAGACCAACGCAGTGTCAATGGAGACAATATAGCCCTGGTGTGGTTCTTCTGAAGCCCCCTTTATTATCCTTTGGAGGACCTATCCTAACACATTTCTCTTTTTCTTTCCCTTAGGTCACCCATCATTCGGGACTACAATAGAGAGGTTGGCATTTGTTCATCTTGGGCTGTGCTTATAGGCCTGTCAGGAAGTGGGTTATTAATGTGAGATTGAGATACACCTAATAATTAATCAATGCTATCTAGTTAGGTCCCTATAGAATCTCTGCTCAACCCATTAGCTATGGCACAAACAGCCAGCAAATCCGCAGAGAAATGCAAGTTAAATTTAAGAAGTACCAACATTTCTATAGTAGAGAACACAACACAAATTAATTTTGAAAAATAGAGAAAAATGTCATGAGCAAAATGAGACCAAGATCATTAAAATAGGTTAAAAAGAAACCGAGATATAAAATGTTACAGTTTTAAGCCAAAAAGTGCCAAGAAAAATGTAAAGAGACAATCAAAAGTCACTGTTTGCAGTTGACCTTGACCTAGGAGTGATTTTAGGCTGAGCGTGATGTACTGGAGGTCAGACACCCATTGTTGGCTGTCCTGGTCAAAGTTTTTATTTTCATGCTTAGTCTACCAGTGGAAGTCAAGGTAAGGTCTAAGACTATGTCTAGCGAGGGTCCCTCAAAGTCAGGTACATCATCGTCGAGCTTCTAATGAAGCTGGTGATTTTGGCGCCAACAGCTCAGAGCAAGACAAACCTGGATTTTGTAATCACTTGGGTCTGATAGATTTGCTGCCTTTCACAAAGGTTTTACTTTTGGACATAGTCTCTTTTTCTGAAGCCAGAATCCTCCTTTGGGGCAAGGCTTGAAGCTGCAGTCAGGCAGGTCTTCACAAGACCTGATACCTTTTCCGTGAGCTTCCTCTGAAACAGTTTTCATCTCCGCAAAAAGCTCCAAGTGGTGGAACAAACTTGGTTTTCTTCCCCCCCCCCCCAGGATATAACCTTCCTGTGAAAGTCTCAGCACCTTGCCAGAGTCCCCTTGGGTGGTAAAAAGAACTATGTCTTCAGGTGCCTAGAATGCCCCTTCTAGTCAGTCCTGTAGCACTAGCTACTCAGGGCAGGCTTCTGCGCACCAGGTCTCCTAGAGGGTCCAGTTCTCTGTGGTCAGCAGTGTCATCTTGGAATCAGACATCATTCTGCTTTTCGTGTCCCTGAAGGAGGCAAACAGGAGGCCAGCACCTTTACCTTCGGAGAGCAGTTCCAATCCCTGTGTGTAAGCAGGATTCAGGAGTCCTTCAGTGTGTCTTCCGGCAGGCACCAGAAGCCTTCCAGCAGGATCATCTTGTGCAGTATTCACAGCCCAGGAATATTCTCAGGAGGTGGTGGAGGCTGAGTTGCCATATTTATCCTGTGCACTAGACTTTGAATGGATAAATTCTGCCACCCAATTCGAACCAATTCTGTTCTCACAGTCACCCCACCTCCTTTTGCAGCACTTCCTCCTTGCCTTACTGTAAAATTACAGATGACAGAACCAGCAGGTCTGCCTTCAGCTCCTTAACTACTTCCTCTGTTTAGACGAGCTCTCTTTCCACCTGACAGGGTCCAAGCTGTTTCTCTTCTCTCCCTGTCAGTAAAACCTGGCTGTTTGTCAGGGTCCTAGTAATGAAAAGAAGAAGCCGTCTGGGCATTTTTGAGTCAAAAGAGATATTGCTTACCCTGCCCTTTGTTCCACAATGTTTCTGTCCACTCCCAGATAGGCAATTCATGCTAATTAGGCTGAGAGGCAGGCTATTGTCCTCTGACCCAGACTTGTTAACTGTCGCAGCCAAGGATGTATGTTGTAGCTTTGGTGGAGCTAAATGGGTAAAATGTTTTTAGGCCAGTTTTGGCTTAGCAGTACAAAATACATTTTTATAAAGTTACTTTTCCTCTTAAGTTATCAAAAATGTGATACCGCCGTTACCAACAATAAATCAGATTTTGAAAATTAGGAAAGAAATATGTTTTTGAGAATTCTTCTAGCATTTTTGCATGCAGATATAGGAAATAAATAAATCTAGCCGTGTCCACACAGTGAAATAGCTTTTGGGTTTCATTTCACTGTGAGAGCACACTAACTCCAGTATGTAGTATGCACTATTTTATATATTAACGCCCAGTGGACTTGCAATGCACACTTTAATGGTGACTTAAAAATACATAATAATAGGCTTTTCCTACATGGCAAAGGCACGTTCACTGCTGTGTCACTGCAGTGCATTTAAACTGCAGCCCAGCCATTGTACAGTGATGCTCCTGATAGGCATATATTTTTGGTCATGTACGTGGGTACTATGAATACACACTGTAGCCCACTTCTGATATTTAACTTGAACACCATGGGTGCACTTCCTGCACCATCTTCAGTAGTCTGAAATAGGAGATGAATAGACCAAAAAAGTGAATCCAATTTTACCAATAGTTGTTTGGGGCCAGAGTACACGCACTGGATACACATAATCAGTGTCGCAGAGTCCTAATACCAGCAACAATAGGATTCAGTAAATGGTGCAAAATTTGGGGTGAGATGTAGAAAAAGTGAGTTAGTTACAATGCCCATAGAGACTTTTAGACCACAAAATTCAGCCTTGTTATGTGTGTAATACACGTACAGGCACTACGTGAGTTAAATCAGAGCCTCGATGGAATCCATATTGGCCAAAAAAGATGAGCAGCATCCTGTTTTTTCTCCATCATGGGAGGAATTTGTTTTAAACTTTTGGGTCACTTGTATAGAAGAGGAAAAGAAAATTGTTCTATAATAATAAAATGTAGCCACATGGGGGCCAAAATAGGTTATATCATCCATAAAATCATGGAAGTGAGCAGCAATCGCACAATAAGGTATGCTAGATCCTCAAATGTGTTGTTTGTCCTCACAACACCCATCCGTGGCAAAGGATACGGTGCAACAAACTTTTGATTTTTGAGCACTTGTGTGGGGCCGGTTGGGGTAATTTGCCTCATCTTCCCAAGTGGGGAAAAACGTGGGACTAAAGCATGCTGAGCATTATTAAGTCTGAGATGGTATTGCATTTGTAAAGAAGCGCTTTAGCATATCTAGATAACATCTAAAGAAAGCCGTTTTAGTACAGATTCCAAGTATGAACCATAATTGGACATTACAGAAGGACCCAAGATCTTGAGAACATATTAAAAAAATCTCATTAATTGATGCAGGAGTACAGATAAATTCTAAATATTAGATCAGCAATTAGATCTGTAAAATGAGAAGTTCTAGTTACTCACTCCGGAATCTACAAGTCCTTCATTGAAAAGTGATATTCCTATTCTTAGTTGACCACAAGTATGCTTATTTATTTAACATATTTTCATAGTTCACATGCAATATCTCATTTCTGTGGCATAGGGTTGCCTTGTTTGATTCATACGTCTTTACTACAATGACATTCTTTAATGTCCCTTCATTGAATAAGAGGGGGACTGCGCATAAAAGCTTATATTGTTAGGCAGCCTGTTCACATTCCTCTATTCAAGAAAGTCAGGGAAGATCTAAGAGAGTTTGCTATACATTGCATAATAGAGTTTTCAGTACTCCCTTTCTGTTGAAAAATGATTTACCTGCCTTTGGCCCTTAGTTTTCGTTACCACCTATGTTTCCATGAGCTGTATAAAGCACTTTTGACATTTCCGAATCAGTTATTTTTTAACAAATACAAATAGTTTTCCGTTTTGCACTTTTGAAGGATGAGCTGCACCGCGATGTTTGTCAATTTGTAATCCATGCACCTCATAAAGATGACACATCCGTTGAGTTACTCATTTCCAGTAATGAGTAGGCTGTTATTTGCCTGCCTACTTCAAAGTTTGCCTCTTTGTAAGGAAAAATGTTTTCTATGTTACGTCACAAGAGAACCCGCTTGGCTTAGGTAATGGTTCATAGGCATTTTCCCCATGAGTCTGGGTAATGATTCTTTGTTCATTTTGTACAGAGGTTGTTTTTACGTCTGCCCTGGGGTTGCTTGTGTTCCCTTCTGTATGGGCGTCTCCTGGCAGTTTGGTGTGTGTTGTTCCCCTGAAGAGCAGGGTCAGTACTGATTTGCCTAAGGACAGCTTCTGCCTAGTTTGGCACGGTGGGCGAAAACAATGAATCGGAGTACTTTCCAGTGATTATTTTATTTGCGAGCTTTCCTCCTATTAGCTTTTGTGTGTTTAATTCTATACTTCTGGCATATTTGACCTGCAGTTAAAAGCTGCAGTGTCACGAGCTCTGATTTTAGAACTTGGGAGCTGTTATGCTCCAAAAGCGATTAATAATACAATTAACCTTTGTTAGGACTGAGAAATGCAGTCATAATAAAGGAACCAATTTCATTTAATTTAAAAAAAAATAAAAGTACCTGCAGATAACATATGTTGATCGACGGGGGTTTAAAGCACTGAGAAAATCATTTGAGCTTTTTTAAGTGAATGGCTGCAGTTTTGGGTTTAGTGATTTGCTGCGTTTTGTTTTGATGTCTGATTTTTCTTCATTGTGTTTCCTTAGTCTATTTCATCCACTCTACAATCTCTGTATGACTACTTCAGTGATCCTGCCACCTAATCTCGCTACCCAATATCTGCTCTATTGTGGTTTTGTGGTGGGTTGAGTAGGCCGATGCCTCGCTAAAATTAAAACGAGACAATGCGCTTAACTTGAGTGGATGTATTTCATCAGCCACTTTGCTTCATAGTCTTTTGAGTGATACATTGTTCATTGGCGTAAATGCTCAACTGGTTTGCCATTACATTTGTTTCATAGGCATGCTATATCTGCAACGTCTATCGAGCCCTGCATAAATGCGTCTCAGAAAAGCTGACCTGTCTTGCGTGTGGGGCATTTGATAGCTACCCCATCCTGTGCTTCTTATTCATAGCGTAAATATGGAGCCATTTTATTCCAAAACCTTAGACCATGCAACTTCCTCATGCACATTCCGCACAGAGGAAGTACAGGGGGAGTAGCAGTTGAGGCTGGACGTACCTGAAACACATAGGACAGAGGTTCTAGCACCATTTGACATCTAGTTTAATGGCTCTGTGCTGCGACTGTCCTACTCAGTCATTTAAATGTAAACGTTTGGTTTCATGTTGCGTTCAGCTATTATAAAATGTATTATATTAAATGTATGTGTTTTTTCGTTTTCTTGTTAAATTACGAACACATTATTTTTCCTCCTTTTTATAGGAAGCCGCACCAGACGTTGAGTGCGACCCCTTAATTTTTACTTTTGATGTCGAATCTGATACACCAAAACCATCCCCAAGAAGAAGAAAGGTAAGCGCTCCTCCTCACTTGGAGCCCTCTTCCCTTGTCCACAGGGCAGGCTTCAAAACATGGTTTAACAACAAAGTTGTGGAAAGGGTTAAACAGAACACATTCACAGTGTAATAGCAGTAGTTGAATGCACCATTTTAAGTTGCAGTTTTAAAAGTGCTTTGTCCTGCTTTGTAAGGCTTTCATTAATAATCATAAACCTTAAAACACTTCCCTGCTTTATTTGGTGACCCAAGAACATTTTTCCCCACACATTATTCCCAAAATGGGTGTACAAATTTAACATGTCCAGTGTAAACAAGCACTGGCAAAGGCAGTCAATCTCGCTAATGCTAGGGCTATTGGTTTTGGCAATTTGTTCTTAGCCATGTTGTACACCAGCGTGGCTGCTGTTCAATATGGCTAAAGGTTTGTGGCGTACAGGAGAGTGGCGTAAAGTGCAGTGGCATAGCGTACTGCAGAGTAGAGGAAAGCGCAGTGGCACAGCGTAGAGTGCTGAGATGCAGAGTGGAGCGTAGTGGCGCAAAGTGAAGTAGAGTGCAGTTACTTAGAGTGGTTCAGAGTAGAGTGAAGTGGCATAGAATGGAGTGGTGCAGGGTAGAGTACAGTGTGTTAGAGTTGCAAAGAGTGCAGTGGTACCAGAGTAGATAAGAGTGTCGAAGAGCGCAGTGATGTAGAGTGGAGTGGTAGAGAGCATCTGCATAGAATGTATTGGCATAGCATACAGTGGCATAGGGTCCACTGGCATAGTGTGCATTGGTGTAAAGTGATTTGGCGTAGAGTGCATTGGCACAAAGTAGAGTGGTGTAGAGAGGCATAGAGTGGAGCTGTGTACAGTGCAGTGGCATAGAATGGGGGGTGCAGAAAAAAGTGCAGTGGCACGGAGTGTAGTTGCACAAAGTGCAGTGGTGTACAGTAGAGTTGAGTGGCGTAGAATGCAGTGTTGCACAGTAGAGTGGAGTGTTGTAGAGTGCAGTGGTGCACAGTATATTGGAGTGTTGTAGAGTGCAATAGCGTATAGTGCAGTGGGGTAGAGTGGTTTTAGAGTGTCATGTAATAGAGTGGCATACATTGGAGTGGAGTGGAGTAGAGTAGAGCGGACTGGCATAGAGTGCATTGGCGTAGAGTGGAGTGGAGTAGAGTAGAGCGGACTGGCATAGAGTGCATTGGCGTAGAGTGGAGTGGTGTAGAGTAGAGCAGCGTAGAGTGTCTGAGAACCATATCTTATTGCGCACACTGAACTCGGTGTCTACCAAATTATCAAACCAACCACTATACTGCATATATTCAATTTAAAGATCCTGATCAGCTTAAATCATACACTTCAAAACTATTAGAAGACAATGGTAATTAGAACATTAAAAACGAGAAATCATCAGCAATATTATTTCAAACAATGCAGAATAGTGAGAGTGAACCTTCCCAGCGCCAATAAACTAGTCTGAATGGCGTTAGGCTCTTATGACACTCCCTGGGATCCTCGAGTTGATCCATTTTTGTTTTAACAAAAAGACTTTCCCTCGGGGGAACAATTAATACATTTATAAAATTCTTCAGTGTGTTCCTGTGACAATGCTTCCTAGCTATTGCCTCCATCACTTCCAAAAACGTGACCGGTCTGCATCACTATAAATTACAGTCTTTCCTCTGTTCCATTGGAGAATAAAACAATTAAGGGGAATGAGGACAATATAATATCACCTGTAGGAATGGGCAGACAGGGCCGGGGGGGCTCAAGTCTCCCTGATTCTCCCTAAATACTGCCAGATATGATTGCAAAAGTGTGCTCAGGAACCGAATCTTCACTGGAAATGGAACAGGCATGACTTTGGCATCTATGACAACAAGCACAGGTTCACACTGTCTTTTCAGGTCAAGCCTACTAGACAGCTGATGCGATGTCTGTTGCGAGGCATATTGCGGTTTACCAAGTATATAGAGGGACTTGGAGTCCTGTCCATTAATTATCATTGACAGGCTTTCCTTGTCACTCTCATCTGCCTTCTTATTTGTGTCCCAGCTTGTCAGTCTTGTGTTTGTCCCTCCAAAGAAGCATTGCCTTTTTACAATCTCTTTAATTCTGTCATCGATGCTTCCACTGCATGCTTTTGAGCATAACGTTTTTTTGTGAAGGTCTCTGTGTGCACGCGCTTTGAACCGTCTCTTTTGTGTATATCTGTCCTCCTGCATTCTGCTTTGCTTTCTGTTGCCCAACTGCTTCTTCTTGCCTTCCTCCCTCTTACACTCACCTGTGTGTTTCTCCCCATTGCTTTCCTCGCCCACACCCTCCATGCTGTTTTCCTCACCCACATTTTTATTTAGCTCCTGCCCCTCCTGCTTTTGCATCCTCTCCTTTGTTGCTTTGGCTTTCTGGCCTTCGCCCTTGTTTCTTCGCCGTTCCCCAGCCTCCCCTTATTGCTTTGCCATTCCCTCCACCCATCCCGTGTTACTTCCTCCTTGCCCGCCTGCATTAAAAAAAAGTGTTTGCATGTTTTTTTCTTCTTTTTAGTTACCTATGTGCCCAAATCATTTTGTAGGCACTTGCATGCATGGTGCGCAAACCTACAAAATGACACCAACTGCTGCGTCAAAGTCTTTTGTTTTCTTTTTCTTTTAGCCATGCTGTATTGCATTGCAGATGCTGTACAGCATGGCAAAGCCAATAGGTCAGAAAGGCGAAAGACCTATTGGCTTCGCCAATGCTTGTTTTCAGAGGATTATCCTTGGGCGTGGATGTTTTCAAGTGCTTTATAGTGCTGTACCATTCTTACTCGAACATCATCCTTACCTATAAAGCTAGTTTTAGTTCAAGCATAAGTACAGCACCCAAAAGTTGCATATTCCGAATGGAGAAGCCCTAGTGGGACGTCGCAGTGCCACAATTTCAATAGGATCAAGAGGTCATCAGCTTATAGCATGATCTAAATCCAGTATTAATCAATTTCAGTTGCTATGCAAATATTCAGGAACATGCAAAGAAATACCGCACTTACCCAAATAGCAAGAGTAAGCCAACACTGCTGAGACATGACCATCAGTGTCCAGAGGTCAGGGAATGTATGCTTGAGGTGTGTAATCCGACTGTAGGCTCACTCACAATACATAAGCCTTGTACTAGTGGACTAACTGCATAAGAGATGCCTTTTTTATTGAATTGTTACCTCTGCACCTAATTAAATAGCATCTCTTTGGGAAATAATCAGGTTTTGAGATCCCAAGCAATACAGTGGGTTGCTACTGGTTTATCATTTTGTCCTGATGATGACACTGCAAAAATAATGTTATTAGTGACTACTCATCTGGTATTTAGATGTCCAATATCTGGCACCCACCGACCTGTTTATATCATGTGTATTTGCCTTCTCACTTGACTATCAGTTGAGCCCTGCGCTACCAGAGATCCACTGTTTGTTGTAACGTTTTTAGACTGAATATTTCAAATGCCATATATGCTATATTTTTGGCTTTTCAATAAATACTCGAACCACCATTGGTGCTTGTGTCGTTCATGGTTTAGATCAGCGGTACTCAAAGTACGGCCCGCGGGCCAGTTGCGGCCCGCCAGCCCCTTCCATGCGGCCCTCGTGTAATACAACAGACAGTTGGCAATCAACTGCAATTCCGCCTGTTGTTAATCCTCGGGGGGCCGCATTCACTGGGTAAGGGATGAAAGAGGCATGCGCAAAACCAGTGCCTCGCAAGCAGAGGCGCAACTAGAGCCAAATTTCGGCGGGGGGGGGCTTGAATCTTTAAGCAGAGTGGAGCTGATTTCGGGGGAGGGGGGGGCTGCATCTTTAAGCAATAGGCAGAGTGGCGCTGCAGGGCCTCTTAGAAGGGGTGAAACAGCGAGGCCTCATTAACATGCAAATGGTCTTTCAAAGACCTGTGAAGTGCTCGGGTGCGGCTGTGGCCCGGGAAGCTGTCTCATCCCGAGCTGCCACACAGGTGGTTAAATGATTGTAAATAGATATTCCTTCTTGCCACATACTGCTCCAAGCAAAGATGTGAATAAACATGAGAAATGACACATAGTTTAATTGTCCACTGATGTTGCTGGACTGTGCTTGTTTTCCATTTTCCAAAAATAAATGTCAGTAAAATATTTTTAACGTACGTTTGGCCCATATTCAGGGGGCTTGTATTTGTGGGCTGGCAACTGCCAAAGATCACCGATGACGCCAAAAATCAGCACACAGAATCTAATCTTCAACCAGTTACCACTTACAGGTCAGCATGGCCTGTAGAACTTTGCGGGTTTTAGAATGGGTGCATGTTTAATTTTCCTCACAAGGACAATGAGTTCTCAGACAGAGAGCGGCAGAGAGATGTAGAAGACGGAGGGAGAGGGAGGGAGGGAGACAGGGAGCGAGGCAGAGGGGGGGAGACAGAGAGAGGGAACAGAGGGAGAGAGAGGGATGGAGACAGCGAGAGGGAGGGAGAGAGAGAGAGAGACGGAGGGGGAGGGAGACAGAGGGACACAGAGGGAGACAGGGAGACAGAAAGAGGGAGGCAGGGAGAGAGAGAGGGAGACAGGGAGAGAGAGAGGGAGACAGGGAGAGAGAGAGGGAGAGAGAGAGAGGGAGACAGGGAGAGAGAGAGGGAGACAGGGAGAGAGAGGGAGACAGGGAGAGAGAGAGGGAGACAGGGAGAGAGAGAGGGAGAAAGGGAGAGAGACAGGGAGAGAGAGAGGGAGACAAAGGGAGGGAGACAGAGGGAGACAAAGGGAGGGAGACAGAGGGAGACAAAGGGAGGGAGACAGAGAGAGGGAGGGGAGGACAGAGAGAGGGGGAGACAGAGAGAGGGGGAGACAGAGAGAGGGGGAGACAGGGAGGGAGACAGAGAGGGAGGGAGACAAAGGGACACAGACAGAGGGAGACAGAGACAGAGAGAGAGGGAGACCGGGAGAGAGAGAGAGAGAGTCCCTGTTTGGCAGTATGTCGTATGACCAAATGGGCTGCTCTATATGAGACAGCACGTTGCGTACGATATACTGCCAAACAAGGACTCGGGGAACTTTCATTTGCATACTACTGACTGTGTGAGCCTCTGAGGAATAGAGTCATCGAAACGCGTCGGGCTCAGTCAGGTGTAAATAATTACAGGCAAGCGCGACGAACCATACCTAATAAAAGCTTGTGGGGAAAAGCAGCTTGTGTTCAAGTGCGGTTCTTCTGATGGACAAATCCCCAATGAACTGTATACATATGTGTGTGTGTATGCTGGGTCTGGCGGCTCAGTGGACGAATGCGTCCGCTGCAGGGGTCTGTGTTCAACCTCAAGGTCAGTTTTTTTTGTTGCTCTAGCCCCGCCCACTCCACCACTGACCCCGCCCCCACCGGTGCGGCCCTCGGCCACAAACCACACTGTAAATTTGGCCCCCGAGAGAAAGTTTGTGAGTACCCCTTTAGATTGAATAATTCTTGTTTGAATTCAATATAAGAGTGGTTCCCTGTTTCAAAGATGTTTTCACAAAATAACCCGAAAATAACCATTGTTATTTGAATTGCCTTAATTACTCCCAGGTTCTCAAGGAAACTGAGGTGCTTCTGTTTTTTATAGTGTTAATATTTAAATAAGCCATGTGCAATTAGATTTTGATATTGTAGCCTAAATTGACAGATATTAGTAATCACAATTAAACCCCAATCCACCCCCAGCTCAACAGGCATTCTTGTTGCATTAGGGAATATGAAAGCACTGCTCTGATAATTTTAACGATTCCATTTGGTAAAACCTGACAGTTTTCTCATTAGTGTTCTTTCCTGGCCATGTCCCTCCTCTCTTCTTTCTTTTTGTACACTTCTGAGGCTAGACCCTGACCTCAGACTCTGTTGAATTAGAGAAATAGCAGTGAGCGAGAGACAGAAGAAGGGTCGAGAGGTTTAGAGCATGGCATAGTGATGTTAAGTGGAAAGAGAAGGGACACAGAGACTGATGAACTACAGAGATAGGTGATGTATGTAGAGACGTAAGTTAAAAAGAGAAAGGTGGGATAATGGGTAAGAAATATACAGACAGGAAGGATAAGGAAGATTTAAGTAGAGAAAGAGATGTAGGCAAGGTTTCCGAGAGAGATTGAGAGGTGATGATTATTAGAAATATAGAAAAAGAAATTTATAATGCAGCATTGGGTGTACCAAGGGTGAGTAGAAACGGATTAATGTAGAAAAAGGGGTGAGTTAGCGGTTAATGCAGAGAGAAGTAAATGTAAATGGGTAAAGAGGTGAGGTAGTAATAGACAAATAGAGCGATGCAAGGTAGAGAGAAAGTACTACGATGGGGAGATCTGGAAAATGAGATGTCAGAGAGAGAAGAGTAAGGGGTTAAAATTGACATAGGTTGGAGAGAGAAAATGAGTGACTTAGAGGGACAGGGCTGAGTTAGCGAAAGAGAGGTTAGGTTGAAACAGTGGGGGAGAAAGAGCAATGAGCTAGAGGGAGAGATAAATAGGTAGGCATTTAAAAATGGAGTGGGTATGGTGCGGTAGAGAGGGTAAATTGAAGTAGAGAAGAAGATAGCAGAGAAAGATGAGAGAGAGAAGACAGGTGAGGTAATGTTAGAGAAAGTAAGGTAGCAAGAAAGGAGTACGGTAGTGAGACAGGTAGAGAAAACTTAAGTGGAAAGAGGGTATATGTTGCAGAGACAAAGTAACAAACAAATAGTGTGGTAAATTGAAAGGTTAGTTGAGGTAGTGAGAAAGATGTAAGCTAGCTGGAGAAAGCTGGAGAAAGGAGGTAGAAAGAATGGTCAGTTATTGAGTGTTGTAGTAAAGGAGTGAAAGATATAGAGAAGACCAGTGTAGAGTGATAGAGGTTGAGATATAGGGGGGAAAGATGCTGGAAGGTGGGACCGAAACACAGCAATGAAGTGCAGAGAGGGATGAAACTGAGATAGAAGGAAGGAGTACAGCTACAGAGGTGGGCTCAGAGTGTAAAGAGAGAGGCAAGTGCAATAAAGACAGGCAAATGGAGATGGGATATAAAAAAGAAGTGTATTGAGAGAGGTGAGGAAGAGACAACAAAAGTTAAAGAGATGGCGTAGGTACAGGGAGATTTACAGAGGTTGAGCGAAAGAGACAAAGAGTGAGGGGTGCTGCTTTTAGTTACCCCTCCTCCTCCATCCCATCTCTGCTTGCTCCCACGCACCTCCCAGTGCCTGCCCTGTCCACAGATCATCCCCTTGTCAGGCACTTCTTTTCCCATCATTGCTGCTTTTCGTTCCCCCATCTCATCGCTTCCATCGCTGCTTGCTCCTCTCAACTCCCGGTGCGTTCCCTGTCACTGCATTTCCCTTTGTTGCAGCTCTTTGTTTCCCCCACCTCCTCCTTCCCATCTCTGTTTCCTCCCTCGCACCTCTCAGTGCTTGCCCCATCCTCAAATCACTCTCTAGCGTGACCCAGTTACTGCTTTAAACCCCGATTGTAGTCTTTTTCGTTCTAGCGAGTAGTGGGGTTCCGCCTTTTATTGTCCTGTTAGTGTATAGCTGATATGCTAATTTGAGCATGTGTTCACGGCTGCTATTACTTGACACGTGTAATCTCTGTTTATTTTCCTTGTTTTTGGATACTAGGCATGTGTGCATGTTTACACCATCTGTATTCGTTCGGAAATGGAAAATCAGATCTCAAGTGAATTAGGTAGGCGTTATCACAGGACATGTCGGAGCTTCTAAAGTACCCCTATGTTCCGATATAATTGCTTAGGCACATTTCTCCTGTGCAAAGTGATTGAACTGTTCATGTCTCACCTTGGTGCTTCTCAATTTCATAGGGTGGGACACATTTCTCCCGTCAGGGCACTTTCTTACTTTTCCGCATTCACCGGTTATGTGTTTCCGAGCACCATTGTTGATTAACTTGAATTCTCATAAAAGGAGCCAGGCTGAGTCTTGATGTCATCAAGGTCTGCCTGCCCCTCTGTGTCCAAGGCAAAAGTAGTGCGATGCGATATTTCCCTGTGTTTGCTACTGTTAACCAACCTAACGCTGTCATTTTTTCTGTTTTTTGTGTGCAGTTTTATATAGCACCAACACCACCGAAAGGTAGTGAAACTCTTTACATTAGCACCAGTTACTATTTTTGTGCAGTTTTATATAGCGGCAACACCACCCAAAGGTATTGGAGCGCTTTACTTTAGCACCAGTTCCTTTACACAAGGGCACATTCATTTTTGTAGTCACGGGGAAATTAAGAGATTTGCGCCAACTCAAGGATGTTAAGCCAATCCCGAAACTCAAGCCTGGTTTCCCAGCTCCATAGTGGGCTGCTCTGGCCCTTACGCCATATCGTCTCCCTAGCATCAGCCTCAGTTCTACATTTTGTGATTACGGGAAAATCACTTAATCTCCCCTTTTCTAAACACTACAGGCAATGGCAAAGTCAGGTTTTGCCTGTGTGAAATCTATTGCTTTTAGGTCTGGGCTAGACAGTGCATGCGCTGCTCGGCTAGACAACACATGCGCTGTCTCAAAGAGACGTGTTGTGTTCTATCTGTGGGCTTACAGGCCACCCATCTCCTACCATTGATAAACTTCAGCATTGCTCCCATTTTCTTTGAAGCCATTTGTCATGACATGGGGGCATCATGCCCTCTTCTTGTGTTTGGCCCTCCCATAGCGCATGGACCATGTCCACTTATACTGCGCCCGTTTTGCGCAGCAATTTTTTTTATTGTTTTCAGGCACTTCATAGGCATACTTGTGTTTTTTCAGGCCGTCTTCCTTGTACACATACACCAATGCTACTAAAATGCATGCGTGTATACATAAAATAATGCAATTCTTAAGAAGTTGTTAAACCCAACCAGCACTTATTTATTTATTATTTTTGCGTAATCTGATGGTATTGGAGCACTCGCTCTGTCCTCCGTCTTGCCATACTGCAAACTCGAGCCGATGGTATTAGAGCGCTTTAAGTGCTCACCAATTACATTCCACAATGACACATTCATTTGTGTTGCTGATCCTGCTTCAATTAAAGTATTTTCCCCCCTTCATTGTTACTTCCTCCCATTCTCACCCATCGTTGCTTGCTTATTTCCCTTTCCGCTTCCCTGCTTGACCCGTCCCCCCACTACCTCCCTTGTCGCTGCTGCATTTATTTTTATGTATTTTGCATAATCCAATGGTATTGGAACACTTATTCCGTCCTCCATATTGCCATAGTGCTTACACCACTCAATGGTATTGGAGCGCTTTAAGTGCTCACCAGTTACATTACAAAATGACACATTCATTGCCGTACCCAGGGGGGAGCCTAAATGATTTGCCCAGAATCACAAACTGTTCAGCTGACCCTGATATTGGAACCTGTATTCCCAGTTTCCCTGTTGGCAGCTGTGGTCCTTACGCCACATCCTCGCTTCACTTCAAAGCTGCTCAACAGTTTCTCACTCTCACACTTGTTCAGCAAGACCCGGTAACACTGAACAACCATTGACAAAGCCAATAGCTCTGGGCAATGCCCGAGCGGCTGGCCTTGTCAATGTGAATTTCTTTTTGCCATGATGTTTAGCTGCACATCCAGCTGTTTAGCATGGCTGAAAGTCACTGAAAAAAGTGCTGTGATGCGGCCTGCACTGACCACGTCATAGCGCTTTTTTTGTGTTAGGAGGGGCACAACAATAAACTCAACATGGGGGGCAAAGAGACACAGTGTCATCTCAACATCCTGTGATTCTGGGCTTCCAGTGACTTTCAGCCATGGTAAACATGCAGATGTGCTGCTAGATAGCATGCCAAAAAGACATTTACATTGACAAGGCCAATAGCTCGGGCATTGACAAAATAATTTGCCTTTGCCAATGCCAGTTCTTCACCACTGTTACTTTACTAAGAGCAATATCTCTTCTTTATCTTTTTTTTGCAGGAAGTTGCATCAGAAGTACAGTCCCAGCCTATCATTTTCATTTGTGATGTAGAAACAGATGCTCCAAAGCCGTTACCTAGAAGAAAGGTAAGTTGCCTCCTCAATTAGAACCCCATTTTCCACATCTCTAGTCTGTAAGACATGCAGGTACGCATGGCTAAATAGGAGCATGAGCAATCTGTAGAACTGGAGGGAGTAAACAAGATATTTTTTATAAGGTAATGGCATTTCAGATTGAAATGTGGTATGTGTCTCATTAATAGTTAGAAGTCTTCTACTGCTTGTTTCTGAATATCGGAATCACAAAAATCAGATTTCCATCAAAAGGGATAGAATAATAGGTAAAAGAGGTCTGCCAAAAAATGTAGCCCGTAATAGTTTTTGTAGTGGTCGTTCTCATAATTTCTCTTTCTGTTACCAGCCTGTTAATATATTGGTTATAATCTCTCTTTACTTTTTTCCTACTCCTTAACTAGTGTTCACACACCCATACAGATTTTCTCTCTCTATCTTCCTGCCATAAAAGTAAGGGTTCAGATATTGCTGCTCAGCATCTCACCCCATCACCTAACACATCCATCCTTATTGACCCTTTCACTTTATTCTTCACACCTTTGCTAAAAAACTGTAAAAATGCTTATTGTTTTCCTGCATATTACTACATTCAGTAATGGTGTCTTCTTAACTCATAAAATAGCACCTCATCAGTATAGTACACTTCAAACTCTCCTGCATACAAATATGTAATGGTGCTCAAATCCTCCTCAAAATTTGATACTCTGCAGCCACATCCTTAAATCCAAGTAAAGCATGCCACACTAGTCCCTCCTTCTTCCAAATATGCTACAGTATCCAATCAACATTCATTTCTGCATCATAGGATCTTCAATTCCAGTAATAAAGCTTAGAATAATTCCCCTCTACATGCGGAGACCCCAGAACACTTTACATCTAGTATCTGAAAGAAACATGTTAGTGATAGATTCCTCACCTTAGAATTACCCCCAGGCGTCAGACTGGATCCAAAAAGTTTTCGTCAGCAGTACCCCTACGCGTCGTAAGGTGGCGTCGTGGGGCTCCGCGTCCGTCGATAGCGTCGTGGTCCCCGAGATTACGTTGCGGCAGCTACTTAGACGCCGCCCTTGCGCGCTGACGTCAGTTCTTTCTTTTTCGGCGCCAGCAAGCACCGATCCGGAGTGAGCGGTACCCCCAGTCACTTTTTGACTGAGTTTTTCTAGGCCTTTTTGTCTCTATTTTTCGAGTCGATCAACTGTTGGTGCAGTAGGGATGCCCGGCTTCAAGTCCTGCAGGGACTGTCATCTCATGATGTCGGTGACGGACCCGCATTGCGTGTGTCTTTACTGCCGGGCCATGGCACCGAAGACTTTGCGGGAGCGGTCCCGAAAGTTGCTTGAAGTCCTTCAGTCGGCTCCGCGCCACTCAAGGTCTCGGTCCCGTGGGAGGTCGAGGGACCGGTCGCGGAGCCACCACCACCATCGTTCGTTGGGATCAAAGTCTTCGCACTCTGGGTTAGGTAAAAGAAGCGTTCCAGGAAGTCAAAGAAGCGCCGTCGCTCTCCGACTTCCCATCGCGCGGCTCCGGTGGAGCCTACACAGTCACCGTCAGCCTACCCATCCTTCCCGGGTCGTCGGCGACTCCGGCCCCGCTGCAGGAATTTCTGTCAGCCATGGCTCGCCTCTTTGAGCCATCGGGCCCCGCCGGTGCGGCTTTGGGCTCGCGGGCCTGACTGGGGGTCCTCGCCCTTTACTGTCAGCAGCTCCGGCATCGCTGTCGGCTTCTGCCCCGGCGCCGTAGGGCCCCCTTGGATCCAGCCTGGATCCCGGTCGATGCTGGTTGACCTTGTGACACCTCCACCTGTCAAGAATTCCTGTCATACAAGGGAAACACGCCCTTATGTAAACAGGAGAGCTGTTACATAACTCAAGGAAAACACGCCCTTATGTAAACAGGAGAGCTGTTACATAACTCAAGGGAAACACGCCCTTATGTAAACAGGAGAGCTGTTACATAACTCAAGGGAAACACGCCCTTATGTAAACAGGAGAGCTGTTACATAACTCAAGGAAACACGCCCTTATGTAAACAGGAGAGCTGTTACATAACTCAAGGAAAACACGCCCTATAAAGGGAGGAACCGGGAGGTACAACGCTGTTGGATATTGTGTTCACACCGACGTACCTGCTTCGTGAAGAGCAGTGTTCCGGAGTGGTGCTCCAGTAAGGCAAGAATGGAGGTAGGTCGAGTCGTTACTCCCTGGGCCGTGTCTTGCCCCATCGTCACCTGTGAAGGACCCGGAAGCTCTACCGGTCAACCATTGAGCTTCGCTTTTTGACTCGGCTGAGTCCAAGCGCAGTGGCGCTTTTGCTGGTTGGAGTCGTAACTCCCAGCCCGACCAGAGACACAGGGACTGCCAGCTGTAACGCACACCAGGAGGTGTTTGCCGCGTTACAGACTCGGAAGTCCACAGGATCGATCGAGCGGCTGCTCTCGGTTCAGTCTTCTTGCTTGTGATTGGGGTATCGGTGACGCATCACCAGGAGGTGACTCCGCGTCCCGGTGCAGTCTGAGGAAGAGGTTGAGCGGCTGCTCCCTTCAGGTAGAGACCCCGGCTGGGTGTTTCCCTGACTCCTCGATTCTCCCCAACACTCTTCGTGCCCCTCACAGCCTACCGATTGGCATTGTCGGCCATTTCATTTCTGCCCTCTGTTGGCATACGCCGGGACCGGCGTATATGCAGAGGACGGTTAGGACCATCCGTGCTGTGGGCTGGTAACGTACTTAGCCTGGAGGATTCCAGTGACTATAACTTGTTTATTCTTTGTATTATATTTGCCTTCATTAAAACAACTAACCCTTCACTAGTGGTTGCGTCCTCATTGTCGTGTCTGTTAAACGATCCTGAGACGTTCAGGGCGTTACAAAATATCCGACCTTAATAACACTAACTGTCTCCCGGTCGATAACAGACATGGCAACACTTGATGATGTGCTGGCTGCTTTAGCGGCCATGCAAGTTGAAGTGGCTGCCTCTAGGCAAGAAACAGCCGATGTAAAAGCCAGACTGGATGCTATCCAATTGGACCCGCTCACGCCCAGCACCTCCCTCACGAATCAGACCCCTGCGGTAGTAGTGGAAATGCCGGTAGCCATCCCCTTGGCGACACCAGAGAGGTACAGTGGGGATCCTAACACAGTGCAGGTATTCCTCACACAAGTGGCGCTACATTTATCGTGCAAACCAAAGGCGTTCCCCACGAGTCAGGCTCGTGTGGCTTTCCTTATATCCTATTTGGCTGGAAACGCGGCACAATGGGCCGTACCTCTGGTGAGCAGGGACGACCCCCTCTTATGTGATTGGGGTGCTTTTCGCGAGGAATTCCTGAAGGTATTCGACAGAAGGGCTGACTCGTACACGGCGGACCGTGAAATGCTTGAGTTGAGACCGGGATCCAACGACCTGGTGCAGTATCTCAACGCGTTCCGAAGGCTGGTTGCGGAAACCAAGTGGCCTGTTGCTAAACAGACGGCGCTCTTCCATCAAGGGCTGTGCGATGAGCTCAAGGACGCCGTGGCTCATATTGACCCTCAACCCAAGACATGTGAGGGCCTTATCAACCTGGTATTACGGCTGGAACATAGGCTAAGTGAAAGAAAGGGGGATCATGGGAGAAAAGGAAAATCCCTTCCATCCTATGTGACGGTGGGAAGTCCTGAAACTTCCACCGCATCCAAGGGAGAACCCATGGACATCGGCGCAATACGAGCGAGCCTCACAGCCACGGAGAAAGAGTCACGCCGTAAACAAGGATTGTGCCTATATTGTGGCAAAAAAGGCCACTACGTACATGAATGCCCTGCCAAACCGAAGACGTCACGTTATCGGGCCAACCGGTCGGTAACAGCCGTGGTGGACATACCGGCGGAAAACTAGAGGACTCCAAGACCAGAGAAGGGGCATCTCGGAGTCACTCATCCATCCCTTCACTTTCCAACTCGGTCACTAAGGGACAACGACACCTGTTTATCACGGTGCACGTGGGAGTGCATGACCAGTGGATACCCGTTGTGGCCATGGTGGATTCAGGGGCCACTGGCATGTTTATGGACCACAACGAGGCATGCAGGCTAGGGCTAGTGCTTCTTCCCAAAGCTGTACCCGAAGACGTCTATGCTGTAGACGGAAGGCGATTGGTGACGGGGCCCATCGGGCAGCACACGGGGGTCCTTCCGATGAGATATGGGTGGAACCATTTGGAACAAATCGATTTTAACATCATCCGAGCGCCCCAATATGGCGTCATATTGGGATTGCCGTGGCTACAGAAACACAACCCCTTTGTGGATTGGCCAACACATCGCATCGAAATGACGTCACCGTATTGCATCCTGCATTGTGGAATAAGAACGGAATCCCTTGACGCAGATGAGAGCGGGAGTCAGACGGTGGCTACAGCGGCAGAAAAAGATGTGGCTCTCCCCCAGGCTTATCACAGTTTTGAGGATGTATTTGATGAGGTAAAGGCGGAAGTGCTACCACCACATAGACAGTTTGACTGCCAGATCGACCTGGTGCCAGGGGCCAGCGTTCCCAGCGGCAGGCTGTATGCCCTGACGGAGCCTGAAAACGTGCATCTCCGGGGGTACCTGGATAAACTCCTCAAGCTAGGATTCATCCGCCCGTCCAAGTCTCCGGCCGCCTCGCCACTCTTCTTCATCCCGAAGGCTAATGGGGAGCTGAGAGCCTGTGTGGACTTTAGGGCATTGAATGCGATAACCATAAAAAATCGGTACCCCTTGCCTCTCATCAGTGTACTTCTGGAACAGGTCAAGAAAGCTCGTATCTACACCAAGTTGGATTTGAAAGGGGCATACCATCTGGTGCGCATGAGGGACGGAGACGAGTGGAAGACCGCCTTTAAGACCAGGTTCGGCCTTTTTGAGTACCTCGTCATGCCGTTCGGTCTGTGCAACGCCCCGGCAGCCTTTCAGTACTTTTTGAATGAGGTATTCAGAGAGGAGTTGGATATCTACGTGGTCGTATATATCGACGACATCCTCATCTATTCGTCCAGTGTGGAGGAGCACGTACACCACGTCAAAGCTGTGCTCCAAAAGCTGAGGGAAAACATGCTGTTTTGTAAACTCAGCAAGTGTGACTTCCACGTCACATCCGTGGAATTCCTCGGAGTGATGCTGAGTCCAGAGGGACAGGAGATGGCAGAACGAAAGATCAAGGCGGTGAAAGAATGGCCGGTGCCCCAAAGCGTGAAGGACGTCCAAAGTTTCATTGGCTTCGCCAACTTTTACAGGCGGTTCATAGATGGATTTTCAGGAGTGGTGGCCCCAATCACACAGCTACTGAGGAAGTCCAAGGAGTTTGTCTGGTCCCCTGAAGCGAACAAAGTCTTTGAGGCCCTGAAAAGCGCCTTTGGTAAGGCGCCGGTGTTGGCTCACCCCGATCCGGATCTCCCCTACGTGGTGGAAGCGGACGCGTCGGATGTGGCGCTGGGGGCTATCTTGTCCCAACGCAACCACGACACAGGGGTGCTTCATCCCGTTGCGTACATGTCCCGCAAACTCAACGACGCCGAACGCAACTACCATATTGCGGAGAAGGAGCTTCTCGCAATCAAGGACGCCTTCACCGAATGGAGGCATTGGTTGATGGGGGCAAGACATGTGGTATCGGTGTACACGGACCATCGGAACCTACAGTTCATGACTGCCACTAGACACCTTTCTCCCAGGCAGCTGCGGTGGATGATCTTCTTTGCGGGGTTCAACTTCCGCATCACATATCGGCCGGGGACGGAAAACCGAAAGGCGGACGCCCTGTCCCGTCAATCTGCAGTTAAGGAACCATTGCCTGCGACCGAGCGTTCCATCATTTCCCCGAGGATGGTATTGGGGGTTATCCAACCGGATACTTTCCTGAGGGGAATAAAGAGAGGGATCAGGTCATTCGCATGGCGGAGGTGGCTCCTCAGTCACAGAGAATGGCAGCTGAAGGACGGGATACCCCTGAAGGGCAGGTGCCTATTGATACCCACGCCTAGGCTAAGGAAACAAGCATTCATCTGGTGCCATGACTCCCCATGCGCAGGTCATTTGGGCTTTGAAAAAACGGTGGCTAGCATGGGACGGCATTTCTGGTGGCCAACCATGAGAGTGGATGTCAGGAGGTGGGGACAGGAGTGTCCTACGTGTGCTACCATGAAGGCCGACCATGGCCGAACCCAAGGGCTCTTACATCCACTTCCAACCCCGGATAGACCATGGGATAGCATATCACTGGACTTCGTGGTGGGCCTACCGGTAGACCAGGGGATGACGGCAATACTGGTGGTGGTGGATTACTTGACGAAAATGGGGCACTTCATTCCCTGCAAGAGAGTCCCTACGGCCGGGGAATTGGCGTCACTACTCCTAAAGAATGTGGTACGACTGCATGGATTACCTGGGGTGATCGTGTCGGACCGGGGGTCGCAGTTTACTGCGCAATTCTGGAAGACTTGGTGCACTGCGCTGCATGTTAAGACCGCCCTGTCCACCAGCTACCACCCTCAAACGGACGGCCAAACCGAGCGCCTGAACCAAACGCTCAAACAGTATCTGCGATGTTTTGTGGACCAGGGCAGGGAAGAATGGGTCGACTTGCTATGGGTTGCAGAGATAGCCTATAACAACGCCACTCACAGCTCCACACAGTCATCTCCGTTCTATAGCAACTATGGCCAACATCCCAGGTTCTTGCCATTTCTACATCCGTTCAGAGAGGACAGGATTCCCGCCACAGCGGACAGGGTGGCACACATAAAAGACACATTGATGCGCTCAAGGGCTGTCCTAATAGAGGCCAAGAGAAGATACAAGGCTGCGGCAGATAGGAAGAGAAGGCCCGGGCCACTGTACCGCACTGGAGACTACGTCTGGATATCCACAAGAAACATGAGGTTTCGAAAGAACAGTGTGTTCCATCCCAAGTACATGGGCCCCTATCGAATTACCAAGTGTATGGGTCCCGTGAACGTGAAGGTGTGCTTGCCCCAGTCATTGCGGATACACCCTGTCTTTCATGTATCATTGCTCAAACCAGCACCCTCCAAGCCGTCTGGGACACCTCGGCCGGTATGCATGGAGTCGGAGGTGGAGTATGAAGTGTCGGGCATACGGGCGTCCAAATGGCGCAGGGGGAAGCTGTGGTACCTGGTTGCGTGGAAAGGCTATGGCCCGGAGGAGCATTCATGGGAACCGGCTGAAGGGGTTCATGCTCCGCGCTTGGTCTCCTTGTTCCATCGGCGTTTTCCTGCCAGCGCTGGACCCGTGGGGAGCCGCTGAGAGGGAGGATGTACTGTCAAGAATTCCTGTCATACAAGGGAAACACGCCCTTATGTAAACAGGAGAGCTGTTACATAACTCAAGGAAAACACGCCCTTATGTAAACAGGAGAGCTGTTACATAACTCAAGGGAAACACGCCCTTATGTAAACAGGAGAGCTGTTACATAACTCAAGGGAAACACGCCCTTATGTAAACAGGAGAGCTGTTACATAACTCAAGGAAACACGCCCTTATGTAAACAGGAGAGCTGTTACATAACTCAAGGAAAACACGCCCTATAAAGGGAGGAACCGGGAGGTACAACGCTGTCGGATATTGTGTTCACACCGACGTACCTGCTTCGTGAAGAGCAGTGTTCCGGAGTGGTGCTCCAGTAAGGCAAGAACGGAGGTAGGTCGAGTCGTTACTCCCTGGGCCGTGTCTTGCCCCATCGTCACCTGTGAAGGACCCGGAAGCTCTACCGGTCAACCATTGAGCTTCGCTTTTTGACTCGGCTGAGTCCAAGCGCAGTGGCGCTTTTGCTGGTTGGAGTCGTAACTCCCAGCCCGACCAGAGACACAGGGACTGCCAGCTGTAACGCACACCAGGAGGTGTTTGCCGCGTTACAGACTCGGAAGTCCACAGGATCGATCGAGCGGCTGCTCTCGGTTCAGTCTTCTTGCTTGTGATTGGGGTATCGGTGACGCATCACCAGGAGGTGACTCCGCGTCCCGGTGCAGTCTGAGGAAGAGGTTGAGCGGCTGCTCCCTTCAGGTAGAGACCCCGGCTGGGTGTTTCCCTGACTCCTCGATTCTCCCCAACACTCTTCGTGCCCCTCACAGCCTACCGATTGGCATTGTCGGCCATTTCATTTCTGCCCTCTGTTGGCATACGCCGGGACCGGCGTATATGCAGAGGACGGTTAGGACCATCCGTGCTGTGGGCTGGTAACGTACTTAGCCTGGAGGATTCCAGTGACTATAACTTGTTTATTCTTTGTATTATATTTGCCTTCATTAAAACAACTAACCCTTCACTAGTGGTTGCGTCATTGTCGTGTCTGTTAAACGATCCTGAGACGTTCAGGGCGTTACACCACCAATGTCGACCCCACCGGACGACGTCGCCCTTGGTTTCAGCCCGATGTTTATACGGCGGCAGAACGGTGTCGCCCGACGCTGATGGGGGATTTCTATTCCTATGTCCAGCCTCCTCCTTATTTTCGGCCTGTTCATCAGCCTTCGGAGGAAGGGAAGTACTGGGAGGGGTCTGAGGACCCTCTCACAGCACAATGTGAGTTTGACCCGGACTGGGTAGAGTAGCTGGGGGAGGCCAGTGTTCTTGATACCTTGGCATGCTAACTCCTCTTACCGTGGCTACGGAGGAGGGTGCAAGTTACGCAGTGGTGTTGCGTAGGGCGGCTGAGGCCCTCCACCTCGAACTCCCTACAGTGGCAGTCAGGACTAACCTCCTGACAGAAGTGTTTCAGCCGGCGTCTACATCTGCGGAGCCACTGCTACCTTTTAATGATGCACTTTCAGATGTTCTTTTGGGCACCTGGTCCAGGCCCAACACCGGGTCTCCTGTGGATAGGAACGTGGCCCGACGCCATCGACCGGCCCCGGGCGACTCCCTTTTCCTTTCCCAACACCTCACCCCTTAGAGCTTGGTTGTCCAGGCCTCTGCGTCCCAGAGCGCATTCCCTACCGCACCACCGGACAGGGAATCCAAGAAACTGGAGCATTTTGGTAAGAAGATTTTTTCTTCTGCAGTTCAGGGCTGCGGTCTGTGAACACCGCATGCCTCTTGGGCCGTTATTCCCACTCTGGGTGGGATACGGTGGCGTGCGTGCTGCCTCACTGTCCAGAGGTGGCTCGGACAGTGCTCTCCCAAGCTATTGCTGAAGGGAGGGATGCAGCCAAGTTCACGATTCGTTGTGGCATTGGCACCACCGTTTCACCGGCCAGGGCGATTTCCACGACAGTGACGCTCTGTCGCCACGCCTAGCTGAGGACCACTGGTTTTTCTGGGGATGTCCCGGACACTCTGATGGACATGCCCTTTGATGGCATTCGCCTTTTCGGCAACAAAGCAGATAGTGCGTTGGAGTGCTTTAAGGACTCGTGGGCTACGGCCAAGTCCCTGTACCTTTCCGCTACGCGCTCTACTCTGCCTTCTGCTTTTTGCTCCTTTCGTGGCCTCGGAAGGGGCGCCCGTCACGTTTGCTTCAGAGCCACAGGCCTGCTCAGCAACAGTCTCAGCGCTGCCGCGGACGTGGGACCCGCTAAGGCGGGTCAGGGAACCAGCGGTTGGGTCAGTCCACCTTCACCCCGGCCACCACTGCCTCCAAACCATCCTAGCAAAAGACACACAATTGATGGACGGAATGCAGAACAAATCCAAACATTCACCACCAGTCAAGAGATCTGGGTTAAATCCATCATTCTTTTGCTCACCATGCCACCCCAGTTTAGACCTGGCTATATGCAAATCAGTCTTGACCCTGTGCCTCATGGGAACAGTCCATCCCGAACTGCCAAGCCAGGTCCTCCCTGGACCGGAAACAAGCATCAAACTGGAATGGCATGGTGAGCAAAAAAACGATGGATTTAGGCCCAGATCTCTGTACTGGGGTGAATGTATGACATTGTTCTGCATTCTGTCCATCAACTTTTGTTTTTGCAAACCATCCTAGTCCAGTTTTTCAGGCCCATCAAAAGCCAGTGGGCGGCAGGATTCGCCATCACCTCCCCCAATGGCGCACCATCACTTCAGACAGGTGGGTTTTACAATTAGTCCTAAGGGGCTACTCCCTCCCCTTCGAGACTACCCCTCCAGCCATGCCACCCCAGTGCCACCACATTTCGGGGGATCACTTGGCACTTCTTCAACAGGAAGTCACGGCCCTCTTGGCCAAGCGGGCCATCGAGCGCATTCCTGTGCCAGAACTAGGACGTGGTTATTACTCCCACTACTTTTTGGTGCCCAAGAAGGACAAGGGCCTGCATCCTATCTTGGACCTCAGGGACGTCAATCGCTTCCTCCGGAAGGAGAAGTTCAAGTTGTTCACTCTGGCTCAAGTCTTGTCTGCCCACGACCCTGGAGACTAGATGGTAGTGTTGGACCTGCACGATGCATATTTCCACATTCCCGTCCTGCCAGTCTACTGGCGTTACCTACGGTTTACTACGGCACTTTCAGCTTACCGTGCTCCCCTTTGGCCTTACCAGCACCCCTTGGGTGTTCACGAAAGTGATGGCGGTGGTTGCAGCTCATCTGCGCAAATCGGGGATTTCAGTCTTCCCCTATCTCGACGACTGGTTGTTGAAGGCGAGCTCGCCCCAGACAGTCGTCTCCCACCTCCAGACTACAGCAGACCTCCTGCATTTGCTGGGGTTCTCCATCAATGTGCCGAAGTCGCACCCGATTCCCTCTCAGAAGCTCCTCTTCATCGGAGTGGTTTTGGATACGACGCACTTTCGGGTCTATCCTCCCGAACGGCGAGTCCAGGATATTCAGGCTCTGATTCCGATATTTCAGCCTCTATTCTTGGTTTTGGTCAGGATGACCCTGAGGCTGCTGGGCCTCATGGCCTCCTGCATCCTGCTGGTCAATCATGCCAGATGGCATATGCGGGCGCTGCAGTGGGACCTGAAGCTCCAGTGGGCGCAGCAAATGGGGAACCTGTCCAATTACGTCCAGGTCTCGGAGTGCACTGCACAACAGCTTCAGTGGTGGCTCACGAACCTGCATTGGATCAATGGCAGATCCCTCTCCCTTCCCCAACCGGAGCACACAGTGGTGATGGATGCGTCCCTGCTGGGATGGGGCGGCTACATGTGAGAGGCGGAGATCAGGGGCCTCTGGTCTCCGGTGGAGTCCAGGCTCCATATCAACCTTCTAGCGCTCCGGGCGATCCGACTTGCACTGAAGGCATTCCTTCCCTCTGTCAAGGGGAGAGTAGTGCAGGTGTTCACAGACCACACCAACGCCACGTAGTACTGCAACAAACAAGGCGGGGTGGGGTCGAGGACCCAATGTCAGGAGGCTGTGCGCCTCTGGACATGGCTGGAACATCGGGGCATTTCCCTGGTGGTTCAACACCTGGCAGGTTCACTGAACGCCAGGTAGGACGAACTCAGCCGCAGGTGCATGATGGATCACGAATGGCGTCTTCACTCTGACGTGGCGCAAGGTCTCTTTCAACAGTTGGGAGAGCCTTGGTTAGATCTATTCGCCACCGAAGAGAATGCGCAATGTCAGCAGTTCTGCATGTTGAAATTTCCGAAGGCGGCACTCGCTCTGCGCCGCTTTTCGTCGCGAGTGGAGTTGCGGTCTGTTGTACGCCTTTCCGCCTATACCACTTCTGCCCAGAGTGCTGAAGAAGTTCGGGCGCGACCGGGCCCAAGTCATTCTTGTGGCTCCGGACTGTGCTCGAAGAGTTTGGTATCCCGAGCTACTCAGTATGACTATCGATTCCCCGATCCGACTGCCTCTTCGGGAGGATCTTCTGTCGCAGCAGCAGGGGACGGTCCTCCACCCGAACCTGTCCAGCCTCCACCTCCTTGCGTGGAGATTGAGCGGTGGCAGTTGATTCCTTTTGACTTGCTTCCTGAAGTCTGTGATGTCATTCTGGTAGCCAGGCGTCCTTCCACTAAGTTGATATATGCCTGCAGGTGGAACAAGTTTGTGGCATGGTGCTCTGCAAAGGCTGTGGATCCCCTTTCTGCCCCTCTTTCTGAAGTCCTACTGTTCCTTCTGTCTTAGGCCCAGCAGGGCTCTGCTCTGGGCACTATCAAGGGCTATCTTTCTGCTATTTCGCCCTTTCTCAGGCTCCCTGATCAGCCCTCTCTTTTCAAGTCCCCTGTTGTTAACAGATTCCTTAAAGGCATTACTCACCTTTTTCCTCCAATTCCCTTCGTAATGCCACAGTGAGACTTGAACCTGGTTCTCACATTCTTAATATGCGCTCCCTTTGAGCCTCTTCACAACTGTCCTCTTCGTCTGTTAACTCTGAAGACTGCTTTCCTGGTTGCCATCACTTCTGCAAGGAGAATGAGTGAGCTCCTAGGACTTTCTTGCAAACCTCCTTTTCTATCTGTCCATCCGGACAAGGTTGTGCTCAGGACACGTCCATCCTTTCTGCCAAAAGTTGTCACTGCCTTTAACATCGGGCAGACCATCACTATGCCCACCTTCTTTACGCCTCTGCATCCTTCCAGAGAGAAAGAGAGGCTCCAACCTTCTGGACCCAAAACGTGCGCTCTCTTTTTACCTGAATTGCACACAACAATTCCGGGTGGATGGCCAGCTCTTTGTTGGCTACGTTGGCGTCAAGAAAGGTCGGGCGGGACACAAGTGGACTATCTCCAGATGGGTCATCTTGTGTATTAAAACCTGTTATTCTCTGACTAAGAAGGAGCCTCCGTTTGGGGCTGCGCGCCCAGTCCACCACGGCGATGGCTGCCACTACGGAATTGGGACGTGGTGTCCCCTTACAAGACATCTGTCAGGCAGCTATGTGGGCCTCGCTGCACACTTTTACTAAGCACTATTGCCTGGACAGCCAAGTCCGGAGAGACGGCTTCTTTGGCCGTTCTGTTCTCCGGGACTTCCTGGTGTGATCTTTGTTTGCAGACCCACCACCGGGGTTGGTATTGCTGGGGTATCTATTCTAAGTTGAGGAATCTATCACTAACGTGTTTCTTTCAGATGAACAAGTTACTTACCTTCGGTAACGATATATCTGTAAGAAACATTAGTTAGTGATAGATTCCTTACCGCCCCACCCATCCTCTCCATTCAGCGAACTGATTTCTAGGGTTAAGGTCATTCCTTTCAGGGCCCTAGTTTCAATGCACCAGTGTTCAGTATCTTGCATGGCTCTGCGTTCCTGGCGCGGAAAGTCATGTACAGAATTGACGTCAGCGCGCGAGGGCGGCGTCTAAGTAGCTGCTGCGATGTCATCTCGGCAACCACGACGCCAACGGCAGACGCGGAGCAACACGACGCCACCTTCCGACGCGTAGGGGTACTGCTGACGAAAACTTTCCGGATCCAGTCTGACGCCTTGGGGTAATTCTAAGGTGAGGAATCTATCACTAACTAATGTTTCCTACAGATATATTGTTACCGAAGGTAAGTAACTTGTGAATTTAAATATATTGCAGAGAGGTTAAGGTATTCAGCATGTCCACAAGTAGAGAAGCTCTCTCCAAAGCCTATTCAGGCAAGTTTTCTGAGTATTAGACCTTTAAAAAATAAAGGTGGGTGGCTTCTAGGGGGCCTACCTCCTACACTATTCCCATGTTCGTCTACTGAGTCGTGCAAGGCAGAGTAGAGGACACTCTGGTGAAAATGCCGGCTAAAAGGTGTGAGTTGCATTCAAGATAGTGGCTGCGACTACAGCCAGGGCCACAAAAACAGAAGCAGCTGCTTAAAAAGAAGTTGGCAGATCCCATGCCTGGGACTTCCTGAATCATTTGTCACCTCCGTAGCTTTGTGGACGATGGACTTTCGAGGTGAAGCGGCGCCGCCCGCCTGATGGTGCAGGGTGTCCTGAAGGCAGGCTAGCTTAGCACTGCATAGAGGCAGTGGAGTCTTGAGACCTGTGGCTGAGCAACTTTAGAGCTGTGGTGTGGGTGGGTACTTGTCCTTATCTGAACCACTTGTGAGGGTCGCTGCCCCTGCGGTGCTGGAGGGCATCTGACTTAGACACACGGAGAAGAGGGGGAAAGAAGCACTACTCCGTTCAACTAAGCACTCCTTGGATATTTGGAGCATGATATGGGCTGACAAGATCCAGGGGCGTAACACAGGCCCCGCAACCCCTGTGGTGCGGGGGGGGCCCATGCTCCAGGGGGCCCCCTCTGCACTGTCCCCCGGCCGGAGAGCTCCTGATTTAGCCTGGAGGGGGCCCCTCCACATACCTTGCAGGGGGGCCCCCTCAAGTTTCGTTACGCCACTGACAAGATCAAGGATGCTACAGCCCTAATTGCAGAAAATGACTCTAGGGTGCTTAGAGGTAACCACAGTACCTCTGTGGCTATTGCACCTCCCTGGGGCACTGCTGTTTTTCACTGAGTATGGGAGCTTTGCGGGAAGCTGTGTGCCACCCTCTGCTCTAGCACGGCATTACCCATACAGACATATCAGCCAGCTGTTTACCTTTCCATGACAAAAACAGTAATGAGCTTTCTTCCCTGGACTGTGTTAGTCTCCATTGGGCAATCTAGGATTCGTTAAACCGAGGGGGTCAAGTAGCTCACCCTGAAAGTTGTTCAACATGATGTCCGGCTAGTAGAGGCATATTAATGTGCACTGACATTGCCCAGCCTGAGAAGGAGACTAATTAAATGGGTATTCTTATAAAATTAGGCTTGATGGTGATCCCCGATATGTTCTGAGATGTCACACACGAAACAGACACCTGCACAGATGTTATCTTCAAAGCGGCTTACGTTTGGTGTCTCATCTACTACATCTGATGAAAAAAGTGGTGTGAACGCAAAGCCTCTTGTCCATCTACTTACAAAGGGTTCATGCCCTCAATAAGCACACCCAGAAAACGTTTTTTGCTCCAATCTCGCCGACTCCGGAGTGATCTGACCTTTTGGAGATGCGAGCTGAGTAGACACTGCAGAACCTGTAAGCGCTAAACCTGCCATAGACCAAAGAAGATTTTGTAGCCAGTTTGCACACCTTCAAAACAGAATTAAGAGAGCCAAGGACTTTGCTGACCTCAGCGCAGATCTGGAGCCACAGGTATGACATGTTTCAGCGGTCGCAAACAGAGAATTGGGTCCTTCCTGACCGCTATGGAGCCATTTGACATGTACTAACCTTATTTTGCGAGTCGATAACCTATTACTGACTCGCAAAATAGGTTTGAGAGTCCGTATTAGGAAGGGGCGTGTAAAGGGCGTCCCTTCCTAATAAAGAGTCTCAGTGGGATGTATGAATGTTTTGCTTCCAGAATGCGGTTGCAAAATATTTGCAGTTTACTGCCTTTTTCAAATAGCTGGTAAGCCTGTGGACCTCGTCCCCTTTGTAAATGGCAGCGAAAAGGTTTTTTAAGAGCAGGCACTACTGCCTACTCTCTCGCAAATACGAGACCTATTCAAAGAAGCGGCCGCCATTATCCCAGGCAGCTTAGAAAGTGAATGCACACATGCCGCGCTGAATTTTGCAGGAAAGCGTGTCGTGTCTGCAGTAAGAGAAACCATTTAAAGAAAATAGTGCTTACAGACTAAAAAAGACAGCATACCGTGTAACAACCAAAGTAAAAGGACCAGTCCCCATGGGAGGTTACAAATGAAGACAAGGTGGTACTAAGGAGGGACTTACAAGCCTATTAAAGTATCAGAAGCCAGCATTTACGAAGGACAATGACACAAGCCAATGACAAATATGCGTTACAACAAACAAATGATGGACGGAATGCTGACAATGCAGACATTCTCCCCCAGTCAGGAGATCTGGGTTAAATCCATCGTTCTTTTGCCCACTACACCACCCCAGTTTAGACATGGCCATATGCAAATCAGTCTTGACCCTGTGCCTCATGGGAACAGTCCAGCCCGAACTGCCAAGCCATGTCTTCCCTGGACCGGAATCAAGCATCCTAGGACCGGTTTCTGGCTATCAGCCGTCATCAGCCAGGATAGCTTGACTCCAGTGGCGTAGTGAGCACGGGTCCCACGTCTGGGAATACCCATCCCACTTAGGGCGAAAAGCGTTACAACAAACAAATGATGGACGGAATGCTGACAATGCAGACATTCTCCCCCAGTCAGGAGATCTGGGTTAAATCCATCGTTCTTTTGCCCACTACACCACCCCAGTTTAGACATGGCCATATGCAAATCAGTCTTGACCCTGTGCCTCATGGGAACAGTCCAGCCCGAACTGCCAAGCCATGTCTTCCCTGGACCGGAATCAAGCATCCTAGGACCGGTTTCTGGCTATCAGCCGTCATCAGCCAGGATAGCTTGACTCCAGTGGCGTAGTGAGCACGGGTCCCACGTCTGGGAATACCCATCCCACTTAGGGCGAAAAGCGTTACAACAAACAAATGATGGACGGAATGCTGACAATGCAGACATTCTCCCCCAGTCAGGAGATCTGGGTTAAATCCATCGTTCTTTTGCCCACTACACCACCCCAGTTTAGACATGGCCATATGCAAATCAGTCTTGACCCTGTGCCTCATGGGAACAGTCCAGCCCGAACTGCCAAGCCATGTCTTCCCTGGACCGGAATCAAGCATCCTAGGACCGGTTTCTGGCTATCAGCCGTCATCAGCCAGGATAGCTTGACTCCAGTGGCGTAGTGAGCACGGGTCCCACGTCTGGGAATACCCATCCCACTTAGGGCGAAAAGCGTTACAACAAACAAATGATGGACGGAATGCTGACAATGCAGACATTCTCCCCCAGTCAGGAGATCTGGGTTAAATCCATCGTTCTTTTGCCCACTACACCTCCCCAGTTTAGACATGGCCATATGCAAATCAGTCTTGACCCTGTGCCTCATGGGAACAGTCCAGCCCGAACTGCCAAGCCATGTCTTCCCTGGACCGGAATCAAGCATCCTAGGACCGGTTTCTGGCTATCAGCCGTCATCAGCCAGGATAGCTTGACTCCAGTGGCGTAGTGAGCACGGGTCCCACGTCTGGGAATACCCATCCCACTTAGGGCGAAAAGCGTTACAACAAACAAATGATGGACGGAATGCTGACAATGCAGACATTCTCCCCCAGTCAGGAGATCTGGGTTAAATCCATCGTTCTTTTGCCCACTACACCACCCCAGTTTAGACATGGCCATATGCAAATCAGTCTTGACCCTGTGCCTCATGGGAACAGTCCAGCCCGAACTGCCAAGCCATGTCTTCCCTGGACCGGAATCAAGCATCCTAGGACCGGTTTCTGGCTATCAGCCGTCATCAGCCAGGATAGCTTGACTCCAGTGGCGTAGTGAGCACGGGTCCCACGTCTGGGAATACCCATCCCACTTAGGGCGAAAAGCGTTACAACAAACAAATGATGGACGGAATGCTGACAATGCAGACATTCTCCCCCAGTCAGGAGATCTGGGTTAAATCCATCGTTCTTTTGCCCACTACACCACCCCAGTTTAGACATGGCCATATGCAAATCAGTCTTGACCCTGTGCCTCATGGGAACAGTCCAGCCCGAACTGCCAAGCCATGTCTTCCCTGGACCGGAATCAAGCATCCTAGGACCGGTTTCTGGCTATCAGCCGTCATCAGCCAGGATAGCTTGACTCCAGTGGCGTAGTGAGCACGGGTCCCACGTCTGGGAATACCCATCCCACTTAGGGCGAAAAGCGTTACAACAAACAAATGATGGACGGAATGCTGACAATGCAGACATTCTCCCCCAGTCAGGAGATCTGGGTTAAATCCATCGTTCTTTTGCCCACTACACCACCCCAGTTTAGACATGGCCATATGCAAATCAGTCTTGACCCTGTGCCTCATGGGAACAGTCCAGCCCGAACTGCCAAGCCATGTCTTCCCTGGACCGGAATCAAGCATCCTAGGACGGGGGAGAATGTCTGCATTGTCAGCATTCCGTCCATCATTTGTTTGTTGTAACGCTTTTCGCCCTAAGTGGGATGGGCATTCCCAGACGTGGGACCCGTGCTCACTACGCCACTGGAGTCAAGCTATCCTGGCTGATGACGGCTGATAGCCAGAAACCGGTCCTAGGATGCTGGATTCCGGTCCAGGGAAGACATGGCTTGGCAGTTCGGGCTGGACTGTTCCCATGAGGCACAGGGTCAAGACTGATTTGCATATGGCCATGTCTGAACTGGGGTGGCGTAGTGGGCAAAAGAACGATGGATTTAACCCAGATCTCTTGACTGGGGGAGAATGTCTGCATTGTCAGCATTCCGTCCATCATTTGTTTGTTGTAACGCTTTTCGCCCTAAGTGGGATGGGCATTCCCAGACGTGGGACCCGTGCTCACTACGCCACTGGAGTCAAGCTATCCTGGCTGATGACGGCTGATAGCCAGAAACCGGTCCTAGGATGCTGGATTCCGGTCCAGGGAAGACATGGCTTGGCAGTTCGGGCTGGACTGTTCCCATGAGGCACAGGGTCAAGACTGATTTGCATATGGCCATGTCTGAACTGGGGTGGCGTAGTGGGCAAAAGAACGATGGATTTAACCCAGATCTCTTGACTGGGGGAGAATGTCTGCATTGTCAGCATTCCGTCCATCATTTGTTTGTTGTAACGCTTTTCGCCCTAAGTGGGATGGGCATTCCCAGACGTGGGACCCGTGCTCACTACGCCACTGGAGTCAAGCTATCCTGGCTGATGACGGCTGATAGCCAGAAACCGGTCCTAGGATGCTGGATTCCGGTCCAGGGAAGACATGGCTTGGCAGTTCGGGCTGGACTGTTCCCATGAGGCACAGGGTCAAGACTGATTTGCATATGGCCATGTCTGAACTGGGGTGGCGTAGTGGGCAAAAGAACGATGGATTTAACCCAGATCTCTTGACTGGGGGAGAATGTCTGCATTGTCAGCATTCCGTCCATCATTTGTTTGTTGTAACGCTTTTCGCCCTAAGTGGGATGGGCATTCCCAGACGTGGGACCCGTGCTCACTACGCCACTGGAGTCAAGCTATCCTGGCTGATGACGGCTGATAGCCAGAAACCGGTCCTAGGATGCTGGATTCCGGTCCAGGGAAGACATGGCTTGGCAGTTCGGGCTGGACTGTTCCCATGAGGCACAGGGTCAAGACTGATTTGCATATGGCCATGTCTGAACTGGGGTGGCGTAGTGGGCAAAAGAACGATGGATTTAACCCAGATCTCTTGACTGGGGGAGAATGTCTGCATTGTCAGCATTCCGTCCATCATTTGTTTGTTGTAACGCTTTTCGCCCTAAGTGGGATGGGCATTCCCAGACGTGGGACCCGTGCTCACTACGCCACTGGAGTCAAGCTATCCTGGCTGATGACGGCTGATAGCCAGAAACCGGTCCTAGGATGCTGGATTCCGGTCCAGGGAAGACATGGCTTGGCAGTTCGGGCTGGACTGTTCCCATGAGGCACAGGGTCAAGACTGATTTGCATATGGCCATGTCTGAACTGGGGTGGCGTAGTGGGCAAAAGAACGATGGATTTAACCCAGATCTCTTGACTGGGGGAGAATGTCTGCATTGTCAGCATTCCGTCCATCATTTGTTTGTTGTAACAATGACAAATATGGGCAGAGTGGGCGGGGCTTCTATTCCATACTCAAATACAGCATGCTTTGCAGAGCTGCGCATGCGCTGCCCAGACTCGACCTAAAAATGAAACTGAAACATTTTTTGAAACACATCCCATTTTCCTTTAAAGAAAATGGGCTGCATTTCAAAAATAAAAGGTTGCTTTATCTAAAAGCAAACACAGACATGGTGGTCGTCTGTCCCCAGCAGGCCATCATCCCGGTGTTTTTTGCGATTCCCAATGAGTTGCAAATGATGACCTATCTCATGAATATTGATGAGGTATGTCAATTACGACCCCATAAGGAATCACTAAATGTGTCTGAGACACATTTGTACATGACATTTAGCAAGTTCCGTATTGCGAGTCGCAAAAATACGCAGTTAGGGACTGGCAAAATTAATCGGCCGTACATGTGGCGCCTAATCTCTAACTGAGGTGTAAGGAGCTTCCAACGAAATGTTCAATTTAATGGTTCCTCACAGTAAAATCACGGTCGATCATATTACCTTGATCGACCGTGTCGCAGCTCTGGGAATAGGAGGAACAGCTAAAGACCTGATTGCTTCGTTCCTCGCCAATCGGCCGCAGACTGTCAAAATGGGCAATTTCACCTCCCGGACATTCTCTCTCCCCTGTGGCGTTCCACAGGGCTCCTCGCTAAGTCCGACGCTTTTTAATATCTATGTATCGGACTTGGCGAGGGTGATAAAATCCTATGGCATTGCCCTGACAACATACGCCGATGACACGCAACTAGTGCTGTCGGTGTACAATAACGGAGCTAGCGTATCAGCCAACTTCCAGGAGGGCATGAAGGCAATAGGCTCCTGGATGTCATCAAACTGCCTCAAGCTTAACTCCGACAAAACGGAGGTGATGACATTCGGGAGCTTGAAACCAGCATGGTCCCCACAATGGTGGCCACCGGAGCTGGGACTCCCCCCCCAACCGGTGACCAAGGTCCGCAACCTGGGAGTCATATTCGACAACAAACTGACCTTCCACCATCACGCAAATGCCGTCTTATCATCTGCATTTCATACACTCAAAAAGATCAAGAAACTTCTTCCATATCTACCACAGTCAGCCGGTAAAACACTTATCAGTACTCTTTGCTTCTTAATGCGCAAGAAGGAGTCCTCAATAAATTCCAAACTGTTCAAAATGCGGCCGCAAGAATTTTACTTTCTATCCCCAAATTCGCTTCAGTATCCCATCACATCAAAGAGCTCCACTGGCTACCCATCAGGAGCCGAATAAAATTCAAGGCTCTTTGCATAGCCTACAAGACCCTGAACTATCCAGGGCCTAAGTTCTTAAAAATGGCTCTCCATCCACTGAAGCATAGCAGAACACTTCGATCCTCCACAACCTTTCTGCTGTCTGTCCCTCGGACAAAAAAAGCCACTTGGGGAGATAGGTGTTTCACTACAGCCACTGCTAAATTATGGAACACCCTCCCTTTGCATATAAAAACTGCCCCCACCCTCATTAAGTTCCGAAAGAGCCTCAAGACGTGGCTTTTCTCCTCTGTTTAAATCCCCTTAAAGAGTAAGGAGTTCTCTGAACACCAGCGCCGAGACACCTGCATAGGTATTTGCGCGCTTTAAAAATAGCAAAAATAAATAAATAAATAAAACATCATGTAATGCAGTGATATCACACACAGTTTAAACTTTCGTGGAGGAACATGTCTGGGAAGTGTGCATGTACACTGAAGACGTATCGTAATCATCTGAAGGTGCGGATGCCGTAAAAGTGCATGGAGATCTCTGAAGCCAACATGTCAGTGAAGGCTGATCCTTATCCAATCTTAGGAGGATAGGGAAAACTACATCTTTATAAAATGTACATTCAAAGTTTTAAAAGGAGATGTTTACAGTGTTTCTTGAAGCCTGTAGGAGTAGGGCTGAGGGATGAACTTTGAGGGACACTGAAGATGATGTTCTTGGGTTTCGAGGTGAAAGGTGGTAGGCGGAGTCTCTGAGTTCTTACGGTGAGTAAGGCTGCGATCCATTTGAGGGTGCCCTCTTGGATTCTGATCTGATTGATCAGGGTGGCTGTTTTTCCCTGGTCCCAAAAGGTTCTGATATCATAAGTGGCTGCGATCAGGGCAGTTCCAGTGCTGAGGTTCATACGGAATCCGGATTGGGATGAGTCCAGAAGATCATCGTTCTTCAGGTATTCCATGAGTTGGTGGTTCCTGCCCTTTCCAAGGACTTTGCCATAAAAGGGGAGCATAGAGATGGGCTGTGAATTCTTGATCTTGTTTGGGTCGGCGGACGACATCTTGAGGAGGGGTTTGAATTCACTGTGTTTCCATTCTTCTGGAAAGGTGTTCGAGGTGATGGATGTGTTAAAGCACTTATTTAGAGTGGGGTCCTATCGAAAAAAAATCGTCCTTTTTTCCCCCAGATCTTTGGGTGGAAGTAGAAGAAGGTGACATCCGTAGTTGGCTCTCCAGTGCTCACAACACCTAGATTTCATAATTGGGAACTACACTGATGTGCAGGTAAATGAAACCATTAGTTGCTGTTGAGGCTTTCTTTCTCTTGGAAAATCAAGTGATAAAACGAGTCTTGGTGTTTCACAGAGTCAAAGGCATTTACTGAAGATATTTTCTTGTTAAAAAGAAGTCACATGAAATAATTTAGACCTAGTCTTGACCTTCGTTTAGCAAACAAGTGGATCAGGAAGGAAAGGTTACACATGCTAGCTCTCCAGCAAATTTTTCCTCATCTGAGAAAAGGGGACTGGATGTTATGCTGCATGTCTACAGGAAATGACAACATGAAATATGTGCAGCTGCCCTGTCACAGAGAAACCAGATACAGTGCTGAGCTAACAAAGAATACCTTGATCAAGTGATTCCCCAATATTGATTTAAATGACTGGAGAGCTTATTAGTGCCTCTACTAAGAACCTTTACGCAGCTTACGGGTTTTTGCTGTCAGTAATACTAGATGGCATAATTGTTTACTTTGAGAGTTACTGCTGGCTCTTTCCTTCTTCCATTGAAGTGCTGTACTAGAAGACTGGAGGATTTTTTAAACTTTAAGGCTCCCAATATTCCGCATCATGCGCATGTAATAGGTGAGCGCTGACACAAATGGAATCTAAGTTGCTACCTGTTCTTTCGTCTGAGGAAGATTGTTCTAAGTCATATTCTCGGTTGAAATGTTGACAGTTTGTCACTTGGTCACTCCTTAATCATGAACCGCATAGCACAGAACTTTTACATAGTCTGGGCTATGGAGACATTTGTCTTTTTGACCATTTTACATTGTATATGTACATCTTTGGGGCACTTCTAACTTTCTTCACTAATCTGTTGCACTGCCGTCTTTACTAGGAATACCTATTAGCAATCTTGTATGCCCATTCATTTTTACTGTGTCCATAATATATGCTAATGCTATCACGGAATGTTATTGTTGATTTATTGACATGAGGGGTTTATATCAGCAATCATTAAGGCTCCCTTACTCAGTAATGCTTTTGAAATGAATCTGAAAGAACACATTTCATATTGACATTTACACCACCCAATTTATAGGAGTACTGGGTTTTCCTCCTGGTTTGTCTTGAGTAAATCTACAAGATGCCTATTTTCATTTCCTGGGAGCGAAGAAGCACCGTTGATAAAATTTGTAGTATCCACTCACACTTACATTATGCTGTTCTTCCATTCGGCATTAATTCAGCTCCTTCCACCTTCTCACAATACATGGCAGTAGTGGCGGCCCATCTTCATTTTCAGTTTTTTTTATTTAGTTGTATCTGCCCAATTGGCTGGTAAATGTTCAAACAAAGTTACGCAAGAGCTGCGTACCATAATAGCATTATTTCACCCTGTAGGTACAAGTAAATTTGTAGAAGTATGTAACAATGCCAGTGTATGTTTTCCCCTTTCTAGGGTCAACACTAGATGTAACAAAAGAAAGGTGTTTCTTTCGAAGGAGAGTGCCATCAATCAGGAGAAAGTGTTGCCTGCTTTTAAACTCTTGACATCCCACACCTCGGGAGATATCTTCTCTATCTAAATACCTCTTGCTCATTCATTTCTCCTAATACAACCCTGGGTTATTATAGAAATGGAGCAGTGGATTGTAGAACTTGGATTAGGAATGTGGAGATGCTGTGCAATGATGCAGGTCAGATGCCTGCACAACGCCGTTGTGGATTGGACGTTTCCTGTATGCTGTTTTGCATAATTAACCTTCCGGTAAAACCTCTGTTTAGGAGTCTTACTTCTTCACAGATTGTTTCCTGTGTTCCTTTCTGTTAGCAGTTGGAAAACAAACCCATACAAAGGAATCTCGCACCCCATTCTATCGGAAGAAAAGTATCTACTACGGTTTGGTTGAGAAACAGTGTTGACTGACTTATTAAGGCAGCTACTTGAAATCTGTCTATTATTTTATAAGGCATTACTGTCTTAAATACTTAATCCAGGGGCACAGACCTTATTGACTTCAGCCTGTGCTACAGAGAGGAAAAGCCCTTGGTTTTGATAAAATCCCAGGGGCTCTCTTCCTCTCTGAAGTGAATGAATGGAGTGTCATTATCAGTCGCTGTTTTAATCCTATCTTAAGTGGTGCACAGGTCTCTGACTCTTGGCTAGGAACAGATGAGGTCCCAGTGTATAAATGAGGAGACAAAAACAACCCCACTAATTACAGACAGCGATTATCCTAATAGATATCTCGCACACATTTCTCTGAAGGCACCTGTTGGGGAGATTACATGGCGATTACATTAAGGAAAATGATATTCTCTCACCCCTTCAGGGTGGTTTTAGAAAGAATACTGGGACAATTGATCAGCTATTTAGATTTTTAATAATTCTATGGAAGTACGTGGTGATTAAAAAGCAACACGTATACGTCGCATTCGAGGACTTGCATGTTGCCTTTGAGCTTATCCCCAAGGGGAAAATGTGGGGAGTTCTCGCACAGCTAGGTGTTCCAGGCTACCTCCTTCAAACGATTATCAGGCTTCACCAGGGAAATTACCCCTCAATAAGATGGGGACAAAATAGCAAACTTAATGAACACATTAAGGTGGGCAGAGGGTTGAGACAAGGGTGTGTCTTGGCCCCAACAATGTTTACCCTATGCATTAATTGGCTACTAGACTGCCTATAGGACTGTAACAGGGTCCCCCCTAAGATAGCTGGGAGCCCAATTGCGTCTTTTTTTACGGACGACACACTATTTGTTTCTAGGACACCCATGGGGTTACAAAACTTACTGAATAGGTTTTCTGCATCATGTGATGATCCTGGTCTTGAAGTCAATGCCAACAAGACAAAATGTATAGCGTTTAATCCCCATAAATCTTTTAAGGAAAAAGTGAAGCTGGAGACTCTATGAATTTATTTATTTAGGGGTCAGATTTACTTATACAATGGCATGGTCCTCACATATTTCCAATTCCCAGCTCACCCTTCAGCATGTCAGCTCTGCCCTGTTTAAAAAGCTGAAAGCAAGTATATATAGGCCAGTTACCCCTGCTATTGATATCTATCAGGCTAAGGCGGTAAGTGCCGCTCCATACAGTGCTGAGATCTGGGGTTACCAGAACGTAGGGCCCATAGAGAAATCAGAAAATATCTTTGAGATCAATTCTGGGCTTACCACGTACTGCACCCTTAACCTCTATTTGTCTGGACATCGGTCACTGTAACAAATCACACGTGGCAACGTTCAGTTCTCTTCCAGGGAATCCTCAAAGTATTCCCTGGTTAAAACACATCAAAACCTGGCTATTTAAACTTGGCATGAGTAAGCTGTGGACCAATCCCCACTGTATTAAGAAAAATACTTTGTCTTTTAAGCTGAGATATTCGTAGTATATCTGTGCCCAATGTTTGAACCCTAACACTGTGGGAGATCTAACTGGCAGGTTTTTGGATTTCAAAGATAATCCACACTGTGAGGAGTTCCTATACCAGATTGAACCCCCAGAAGCGATATCATTATATCTTCAAATTAGTTATGGCATTTTGCCACTCAACATCTTTTGCTGTAAATGGAATGTCCAAAACATTCGCCTCTATGTCCATTCTGTCCAGATAGCCTTGAAACAGAGGAGCATTTTCTATTCCAGTGTCCCAGATACGCTGCGAACAGGAGATCTGGGTTAGTTCCAATTTCTTGCATCCTGTCTGTATAGCCTTGAAACAGAGGAGCATGTTCTATTCCTTTGTCCCAGATATGCTGTGAACAGGAGATCTGGGTTAGTTCCAATTTCTTGCATCCTGTCTGTAAGACAAATGAGGTCCCCCATTAGGATTTTCAGAAGTGACTCAGCTGCATGTCTGATTTTCGTTGTATCAAAATATTTGTTACACGCATGGCGTCTCAGAAGCAAGAGGATGCCATGATGTGATAAGTAAAAATGTAGCCTTCTGAATTGATGCTTTACCCCGAAGGAGTGGTTTGGACCCTGAAGTGAAGTGAGCTAAAGAAAGATAATGGATTCAACCCAGATCTGTGACTGGGGGTGAGTATCTGAAAAGTTACAGTACTCCGTCCATCATCTCCTTGTGTTGGCTTTGTTTGCCCTAAGTTGGCAGGTTATGCCAAGACGTAGGTCCCTTGCTCACTTTGCCACTGGATTTAAGCTAGCCTGGCTGATTAGGGGTGTTTCCCTGGAACCGGTCCCAGGATGCTTGTTTCCAGTTCAGGGAAGACCTGGCTTGGTAGTTCGGGCTGGACTGTTCCAATGAGGCACAGGGTCAAGACTGATTTGCATATAGCTGGGTCTGAACTGAGGTGATGAAGTGAGCTAAAGAACGATGATGGATTCAACCCAGATCTGTGACTGGGGGTGAGTGTCTGAAAAGTTTCACTGCTCCGTCCATCATCTCCTTGTGTTTGCTTTGTTCGCCCTAAGTTGGCAGGGTATGCCCAGATGTGGGTCACTTGCTCACTTTGCCACTGGATTCCAGCTAGCCTGGCTGATGAGGGGTGTTACCCTGAAACCAGTCACAGAATGCTTGTGTTCGAGGCATATGAGCTGCAGATTACACACCTGTGCATAGATCACCCTCTGGTGTTGGGCCCGGATGTTTGCAGTTGTTTTTCCTCTTGGAAAGTCTTTGGAAGTCATGAGGTCGGTGACTCCTCCTTTGGATCGTATTGCGCATGGGCTTCGGCTCCATCCTCCGATTGTTTTTTTCCGCCATCGGGCTCGGATGTGATCTTCGCGCTCCGGTTCCGAACAGCTTCCAGTTCGACGATCGACGCGCAATCCTCACCCCGACTCGCGGTATTGTTTTCGATCGCGATCTCCCCACTCGATGCGCCCCTCATCGGCAAAAACCTTCAATTCCGGTCGTCGACGACAGCCTTTGGGCCTACTCAAGCTACGGTCCTGGCTAATGGAAAGGACTCCCTTCAAGAAGTGCCCTCGATGTGGGTCCATGTTCCCCCACACCGATCTCCACGAAGTATGCAATCTCTGCCTCTCCCCTGAACACGGGGCTCGAGATTGTCCGGCGTGTAAGTCCTTCCGGTCCAAGAAAACCATTCGAGACCGAAGGGCTAGAAGAACCATGGCACACTCGTCGACGACGATTCCGGACGACATCTTCGGGGAAGGCGTCGACGCTCCAGAAGGATACCACACCGACGAGGGACTGGTAAGCGCTTCCGAAGCCGACGATGTGGAGGACATCACTCCGGCACAGTGGGTCGTGAGTACTAATTTACCCCCCCCCCCACACGCTCGCCGGCTCCGAAAAAGGCTTCGGTCACGCCTTCGCCTCCGGGCCTAAGCAAGACCAAGGACATTGCTTCCCACACCGCACCTTCGGGCCCGGTAAAAAAGCCAATTAAGCCCTCCGGCGGCTCGAGCCAGCCCACCGTCGGTGCCGATAAACACTCTTCGACACCGAAAACGAAAAATGCCTCCGCTTCGACACCGAGCCCCGCACCGAAACACTCGGTGTCGAGAACCAGCTCCAGCTCCTCGGTGCCGACACCATCTTCGGCACCGACAAACGCACACAAGGCCACCGGCACCGACACTTCTAAGCCGAAATCCACCTCGGCGCCGACCAAACAATCACACTTTTCCAAGCATAGTTCCAAACAACGAACCAGCGCGGAAAAAGCCAAAAAACCAACGGCCCGACGCCTTCGGCGCCGACGGACCAATCAACATCACCAGAACTTTTTACACCGGATCCATTACAAAAAACACTAACCAAGGATCCTAAAACCGGACATTTGATGCTCTCCATCAAAAAGAGACAGCTGGATAAACCTGCTCCGCCTCCACCTCCAAAGAGGAAGGACTCTGCTACCTCTCCTTTCAGAATACCTTCCCCACCTCCACCGCCTCCTCCACCTTCCCCTCCTCCACCATCTCCACCCCCACCTCATCATTCCCCAACACCTTCTCCGGATGATGATGATCAGGGGGATGATCAGGGGGTTCACTGGGGTTCAACCATCTACTACAAAGAGCGGCACACTATCACGGGGTAGATCTCCATACCGACCCCGTGAAGGAGGATTTCCTCCTCGATACGTTTGACACCACACATAAGACTACCTCCATATTGCCTATGCTCAAGGGAGTTATAAAACATGCGCCAGAGGTCTTTAAAGACCCAGTCAGAGCCAGGGTCATTAACCCGCGCATTGAAAAGAAATATAAATCCGCCCCTACAGATCCCTCCTACATCAGAGGGCCAGCACCACTAGATTCTCTGGTAGTGTCCACAGCACGTAAAAGGGCCAACTCCCAAGCGTCAGGTGAAGCACCACCACCTGACAAAGAGTCTTAAATCTTGGACGCATCAGGCAAGCGTACTGTATCCCAAGCTGCCAACATATGGCGTATAGCTAATACACATGCGCTACTAGCCAGGTATGACAGGGCCCATTATGACGAATTAGAAGCCATAATGCAACATCTCCCTGATAAATACAAACCTAGGGCCAACAAGTTAATTCAGGACGGCAAAACCATTACTAATACCTCCATACGTTGTGTCCTAGATGCAGCAGACACAGCCTCCAGGGCCATCAATACTAGTGTTCTCCTCCGTCGCAATGCCTGGCTAAGGATCTCAGGTTTTAAACCGGAGGTACAGGCCTCCATCCTCAACTATCCCTTTGACCAGGAACATCTGTTTGGCCCAAAGGTGGATGAGGCCCTAGAAAAGATTAAAAAAGACACTGACACGGCAAAATCCATGGGAGCTTTACAATCACACCCTCCCAGGCGCTCCTTTCGCCGCTCTTCCTTTCGTGGCACATCCAGAGACTACTCCTCCGACACCGCTTCCACTTCATATAAGGCCCCTACCCAGTCCACCTTTACAAGGGGCTACCAAAGAGGCGGCTACAGGGGCAACTATAACAAAGGCAGAGGCAAAACAAACACCGCCCGCTCTGCCACCGCACCTACCCAATGACTTCCCTCCACTCCCCCCAGACCATCCCACTCCGGTCGGGGGCAGACTCCAAAATTACCTCCCTGTCTGGGCCACCATCACCTCAGACAAATGGGTAACACAAATAATTCGGTCAGGCTACTGCTAAAGCAGGAGGTAATCTCCCTCCTACAGAAAAGGGCGATAGAACACGTTCCTACCAACCAACAAAATATGGGGGTCTACTCCCTATATTTTCTCATACCAAAAAGGGATGAGACTCTGCGGCCCATCCTAGACCTCAGGCCCCTAAACAAATACATACACTCAGACCATTTTCACATGGTAACGCTTCAGCAGGCACTTCCACTGCTTTCCCAAAACGACTTCCTGACCACTTTAGACCGAAAAGACACTTATTTCCACATTCCAGTGCACAACGCTCACAGGAAGTTCCTCAGATTCGTAGTGGACGGCCAACACTACCAATTCAAAATACTCCCGTTCGGAGTCACAACAGCACCACGTGTATTCACCAAGTGCCTAGCAGTAGTGGCAGCACACCTAAGGAGACAACACATCCATGTCTTCCCATACCTAGACGACTGGCTAATAAAAGCCAGTTCATACAGCCAGTGTGTACAACATACGCATGCCACCATCCAGCTACTTCACCAACTGGGCTTCACAGTAAACCACGCAAAGTCCCATCTACAACCATCCCACATAAAACAATACCTCGGTGCCACCATAGACACCTCAAAAGCGCTAGCCTACCCCAATCCTGCCAGGATTACAAGCATTCAGGCTCTACGCGCAAAATTCATAGCACAACACTCCCTTCCAGCTCGAGTGTTTATGCAACTAATAGGGATGATGGCCTCTTGCATCCTCATAGTACCTCACGCAAGACTCCAGATGCGTCCTCTCCAAGAGTGCTTAGCGCGCCAATGGAACCAGGCCCAGGGTCAATTAACAGATCTGGTGTTGGTAGACTGTCGCACCCATAGCTCTCTGCAGTGGTGGACCACCACAAACCTTTCCACCGGTCAACCGTTCCTGGACCCGGTTCCCCAGATAGTACTAACCACAGACGCATCGCTCTCCGGCTGGGGAGCTCATCTATTACATCTCACCGTGCAGGGCACATGGACACCTCAACAAAAGTTACTCCACATCAACCATCTGGAGTTACTAGCGATCTTCTTAGCCCTAAAATCTTTTCAAACCCAGATCTCAAACAAGGCAGTCCTAATCCGCACAGACAACATGACAGCCATGTACTATATTCAAAAACAAGGCGGCACACACTCTCCACAGCTCTCTCAGCTAGCACAGAGCATATGGAGATGGGCCATACCCCAGAAAATCTTTCTCCTAGCTCAGCATGTCCCAGGAGTCCAAAACACTATGGCAGAACACAACAAATCCACAAGTGGGAACTCCACCCACAAGTTCTACACCCGCACTTTCAGATGTGGGGGCATCCACAGATAGACCTCTTCGCCACCCACGAAAACACCAAATGCCCAAGTTTCGCCGCCAGATATCCACACCCATTGTCCAAAGGAAATGCGATATGGATGAACTGGTCAGGCAGATTTGCATACGCTTTTCCGCCTCTCCCACTCATTCCACTAGTGGTGCGCAAACTACAGCAACACTCCCTCACACTAATCCTAGTAGCTTCAACTTGGGCCAGACAACCGTGGTACACCACACTGCTGGAACTATCTGTAGTACCGCACCAAAAATTACGCCTCTCTCCACACCTCTTAACCCAGAACCATGGAGAGATCAGACACCCGGACCCAGCTCAGCTCAACCTTGCGATCTGGCTCCTGAAGTCCTAGAATTCAGTTATCTAAATCTTCCCCCCTGACTGTATGAACGTCATCAAGGAAGCTAAGCGACCCACCACTAGAGCGTGCTACGCCGCCAAGTGGAAACGTTTTGTTGTCTATTGTCACAACAACACCATCAATCCCCTAGACGTCTCTATTCAACACATCATAAGCTACTTACTCCACCTACAAAGGTGTAATCTAGCCTATACGTCTATTCGCCTGCACCTCGCAGCTATAGCAGCTTACCTACAAAACAGGCAACATCTATCACTCTTTAGAGTACCTGCCATTAAAGCCTTGATGGAAGGCCTTAAAAGAATAATTCCCCCCAGAGTGCCACCCTCACCTGTGTGAAACCTAAATATCGTTCTCACCAGACTAATGGGGCCTCCCTTCGAACCATTGCACAAATGTGAACTCCAATTTTTATCCTGGAAAACTGCTTTTCTCGTAGCCATCACTTCCCTCAGAAGGGTCACTGAGATACAAGCATTTACCATTCAAGAACCTTTTCTACAAATGCACCATAACAAAGTTGTTCTCCGTACCAACCCAAAATTCCTCCCTAAAGTCATTTCTCCTTTTCACCTAAACCAATCTGTAGAACTACCAGTATTCTTCTCGCAACCACAAACTGTTGCAGGAAGAGCTCTACACACGCTAGATGTCAAACGAATCGAATTGGCCGCACACTGCTCGTCACACCAGCAAGTAGCCCCAAGGAACTCTGGTAGATGTAGTGGCGACGGCGAGTACGCCTATGCCACAGTGTTAGAAAAGAAGTATGTGTCGCATTAGCCATCCCTGGACACGTGTTTCGAGGTAGTTGCCTCTCGTCAGCAGGGAGCAGGTCAGTGTAAAGGGGTGCCGCGTGGACTGCCAAAATGTAATTAAAACAGGTAGAGTACCTCTCATGGCGCGCAGGTGCAGGTCCAGAGCTCGTCAGCCCGAATGGCTCAAGGGAGCCTTTATGTAACAAATCGAATTGGCCGCACACTGCTCGTCACACCAGCAAGTAGCCCCAAGGAACTCTGGTAGATGTAGTGGCGACGGCGAGTACGCCTATGCCACAGTGTTAGAAAAGAAGTATGTGTCGCATTAGCCATCCCTGGACACGTGTTTCGAGGTAGTTGCCTCTCGTCAGCAGGGAGCAGGTCAGTGTAAAGGGGTGCCGCGTGGACTGCCAAAATGTAATTAAAACAGGTAGAGTACCTCTCATGGCGCGCAGGTGCAGGTCCAGAGCTCGTCAGCCCGAATGGCTCAAGGGAGCCTTTATGTAACAAATCGAATTGGCCGCACACTGCTCGTCACACCAGCAAGTAGCCCCAAGGAACTCTGGTAGATGTAGTGGCGACGGCGAGTACGCCTATGCCACAGTGTTAGAAAAGAAGTATGTGTCGCATTAGCCATCCCTGGACACGTGTTTCGAGGTAGTTGCCTCTCGTCAGCAGGGAGCAGGTCAGTGTAAAGGGGTGCCGCGTGGACTGCCAAAATGTAATTAAAACAGGTAGAGTACCTCTCATGGCGCGCAGGTGCAGGTCCAGAGCTCGTCAGCCCGAATGGCTCAAGGGAGCCTTTATGTAACAAATCGAATTGGCCGCACACTGCTCGTCACACCAGCAAGTAGCCCCAAGGAACTCTGGTAGATGTAGTGGCGACGGCGAGTACGCCTATGCCACAGTGTTAGAAAAGAAGTATGTGTCGCATTAGCCATCCCTGGACACGTGTTTCGAGGTAGTTGCCTCTCGTCAGCAGGGAGCAGGTCAGTGTAAAGGGGTGCCGCGTGGACTGCCAAAATGTAATTAAAACAGGTAGAGTACCTCTCATGGCGCGCAGGTGCAGGTCCAGAGCTCGTCAGCCCGAATGGCTCAAGGGAGCCTTTATGTAACAAATCGAATTGGCCGCACACTGCTCGTCACACCAGCAAGTAGCCCCAAGGAACTCTGGTAGATGTAGTGGCGACGGCGAGTACGCCTATGCCACAGTGTTAGAAAAGAAGTATGTGTCGCATTAGCCATCCCTGGACACGTGTTTCGAGGTAGTTGCCTCTCGTCAGCAGGGAGCAGGTCAGTGTAAAGGGGTGCCGCGTGGACTGCCAAAATGTAATTAAAACAGGTAGAGTACCTCTCATGGCGCGCAGGTGCAGGTCCAGAGCTCGTCAGCCCGAATGGCTCAAGGGAGCCTTTATGTAACAAATCGAATTGGCCGCACACTGCTCGTCACACCAGCAAGTAGCCCCAAGGAACTCTGGTAGATGTAGTGGCGACGGCGAGTACGCCTATGCCACAGTGTTAGAAAAGAAGTATGTGTCGCATTAGCCATCCCTGGACACGTGTTTCGAGGTAGTTGCCTCTCGTCAGCAGGGAGCAGGTCAGTGTAAAGGGGTGCCGCGTGGACTGCCAAAATGTAATTAAAACAGGTAGAGTACCTCTCATGGCGCGCAGGTGCAGGTCCAGAGCTCGTCAGCCCGAATGGCTCAAGGGAGCCTTTATGTAACAAATCGAATTGGCCGCACACTGCTCGTCACACCAGCAAGTAGCCCCAAGGAACTCTGGTAGATGTAGTGGCGACGGCGAGTACGCCTATGCCACAGTGTTAGAAAAGAAGTATGTGTCGCATTAGCCATCCCTGGACACGTGTTTCGAGGTAGTTGCCTCTCGTCAGCAGGGAGCAGGTCAGTGTAAAGGGGTGCCGCGTGGACTGCCAAAATGTAATTAAAACAGGTAGAGTACCTCTCATGGCGCGCAGGTGCAGGTCCAGAGCTCGTCAGCCCGAATGGCTCAAGGGAGCCTTTATGTAACAAATCGAATTGGCCGCACACTGCTAGATGTCAAACGAGCCTTACTGTACTACACCGAGAGAACACAACCTTTCCGTAAGACCAAACAACTGTTTGTCTCTTTCTCTCCACCACACAAGGGCAACCCCATCTCCAAGTCGGGGATAGCTAGGTGGATTGTCAAATGCTTTCAGATTTGCTACCACAAAGCAAAACAACGCTATCTGTTCCCCCTAAAGCCCATTCTACACGTAAATTAGGGGCTTCAATGGCTTTTCTAGGAAACATCGCACACTTTCACTAAACACTATTTTGTAGATGTGCAAACTAAGCAACAGACTAGTGTGGGCCAGGCTGTACTCAAAACATTATTTCAAACCACTGCAACAGATATGGGTGGTCGCCGCTAACGGTGGGTACTGCTATATAATCTATGCACAAGTGTGTAATCTGCAGCTCATATGCCTCGAACGGAATATGCTACTTATGCTACGTACCAGTATTCATCTGTTCTTGGCATGTAGAGCTGCAGATCTACACACGCCCACCAACCTCCCCGGCTACCTTTATCTGTTCCAGTTTATCTTATTTAGATACAACACACATGGGCATCTTCACTGTTTATTACTACGCTCCATCATTTCTCTGCTGGCGAAAAACAATCTGAGGATGGAGCCGAAGCCCATGCGCAATACGATCCAAAGGAGGAGTCACCGACCTTGTGACTTCCAAAGACTTTACAAGAGGAAAAACAACTGCAAACATCCGGGCCCAACACCAGATGGCGATCTATGCACAAGTGTGTAGATCTGCAGCTCTACATGCCAAGAACAGATGCATACTGGTAAGTAGCATATTCCTTCTGGTTCAGGGAAGCCCTGGCTTGGCAGTTCGGGCTGGACTGTTCTTCAAGACTGATTTGCATATAGCTGGGTCTGAACTGAGGTGGCAAAGTGAGCTAAAGAATGATGATGGATTCAACCCAGATCTGTGACTGGGGTTGAGTGTCTGAAAAGTTTCAGTACTCCGTCCATCATCTCTTTGTGTTTGCTTAGGCTTTGCCTCTCTACATGTTTTCATGCTGGATTCCGCATCCTCTCTTTGATATGTTTTTTTATGTACTGGATATAAAGTGTTCTAGAGAACCTGCATGCAGCAGATAATTATTGTAATATTTATGACCACTAGTTATAGTGGGCACCTTGTACCAGTCCAAACAATCCTTATTGATGAATAGGTTTAAAGACCACCTTTATTGAAATCTATCCTAGTGGTAGCTATGGAGAGCAGCCTTCAGGCTAAGTCTTGAAGGAGTGTAAAGCAGCTTGGTGTACCAGATTATAACCTCTTGAATTACTAAATGAAAGGAGAACCACACAAGGTATATATAAAAGATATGTATTTCTTTCTAAACACTCACTACTAATCTCTTTATGAGATTAGAGTCCAAGATACACAATAATACAGTTCTAAAATGACAGTAAATAGCACAACATACAATGGGCCCCAGGGGCGGACCAAACCATATATTAAGAAAGTGGTATAAGAACCACGACATGGCTAGACACAGTGCCTAGAGCACGTAGAATCGCTGGGACCTCAAGAAACCACCCAAGGTAGTGACACAGGAGACCCACGGGGACGCGTGTAGTGTGAGAACACCGGCGCGAGCCCCGTACTATTCTATGGGAAAGTCACGGTTGGAATTTTAGAAGTTAAGGACACTTAGGAGAGAACTTTGAGCAAACCCTTTTAGACTTAGGGGGTTCTGGGGCCAGCACCCACGGGAGCACCGGAGTACACGACTTACCTCACCCAGGGAAGCCGGGTGCATAGGTGTCAAATGGTGTTGGGAATCGTCGTTGATTTCAGTGGCGATCTGCTGCAAAGTGCTGCTGCCGGGAAGAAGAAAAGTGTCCGGGGTGATCCAATCCTGGATCGAAGATCAGAAGAACCTGAAAGCAGAGGGGACAGAATCTGGGTCACTTGCCAGTGACACGATAGACGAATGCCCACCGATGTCGGGTATTTCAGGTGCGAAGAGGTGAAACTTGATTCTGCAACCACGAGGACCAGGAGGCATCGATGATGACCAGGAGCTGGGTTTGAGCTGTCCCACGAAGGATGTCGAGTGCTGTGGCGTCGGTGCTTGGGTTGAACACAACAAGCCTTGGCAACAGCAACCCATGCAGGAAGAGCAAAGATGCTTCGGTGCGGACTAGAAAGGTCCTGGGGACTCCCCAAGTGATGGAGAGTCAGGGCACGTCTGAGTCCTCAGCTCCACTTCAGCCCAAGCTGAAGTTTCCAAATCATTGCCAAGCAAGCATTCAACAGGGAAGTCAGCACTTACCACAACTTTCTTAAGGCCAGTTACCCCTCCCCAAGAGAAATTAACAACTGCCAAGGAATGGTCTGTCCTGACATTGCTAGCATTGGTCACTTGGTACATTTCACCAAGGATGATCTGCTCAGGAGCCACACGATCTTTTGTCACCATTGTGACACTTGCCCCTGTGTCCCTGAATGCCAAAGCATCTTTTCCATTGATTAAAGGCTGCGGTCTGTATTTGTCCAGATTACTGGGACTCACAAAGGAGGACATATCCATGCCTCCATCACAGATCAGTACAGCCTGAGTTGGAACTCTGATTAGGACAGAGTCCACCTCAGAACCCAGGGTTAACCCTACTACACCCTTATTCTGAGTACCACCACTTGGAGCTGAACTATTATTATTATTATTAATTAAATTTATATGGCGCACAGCTACCCTAACCTGGGTTTCCCGGCGCAGAAATGTCTAGAATCTAGACTAGGTAACTAAGCTAATTACTGGGTGAAAAGCCAGGTCTTAAGGTCTAGTCGAAACTTAAGGTAGGAAGCTTCCTGTTTCATAGGGTTAGGAAGGGAATTCCAAAGTCTGGGTCCAAGACACGCAAAGGAACGTCCACCCATTCTAGTCAGTTTAAATCTAGGGGATACCAAGTTACCTAGAGTGGAGGAGCGCAGGACTCGATGAGGAGTGCAAGGGTGAATAAGTTCCTGCAAATATGCCTGAGCAGAACCTTGCTTGATTTTAAAAATATGACAGAGGGTCTTAAATTTAATACGGCTTCCGATACGAAGCCAATGCAGGTTGTGAAGAAAAGGAGAAATGGAAACTTTTCTAGGAACGTGGCAAAGAAGGCGCGCCGCAGAATTTTGGACCACCTGGAGCTTGTTCAAGAGTTCCTTGTTGCTTCCCAGATAGAGTACATTCCCGTAGTCCAGGCGAGAGATGAGAAGGGCCTGGACCACAGTTCTTTGAGTGGAGGCAGGAAGCATCCAAATGATCTTCCGTAGCCATCTGAGTATAGAAAAACAGGTACCAGCGGTGCTAACCGCTTGTTGCCGCATGGATAATTGACTATCAATAGTGAACCCTAAGTTGCGGACCTGAGCAACTGGCTGGAGGAACGGACCCATTTCTGGGGGCCAGTGAAGGGGCCTCCAAAGGTGTTTATCTTTGCCCAGGATAATGACCTCAGTTTTATCCCCGTTCAATTTCAACAGTTGGCATTCATCCATTCCGATACTTGACGTAATCCACTCCGTAGAGAGGATACAGGAGCCTCTTTAGAAGAGGATAAAGAGAAAATCATTTGTGTGTCATCGGCATAGGAGTACAAGGTGAGGCCTGCATCCTCAACGATGGTTGCAAGGGGTCTCACATAGATGTTGAAGAGCAATGGGCTCAAGGTGGACCCCTGGGGAACTCCATATGCAGATGAACGAGAAGTGGATGAAGAGCCAGAAGAGAGAACCTGAAAGGTGCGATCACTGAGAAAGGAGGTCAGCCACAAAAGGGCTGAACCTTCCACTCCTGCTGACTGAAGAGATTTTAACAGAATAGAGTGGGACACAGTATCGAAAGCTTCTCTCAGGTCTAATAAAATGAGTGCCATAGTCTCACCGTGGTCAAGACGGGAGCATAGTTTTTCAGTTACCCCCAGTAAGGTGGTTTCTGTTGAGAAGTGGGTCCTAAAACCTGATTGGGATGGATGTAAAAAACCTGAGTTTTCAATATGAGTGGTGAGCTGAAAATTAACATGTGTTTCCTAAACTTTAGAAAACACGGGCAAAAGTGAAATGGGGCAGTAGTTGGCTAGGACCGAAGGATCAGCATTGGACTTTTTCAACAGAGGAACTACCATCGCATGTTTCCAGTCTGAGGGAACAGTGGACTCACGTAAAGAGGAATTGAGGAACCCCTTACAGATTCCTAACACAGCTGGGGAAAGTTGTTTCAAAATACTAGCCGGTAAAGGATCAAGAGGAGAACCTGAATTTACCCTAGCTAAGCAGTCGAAAAAGGGGCCACCTTCAAGGAGGGGCCACTGTGAAATTTTTGGTGTGACAACTAGTGCGAACAGTTGCCTTAGGGGCAATGGTAGCTGGAGTTGAGTTTTTGGACACGGTACAGTCACTTGTCCAATGGGTTTTCTGTTTACAGATTTGACACCATGGTTTCTTTTGGCCTTTTCCTTTGCTAGATTGGGACTCCCCACCAGATGCAGATTTTTGGGGCCCTTGAGAAGACTTCTGGTCTTTACCCTTGTCCCCATCCTGCACAGAGTTTTTGGAATCCTGTGTCTTGTAGTCACCACCTTGGTTCTGAACCTTCTGCCTCACCCTGGGTCTGACCCATTTGTCTGCCTTCTGACCCAATTTGTGGGGAGAGGTCAGATCAGAGTCCACCAGGTACTGATGCAACAGCTGATTTTGACAATTATTAAGGATCTGCTCCCTCATAATCAAATTGTACAATCCTTTATAATCACACACTTTACTGCCAAGTAACCAGCCCTCCACAATCTACAAAGTCAACCCAGTCCTGAGTCTGTGCCTTTTGGGTATCTCTGAACTTCAACCTGTACTGTTCAGTGGTTAGGCCAAACCCATCTGTCAGTGCACTCTTCAAGAACTTTGTAATTGTCAGCATCCTCTTCTCTAACAGTGAGGATCTTGTATCTACCTTTGTCTGCAAAGGAGAGCCACAAGATTGCTGCCCACTGCTCCTGAGGGACCCTCTGTACTTTACAGGCCCTTTCCAGTGCAGTTATCCATTTGGGGATGTCATCCCCACTCTGGTAGGGAGGGACAATCTTGTTCAGGTTCCTATGGTCATGAGTATGATCTCTACCTCTAGGGACACTGTTGCTGCCACCATGGGGCTCTAGCCCCCATATGTGTGAAGCTCTCTGGAGCTCCAGGGATTCCTTATCTAATGCCAACTGCTCTCTCTTTATCCTAAGCGTAGCTTTCTCAAACTCAAGCAGTCTGCACTGTCTCTCATAAGAGGACCCCCTCTGGTGAGGGAAAATGGTCCTATGAGAGACAGAGGTCCCTACAGATGTACCAGAATGATTAGACTCCGGAGAAGGATATCTTGAGCTTCTTGGCACACCACCAACCCTTCCAGGTGGGGTATGGAGAGGGCCACTGAGGCCTTCTCCCTCACCTTCAGAATGTATTGTATTATCCGCTTAGAATCATCTTGATCCTCCTGGTCAGCTTCAGAGTCCTGGTCATAGGTATTGTCACCTCTTGGCCTTTCCTCTTCTGCTGCCCCACGCAACCTGCCTGCCTCATCAGACCCTGGGGTCTTTCTGAGATCATCTAATAGCAGAGCCTCCATTAGGCGTTGAGTGTTTACACTCCTCCCTGTCTTCAACTTCCTAGCTGTACACATGTTCTCAATTCCACGAATGTGAGATGGTCATATTTCGATGACAAGGAGCCATTGGCTTCAGGTATTGAAGACATACTAGTGTAGTGAGGTGTTGCACCTACCTAACCTAGTGGGAGCTGCTAGACTCTCTTGAGTTGGGGAAAAGGGGTGTGCTGGTCCCTTTGCTAACCCAACTCCAAGTTCAGTAGAACTTACTTTATTCTAGACTTGATTTATATGTACCTATGGTGGTTTTCAGTTAGTCACTCAAAGGGATTATCTGGTAAAGCAATAGCAAGCTTGAATCCCATTGCTGCCACCAATGTAAGAAGTTGACCTGGTATATACTGTCCACTAGTTATAGTGGGCACCTTGTACCAGTCCAAACAGCCCTTATTGATGAATAGGTTTAAAGAAAACCTTTATTGTAAGCTATCCTAGTGGTAGCTATGGAGAGCAGCCTTCAGGCTAAGTCTTGAAGGAGTATAAAGCAGCTTGGTTTACCAGATTATAACCTCTTGAATTACTAAATGAAAGGAGAACCACACAAGGTATATATAAAATATATATATTTATTTCTAAACACTCACTACTAATCTCTTTATGAGATTAGAGTCCAAGATACACAATAATACAATTCTAAAACGACAGTAAATAGCACAATATACAATGGGCCCCAGGGGTGGACCAAACCATATATTAAGAAAGTGGTATAAGAACCACAACTTGACTAGACGCAGTGCCTAGAGCACGTAGAATCGCTGGGACCCCAAGGAACCACCCAAGGTAGTGACCAGGAGACCCACGGGGGATGCGTGCAGTGTGAGAACACAGGCGTGAGCCCCGTACTATTCTATGGGAAGGTCGCGGTTGGAATTTTAGAAGTTAAGGACTCTTAGGAGAGGACTTTGAGCAAACCCCTTTAGACTTGGGGGGGTGCTAGGGCCAGCTTCCGTGGGGGATCTAGGGCCAGGACCCACGGGAGTACCGTAGAACTCGAGTTACCTCACCCAGGGAAGCCGGGTGCATAGGTGTCAAATGGTGTCGGGAATCGTCATTGATTTCAATGGCGATCTGCTGCAAAGTGCTGCTGCCAGGAAGAAGAAAAGTGTCTGGGGTGATCCAAGCCTGGATCGAAGATCAGAAGAACCTGAAAGCAGAGGGGACAGAGTCTGTGTCACTTGCCAGTGACCAGGGGCACGATAGACGAATGCCCACCGATGTCGGGTGTTTCAGGTGCGAAGAGGTGAATCTTGACTCTGCAGCCACGAGGACCAGGAGGCGTCGACGACGACCAGGAGCTGGATTCGAGCTGTCCCACGAAGAATGTCGAATGCTGCAGTGTCGGTGCTCGGATTGAACCCAACAAGCCTTGGCAACAGTAACCCACGCAGGAAGAGAAAAGATGCTTCGGTGCGGACCAGCAAGGTCCTGGGGACTCCCCAAGCGATGGAGAGTCAGGGCACATCAGGGCACGTCTGGAGCAACCAGGTAAGCCCAATTAAAGTTAGAGTTGCCTTCACAGGGACCCACCAGTCGACGGACCAGGGATCGCGAAGGGACCTCGAGAGGAATCACACAATACCAGCCCAAGGGACACTCGGTGAGTGTAGGCCAGTAATCTTTGGTGGAGACACTGCTCGGGGTGTGGACTACAAGTAGCCCAAAGCATCAGCCTCAAGGATCGACGGTGTCCAGGGGTTCCGGTTCCACGGTCCCCCCGAGGGCTACGGGTCTCACTCAGCTTTGCTGGGAGCTCCGGTTGGCCTCTGGGAAGTCTGGGAACCCACCTCCTGTGTTGCAAATTCTTCGAAGTCCAGAGGGAGCTTTGAAGATACAAACCGGTCAGATGTGTCTTAGGTGCCTGCCTTGCAGGGGAGTAACTCCTTTACTCCAAGGGAGATTCTTAAGTCATCTAGCGCCTTGTAGATCGTCGGAGTTCCAGGATTATGTATCAGAGTTTCGTCCAGGTAAATCTAATTTCCTGTAGCCAGGGGTTCCTATCTTATACCCACGGAAGGGGTGGGTAAAACTCTAGGGACCCACCTATGGGATGGTCAGGAAAGAGGGGTGGCTACACCCATTTCCTTTGTCTAGTTTCGTGCCAGAGCAGGACTATTCACAGGGACACCAAAGGTGCCCCCAGTGCAGACTTCAAAGCACTCTTGGAGTGCACCCACCCAGCCCCCATACACTAAAACCTGTGTGGGAGGTGGTGACACCTCCCTGTGACAAGAAACCTATCGTCCAGGCCTCCCCTGCCGGAGTTTCGTCCAGCAGCAGGAGGGCAGACTTGTGTCTGTGGCTGGCAGCATCCATTTTGTGATGCCAGGGTCTGTTAAGCTGGTACTGGGTATACCGGTGCTGTCATGTCTCTCCCTCTAGAAGGGCGGGATCATACTCCCACACCAGTTACTGGTGTGGGGGTATGATTCCAAGGTGTTCGACACCAAACACAATATGTTTTTTTATGTACTGGATATAAAGTGTTCCAGGGAATCTGCATGCAGCAGGGAATTATTCTAATATTTATGACTTCATTGAAGATCACTGCAATGCAGAACCAGGACTAGAAATAACTGCTTCTTATTCATGTTTTCGGTTTGAGAGAGCATGTGCCAATGGTTTGCGTAGAGCTGTACCATGAGAAAGGAACACTAGCCATGTAACCAAATTGCTTGCACATCTTATGGCTATTTACATGAGTATGCTTTATAGTTGCATTAAATAATAAATAAACGCTGGAAAAAAAAACAGGACAGGAGCCAAGGCCCCGGGGTCCTCCTGTCAAACTGTAGGGCTGACTTGGATAGAATATTTTCATGAAGAGAGGCTAAATATAGATCACTGACACATTTCATGCTGGATGGGTTTATTTGATTAAGGGCTGCTGCTAAAGTAAGGCCAGTGTATGCAGCTGCTATAAATCTGTAATATAGGGCGGCGGGTTTCAGAAAATGGTTTTGTTGCTAGGGAAAAGCTGCCCAAAAAACAAAATACCATAATACTTGGGCCTCCGAAAATCCTTGCACTGGAGCCAGTTTGATTTTTACTGCTTGAAGATATTCCTGTTTGCCTATAAGGTAGTCTACAAACTGTAGTGATTGTGTATTCATATGTATTCACATTTGCATGCCTGGTCCCCACATAAATAACTGAGCACAAGTGGCGGGCTTGCGTCGGCTATGTATGGGGTGGATTTTGGGCTAAATTGATTTCTTTAGCAAGATTATTTGAGTTGGTTTGGCTAGCATAGAGCACTTTAGGGTGTGTTGCCAGTGGAAGCCATTTTTATGGCAGTTGCCGTTATTGTGCTGTGTTTGTGTAAGTTGGAAGACCCAGATAGGTTTTGTAAGGCAGTCGTTTGATGGTACCTTTGCTGATGGAGAGGGTTGCATCGCCATACGTTGCTTGCCCAGACATATTTTGTGTCATTAACTTGGAAACGTGATATGGTATTGAGTGGGAATTCATTCGATTTCAAGTGAGATGTGATTTGGGTTTGCTGGTGTGCGGTTATCTTTTGCATATATTACCTTCTGATCACTAGTGTATTTGCCATTTCTAAGTAGTATTCCAGCAAAAAACTCTACTTTGAGCTTTTCAGCTTGTATTTATACAATAGGCAATAGAGCTGAAAACTTACAGGAATCTTACGATAAAATAAGATAAAATCTTATTTTATCTTATTTTTAAGATGAAATCCTGTGATTTTAATCTAAAATCTTGAGTACTATCCTCGAAACAACAGTGATAATGGGTAGCAGCTTGGAGTCTTAATCTCTTACAGTATTTGTTATTTGCAGGCTGCATGATAAGTGCATTTACATTCGAGCTACTCTTTCTAAAGTAGGAATATGAAGGCGGTGGCTTGGAGTGAGTGTGGGTGCAGGGTGGGACGAATGAAAATTTGGCCTAGCTCTAAGTTGATGGATACTACATTTCAAAAGATGTCTGTCGTGTTTAGTGCCTGGTGTACTTAAGATTCTGTCTGCGTGGGTGAGTCACCGTCAGAGCAGCAAGAGTAGTAAGTGGAGAGCCAAAGGATTGCCACATGCAGGTCACTACGTCGTTTCTGGGACGCAGCCTGTTGTGGTGAATGAGCCCGGCACCTATCTTTGTCTCCAGAACATTCTGTTGTGAAAGTGGTCTGTGCTGCTGCGGTTGTTTGGAGCATGCAGGCACACGTCACGAAATGTACCTCTGACAGATCGTCGCCTCTTTGAGGTCAGCTTGTTACGTCCATTTATAGCTCAGAGCAGCACTTGTAGCTTGGGATTAGTTGGCCCAGTAGGAGGAAGTGAAGGAGGCACTCATTTGTGCACGTTGGTCTCAGTGTGCTGAGCAAGCATGCATCTAAATTGCTCGTTGTTGGTCATAGACAGCAGCCAGCATGTCCACTGCTGATAGGAGAATTGAATGCGATTTTAAAAAGTGCTCACGTCACTCAGATTAGATGCAGATATAGCATTGTGTTTCTTCCATGGAACTAGTGCCTTTCAAAGCACTTCTATTTCTCTACGTTTGTTACATGAGGTGCAAAGGGTTGGTTGCTGCTCGGTAGTCTAGTCCATATATCCTGGCATTTAAGTGGGATGAAAAAACAAGGAGGTATCTCAAAGGGGCGTGGCCGATGTAATCAAGGACGTGGCTTAAAAATATGCAAGGTAAAAACCTGCGCTTATCACAGTGTGCCTCCCAACTTGTATTTTGCTGCTCCTGTCATTGCATCCATATATATAATACAACAAATAAACATTACACTTGCAACAAACCAGAACTATTGGCTTTGTCCATGGTTGTTAGTTGCATAAGATAAATAAGCAACCACTATGGCTTAAGTTTATAGAATATTGAAAATGCTTCAGTTCTGAAATGATGAGACTGTGAAAGAACTATAACGAGTCTCTTTGAAATTTACTCCTCAGGCACTCGGGCAGAAAGGTTGTACTGTTGCGGAGTAGATTTTTTTTTTTTTTACCCTGAGGTCAAAAATGGAGAGCCCGATAGAGACCCATCTCAGCACCTGCTTTTTTTTTTAGAACTGCCGGTGCTGAACACCGGTAGGACCCGCCCCACTTAAAGCCCTGCATATACCTGCGAATCGCAGGTGGTAGAAGATTAACCAACAAAAAAATTGTGCACTAAGATAATGCATTTCATATGCTTTCTAATTAAAATAATTATTCAAATGGCATCCTTAAGTAATCCATTTGCAGCTAAGAATAACCGAGAACACTTTTTCATGGGAAACGATTTAATTCGGTTTGGATCAGTAGAAGCGCACTGGCATTGAAATGCACTCAGTGCATTCCTAAAAGAGGAGGATGTCTAACTAAAACTAGTAAATCTTGGAATACCCGAGTTGAAATTTCGCCGGAAAACAACATTATACACACACATTCAGAGTTCACAAGATAGCAACATCACACAGTGTGCGTGCACTTGGTAACAGAACATGCAAGAAGACTGACCCTATCCCCAAGTCATGACACTCTTGTGGTCGTCCTTTCAGTGTTAGAGAGGTCAATTTATGGGGCTTGTCAGTACGTTCACACTTCATAATTAAGAACCAACCCTCTCCTCAAGAGGCAGCGATTACAAATATTGGTACGAAACAAATAATGGCACTGCTACTTTTTTTTTTTTTAAGGGTGTACATCATATGTGAACTCCCTAAATAATGCAAAGGTGTTCAATGTTCCTCAACAAAACTATTGTCTCCTTATTGATGGTGTATAACCAAAATGTAAAAGGGAAAAATAGAGCCATTGCTATATTTATCTTTAAAAGTGGGCGTATATCTATCTTGTATATATTTTATAGCATATTTAGTTCCCTCTTTTGCCAGTATATGGGGTGAAAGACAATCATGGGGAGATAATCACCATAACAATGTAAAGTTAAAAGAATTGCTGTGTCTGTCAGTCGTTCATGATTATGACTGGTCCAGCGGAATCTGGCATCATGGTCCACCAACAAACAACATATGCAGTGTAGCATTAAGCCATACAGGGAATATTGTGACATTTGGTGAATACCTAGTTCCTGTTCTCCACATTGTGTTTTGAGCAGTGTGTATTAGCTTTGTTTGATTTCTTTTGGTAGTGCAGGCCCCAAGAGTTCAAAAGGAACATGACTTCTCGCCACTGGCTATGATGGATCTAGAAGCAGAGAGCTAACCAGGGGATCTTAGGGTAGCATGGGAATTCATACAAATATCCTTGCCGTTCCATGACATTATTGATATCAGTGTAAAGATAATGTTGGATTGAAAATTAGCTGTATGGAACATAAAATCAGCTTTGCTGTAAGGACCTCTGTTCATCTGCCACCGCCTGTAAAAGTGCTTTAACTCAGGTGGCTTACGCAGCAAGTTCACTTATCATGTCCACTGTGTCTTGTAATGCGTGTTTCTTTTCACATCATGAGATATGCATCAATGATTGTTCCAGTGTGTTGCACCATTGGACCTTATGATCCAGTTCTGTGTTGTTTTGACAGAGAACTCTGTGCAGACGAGTTGGCAGAATTTGAATATATTGTCCTATGTGGGGTATGTATGTTCTGGATCTTTTAACTTTAGGTTGAAATATATTTTCTTCTAAGGCAGCACACACATTACTTGGTTGCTTTTAAGCCTCTTAGGGATGGATGACCCCTGACTGTGTCTTTGTTTCTCATCCATTCTAAATGTGAGTGTAGTTCTTTTTTTATAAGGGATGTAGGCGACAGATCTCCATGGACCATTATTTAACCACTTTAAGGAGTAAAATAGGTCAAGTTCACAATAGAAGGCTGAACAAATTTACTGAGGAAAATAACTTGATGTCAGACCAACAGTCTGGATTAAGGCTAGACAGAGGGGCTGAGTCAGTCCTCGGACCCGTATGGGATGACCTAAAACTCACAATGGACAAGAACGGAATGGCTACATTATTGCTTCTGGATCAGTCGGTGGCATTTGACATTATCCACCACCTGAAATAGCTGTAAAATGAATTGTTTCATACCTCAATGACAAAAATAGCTTGAAATACCTGTCACCAGTCATATCAACCTTTCACACACAACATTCTGGGCTCCCTCATATTTCCTCTCATTTAATATTGACCTAAACCCCTTACCAGACCAGACCAGATTAGTTTGTTCAATTTCACCTGCTACAACTTTGCAGATGATTTGCAAACCCATCTGAAAATGTATGGCCCAGAAGTCCTCTACTAGTCAAGACTTGACTGCATGAGTGCCTTAATTGCATGATGATGAGTAACCACCAAAACCTCCGCTCCTTAAAGAGAGATTATGAACTGTGGATAATGGCACAAACACCAGCCATCTGCTATATAGCCCAAGGAATTTACGGGTCGATTATGTTAGCGGGCGGATCGCCACCGCCTGCATGGCGGTGGCGATCCGCCCGCCAATTTCCACCACCCGCCTCCCATTTCCCCCGCCACATTACGATGGCCGGGGGGACACCGGCGGATGGAAAGACCGTCTGCCGGTTTTCTGCCGGTCAACTCGTTGACCAGGCGGAAAAAGTGTTTAATATGGTGGCGGTGTTTCCAAGACACCGCCATCCATATTAAGATGACTGCGGAGATCAGCCTTTCCATGGCGGCAACGTCGCTATGGAAAGGCATGCGGATCCTGCATTTGAGGGCCCGTTTCGGGCCCTCATGGTGGTGGGGGGTGCACATTTGCATGCACAAGGTGGCAGGCACCACGCGATGCCTGTCACGTTGTGCATTCAAATGCACAACATGCACTTTTTACCATGCGGCGGGTGCTGCTTGCAGCAACGCCCGACGCAGTGTAAAAAATGCAGGATGCGCCCACCAGTGTGGCGGGCGTATCCTAATGCCAACGGCGGGACCGCCCCATCTATGGCAGGCGGTCCGCCCGCCACCGCAATAGACCCCTTATTTTGCTTCCAACCACATCAAGAGAAAAAAGAAACTTAGCTGTGGCCACGGATGAAGACCTATTCTTGATAACACAGGTCAATAAGATCACAAAGTGCACATTCAGTACAATGAAAACCTCAAATACCTTGGATACCAAAAAAGGCTCAATTCTGTGCTCACACTCGTACACTCCAAATTCAAATGTGCCAGAAGCCTATTCCACAGCACACCCAGTTTCATCATACTCAAAACTCCGCTACCAACAATGCTGCCACAAGCCTCTTTCTGCTGTAATAAACCACCCATCCTTATTCGAACAAACATGGAAAACGAAAGAGATCTGCCACATACAACTTGTCACTGAAGGACTCTAATTTAGTTCATCACTGCGGGACACAACAAACTATATACTTAGCCCACTTCTGGACCTTCAGCGAAGGCAGTCATATAAGGGATGAATACAATGAAGTTCATTTTAGCAGCTCTCTTGACCATCTCTCCCTCCAATCTTTGCATATTAAGGACCATAAACATAAGCAAACATTTTATAATGTACAACCCTGTGTGGGTACCAACTTTGTGGACCGTGATTATAAGAAACACCATAAAGAGACATGCAGAGCTGATTAAAGCTGCCAGATTACCAAAACTCATAAATTGTAACCCTCTCTTTCACATTTGGTAACCCATGAAACTTCTAAGCACTTCATCTCAAAACAAAAAAGGGCACCTCTGTGGTCGTCACATACAACATGAAGACAGAGCCCACAGAGGATCGAAACAAAAGACCCCCATCCTTCCAACCACACCCCATATGGTGTAGTGTGCTATCCATGTAGGCAAGCATTTCAGGAACCTGCTTATGGGTAGTAAACGCTGTATAAATATTACACTACAATACAATTTCCAAAGTACTGGGGGAGCAGTACCATTTTATCCTCAGGTCCACAATCTGACTGTAGTTGCGTACTGCATACGTGAGAGGAGCCTCCTGTCCTCAGCCAAGATGGCAGCCACTCGCTTTCTCTGAGATACATTACAGTTTAATAAAGCCTTGAAGATGCTGTCATGGCTACAAGGGCTAAATAACGTTCATTTCCAACAGTCAGTTGACCTGTAGCTCAAAGATATAGGCTGCCCTTGGTGATCTAGACTTTCTAAAAAAAGATTGGACATGGAAAAGCCTGATCATCCAAGCCTCAACATGTAAGGTCAACCTGGGTTTGTTTCCTGACAATCCTTCTGACAGGAAATCAAAAAGATTTGATGCCTTTGGTAAATGGCTCGTCTCTACGACTGGTCTACAACTTAGATCTGTTGTCGCAGTTTTCTAACAAGGCCAGTATTCACATGCCTTGTATAAGATGTGCAGTGATAATTTTCTGATGGTCCCAAATGGTCTCAGGGCCTGGTAGCATAGACTTCTCTAGATGGCCAAGATAGTGAAAAGTAAATGCTGTGGGCTGGCCAAGATACGGCTGGCTGTTTGGCAGGGCTATTGGCACCAGTGTTGTTCTTAAAAGGCATGACTGGATGAGGTAAACTGGTTCTTTGGTGACGTCCAAGCATCTCTCATGGATATACCCGTAATGGCTCCAGTCTTTCCAGGGAGAAGGCTGTTTTAACAATGGAAGAATTCAAAGACCGCTGTGCCACTGCACAATCCCTTGCCTTATTCACGCCAACAAAACAATTTCCTCACAAGTTCTGGAATTCAGAGGCTACTCCAGGTGAATTGCTTATATACCATGTCAGCCAGATGTACATTTTGCAGACACACTCCTTTTGAGGCTGTGGGTGTGGCACCAACAGAATTTTTACATCTCAGGAGAGTCTTTCTAGCCACTTTAGCTTGACTTCAATGACGCATGCTAGACCGGTAAGAGGCAGGATCCAACAGTACACCCCCAGTTGCAGATCCATAATGTTAGACAGATGGGTCTTACAAATTGTCCAAAAGGGTGATGCCATGTATTTTACTTCTATTTGTCATCATAGCCTCCCACACCAGAACGCATTTCGGAAGAACTATCTAGAATCTTGATGCAGGAGTTTAATCTTTTGCTCTACATAGGTGCCAACAGGTGAGTACTAGATTTGGAGAAAGAGGTGGGCCATTACTCTCACTATTGCCTTCTCCTAAAGAAGGACAGAGACCAATCATACTTTTCTACAAAAGGAGAAAGTCAAGATGCTTTCAGTAACCCAGATTCTCTCAGATATGAAATCAGGCAATTGGAAGGAGTCCTTGGACTTCCAGGACAGATATTTCATGTAGCTGTCCAGTGGACCCACAATGGTTCCCTGCAGTTCAGAGTGGACAAAGACCACTTTGCTTGCCTGGTTCCCCTTCTGCCTTACTTTAGCCCCTCGGGTGTTCACAACAGTAATGGTAGTGGTCGCTGCCCATCTTCGGAGGTCAGATGTACATGTATTCCTGTAGCTGTATGACTGGTTCCTTAAGGCGAGCTTGCCAATGTCCCTGTGGGTGACTTCTACACAATGACCACACTTCATTGGGATTGCCTGTCAGTGAACAGAAGTCAGGCCCAAGCCCAACCCAAAAGATTGCATTTTTTGGGGCAATCCTGGACATGGCGGCTTTCAAGGACTTTCCTCTTCCACAGCGAGTCCAGGGCATTCGGGACATGATCCTGATTTTTCGGATGTTTCGACCGATATGGCTCTGAGGCTTTTTGGTCTCCTGGCCTCTTGCATCCTCCTCATCCTGAATTCCAGGTGGCAATTTGGGGCATTGCAGTGTGACCTCAAATCGCAACGCTCCCAGCATTCTATTGCCTTGCCAACTTTATCCAGATCTCGAAGGAGACAGCACATGGTCTCCAGTCGAGGATGGTGGATGCCAATTTGACCTGTGGCATGCTACTATCCCTTATCCACCCTGGATTGGGGAGGTCACCTAGGAAATGTGGAGGTCAGAGGCATATGCTGCAGTTTCCGGCTATCCGTCTGGCCGTAAAAGCCTTCCGGCAGAGTGAGGTTGGTGTAGTTCCTCATTGACAACATGACTGCCATGTTGTACTGCAACAAGCAAAGCGGACTGGGGTCTTGGATCGTATGCTAGGAGTTGTTGTGTCTCTGGAGGTAGCTGGAAAACAGAACATCTGAAAGAAACACGTTAGTTAGATTCCTCACCTTAGAATATCCCCAGGCGTCAGACTGGATCCGGAAGATTTTTCGTCAGCAATACCCCTTGCGCGTCGCTTGGCGTCGTCTGCGGCTCCGCGTCCGTCGTCGGCGTCGTGCGCTGGAATGACGTCGTCGGAGTACTTAGACGCCGCCATCGCGCGCTGACGTCAGTTCTTCTTTTTTCCGCGCCAGTAAGCGCAGATCCGGGAGAGCTACCCCTTTAGTCAATTTTTGACTAACTTTTTTGACTCTTTTTGGTCAATTATCGACTCTGGTGCCGGTAGGATGCCTGGTTTCAAGGCCTGCGACGACTGTCACCGACTGATGTCGGTGACCGATCATCACCGCCGCTGCCTGTACTGCTTGGGCCTCGACCAAAACGCGGCGTCGTGCTCCGACTGTATGGCCCTGACCTCGAAAGCTAGGCGGGAGCGGTCCCGCAAGCTTCTCGAGCTTCGCCACTCGGCTCCGCGTCGCTCTCGATCCCGGTCCAGGAGGAGGTCCAAGGATCGGTCGCGGAGCCGCACTCGACATCGTCACTCGTCTGGCTCGAAGTCTTCGGGTAAGTCGAGGCACTCCAAGAAGTCCAAGAAGCGACACCGCTCTTCGGACTCCCCTCGCCGGTCGCGCGACTCGGCCGAGGGTCCGGGTGGTTCCACCCCCGCGGCTCCGCAGGAGCCGCAGGCGCCGCGCAAGTCCCCATACCCGACGGTCCTTGGGACTGACGCGACGCCGGCGGAGGTCAGTGCCTTCCTCTCGGCCATGAGGAACCTGGCCCCGCCGTCGACGCCCGCTGGCGCGCCTTCGGGCCCCGCGGACTCGACTGGGCGACCTCGCATGCCGGCGGCTCCGGCCCCGGCGCCGTTGGAGGCTCTGGCCCCGACGCCGCAGGTCCCCGAGGGGCCCGAGCCTGGGCCCCCGTCGAAGCTGGTCGACCTCGTTACGCCTCCTCCGCCGGCGCCGACACCGATACTACCCCCGACGCTGGCTCCGGTCGACGTCGATCCCCGGTTCAGCCCCTGTCCGGTCCCGACGCCGATGCGGCGCCGCCCGACGCCGCATCCGACGCCGCTAGAGACACATATTGTCTATCGACCGGCTTCGATCATTCCTCCTGTTTACCAGGAATCGGATGACGGGGGCGACTGGGAGGGGTCTGATGACCCTATGGCCCTTCAGAGCCAACTTGCACAGGACTGGGTAGATGAACTGGGGGAGGCCAGTGGGTTGGATACCTCACCAGACACTGGATTCATCTCTCCTCCGACTGTGGCTTCGGAGGAGGGTGCAGCCTTTTCTGTGGTGCTGCGCAAGGCGGCCGAAGCCCTTGGGCTCGAGCTGCCTGCCGTGGCTGTGAGGACTAACATCCTCACTGAGGTGCTTCAGTCTGCCGCATGCTCCACTGAGCCTCTGCTGCCATTCAATGAGGCCCTCACTGACGTTCTGCAGGGCACCTGGTCCAAGCCCTCCACAGTCCCTTCTGTGGATAGGAACGTTGCCAGGCGCCACCCCCCTGCTCCGGGCGACCCCAGTTTTCTGTCCCAACACCCCACCCCCGAGAGTCTGGTTATCCAGGCCTCTACCTCCCAATCCTCCTTCCCGTCCGCTCCTCCGGACCGGGATTCCAAGAGACTAGAACAGTTTGGTAAGAAGCTGTTCTCTTCGCTCAGTTTGGGCCTGCGGTCTTTGAACACCGCCTGTCTCTTGGACCGTTATTCCCACTCTCTGTGGGATGCGGTGGAGGACGTGCTGCCACTGTGCCCGGAGGAGGCCCGGGCGCGACTTTCCTCGGCCCTGGCCGATGGGAGAGATGCAGCGCGCCATGCAATCCGATGTGGGCTTGACACTACGGACTCGCTGGGTAGGGCGATTTCTACCACGGTGGCGCTTCGACGTCACGCCTGGCTGCGGTCCACGTCCTTTTCAGGGGATGTCCAGAGCACCCTCATGGACATGCCTTTTGATGGCGCTTGCCTTTTTGGTGAGAAAGCGGACAGTGCGCTGGCTCGCTTCAAGGACTCTCGGGCTACGGCCACAAACTTCCGCTTTTCGCTCCTTTCGTGGCCAAGAAAGGGGCACCTCCTCACGTCCGCCTAGCCACCGGCCGCAGAACCAGCCTGCACGCGGACGTGGTTTCCGCCGAGGCGGTACTGGAGGACGACGCGGTCAGTCCACATCCACCCCGGCAGCATCCGCCTCAAAGCCTTCCTAGTCCGAGCTTTCAGGCCCATTCCACGCCAGTGGGCGGCAGAGTTCGCCATCACCTGCTCCACTGGCGGTCCATCACATCGGACAGGTGGGTGCTGCAAATCGTCCGAAGGGGCTACTCCCTCCCCTTCGAGACGACCCCTCCAGCTATGCCACCGCAGCACCACCGTATCTCGGGGGATCATTTGAATCTTCTCCACGAGGAAGTTTCGGCCCTCTTGGCCAAGGGGGCCGTCGAGCGCGTTCCGAGCCCAGAAGTAGGTCGTGGTTGATATTCCCACTACTTTCTGGTTCCCAAGAAGGGCAAAGGGGGCCTGCGCCCTATCTTGGACCTCCGGAACGTCAATGCCTTCCTCCGGAAGGAACGGTTCAAAATGTTAACTTTGGCTCAGGTTCTAGCTGCCCTCGACCCTGGAGACTGGATGGTAGTGTTGGACTTGCAGGACGCATATTTCCACATCCCCGTCCTGCCGGCCCACCGGCGTTACCTGCGGTTCACGGTGGGTCAGGAGCACTTTCAGTTCACCGTGCTCCCCTTCGGCCTTACCAGTGCCCCTCGGGTGTTCACGAAAGTGATGGCGGTGGTCGCAGCTCATCTGCGCAGATCAGGGGTTCCAGTCTTCCCCTATCTCGACGACTGGTTGTTGAAGGCGGGCTCGCCCCAGACAGTCGTCTCCCACCTCCAGACTACGGCGGATCTCCTGCATTTGCTGGGGTTTTCCACCAACGTGCCGAAGTCACACCTGAGCCCCTCTCAGAAGCTCCTTTTTATCGGAGCGGTTCTCGATTCGGCGCGGTTCCGGGTTCATCCACCGGAACAGCGGGTCCGGGATATACAGGCCCTGATTCCCATCTTTCGGCCTCTATCCTGGGTTTCGGTCCGGCTAGTGTTGCGGCTTCTGGGGCTGATGGCCTCCTGCATCCTACTAGTGCATCACGCCAGGCGGCGCATGCGGGCTCTGCAGTGGGACCTGAAGTTTCAGTGGGCCCAGCATCACGGCAACCTGTCCGACCATGTCTTGATCTCGGAGGGCACTGCACAGCAGTTGCAGTGGTGGCTCACGGACCGCGATTGGGTCACGGGCAAGAGCCTCTCCCTACCCCTACCGGAGCATGTCGTAGTGACGGATGCGTCCCTCCTGGGATGGGGTGGCCATATGGGAGAGGCGGAGATCAGAGGCCTCTGGTCTCCGGCGGAGTCTCGCCTCCACATCAACTCGTTGGAGCTGAGAGCGATCCGACTTGCACTGAAAGCCTTCCTTCCCTCTGTCCGGGGAAGTGTCGTGCAGGTGTTCACGGACAACACCACCGCCATGTGGTATTGCAACAAACAGGGCGGGGTGGGGTCGTGGACCCTTTGTCAGGAGGCTCTGCACCTCTGGACATGGCTGGAACACCAGGGCGTCACCCTGGTGGTTCAACATCTGGCGGGCTCTCTGAACGCCAGAGCAGACAAACTCAGCCGCCGGTGCATAATGGATCACGAATTGCGTCTGAACTCCGAGGTGGCGCAAGGTCTCTTTCAGCAGTGGGGAGAGCCTTGGTTAGATCTATTCGCCACCGACGAGAACGCGCAATGTCAGCAGTTCTGCGCGTTGGAATTTCCAAGGCGGCACTCGCTTGGCAACGCTTTTCGTCGCGAGTGGAGTTGCGGTCTGTTGTACGCCTTTCCGCCTATACCACTTCTGCCCAGAGTGCTGAAGAAGATCAAGCGCGACCGGGCCCAAGTCATCTTGGTGGCTCCGGATTGGGCACGAAGGTACTGGTATCCCGAGCTACTCAGTATGTTGACCGATCCTCCGATACGTCTGCCCCTTCGGGAGGATCTTCTGTCGCAGCAGCAGGGGACGGTCCTCCACCCGAACATGTCCAGCCTCCACCTCCATGCGTGGAGATTGAGCGGCGACAGTTGATGCCATTTGACTTGCCACCTGAAGTCTGTGATATCATTCTGGCAGCCAGGCGTCCCTCCACAAAGACGGTACACACCTGCCAGTGGAACAAATTTGTGGCATGGTGCACAGCAAAGGCTGTGGATCCCCTTTCCGCCCCTCTTTCTGAGGTTCTCCTCTTTCTTCTTTCTTTGGCCCGGCAGGGCTCTGCCCTGGGCACCTTGAAAGGTTATCTTGCTGCTCTCTCTGCCTTCTTACGGCTTCCAGATCAGCCCTCTCTTTTCAAGTCCCCTGTAGTGTCACGCTTTCTTAAAGGCGTTACTCACACGTTCCCTCCTGTCCCTTTCGTAATGCCTCAGTGGGACTTGAATCTTGTCTTAACATTCCTGATGTGCGCTCCCTTTGAGCCTCTTCACAATTGTCCTCTTCGTCTTCTAACTCTTAAGACTGCTTTCCTGGTAGCCATCACCTCGGCTAGACGGGTGAGTGAGCTCCAGGCTCTGTCGTCCAAGCCTCCTTTTCTATCTGTTCATCCGGACAAGGTTGTCCTTCGGCCTCGTCCTTCCTTTCTACCGAAAGTGGTGACCCCCTTTCATCTTGGGCAATCTGTCACCTTGCCCACCTTCTTTCCGCCTCCGCATCCTTCCAAAGAGGAAGAGCGGCTCCACCGTCTGGACCCAAAACGTGCGCTCTCCTTTTATTTGGACCGCACTAAACAGTTCCGGGTGGACGACCAGCTTTTCGTTGGCTACGTGGGTGCAAAGAAGGGAAAAGCTGTACACAAACGGACCATCTCCCGGTGGGTCGTTTTGTGTATAAAAATCTGTTATTCTTTGGCAAAAAAGGAACCGCCTGTGGGGCTGCGCGCCCATTCTACTCGGGCCACAGCGGCTACTACTGCTTTGGGACGGGGGGTCCCTTTGCAGGACATCTGTCAGGCGGCAACGTGGGCTTCGCTTCACACGTTTGCCAGGCATTATTGCCTCGACAGCCAAGTCCGGTGGGATGGGTTCTTTGGCCGTTCTGTCCTCCAGGACTTTCTGGTGTGATCTTGGTTCGCAGACCCACCACCGGGGTTGGTATTGCTTGGGTCTCTATTCTAAGGTGAGGAATCTAACTAACGTGTTTCTTTCAGATGAACAAGTTACTTACCTTCAGTAACGATGTATCTGTAAGAAACATTAGTTAGTTAGATTCCTCACCGACCCACCCATCCTCCCCGTTCTGCGAACTGACATCTAGGGTTAAGGCTATCCCTTTCAGGGCCCTAGAATTTTTTGGCACCAGTGTCGGTATCTTGCATGGCTCTGCGTTCCTGGCGCGGAAGGCTATGTACAAGAACTGACGTCAGCGCGCGAGGGCGGCGTCTAAGTACTCAGACGACGTCATTCCGGCGCACGACGCCGACGGCGGACGCGGAGCCGCAGACGATGCCTAGCCACGCGCAAGGGGTATTGCTGATGAAAAATCTTCCGGATCCAGTCTGACGCCTGGGGATATTGTAAGATGAGGAATCTAACTAACTAATGTTTCTTACAGATACATCGTTACCGAAGGTAAGTAACTTGTTCATCTCCCTGATCACCAACCACCTTCCATGGTCCCTGAATGCTTGAGAGGATGAGGTTTTCATGTGCCCAGTTTGTTATATTCCATATAGGTACCATAATATAGGCCCAGGTAACTTCATAACCTTTCACCTATATTCTTCCCTACATTATACTTATAACAGTTTACAGGGACTGACCTTTTACCTAAATATGACACTGCATTCAGAACGCGAGTTTTCCCAAGTTTGAAGTCTCATACATTATGCATGAGGATTCTTGGAAGCACAGCAGGAGGACTACCCTCTCCTGTATAATATCTATGTATAAAGTTCATTCCTGCCGTCATCCTTAGTCCGAGACAGTAATACAGCGAGGTAGGACCCCTGGGGAGACCTATGGGTATATATGTATCATATCTTGCTAAGATAGCTAGAGGAGATCAGAACTTCCCGGCCGACACTCTGACCAGAGACGCTGAGGTTCCTGCATGCAGACACTACAGCTCGCAGGGGTCTAACATCCTCGTGGGGTGTCCAACCCGAGACCAGGACGGGGTCCCGCAGTCTCTCACTTCAGATAATTGGGTTGACTTTATCCTAGAGGGATTCTTGGCTTAACACCTACACACATACTAGGTACACTTACGTACATCTAGTTAGGGAGGCATCGTAGGAGTACGCATCTTTTTAGTGTCATGTCTTTTATATACTCGTATGTATTAATGATTACTGCAAGATGGTAGAACTATACCATCCGTTTACTTTCATAGTACTGCTAATCATTTATATCTTTTACTGTCTAATGGTTGTTGCAGCTCATCTATTTTACACCAGAATACCAACTGTTCAATAAATACTTATTGAAAACGCCCTGCCTGTTTATTCTGTGTATTTCTCTAAGACAGACTAAGTAAGCACGAGTGACTGAGCGAAAAGTGGTATATTGTTTCCACGGTACTGAGGGATCAGGGTTGTCATGTTCGATGGTTGCCAAGAACTATTCTCTCCCTGGTAGGAGGAGATTCTAGTGGCACTGTGAGCTAGCTGATACAGAAGGCCAACATACTCGGTGGGGGTGTTCAGAATCAGTCTGACACCAATCCTACAGTGTATGCTGCCCGAACGCGCAGATCCTGTATAGATTTTATATGAACTACACAATAGTTCGTGGTGGGATCACGTGGGCAAACCCCTAGATTGTTATACTGAGAGGATGAGCTAAGCAGGAGTTGTCTGGGGCACCACGAGTGGTGTCTCTATACCGAGATGTTGGGGGGTGTCTTAGCAATACCTTATTGTGGACACAGTGAAAGTATATGCTTGGGCCTTTTCAGCCTTGTTATGTTTACTTGACCAGCTGTTGTTTAAATCACAGTGATGTGCTTTCTAAAAGGTTTGACACACATTTCATGCAAGCCATTTGTTATACTTCAGTGCAACCGTAGTCTGGTCAATAACATATCTTTTGTGCATGCTCTTTAAGTTGATGCACAGTTGTTCGTTGAGACTCTTGACTCTGAAGACAGTCTTTTTCATTTCCATCACATCCTCACGACATGCGAGTGAACTGTAAGTGCTGTTGGTACATTCACCCTACACCACCTTTTACCCAGACAAACTGATGTTGAGAATTCTGGCAGCTTTCCTTCTAGAAGTCATAAGGTCCATTCATGATGGCCAATCGATCACTCTGCCAGTGTCTTTGCTCCCCCTGTTCACTTAAAGGAGGAAAACACACCATTATCATGACCCCAAAAGAGCGCCTCACTTTTACCTCGACCAAACAAAGGACTATCAGGCAGACGATCAGCTCATTGAAGGATTTTCAGTTACAGAAAATGGCAAAGCAGTGAAAATGAGAACCTTGTTGTGGTGTTCAAAGACCCAAGACTATTGTAAATCACCAAGCAGATTTATTTGAGTTGAAAGGATGAAGACTGCCCTGAAACTCACAGGCTCCAATTTGCTTCAGTCTCCACCAACCTTCCATTACATTTCAAACCCCCAACATGCTATAGAATTCAAGCCTTCCATACAGAAGCTACACAAGGTAACTAAGCTAGCAGCAAGGCTTGTGTGAAATGAAATACTACGTTTTCTTTTCTTTCGCAACATTCTTTTTAAACCGACAATAAAACAACCAAATCAATACAACACAAAAGGGTCAACAAGTAAATAAAAGAAAGCAGGTGAATTCTAGATCCAACCACAGATTGCTCACTGCCCTCTCACCTCCCCATTCTGTGGAGCCCTCTCTTTGATAGTTTTAAAAGGTCCCAGGTTCCAGCTCAACACACTGTCTCGTATAATTTGCCGATGCTTCGTGTCTCCAGGTTCAGAGGATCCAGTCTGGCACCTGAGTATATTCAAAGGTGAGGAATCAGTGATTAGATAGAGTATCCATCAGAAAGAGTGTTCCGGAAGATACGTGCTTGTCCTGCGTTGTTCTTCTATTATCTGGAACTTATTCTCATGTGCTGACATGTGTCTTTCAGGTCTTTTCGGAACCAGAGCCCCCTTCAGTGCTTTTGCAGTGTGATTCGGAAAAAGCTGCTCCAAAACCTTCACCGAGGCGCAAGGTAAGGCTGACACTCTCCTTCCTTTTTCCTTTCCTACCCTTCTGCAGTGGTGCAAGGTTGGATTTGTTGGGTGTCTTATTTATGAACAAACAGTTGGCATTCTCCCCTATGGGACATATAGCTGTATTTGATGTCTTGCTTGTTTATACTTATTGCCATCATATCCGCTGTTCGTTGAAGAGTGAAGTTGAGTAAAAGGAGGAGTCGCTTAAACTCCATGCAGCTCCCATGTTGATGGTTCAGTTTAAATAGTGAAAGCTGCACCCTGTTTCCATGCAGCTCCCATGCTGATGGTTCAGTTTAAATAGTGAAAGCTGCGCCCTGTTTCTGAGAGTTTCCCTTTGATCATTTGCCATATGAAGACTCTGGTGACAGCCACATGCCTCTACCACATACTGCCTGATGGGAGTTTCCTTTCCAAGAGTTTTCAGAAGTGCAAATTAAAGGGGATCCTTATCATAATAATATCGATGGCCCCAAATATCCATTGTTCACGATCACCTAAAGGCATAACATGCGCCTTTGTAACCCTTCACCCACTGCTATTCCCCCTCCTCCCACATACGCCCTCTTCACCTCTTCATGCGAAACCACACTTTCATCCAGCCATGAGGGCCCCATATTCTGACAGGAAGCCTGAAACAGAGGGTATTTGGTCTATAGGGCAATCAGGCAGTACCCGAAAAACTGCTTTGACAGGTCAGTGTGGGTGCTGGTTTTTGGCTGTTTGCGGGCAGTGCTTAATTTGAGCTGGTGGTTTCCGGTGCCCAGCAACGGCACTTAATTGTCAACACTGCACTTATTACAGTCTGCCGTATGGTGGCACTGCTCATCTAATTTAGAGATGAGCAGAACCACTGTTCTTTATGAATACAATATACATTAAAAATGACTACTACCGTTTGTCCCATGGAATGAAAGTAGAGGATGGCTGTGCACCCCCTTTGGGGATACCTCTCCGTTTGCGGTTGACAATGACCCACTGTAATCTTGTGCTCTTTGACCACAGTCCTAATGGAGACACCCGGCTTTAATCTCTTGTAAAATGTGCCCTTATGTACTGTGTAAGATTCGTTATTGGCCACATTTGATTTTATCCGTATTGTATATTTTCACGACTGCTTTTTGTATTTGTGTTGATGTGTGTGATATTATTTGTTTTGCTTTTCTCAATAAAAAGATTTCCCCCCCCCCCCCCCCCCAAAAAAAAATGACTGCTATCTGCCTCCCCAGCCATTCCTTTAGCTTTGGGGACCTGGAATAATCTGACTGTGGCGCTTGCAGGCGTGAGATGATTAGTAGTTGTTTTGGCAGCGCTTACAGGAGCGATGGGTGGTGCAAGCTGCAGAGGCCTCCTGGTCAGCACCGTGGCATTTATTATTTTACAAATTGAGCACTGTTTGCAGGTCTGTTTTATGGCCTTCTGGGCTGGTCTTATTCTGATTTTCCTGATATTAAAAGAAATATTTTCTGCAGCATGCTCAAATCCACGAAGTCTTCCATAACTTGCAAAACACGTATATAGTGTGAATACATGTCTACATCTTAGAATAGGTAAGTGGGAGATTTTGAAAAATAAATTGGGAGAATGGATATTTCCCATTGATTAGTATTGAAGCAGAGGCAATATCAGGCAGAAGAGCGCTAAAATAAAGATATTTTGGGCTTAAAAAAAAGGTAGTCTCACGCCTGACTCAAAACTATAGGTAGACAAACCAACAAATTAACAGGGAGAGCCAAGCCAGAGTCGAGCCAAGGGTCTGGCTTGGATCTTAGAGCCCGTGCACTAGCCGAGCCATGAAAAGGTTTCCTCTGTAAATCATAGACAAAACATCACTTAAAATATGATAAAGTCTCCTCAAAATTCAAAAAAGTTTATTTCTTTGACATGTGAAAGCTTTGACATCAATACTTCAGATTGTAGGTCTGCACTGGGAAGTACTTTATTAGAAGTGACCATTTTAAAGCAAGAATCTTAAGTGAACTAAGAGGCAAGACAATTGTCATGTAAACCCTGTACTGGTCCAGATTATTCTAGACTAACATTCCTTGTGTTAAGGCTTTGTTTTTACCTCTTCGTGCCCCTTTAGCCGCAAACTTTACCCGAAGGTATTGGAGCGCTTTAGATAAGCACCCTTTAAATTGCACAAAGTCACCATTCATTGTTGCCCAGAATCACAGGATGTTGAGCCAATGCTGAGACTGGAACTGGGTTCCTTAACTCCAAAGTCGACAGCTCTGGCCATAACACCGCATCTGGGGATCAGGGAGGAAGGCAGGCTGAAGCCACATGAGAGCTCGGTTCGTTATGAGCTCAAGGTTGCAACATGACCTTGAACTGAGTCAGAGCCAGGCTTCGTGCTTGAGCCTGGCTTGAACTTTTAGTGACTCGGACACCTCTATTCAAAACTGCCTCAATTTTTAAAAATGGGCCCGGTTTTTGCCTATTTAATTCACTAATGGGGTGGCCTTTTATTTTGTTGCCGGACCCATTTTCTGTCCCAGTCCGATCCTTCTGACAGGAATTTCCGGAACCTCCGAGCACATTTAACTTTCTTGTCCTTTAATATTACCTCATAGCCACGCCCTTACCTCCAATCGCAATAAATGCAATGTGTGTTTCCCAGGTTTGATTGAGCAAATGGGTTTTTTGTTTTGGGCGTTGCTTATAGAATGCCCTAGCCATGCGTAATTTGCGTGCATTGCTTAACGAAAGGTCAGTAAGTAGAATGTTCGGATCTGAGCAGGCAAATTTGGGACTCTTTATATACGGTCTTTCTTAAAGGTAAAACTTACCTGCAAATATTTATAAAATTAAGTAAATTGTCTCCTTTTAGTTTATGAGATAAATAGCACAACCCCAACCCCAAACGTCCATGAACATAATAGATAGGAAAACATAGGGGTGTTTATTTGCTTTAAAGAAAACATCTGAATTGAATATGAAACATAAGGGTAGGCCATGCTATACGTTAGGTAAGCATGCGTTCAAACACTACTTTACAGCAAAATTTGTTTCATTAAGAGATTTTTTTGTTAAATTGTACTATGCAAAGACACGAGGTGCAATAGTCAGTCATAGCAGGTATTGTAATTCCACAGATTAACAAACATCTGGCTTGCATTTGAGCCTTAACTAAAATATTGTTTAAAGCCTGCAGCAGTAGAAAAAAAAACTTTTTGTATACAGTACATATGTTAGGTAAAGAATTTAATGTGTCTTGATTCAAATGCTTTCGAGGTGGAAAATAGCGCCTAATACGTGACAGTGGAAGGAGTTCCTAGGAGGTGGAACAACGCTATAAACAGCCAATAGCATGACGTGAGAGATAACTACTCTGGGTAGGGCCTCAAAAAGCTGGAGCTTGATTTATTAGGACTGAAAATCCTCTGCTCCATTACTGTGCTGCTGGTAATGACCAAATTAATTGGGATGCAGCTGGTTAAGTGGCTGGACAGGCATCTTTTGTCTATTCATCTCCTGGATGAATGCTAGGCAGGATTTCGTTCAGCACTTTGTACTGAATCTGTACTGGTGGTTGTATTTTACAAGCCTCAGGTACAACTGAGTGAGGATGAGAGAGTTGGCCTGCTATTGCTCTACCTACCTGCAGCATTTGATATGCTTGACCATATCTGTTCTCCAGAGTGATCGTTGCCCGCACAGTTCCCAATGTCGCTGCTCTTTCTTCATCTTTTCGGTTTATATATCCAACCTTTGGGAGAGTTAATTGTCCCATTTGTAAGTTGGCTTTAACACACTCTTTTATGCTGATGACAGATACCCTGCTATTGCTGAAATGTAACCAAACGTCCGTCATCTCTTTCAGTCACTCAGCATGTATTCAGCATCCAGAGCTAGGTGTCCTCTAAGTTTCTGAAATTAAATGGAGAAAAAATATAGCTTTGTCTGATCAGGCGAGATAACTTCTTCTGGCCCTCTAATCTGTTCCCATTACAAATAGTCCCGTCCCGGAACCTGTTGCATTCATCAAGATTTCTTTGCTTGCACCAAGAGTTTGGCATTTCGATTATTTTTCTTTCCAAAACTTCCCTCTTCCTAGTTTTAAAATATTGGCATATATACTATTTAATTCTAACCTTGCTACTTATTAAAAAGCTCTTCAATGCCTCATCAGTGGTAGTAAGCGCTATATTAATACAATATACAATACTATGATAATTTATTATTTGGTCCACAAAGTCAAAAGGTCTAGTTCACTGGCTTTCTACAGTTTAAAATGCTGAAGAAAATTATCTGTTTTATCCCTCCTTCCAAGCATACCTCAGTAGTCAGGCTTTGTGTGCTATCATTAGACTACTGGAATGTGATTTATCTCTTTCTAGCTGTGTATGAGATCTTTAAACTCCAGTAACTCCAAAATGTGTTGTGCAGACTATGTATGGACCATCACTCTCTTCACTAGCTTCCTGGTAATCCAAGAATCCACTTGACTATTTTTTATCTCCTGCATTATGCCTTATACAGAATTATACATTATAGATTACGTCTCTGTTAGGACCCTAGGGTCTAGTGCACATTTACTATTAGAAATCCTCAGTTTTAGACTGGCCACCGCGGGCGCAAAACCTTTCATGTAGTGGTGTCCCAATGGTGGAACGCTCTTTTCCTAGAGTTTTGTGGAACTGCAAAATTTTCCTCTTTTCAAGTTGTCTCTGATTTTTTTTTCTTTCTATTAAGTGTTATTGTCTGTGCCCTTATTTGTCCCTCGGTGCAGAGTGTCAAGATGCCTTTTAGGTCTAAGCCTACCAGACATTGCTACCAACATCTTGGGGGCATTCGGAAAGCTCACCTAGGAATGCATTCCGCTCGTTGCTTACCATTGACTTTGTGGTTTGTAACTTACATTTTCTGGATTTCTATTTGCTGACTTTATTTGCTTTAGGCTGCCCAGCTTGAGTTGGTCCCTCCCATTTCCCAAACTTTGTTAACTGTATTCTTTCTTCCACAAACTAACAGGCGTTTCAATATTGTTCCTATTTTGTCACATTTGCTGTGCATTCAAAGACAGAGGTCAAATATTGGACTTTCTTTTTCAGGGAGCTTCGTATTTATTTATCTTTCTCTGACTTCAAAGTGAGAGAATTTATGTGGCTATTCTGCTGAGTACTCATGTAAGAGGAGAGGGTGTAAAATGTTATATTTCCTAGCACACAACAAAAAAATGAACTGTTCTGATGTTTCAGAATATATCATAATTAGTACAAATAAAGCACTTTTTTTGTAATTCTGAAGCGTGGTGGAAACAAATATATGAATACGATCAGAAAAACACATAAACTAGGTGATGACATTTGCACACATTATCATTTGTGTGCAGTAAAACCGTATTTCGGTGCAAATGTAATGGTCATTTCAATTGAAAAGCTGTTGTCTGTAATGGAAGTGCGCTATCACACCATGCATTCTCCACATTATGCCACTCCACTCTATGCCATGCCACTCCATTCTGTGACACTCCACTCCAGGACATGCCACTCCACTGTAAGCCCCTCCACACTAAGACACTCTGTGACACGCCACTCGACTCAACTCTACTCCACGACACAACACGCCTCTCCACTCTACGGCCCACCACTCCACATCAATTACCCCACTCCACTCTAACCCACTCCAATCTACTCCACTCCACTCTATCTGATTCTATTCCACTCCAGTGTACCCCAATCTACCCCACCCCACTTCGCTACATTCTACCCCAATCGACCCCTCCCCACTTTACTACAATCTACCCTAATCTGCTCCACTTCAATTTACCCCTACGCCACTCCACCCAATGTACCCCACTCCACCCAGTCTATCCCACTCCACTGTACCCCTCACCACTCCAACCTATCCCACCCTCATTTACTCACCCCACACCACTCCAATCTACCCCACGTTAGTCTACCCCACTCTAATCCAGTCTACCACTCTCCACTCCAATGTACCCCAATCCATTACGCGCAATCTACCTCACTCCAATTTTCTCCTCTCAAATCTGCACTACTCCACTTAATCTAACCCAAATCAACCCCACCATGCTCCAATCTACCCCACTCAACCCCAGTCTGCAACACTCCACTCAAATCTACCCCACTCTGCTCCAATCTACCATATTCCTATCTATCCCAATCCACCCCACTCCAGTGTATTCAGTCCAACCCACCCTCCTCCAAAATACCAAACTCCACTTCAGTCTACCCCTCTCCACTCCAGTCTACCCCAGTTCAATTTACCCCACTCCATTATAATTTACCACACTCCAGCTCCAGACGCCACTGCAATACATCCAACTTCTCTCCACTCTAGTCTACCCCACTCCACCACAGTCTACCCCAATTAAAGCTACCATGATCTGGCCCACTCCAATCTACCACCGTCTACCCCGCTCTATTCCAATCTACCACACTCCAATCCACCCAATCTACTCTACTGCAATCTTCCCCACTCCAATCTTCCCCCACTTCACTGTACCACACACCTCTGTACCCAAATCTACCCCACTCAACTTCACTCCACCCCGCTCCAATCTACTACATTCCACTCAAATCTTCACAATTCCACTCTATTCCAATCTATCCAACTCCAATCTACCACACTCTGCTCAAATCTACTCACTCCACTCCAATGTATCCCAGCCCACCCAACTCCAATCTACCCCACCCTACTGACCCCAACTACCCCATTCCAATCTACCTCACCCCAATTTTACCTCACTCCAATCTTCCCCGATCTACTCCACTCCAGTCTACTCTACTCCACTACAATTTACACCACTCTACCCCAGTCTACCCCACTTCACCCCACTCCACTGCAATATACCTGTCCCCACTCTACCTTACTCCAATCCAACCCACTCCACTTCAGTCTACCCCACTCCACTCCATCTATTCCACTCCAAGCAAACTCCCGCACTCCAGTTGTCCTTCTCCAATCTACCCCACTCCAATCTACCCTACTTCAAACCACTCGACTCCAATCTACTCCACTCTACCACAATACAATCTATCTCGCTCCCCCACTCCAATCTACCAGACTACAAACTACCCCATGTAATCTACCCCAGTCTAACCCACTCCACCCCTTACAAATTTCTCCCACACCACTCCAATCTACCCCACCCCCAATCTACCACACTCCACTCAACCCAAATCTACCCCACTCCACTTCACTCTAATCTACCCCACTCCAATCTACAACACACCACTCAACCACACACCACTCAAATCTACCCCACTTCACTCCAGTCTGACCCACTCCACCCCTATATACTCAACCCATTCCCTACTCCAATCTACCCCTCCCCGATCTTCCCCACCCTAAAGTACCCCTCTCCAATCTCCCCCATCTACTACACTCCAACCTACTCCACTCCAATCTATCCCACTCTACCCCAATCTACCTCACTCCCCCCACTGAATTCTACCCCACCCCACGGTACCCCACTCCACTCCAATCTACCCCACTGCAATTTACCCCACTCCAATCATCCCTCTTCAATCTAACCCACTCCACCCAAATCTACCTCACTCTACACTTCTCCAATCGATCTCACTCCACTCCAACCTCAACTCCACTCCAATTTATCCAACTGCACTCCACCCCACTCCACTCTACCCCAATCTACCTCACCCCAATACGTTCACTCCAGTCCATCCAAGCTACCCCACTCCACTTTACCCTAATCTACCACACTTCATTCTACTTTATCTAATCTACCCCTTCCACTTCACTCTGTACTACCACATGCCACACAAATCGACCCCATTTCAGTACAGTCTAATCTACCGCACCCCAACCCACCCCACTTCACCCCACTCTAGTCTACCCTGCCCCACTCCACCCCAAACTACCCTACTACAATCTACATTTCTAAATCAGCCCCACTCCAATCTACCCCACTCAACCTATCTCCAATCTACTCCACTCCAATCTACTCTACTCTACCCTAACCAAATGCACCCCACCCTATCCCAATCTACCCCACACCACTCCATCCAACTCAACTCCAACCTATTCCACTCCAATCAACCCCACTCCATTCCAGTCTACCCCACTCCAAACTACTCCACTCCTTTCTAGCTCACTCTAATCTACCCCACTCCACTCCAATCTACCTCACTCCACCCCACTATACTCCACCCCAATTCCATCCACCTCACGTCCTCCCTGCAATCTACCCAAATCTGCTCCACTCCAATCGACCCCACTAGGCCCCACTCCAATCTACTCCACCCCATCCCAGTCTACCCCACACCACTCCAATGTACCCCCACTTCCCAAATCTACCTAACTCCACTCCAATCTATCCCACGCTAAACTACCCCAATTTACCCCACTCCATTCTATTCTACCCAACTATAATCCACCCCACTCAACTCCAATCTACCCGACTCCACTCTAGTCTACCCCACTCTACTCCAATCTACCCCAATCCACCCCACTCCACTCTTACCCAATCTACCCCACTCCAATCCAATCTACCTCAATATATCCCGCTCCACTCTACCTGAATCTACCCTACTCCTATCTACCCCACTCCACATTAATCTACCCCAGTTCAATCTATCTCACGCCAATCTACCACGCCAATCCACCAGGGGAGAGGAGTTGGCCTAACGGCTAGGGCGGTCGACCTCGAATCTGGGGAACTGGGTTCGAGTCTCGGAAATGACGCTGAACATCCTGTGATTCTGGGCAAATCACTTCATCTCCCCGTGCATAACCAAAACAAATTAATGTGTGTTCTCATGTAATGCAACTGGTGCTATGTAAAGCGCTCTGATACCCGATTCGGGTCAAGTTTGCGCTATATAAAACTGCAAAAATAAATTTAAAAATCTACCCAATTCCCCCACTCCAATTGACCCACTCCACTCTAGCCCACTTTAACTCACTGTACCCCCACACCACTCTATGCCAATCTACCCCACTTCACTCTAAACCAATCTACTCCATTCCACTCTAACCCACTCCAATCTATCCACTCTAGTCCATCCAACCCACCCCACTTCACTCTACCCTAATTTGCCACACTCCATTCTACTTTACCTATCCTACCCTCCTCCACTTCACTCAGTACTACCACATGCCACTCAAATCTACCCCAGTCCAGTCTAACCCACTCCACCCCAATCCACCCTCCTCCACCCAACTCTAGTTTACCTCGCCCCACTCCACCCAAAACTACCCTGCTCCAGTCTACCTCACCAAACTCTCCCCACTCCAATCTACTCAACTCCAATCTAATCCGCTCCAGTCTACTCTACCCTAACCAAATCTACCCCACTCCAATCTTCTCCATCCTATCCTAGTCTACCCCACACTACTCTATCCAACTCCACTCCAACCTGCTCCACTCCAACCTACTTCACTCCAATCTACTCCACTCCATTCCAATCTACCCCACTTCTATCTAGCTCACTTCGATCTATCCCACTCCAATCTACCTTACTACACTCCAGTCCAATCTACTCTTCTCCACTCCAATCTCCCCCACTCCAATTTACCCCATTCCACTGTAATCTACCCCAATCCACTGCACCTCACTCTTCCCCAGTCTACCCCACTTCACTCCAATCTACCCCAACATTTCCCACTCCATCTACCCCACTCCAATCTACCCCACCTCACTCAAATTTACCCCACTCCACTGCACGCCACCCCAACCTACCCCAATTCAATCTAGCCCTCCACTCTCCAATCAACCCCACTCCAAAGTACCCCAATCCTATCTACGCCACCCCATCCCTCTGTACCCCATACGACTGCCCATCTACCCCACTCCTCCAATCTACCCAACTCCACTCCAATATATCCCACTCAAATCCAATCTATCCTACTCCAGTCTACCCCCACTACATTCCATGCTACCCAATTATAATCCACCCAGTCTACTCTACTCCAATCTAATCTACCCGACTCCACTCTAGTCTACCCCACTCCACTTAAATCTACCCCAATCCACCCCAGTCCACTCTTACCCAATCTACCCCACTCCACTCCAATCTACCCCAACATATGCCACTCCACCCCAATCTACCCTACTCCTATCTACACTACTCTATGCTAATCTACCCTGATCCACCCCAATATGCTCCAGTTCAATCTACCCCACTCCAGTTTACCCCATTCCACTGCAATCTACTCCAATATACTGCACTACAGTCTTCCCCAGTCTACCCCACTTTACTCCAATCTACCCCAATATTTCCCACTCCAATCTACCCCACTTTACCCCACCTTACTCAAATCTACCCCACTCCACTCCAATCTACTGCACTCCACCCCAACCTACCCCAATTCAATCTAGCCCACCCCTCTCCAATCGACCCCACTCCAAAGTACCCCACTCCTATCTACGCCTCCCCATCCCAGTGTACCCCATACCACTCCCATCTACTCCAATCTACACAACTCTACTCCAATCTGTCCTACTCCAATTTACCCATTCTACCCAACTATAATCCACCCACTCTACCCCACTCCAATCTACCGGATTCCACTTTAGTCTTCCCCGCTTCACTTAAATCTACCCCAATCCACCCGAGTCCACTCTTACGCAATCTACCCCACTCCACTCCAATCTACCTCAATATATCCCACTCCATCCCAATCTACCCTACTCCTATCTACCACACTCCATGCTAATCTACCTCTCACCACCCAATCCATTATAATTCTATATGCCCCACTCCGATCTACCACGGCAATCTACCCAATCCCCCCACTCCAAACGACCCTACTCCACTCTACCCCAGTCCAGCCCTTTGTAGCCCCACTCCATTCTATGCCGATCTACCCCACTCCACTCTACCCCAGTCTACCCCATTCCACTCTACCCCACCCCACGCCACTAACTTTTAGTTATACTGAACAGCAGCCACACTGGTGTACAACATGTCTAAAACACATCGCCAAAGCCAATCACTCTCGTAAAGGTGATGTTAGCCAGGACCTTTTGATTTGACTATAATTGTATGTTTAATATACTTACTTATAGGAGCTTTCAGTCAGCCCTCCATTGGCGTAACAAAACTTGAGGGGGCCCCTCTGCAAGGTACAAGGAGGGGCCCCCCTCCGGAATCAACCAGGAGCTCTCAGGATTGGGTACTGTGCTAAGGGAGCCCTCATGGAGCTCGGCCCCCCGCACCGCGGGTGCTGAGGGGGCCTATGTTACGCCACTGCAGCCCTCTTCATCCTTCTGTTGTCATTCACATTTTCCTTCTGCCCACTACAGCACGCAGCAAGGAACAGTGGGTCAACGCACTTCACACACTGGCTAATTCCACTGTGAGTTATGGCATTTTGTCCTTTCACAGTGAGATCGTCCACAGACAAATTACTACTCTTCAGCGACAAGGACTACTATGCCAATGTCTTCTTTTTGAGAAATGTTTTTTGCTGTTAGCCAATGTTTTCTTTTTTCATATTGTTGAGGGCCTCGTAGCTTCAACAAATTTTTGTTTTACAAAAACCATGACCAAACGAGCATTGACAAAACCAAAAGGCAGGCAGCCTACGCCAGTCCTACTGGTTGTGCCCCTGCTTGTTTAGTAAGTATTCAGTTTACTAATAAATGTGTGGCTAGTGATCAGAGGTATTTAGCTGCCCTAGTCCAGAGTAAACGTGTCAAGAGGTTTATTTTGAGAACGCCAACCTTTGTAAAGGAGTAATCCAACAATTTACGCTTCAGGTTTTTGTACTTTAGAGATAACTTTCCTGATACTGAGAAGATAGAGGTACACGTTGGAAGGTGCAAGCGTTCTGGCACACAAATACAGGAAATACCATTTAAACAGCCTCCAACTAGTAATTTCCAAGAAATGCTGAATCGGTGTTCTTTGTGTTCTCTTTTTGGCAGTGGAGAGGCATATATAGTAATTTTCTAAAGAGTACTCTGTGATTATTTATGGCCGATAGTTGATTGTACGGAACAATGAAGCATTCTTTTGTGACCTTGTACCTCTTTCGATCTGTCCTGGTTTTTAATTACGTTTTTAATAAATTGTAGAATCAGATTAATTCAGTGACGTTACTGTGCAGCAATGCTGCCGTGGTGTATCATGCCCCCGTATATTTACAGAATTAGAGTGTTATTGTACATTACCTTGTTTGGGGCAGTGGGAGCTCTTGGCAGCTTCAGTTCCTGGAAAGAGAAACAAGGGGGGGAGTAGAGAGGTTCCACTCAACGAGTGGTGGAGGTGGATACTTCCTCCCAACCAAGCGTACTTAAACAAAGGGATCCACCCGCATGTATAACATACCAAGAGATTCCCATTCATACCATGTGTGTCCCACGGTCGTGGAGAATACACATCTGTTGTTAAAATACCCCTCACACACCAAAAGGGCCCTTGGTGTCATGCTTCATCATAGGGGTCTTCCCGCCCCTCTACGGGACGGGGCGTGCTACGACCAGCGTGTACGTGGGAGCACTGTTCTTGGTAGGACTACTATGTGTAGTGCAGGGGTGTGCAAGGAAGGGTCAGGAGTGAGTGGAGAGTGATGTTAAAAAATACCTGGCTTACTGGACTAGGAAAAAATTTTTATTCTGCCATCTAAGCTGGTATTAGTAAAAATGTGGGGATGGAGGGTGTATGCCTCAATGAGCTTGACCTCCTGATGTCGACATGTTTCGAAGCTTACCCCAAGCTTCTTCGTCAGGACCTAAGAAGATCCCTTCCAACAATGCACTGTGATGTGGTGAGAAATAGTGGGTGTAAAAATAAACATAGGAGGTAAATAGCCTCCAAAAGTTGGTACCGCCCCACTGGGTCTTACGTACTCCTTGTGACCTAAATGGAGAAAATGGTATGATATGAGAGACATACAGGACATTTCTGTTATAAGGACAGACGCTCATTCCGTGGTGTTTAAAACAGTGATCTGAAAAGGAAGTGAGCAATGATCGTCTTCTAGCCTTATCACGTGATCTGTGATAAAAAACATAGTGTGACATACTACATTTAAAATACACAATAACAAAACAACAGAAAACACACACTCTACTCATAAAGGAAACGAAGTTCCTGTAGGGCGAAAATGTCATTTGTGGTTGTTTGCATGCCCAACAAAGCAGAGAAATGAACACATACTTGCTGCAAAAAGGATAATTTCCTCATGAGCTCATTTACCGGGTGGTTGAAGTGCCAAAATAGGCTACCTAAATAGCGAGAGAGAGGAAAATGTACTCCCATTGTCATTTTTAGAAGGTTGACCTTCCACCTGCCGGCTGTGCCGTACTTACGCCTCCTAGGATCAATGTCCTGCTGGAAAAACCACCCCGGTCGGCTCCGTCGATAAATTAAGATCGGAGTAAATGTACTTTAAATACCCCCTCCAATCAGGGAATGAGTGTCAGAAAACGCCCCGTATGGCGGACCAATAGACGGTCCCTGCTAGTAGAGTAACCTAAAGCGCGCAGGCGCTGCTGCACGAGACCCGGAGCCGGAAGGTAGAGGCAGACGGGTCATTGCAATGAGACTGTAAGGACCCCCAGGGAGGTGTCTAAGTAGGTGCCTGATGGAGCGCCTTACATAAACTCATAATTAAAAGAGTAAAAGAGGCTATGGGGTGTGTGTAAAGGATAATCTACATAACACAAAATCGAGTGTAATGGGACCTAGCAAAATAAATGAACTATGGAAGATATCATTATTAAGAAAATAATTAGGTGTCCAAATACTTTGCCTGTAACATACGGATTAACAGATATTGATCTGGAAGGTTGATATAAAAATAAATCTAAACATATGTAACAGGTAGGAAAAATGCCCCAACCAAGCCTAGTGAAGACACACAGCTGGTGTATGGCTGCATCAAGAGGTATGTGTATGTATCGGATAGCTACTACAGGGGGGCTTCGGCTGTGGTCAGGGGGCAAATGACAAGTACATGTAAAAACGAAAAGAGATAACCCAGTGGTCCTGGAGTGGTACCATGCTGGTTCTAGGCAGATACGAGGGGCAAAAGAGATGGAAAGAAGGCAGACTTGAAGGGGTATCTCTAGTCAGGTAGATAACCGGTAGTTGAACAGTGCTTAGTTAAGTATGATGACGGTGGTTATACTCGGAACTGATTCCATGGTATATCCTCATTTAGTCCATGGATGTGTGTTTTGAGACGGAACACCCAACGTTGTTCCTTCTCTAGGAGGCTGTGTTCGTTACTCAATTGTTCTATCACTGTCCACTGTAAATCATCTATACAGTGGCTTTTGGAAATATAGTGATTGGACATCTTGGTAGTGCTCCTACCACATCTGACATTGCTGCGATGTTCGCCAATACGTACCTTGATTGGTCTGGATGTCATACCCACATACTCAAGGCCACACGGACAAGTAATTAGATACACAACATTTTTGCTGTTGCAATTCGTGAAGCTCCTCTGATCCCACTTATCGCCATTCCGGAATGTAATGTGTGTACTTTTTCTCGTCAGATGACAAGTGCTGCAGTTCCCACAGGGATGATGCCCCTGTACTGGGGGTAGTAGACCAACAGGTCTTGGTCGAGATATGTTCTTAGGTCTTGTATGAACAAGCATGTCTCTTAAGTTGCGTCCCCGCTTGTGGGCAAACATAGGTTTCGTTATGTTTAATCCGCAGGAATTGAGTAGACGCCAGTGTTTATTCACTATCTTAGTGATCTGGTTAGAATGTGTATTGTAAGTTGTTACACATATCGGTCTCTCATCGATCTGGTTTGCCACTTTGTCTTCCAAAAGAGCCTCTCTGTTATTATTCCTTGCTCTTTTTAAGGCTTTGTCAACGATTTTCTTAGGGTAATTGCGTTTCATCAGTTTGGTACGTAGTTCAGATGCTTGTTGTTTGAAGTCACTGAGTTCAGTACAGTTTCTCCGCAGACGCAGGAACTGGCCGTACGGTAAGTTTTCCCTCAGGTGACGGGGGTGAAAACTGTCAAACAGAAGTAAACAGTTCTTAGCTGTTGCTTTAAAGTGTGTCGTGGTTTTGAGTTTCCCCTGTTCAGGGTAGATATTCAGGTCCAAGAATACCAGGTTTTCCGCTGACACACTGTGTGTAAATTTCAGAAAAGCATTCTGTTGGTTAAGCCACAGCATGAATGCCTCTGTTGATTCCATGTCGCCCTCCCACACGACCAAGACATCGTCAATGTACCTTTTCCATACTTTGATGTGAGCAAGGTATGGGTTCGTCGTGTGTAGGATCTTGTTGGTTTCCAGATGGTGTACATAGAGCCCGGCTAGACTTGGAGCAAAGGTACTCCCCATGCTGGTACCGTGACGTTGTTCATATATGTTGTCAGCATACATAAAGAAATTGCGGGTGAGAGCCAATGAAACACATTCCATCACCAGACTACAAGGTGTCTGGTACTCCCAGGGAGTAGAGAATAGAACCTCCTCAATGATTAGCAGTGTTTCGTCGTGTGGGAGACTGGTATATAGGCTCTCCACGTCTAATCCCATGAGTAAATTTTTGGTGGGGTCAAAATCAATATCCCGCAGAATTTGTAGGACGTTCTTGGTATCACGTAAGTATGTACTGGTGCTTTGAACCAACGGTCGAAGGAACGCATCTGCGAATCTAGACAGAGGTTCCAAAATGGAATTCACACCAGAGACGATGGGTCTACCAGGTGGTGAGACCAGGTTCTTATGGATTTTAGGTATGGTGTAGAAATAGGGGATCCTGGGATTGGTATTAACCAGGAATTCAGCCTCCTTCTTGGAGATCCAGTCGTTGGCTAGGGCCTCCTCTACCATTGTGACAATCCTGACCCTTATCGACTCAGTGGGATCAGTCAGCAGGATTCCATAGTTCCTGCGGTCATCCAGCAGTTTCCTACATTCAATGTCATAGTTGACAGTGGTTTGTAAAACAATGGCTCCCCCTTTATCTGCAGGTTTGATGGTGATATCCTGGTTAGTTGATAGTTCATGTATAGCCACCTTCTCCTCCCTTGATGTATTGTGAAAGGTGTTACCACAACCTGTAGTGATGTCTTGGATTTCACCCATCACCGCTTTCTCAAAAGCAAGCAACTCTACCGGTAGGGTGGAGTTAGGGGGAACAAAAGTGGATTTGTTACGGAGGCCAGTATCTTGTCTAACCCCCTCAGTGGTAGATGGATTGTTCTCAAAGAAAACCTTCAATTTCAATTTACGTATGAATTCGGTAATCTCAGTGAGGATCTTAAATTTATCCAACCGATTAGTGGGTACAAAACCCAATCCTCTCTCAAGGACCTTCTTTTGTGTTGGTGTAAGAACCACATCGGTGAGATTAACCACCAGATTTACTTCCGGCTCGTTGATGGTTGAGGAGGTATGTTGTTGGTCATACTCCTGGTTGATATCCGTGGGGTCCCGGTCTCGGGTGCAGACCAATGGACGTTGTGTCCTCCTCTGTTGCGGGCCCTCCGTGGGCCCTGGCGTGCCCCTAAAAAAGGTTGTGGGTTGTAATTGTATTCGTACTCTTGAGGAGGAGGTATCCATTGTGGAAAAGGTCCCATCATAGGTGGACCATAAGCGTATGGGGGATACATCGGGGGGCCTTGATAACCATCCCATCTCCCTCCCCTCTGGTACGGAGGGCGCTGGTTGTAGTTGCCTCTCCCTCTATAGAAACGTTTACCACTGCCCCTGCTGGAGTTAGAGTTATCTGAACCAGTGTCAGAGGAGTCACCATCCTCACTCTGTTCCTGGTTCTTGGGAACATAGTCATCTCGTATATAGGGATATACTCGTTCGTGACTGAACCGTGAAGTGTCCTTCTTTAGTTTGTTATATTTGCTTTGTTTTAAAGTCATTTCGAACTCAGTCATCTCTTGATTGAGTTCCTCTAAACGTTTCTTGAGTACACTGGGGGATATATAGGCTTTCAAACGGACTTCTAGATTGACAATCTCGACTTTGAGTTCTTGTGTGAGTCTGGTGGCTGTTTTTATAATTAGGACTAGCCAGTCCCGGGTGCAATGCCACGAGATTAGTGACCAATCACGTTTGAAAGTCTTATCCTGTTGGAAAATGAAAGGCTCATTGCGGACAATTAAACCTTGGGGGGCTGCATTGGCCCGCAGGTATTCCGTCATTAATAGACCATGCAGGGCAGTTCTGATCTGGTTTCTCCTTAAGTTAGCTAGCTCATCCCAATCAGCATGATTTGGACCTGGATCGGTATTGCTCAGTCCTTCAAAAGGGTTGATAGCTGCCAGGATCCTTTCTACTTCGTCGTCAGCGAAGGTTAGACCCATGTTGTCTGCCATCTTGGTGAACCGGAGGTGTAAGTATAGTGATACTTGATAGAGTGTGTGTGTCGACTGGGAAAAGTTATGTGAAGGAGGTTAGTAGTATGGTAGTCTACAAAAAAGTATGTGTAGCAGAGGTAAATAGCCTTTGCTCTTAGATGAAAATGGGATATATAGTGCTAATATTAATAGCACTGATATCACAGTACCCAGAATTTGGGTGAAAACAAAAAACTCCCACAGCTGTACGCTGTCTATCATGGAAAGAGAAACAAGGGGGGGAGTAGAGAGGTTCCACTCAACGAGTGGTGGAGGTGGATACTTCCTCCCAACCAAGCGTACTTAAACAAAGGGATCCACCCGCATGTATAACATACCAAGAGATTCCCATTCATACCATGTGTGTCCCACGGTCGTGGAGAATACACATCTGTTGTTAAAATACCCCTCACACACCAAAAGGGCCCTTGGTGTCATGCTTCATCATAGGGGTCTTCCCGCCCCTCTACGGGACGGGGCGTGCTACGACCAGCGTGTACGTGGGAGCACTGTTCTTGGTAGGACTACTATGTGTAGTGCAGGGGTGTGCAAGGAAGGGTCAGGAGTGAGTGGAGAGTGATGTTAAAAAATACCTGGCTTACTGGACTAGGAAAAAATTTTTATTCTGCCATCTAAGCTGGTATTAGTAAAAATGTGGGGATGGAGGGTGTATGCCTCAATGAGCTTGACCTCCTGATGTCGACATGTTTCGAAGCTTACCCCAAGCTTCTTCGTCAGGACCTAAGAAGATCCCTTCCAACAATGCACTGTGATGTGGTGAGAAATAGTGGGTGTAAAAATAAACATAGGAGGTAAATAGCCTCCAAAAGTTGGTACCGCCCCACTGGGTCTTACGTACTCCTTGTGACCTAAATGGAGAAAATGGTATGATATGAGAGACATACAGGACATTTCTGTTATAAGGACAGACGCTCATTCCGTGGTGTTTAAAACAGTGATCTGAAAAGGAAGTGAGCAATGATCGTCTTCTAGCCTTATCACGTGATCTGTGATAAAAAACATAGTGTGACATACTACATTTAAAATACACAATAACAAAACAACAGAAAACACACACTCTACTCATAAAGGAAACGAAGTTCCTGTAGGGCGAAAATGTCATTTGTGGTTGTTTGCATGCCCAACAAAGCAGAGAAATGAACACATACTTGCTGCAAAAAGGATAATTTCCTCATGAGCTCATTTACCGGGTGGTTGAAGTGCCAAAATAGGCTACCTAAATAGCGAGAGAGAGGAAAATGTACTCCCATTGTCATTTTTAGAAGGTTGACCTTCCACCTGCCGGCTGTGCCGTACTTACGCCTCCTAGGATCAATGTCCTGCTGGAAAAACCACCCCGGTCGGCTCCGTCGATAAATTAAGATCGGAGTAAATGTACTTTAAATACCCCCTCCAATCAGGGAATGAGTGTCAGAAAACGCCCCGTATGGCGGACCAATAGACGGTCCCTGCTAGTAGAGTAACCTAAAGCGCGCAGGCGCTGCTGCACGAGACCCGGAGCCGGAAGGTAGAGGCAGACGGGTCATTGCAATGAGACTGTAAGGACCCCCAGGGAGGTGTCTAAGTAGGTGCCTGATGGAGCGCCTTACATAAACTCATAATTAAAAGAGTAAAAGAGGCTATGGGGTGTGTGTAAAGGATAATCTACATAACACAAAATCGAGTGTAATGGGACCTAGCAAAATAAATGAACTATGGAAGATATCATTATTAAGAAAATAATTAGGTGTCCAAATACTTTGCCTGTAACATACGGATTAACAGATATTGATCTGGAAGGTTGATATAAAAATAAATCTAAACATATGTAACAGGTAGGAAAAATGCCCCAACCAAGCCTAGTGAAGACACACAGCTGGTGTATGGCTGCATCAAGAGGTATGTGTATGTATCGGATAGCTACTACAGGGGGGCTTCGGCTGTGGTCAGGGGGCAAATGACAAGTACATGTAAAAACGAAAAGAGATAACCCAGTGGTCCTGGAGTGGTACCATGCTGGTTCTAGGCAGATACGAGGGGCAAAAGAGATGGAAAGAAGGCAGACTTGAAGGGGTATCTCTAGTCAGGTAGATAACCGGTAGTTGAACAGTGCTTAGTTAAGTATGATGACGGTGGTTATACTCGGAACTGATTCCATGGTATATCCTCATTTAGTCCATGGATGTGTGTTTTGAGACGGAACACCCAACGTTGTTCCTTCTCTAGGAGGCTGTGTTCGTTACTCAATTGTTCTATCACTGTCCACTGTAAATCATCTATACAGTGGCTTTTGGAAATATAGTGATTGGACATCTTGGTAGTGCTCCTACCACATCTGACATTGCTGCGATGTTCGCCAATACGTACCTTGATTGGTCTGGATGTCATACCCACATACTCAAGGCCACACGGACAAGTAATTAGATACACAACATTTTTGCTGTTGCAATTCGTGAAGCTCCTCTGATCCCACTTATCGCCATTCCGGAATGTAATGTGTGTACTTTTTCTCGTCAGATGACAAGTGCTGCAGTTCCCACAGGGATGATGCCCCTGTACTGGGGGTAGTAGACCAACAGGTCTTGGTCGAGATATGTTCTTAGGTCTTGTATGAACAAGCATGTCTCTTAAGTTGCGTCCCCGCTTGTGGGCAAACATAGGTTTCGTTATGTTTAATCCGCAGGAATTGAGTAGACGCCAGTGTTTATTCACTATCTTAGTGATCTGGTTAGAATGTGTATTGTAAGTTGTTACACATATCGGTCTCTCATCGATCTGGTTTGCCACTTTGTCTTCCAAAAGAGCCTCTCTGTTATTATTCCTTGCTCTTTTTAAGGCTTTGTCAACGATTTTCTTAGGGTAATTGCGTTTCATCAGTTTGGTACGTAGTTCAGATGCTTGTTGTTTGAAGTCACTGAGTTCAGTACAGTTTCTCCGCAGACGCAGGAACTGGCCGTACGGTAAGTTTTCCCTCAGGTGACGGGGGTGAAAACTGTCAAACAGAAGTAAACAGTTCTTAGCTGTTGCTTTAAAGTGTGTCGTGGTTTTGAGTTTCCCCTGTTCAGGGTAGATATTCAGGTCCAAGAATACCAGGTTTTCCGCTGACACACTGTGTGTAAATTTCAGAAAAGCATTCTGTTGGTTAAGCCACAGCATGAATGCCTCTGTTGATTCCATGTCGCCCTCCCACACGACCAAGACATCGTCAATGTACCTTTTCCATACTTTGATGTGAGCAAGGTATGGGTTCGTCGTGTGTAGGATCTTGTTGGTTTCCAGATGGTGTACATAGAGCCCGGCTAGACTTGGAGCAAAGGTACTCCCCATGCTGGTACCGTGACGTTGTTCATATATGTTGTCAGCATACATAAAGAAATTGCGGGTGAGAGCCAATGAAACACATTCCATCACCAGACTACAAGGTGTCTGGTACTCCCAGGGAGTAGAGAATAGAACCTCCTCAATGATTAGCAGTGTTTCGTCGTGTGGGAGACTGGTATATAGGCTCTCCACGTCTAATCCCATGAGTAAATTTTTGGTGGGGTCAAAATCAATATCCCGCAGAATTTGTAGGACGTTCTTGGTATCACGTAAGTATGTACTGGTGCTTTGAACCAACGGTCGAAGGAACGCATCTGCGAATCTAGACAGAGGTTCCAAAATGGAATTCACACCAGAGACGATGGGTCTACCAGGTGGTGAGACCAGGTTCTTATGGATTTTAGGTATGGTGTAGAAATAGGGGATCCTGGGATTGGTATTAACCAGGAATTCAGCCTCCTTCTTGGAGATCCAGTCGTTGGCTAGGGCCTCCTCTACCATTGTGACAATCCTGACCCTTATCGACTCAGTGGGATCAGTCAGCAGGATTCCATAGTTCCTGCGGTCATCCAGCAGTTTCCTACATTCAATGTCATAGTTGACAGTGGTTTGTAAAACAATGGCTCCCCCTTTATCTGCAGGTTTGATGGTGATATCCTGGTTAGTTGATAGTTCATGTATAGCCACCTTCTCCTCCCTTGATGTATTGTGAAAGGTGTTACCACAACCTGTAGTGATGTCTTGGATTTCACCCATCACCGCTTTCTCAAAAGCAAGCAACTCTACCGGTAGGGTGGAGTTAGGGGGAACAAAAGTGGATTTGTTACGGAGGCCAGTATCTTGTCTAACCCCCTCAGTGGTAGATGGATTGTTCTCAAAGAAAACCTTCAATTTCAATTTACGTATGAATTCGGTAATCTCAGTGAGGATCTTAAATTTATCCAACCGATTAGTGGGTACAAAACCCAATCCTCTCTCAAGGACCTTCTTTTGTGTTGGTGTAAGAACCACATCGGTGAGATTAACCACCAGATTTACTTCCGGCTCGTTGATGGTTGAGGAGGTATGTTGTTGGTCATACTCCTGGTTGACATCCGTGGGGTCCCGGTCTCGGGTGCAGACCAATGGACGTTGCGTCTGCGGAGAAACTGTACTGAACTCAGTGACTTCAAACAACAAGCATCTGAACTACGTACCAAACTGATGAAACGCAATTACCCTAAGAAAATCGTTGACAAAGCCTTAAAAAGAGCAAGGAATAATAACAGAGAGGCTCTTTTGGAAGACAAAGTGGCAAACCAGATCGATGAGAGACCGATATGTGTAACAACTTACAATACACATTCTAACCAGATCACTAAGATAGTGAATAAACACTGGCGTCTACTCAATTCCTGCGGATTAAACATAACGAAACCTATGTTTGCCCACAAGCGGGGACGCAACTTAAGAGACATGCTTGTTCATACAAGACCTAAGAACATATCTCGACCAAGACCTGTTGGTCTACTACCCCCAGTACAGGGGCATCATCCCTGTGGGAACTGCAGCACTTGTCATCTGACGAGAAAAAGTACACACATTACATTCCGGAATGGCGATAAGTGGGATCAGAGGAGCTTCACGAATTGCAACAGCAAAAATGTTGTGTATCTAATTACTTGTCCGTGTGGCCTTGAGTATGTGGGTATGACATCCAGACCAATCAAGGTACGTATTGGCGAACATCGCAGCAATGTCAGATGTGGTAGGAGCACTACCAAGATGTCCAATCACTATATTTCCAAAAGCCACTGTATAGATGATTTACAGTGGACAGTGATAGAACAATTGAGTAACGAACACAGCCTCCTAGAGAAGGAACAACGTTGGGTGTTCCGTCTCAAAACACACATCCATGGACTAAATGAGGATATACCATGGAATCAGTTCCGAGTATAACCACCGTCATCATACTTAACTAAGCACTGTTCAACTACCGGTTATCTACCTGACTAGAGATACCCCTTCAAGTCTGCCTTCTTTCCATCTCTTTTGCCCCTCGTATCTGCCTAGAACCAGCATGGTACCACTCCAGGACCACTGGGTTATCTCTTTTCGTTTTTACATGTACTTGTCATTTGCCCCCTGACCACAGCCGAAGCCCCCCTGTAGTAGCTATCCGATACATACACATACCTCTTGATGCAGCCATACACCAGCTGTGTGTCTTCACTAGGCTTGGTTGGGGCATTTTTCCTACCTGTTACATATGTTTAGATTTATTTTTATATCAACCTTCCAGATCAATATCTGTTAATCCGTATGTTACAGGCAAAGTATTTGGACACCTAATTATTTTCTTAATAATGATATCTTCCATAGTTCATTTATTTTGCTAGGTCCCATTACACTCGATTTTGTGTTATGTAGATTATCCTTTACACACACCCCATAGCCTCTTTTACTCTTTTAATTATGAGTTTATGTAAGGCGCTCCATCAGGCACCTACTTAGACACCTCCCTGGGGGTCCTTACAGTCTCATTGCAATGACCCGTCTGCCTCTACCTTCCGGCTCCGGGTCTCGTGCAGCAGCGCCTGCGCGCTTTAGGTTACTCTACTAGCAGGGACCGTCTATTGGTCCGCCATACGGGGCGTTTTCTGACACTCATTCCCTGATTGGAGGGGGTATTTAAAGTACATTTACTCCGATCTTAATTTATCGACGGAGCCGACCGGGGTGGTTTTTCCAGCAGGACATTGATCCTAGGAGGCGTAAGTACGGCACAGCCGGCAGGTGGAAGGTCAACCTTCTAAAAATGACAATGGGAGTACATTTTCCTCTCTCTCGCTATTTAGGTAGCCTATTTTGGCACTTCAACCACCCGGTAAATGAGCTCATGAGGAAATTATCCTTTTTGCAGCAAGTATGTGTTCATTTCTCTGCTTTGTTGGGCATGCAAACAACCACAAATGACATTTTCGCCCTACAGGAACTTCGTTTCCTTTATGAGTAGAGTGTGTGTTTTCTGTTGTTTTGTTATTGTGTATTTTAAATGTAGTATGTCACACTATGTTTTTTATCACAGATCACGTGATAAGGCTAGAAGACGATCATTGCTCACTTCCTTTTCAGATCACTGTTTTAAACACCACGGAATGAGCGTCTGTCCTTATAACAGAAATGTCCTGTATGTCTCTCATATCATACCATTTTCTCCATTTAGGTCACAAGGAGTACGTAAGACCCAGTGGGGCGGTACCAACTTTTGGAGGCTATTTACCTCCTATGTTTATTTTTACACCCACTATTTCTCACCACATCACAGTGCATTGTTGGAAGGGATCTTCTTAGGTCCTGACGAAGAAGCTTGGGGTAAGCTTCGAAACATGTCGACATCAGGAGGTCAAGCTCATTGAGGCATACACCCTCCATCCCCACATTTTTACTAATACCAGCTTAGATGGCAGAATAAAAATTTTTTCCTAGTCCAGTAAGCCAGGTATTTTTTAACATCACTCTCCACTCACTCCTGACCCTTCCTTGCACACCCCTGCACTACACATAGTAGTCCTACCAAGAACAGTGCTCCCACGTACACGCTGGTCGTAGCACGCCCCGTCCCGTAGAGGGGCGGGAAGACCCCTATGATGAAGCATGACACCAAGGGCCCTTTTGGTGTGTGAGGGGTATTTTAACAACAGATGTGTATTCTCCACGACCGTGGGACACACATGGTATGAATGGGAATCTCTTGGTATGTTATACATGCGGGTGGATCCCTTTGTTTAAGTACGCTTGGTTGGGAGGAAGTATCCACCTCCACCACTCGTTGAGTGGAACCTCTCTACTCCCCCCCTTGTTTCTCTTTCCATGATAGACAGCGTACAGCTGTGGGAGTTTTTTGTTTTCACCCAAATTCTGGGTACTGTGATATCAGTGCTATTAATATTAGCACTATATATCCCATTTTCATCTAAGAGCAAAGGCTATTTACCTCTGCTACACATACTTTTTTGTAGACTACCATACTACTAACCTCCTTCACATAACTTTTCCCAGTCGACACACACACTCTATCAAGTATCACTATACTTACACCTCCGGTTCACCAAGATGGCAGACAACATGGGTCTAACCTTCGCTGACGACGAAGTAGAAAGGATCCTGGCAGCTATCAACCCTTTTGAAGGACTGAGCAATACCGATCCAGGTCCAAATCATGCTGATTGGGATGAGCTAGCTAACTTAAGGAGAAACCAGATCAGAACTGCCCTGCATGGTCTATTAATGACGGAATACCTGCGGGCCAATGCAGCCCCCCAAGGTTTAATTGTCCGCAATGAGCCTTTCATTTTCCAACAGGATAAGACTTTCAAACGTGATTGGTCACTAATCTCGTGGCATTGCACCCGGGACTGGCTAGTCCTAATTATAAAAACAGCCACCAGACTCACACAAGAACTCAAAGTCGAGATTGTCAATCTAGAAGTCCGTTTGAAAGCCTATATATCCCCCAGTGTACTCAAGAAACGTTTAGAGGAACTCAATCAAGAGATGACTGAGTTCGAAATGACTTTAAAACAAAGCAAATATAACAAACTAAAGAAGGACACTTCACGGTTCAGTCACGAACGAGTATATCCCTATATACGAGATGACTATGTTCCCAAGAACCAGGAACAGAGTGAGGATGGTGACTCCTCTGACACTGGTTCAGATAACTCTAACTCCAGCAGGGGCAGTGGTAAACGTTTCTATAGAGGGAGAGGCAACTACAACCAGCGCCCTCCGTACCAGAGGGGAGGGAGATGGGATGGTTATCAAGGCCCCCCGATGTATCCCCCATACGCTTATGGTCCACCTATGATGGGACCTTTTCCACAATGGATACCTCCTCCTCAAGAGTACGAATACAATTACAACCCACAACCTTTTTTAGGGGCACGCCAGGGCCCACGGAGGGCCCGCAACAGAGGAGGACACAACGTCCATTGGTCTGCACCCGAGACCGGGACCCCACGGATGTCAACCAGGAGTATGACCAACAACATACCTCCTCAACCATCAACGAGCCGGAAGTAAATCTGGTGGTTAATCTCACCGATGTGGTTCTTACACCAACACAAAAGAAGGTCCTTGAGAGAGGATTGGGTTTTGTACCCACTAATCGGTTGGATAAATTTAAGATCCTCACTGAGATTACCGAATTCATACGTAAATTGAAATTGAAGGTTTTCTTTGAGAACAATCCATCTACCACTGAGGGGGTTAGACAAGATACTGGCCTCCGTAACAAATCCACTTTTGTTCCCCCTAACTCCACCCTACCGGTAGAGTTGCTTGCTTTTGAGAAAGCGGTGATGGGTGAAATCCAAGACATCACTACAGGTTGTGGTAACACCTTTCACAATACATCAAGGGAGGAGAAGGTGGCTATACATGAACTATCAACTAACCAGGATATCACCATCAAACCTGCAGATAAAGGGGGAGCCATTGTTTTACAAACCACTGTCAACTATGACATTGAATGTAGGAAACTGCTGGATGACCGCAGGAACTATGGAATCCTGCTGACTGATCCCACTGAGTCGATAAGGGTCAGGATTGTCACAATGGTAGAGGAGGCCCTAGCCAACGACTGGATCTCCAAGAAGGAGGCTGAATTCCTGGTTAATACCAATCCCAGGATCCCCTATTTCTACACCATACCTAAAATCCATAAGAACCTGGTCTCACCACCTGGTAGACCCATCGTCTCTGGTGTGAATTCCATTTTGGAACCTCTGTCTAGATTCGCAGATGCGTTCCTTCGACCGTTGGTTCAAAGCACCAGTACATACTTACGTGATACCAAGAACGTCCTACAAATTCTGCGGGATATTGATTTTGACCCCACCAAAAATTTACTCATGGGATTAGACGTGGAGAGCCTATATACCAGTCTCCCACACGACGAAACACTGCTAATCATTGAGGAGGTTCTATTCTCTACTCCCTGGGAGTACCAGACACCTTGTAGTCTGGTGATGGAATGTGTTTCATTGGCTCTCACCCGCAATTTCTTTATGTATGCTGACAACATATATGAACAACGTCACGGTACCAGCATGGGGAGTACCTTTGCTCCAAGTCTAGCCGGGCTCTATGTACACCATCTGGAAACCAACAAGATCCTACACACGACGAACCCATACCTTGCTCACATCAAAGTATGGAAAAGGTACATTGACGATGTCTTGGTCGTGTGGGAGGGCGACATGGAATCAACAGAGGCATTCATGCTGTGGCTTAACCAACAGAATGCTTTTCTGAAATTTACACACAGTGTGTCAGCGGAAAACCTGGTATTCTTGGACCTGAATATCTACCCTGAACAGGGGAAACTCAAAACCACGACACACTTTAAAGCAACAGCTAAGAACTGTTTACTTCTGTTTGACAGTTTTCACCCCCGTCACCTGAGGGAAAACTTACCGTACGGCCAGTTCCTGCGTCTGCGGAGAAACTGTACTGAACTCAGTGACTTCAAACAACAAGCATCTGAACTACGTACCAAACTGATGAAACGCAATTACCCTAAGAAAATCGTTGACAAAGCCTTAAAAAGAGCAAGGAATAATAACAGAGAGGCTCTTTTGGAAGACAAAGTGGCAAACCAGATCGATGAGAGACCGATATGTGTAACAACTTACAATACACATTCTAACCAGATCACTAAGATAGTGAATAAACACTGGCGTCTACTCAATTCCTGCGGATTAAACATAACGAAACCTATGTTTGCCCACAAGCGGGGACGCAACTTAAGAGACATGCTTGTTCATACAAGACCTAAGAACATATCTCGACCAAGACCTGTTGGTCTACTACCCCCAGTACAGGGGCATCATCCCTGTGGGAACTGCAGCACTTGTCATCTGACGAGAAAAAGTACACACATTACATTCCGGAATGGCGATAAGTGGGATCAGAGGAGCTTCACGAATTGCAACAGCAAAAATGTTGTGTATCTAATTACTTGTCCGTGTGGCCTTGAGTATGTGGGTATGACATCCAGACCAATCAAGGTACGTATTGGCGAACATCGCAGCAATGTCAGATGTGGTAGGAGCACTACCAAGATGTCCAATCACTATATTTCCAAAAGCCACTGTATAGATGATTTACAGTGGACAGTGATAGAACAATTGAGTAACGAACACAGCCTCCTAGAGAAGGAACAACGTTGGGTGTTCCGTCTCAAAACACACATCCATGGACTAAATGAGGATATACCATGGAATCAGTTCCGAGTATAACCACCGTCATCATACTTAACTAAGCACTGTTCAACTACCGGTTATCTACCTGACTAGAGATACCCCTTCAAGTCTGCCTTCTTTCCATCTCTTTTGCCCCTCGTATCTGCCTAGAACCAGCATGGTACCACTCCAGGACCACTGGGTTATCTCTTTTCGTTTTTACATGTACTTGTCATTTGCCCCCTGACCACAGCCGAAGCCCCCCTGTAGTAGCTATCCGATACATACACATACCTCTTGATGCAGCCATACACCAGCTGTGTGTCTTCACTAGGCTTGGTTGGGGCATTTTTCCTACCTGTTACATATGTTTAGATTTATTTTTATATCAACCTTCCAGATCAATATCTGTTAATCCGTATGTTACAGGCAAAGTATTTGGACACCTAATTATTTTCTTAATAATGATATCTTCCATAGTTCATTTATTTTGCTAGGTCCCATTACACTCGATTTTGTGTTATGTAGATTATCCTTTACACACACCCCATAGCCTCTTTTACTCTTTTAATTATGAGTTTATGTAAGGCGCTCCATCAGGCACCTACTTAGACACCTCCCTGGGGGTCCTTACAGTCTCATTGCAATGACCCGTCTGCCTCTACCTTCCGGCTCCGGGTCTCGTGCAGCAGCGCCTGCGCGCTTTAGGTTACTCTACTAGCAGGGACCGTCTATTGGTCCGCCATACGGGGCGTTTTCTGACACTCATTCCCTGATTGGAGGGGGTATTTAAAGTACATTTACTCCGATCTTAATTTATCGACGGAGCCGACCGGGGTGGTTTTTCCAGCAGGACATTGATCCTAGGAGGCGTAAGTACGGCACAGCCGGCAGGTGGAAGGTCAACCTTCTAAAAATGACAATGGGAGTACATTTTCCTCTCTCTCGCTATTTAGGTAGCCTATTTTGGCACTTCAACCACCCGGTAAATGAGCTCATGAGGAAATTATCCTTTTTGCAGCAAGTATGTGTTCATTTCTCTGCTTTGTTGGGCATGCAAACAACCACAAATGACATTTTCGCCCTACAGGAACTTCGTTTCCTTTATGAGTAGAGTGTGTGTTTTCTGTTGTTTTGTTATTGTGTATTTTAAATGTAGTATGTCACACTATGTTTTTTATCACAGATCACGTGATAAGGCTAGAAGACGATCATTGCTCACTTCCTTTTCAGATCACTGTTTTAAACACCACGGAATGAGCGTCTGTCCTTATAACAGAAATGTCCTGTATGTCTCTCATATCATACCATTTTCTCCATTTAGGTCACAAGGAGTACGTAAGACCCAGTGGGGCGGTACCAACTTTTGGAGGCTATTTACCTCCTATGTTTATTTTTACACCCACTATTTCTCACCACATCACAGTGCATTGTTGGAAGGGATCTTCTTAGGTCCTGACGAAGAAGCTTGGGGTAAGCTTCGAAACATGTCGACATCAGGAGGTCAAGCTCATTGAGGCATACACCCTCCATCCCCACATTTTTACTAATACCAGCTTAGATGGCAGAATAAAAAATTTTTTCCTAGTCCAGTAAGCCAGGTATTTTTTAACATCACTCTCCACTCACTCCTGACCCTTCCTTGCACACCCCTGCACTACACATAGTAGTCCTACCAAGAACAGTGCTCCCACGTACACGCTGGTCGTAGCACGCCCCGTCCCGTAGAGGGGCGGGAAGACCCCTATGATGAAGCATGACACCAAGGGCCCTTTTGGTGTGTGAGGGGTATTTTAACAACAGATGTGTATTCTCCACGACCGTGGGACACACATGGTATGAATGGGAATCTCTTGGTATGTTATACATGCGGGTGGATCCCTTTGTTTAAGTACGCTTGGTTGGGAGGAAGTATCCACCTCCACCACTCGTTGAGTGGAACCTCTCTACTCCCCCCCTTGTTTCTCTTTCCATGATAGACAGCGTACAGCTGTGGGAGTTTTTTGTTTTCACCCAAATTCTGGGTACTGTGATATCAGTGCTATTAATATTAGCACTATATATCCCATTTTCATCTAAGAGCAAAGGCTATTTACCTCTGCTACACATACTTTTTTGTAGACTACCATACTACTAACCTCCTTCACATAACTTTTCCCAGTCGACACACACACTCTATCAAGTATCACTATACTTACACCTCCGGTTCACCAAGATGGCAGACAACATGGGTCTAACCTTCGCTGACGACGAAGTAGAAAGGATCCTGGCAGCTATCAACCCTTTTGAAGGACTGAGCAATACCGATCCAGGTCCAAATCATGCTGATTGGGATGAGCTAGCTAACTTAAGGAGAAACCAGATCAGAACTGCCCTGCATGGTCTATTAATGACGGAATACCTGCGGGCCAATGCAGCCCCCCAAGGTTTAATTGTCCGCAATGAGCCTTTCATTTTCCAACAGGATAAGACTTTCAAACGTGATTGGTCACTAATCTCGTGGCATTGCACCCGGGACTGGCTAGTCCTAATTATAAAAACAGCCACCAGACTCACACAAGAACTCAAAGTCGAGATTGTCAATCTAGAAGTCCGTTTGAAAGCCTATATATCCCCCAGTGTACTCAAGAAACGTTTAGAGGAACTCAATCAAGAGATGACTGAGTTCGAAATGACTTTAAAACAAAGCAAATATAACAAACTAAAGAAGGACACTTCACGGTTCAGTCACGAACGAGTATATCCCTATATACGAGATGACTATGTTCCCAAGAACCAGGAACAGAGTGAGGATGGTGACTCCTCTGACACTGGTTCAGATAACTCTAACTCCAGCAGGGGCAGTGGTAAACGTTTCTATAGAGGGAGAGGCAACTACAACCAGCGCCCTCCGTACCAGAGGGGAGGGAGATGGGATGGTTATCAAGGCCCCCCGATGTATCCCCCATACGCTTATGGTCCACCTATGATGGGACCTTTTCCACAATGGATACCTCCTCCTCAAGAGTACGAATACAATTACAACCCACAACCTTTTTTAGGGGCACGCCAGGGCCCACGGAGGGCCCGCAACAGAGGAGGACACAACGTCCATTGGTCTGCACCCGAGACCGGGACCCCACGGATGTCAACCAGGAGTATGACCAACAACATACCTCCTCAACCATCAACGAGCCGGAAGTAAATCTGGTGGTTAATCTCACCGATGTGGTTCTTACACCAACACAAAAGAAGGTCCTTGAGAGAGGATTGGGTTTTGTACCCACTAATCGGTTGGATAAATTTAAGATCCTCACTGAGATTACCGAATTCATACGTAAATTGAAATTGAAGGTTTTCTTTGAGAACAATCCATCTACCACTGAGGGGGTTAGACAAGATACTGGCCTCCGTAACAAATCCACTTTTGTTCCCCCTAACTCCACCCTACCGGTAGAGTTGCTTGCTTTTGAGAAAGCGGTGATGGGTGAAATCCAAGACATCACTACAGGTTGTGGTAACACCTTTCACAATACATCAAGGGAGGAGAAGGTGGCTATACATGAACTATCAACTAACCAGGATATCACCATCAAACCTGCAGATAAAGGGGGAGCCATTGTTTTACAAACCACTGTCAACTATGACATTGAATGTAGGAAACTGCTGGATGACCGCAGGAACTATGGAATCCTGCTGACTGATCCCACTGAGTCGATAAGGGTCAGGATTGTCACAATGGTAGAGGAGGCCCTAGCCAACGACTGGATCTCCAAGAAGGAGGCTGAATTCCTGGTTAATACCAATCCCAGGATCCCCTATTTCTACACCATACCTAAAATCCATAAGAACCTGGTCTCACCACCTGGTAGACCCATCGTCTCTGGTGTGAATTCCATTTTGGAACCTCTGTCTAGATTCGCAGATGCGTTCCTTCGACCGTTGGTTCAAAGCACCAGTACATACTTACGTGATACCAAGAACGTCCTACAAATTCTGCGGGATATTGATTTTGACCCCACCAAAAATTTACTCATGGGATTAGACGTGGAGAGCCTATATACCAGTCTCCCACACGACGAAACACTGCTAATCATTGAGGAGGTTCTATTCTCTACTCCCTGGGAGTACCAGACACCTTGTAGTCTGGTGATGGAATGTGTTTCATTGGCTCTCACCCGCAATTTCTTTATGTATGCTGACAACATATATGAACAACGTCACGGTACCAGCATGGGGAGTACCTTTGCTCCAAGTCTAGCCGGGCTCTATGTACACCATCTGGAAACCAACAAGATCCTACACACGACGAACCCATACCTTGCTCACATCAAAGTATGGAAAAGGTACATTGACGATGTCTTGGTCGTGTGGGAGGGCGACATGGAATCAACAGAGGCATTCATGCTGTGGCTTAACCAACAGAATGCTTTTCTGAAATTTACACACAGTGTGTCAGCGGAAAACCTGGTATTCTTGGACCTGAATATCTACCCTGAACAGGGGAAACTCAAAACCACGACACACTTTAAAGCAACAGCTAAGAACTGTTTACTTCTGTTTGACAGTTTTCACCCCCGTCACCTGAGGGAAAACTTACCGTACGGCCAGTTCCTGCGTCTGCGGAGAAACTGTACTGAACTCAGTGACTTCAAACAACAAGCATCTGAACTACGTACCAAACTGATGAAACGCAATTACCCTAAGAAAATCGTTGACAAAGCCTTAAAAAGAGCAAGGAATAATAACAGAGAGGCTCTTTTGGAAGACAAAGTGGCAAACCAGATCGATGAGAGACCGATATGTGTAACAACTTACAATACACATTCTAACCAGATCACTAAGATAGTGAATAAACACTGGCGTCTACTCAATTCCTGCGGATTAAACATAACGAAACCTATGTTTGCCCACAAGCGGGGACGCAACTTAAGAGACATGCTTGTTCATACAAGACCTAAGAACATATCTCGACCAAGACCTGTTGGTCTACTACCCCCAGTACAGGGGCATCATCCCTGTGGGAACTGCAGCACTTGTCATCTGACGAGAAAAAGTACACACATTACATTCCGGAATGGCGATAAGTGGGATCAGAGGAGCTTCACGAATTGCAACAGCAAAAATGTTGTGTATCTAATTACTTGTCCGTGTGGCCTTGAGTATGTGGGTATGACATCCAGACCAATCAAGGTACGTATTGGCGAACATCGCAGCAATGTCAGATGTGGTAGGAGCACTACCAAGATGTCCAATCACTATATTTCCAAAAGCCACTGTATAGATGATTTACAGTGGACAGTGATAGAACAATTGAGTAACGAACACAGCCTCCTAGAGAAGGAACAACGTTGGGTGTTCCGTCTCAAAACACACATCCATGGACTAAATGAGGATATACCATGGAATCAGTTCCGAGTATAACCACCGTCATCATACTTAACTAAGCACTGTTCAACTACCGGTTATCTACCTGACTAGAGATACCCCTTCAAGTCTGCCTTCTTTCCATCTCTTTTGCCCCTCGTATCTGCCTAGAACCAGCATGGTACCACTCCAGGACCACTGGGTTATCTCTTTTCGTTTTTACATGTACTTGTCATTTGCCCCCTGACCACAGCCGAAGCCCCCCTGTAGTAGCTATCCGATACATACACATACCTCTTGATGCAGCCATACACCAGCTGTGTGTCTTCACTAGGCTTGGTTGGGGCATTTTTCCTACCTGTTACATATGTTTAGATTTATTTTTATATCAACCTTCCAGATCAATATCTGTTAATCCGTATGTTACAGGCAAAGTATTTGGACACCTAATTATTTTCTTAATAATGATATCTTCCATAGTTCATTTATTTTGCTAGGTCCCATTACACTCGATTTTGTGTTATGTAGATTATCCTTTACACACACCCCATAGCCTCTTTTACTCTTTTAATTATGAGTTTATGTAAGGCGCTCCATCAGGCACCTACTTAGACACCTCCCTGGGGGTCCTTACAGTCTCATTGCAATGACCCGTCTGCCTCTACCTTCCGGCTCCGGGTCTCGTGCAGCAGCGCCTGCGCGCTTTAGGTTACTCTACTAGCAGGGACCGTCTATTGGTCCGCCATACGGGGCGTTTTCTGACACTCATTCCCTGATTGGAGGGGGTATTTAAAGTACATTTACTCCGATCTTAATTTATCGACGGAGCCGACCGGGGTGGTTTTTCCAGCAGGACATTGATCCTAGGAGGCGTAAGTACGGCACAGCCGGCAGGTGGAAGGTCAACCTTCTAAAAATGACAATGGGAGTACATTTTCCTCTCTCTCGCTATTTAGGTAGCCTATTTTGGCACTTCAACCACCCGGTAAATGAGCTCATGAGGAAATTATCCTTTTTGCAGCAAGTATGTGTTCATTTCTCTGCTTTGTTGGGCATGCAAACAACCACAAATGACATTTTCGCCCTACAGGAACTTCGTTTCCTTTATGAGTAGAGTGTGTGTTTTCTGTTGTTTTGTTATTGTGTATTTTAAATGTAGTATGTCACACTATGTTTTTTATCACAGATCACGTGATAAGGCTAGAAGACGATCATTGCTCACTTCCTTTTCAGATCACTGTTTTAAACACCACGGAATGAGCGTCTGTCCTTATAACAGAAATGTCCTGTATGTCTCTCATATCATACCATTTTCTCCATTTAGGTCACAAGGAGTACGTAAGACCCAGTGGGGCGGTACCAACTTTTGGAGGCTATTTACCTCCTATGTTTATTTTTACACCCACTATTTCTCACCACATCACAGTGCATTGTTGGAAGGGATCTTCTTAGGTCCTGACGAAGAAGCTTGGGGTAAGCTTCGAAACATGTCGACATCAGGAGGTCAAGCTCATTGAGGCATACACCCTCCATCCCCACATTTTTACTAATACCAGCTTAGATGGCAGAATAAAAATTTTTTCCTAGTCCAGTAAGCCAGGTATTTTTTAACATCACTCTCCACTCACTCCTGACCCTTCCTTGCACACCCCTGCACTACACATAGTAGTCCTACCAAGAACAGTGCTCCCACGTACACGCTGGTCGTAGCACGCCCCGTCCCGTAGAGGGGCGGGAAGACCCCTATGATGAAGCATGACACCAAGGGCCCTTTTGGTGTGTGAGGGGTATTTTAACAACAGATGTGTATTCTCCACGACCGTGGGACACACATGGTATGAATGGGAATCTCTTGGTATGTTATACATGCGGGTGGATCCCTTTGTTTAAGTAAGCTTCAGTTCCTGGACAGGTGATCCTCACACAGTCGCAGGCAGTTTGATCAGTACAGCATTTGTGTAGCCATTCATGAGCCTGTCAGTTCCTCTAAATGCAAAAAGAACAATTGAAGGACAGAATGCTGAACAGTGTCATACATTTACCCCAGTACAGAGATCTGGACCTAAACTCAGTTTTTTTGCTCCTATTGCCATTCCAGTTTAGACCCAGCCATATGCAAGTCAGTATTGCCCCTGTTTCCCATCGGAACAGTACAGCCTGAACTGCCAAGCCAGGTCCTCCCTGGACTGAAACAAGCATCCTAGGAGCGGTTTCGGGGTTTCACCCCTCATCAGCCAGGCTAGTTTGAATCCAGTGTCACAGTGAGCACAGGACCCACGTCTGGGCATACCCGTCCCACTCGGGGTGACAAATGCAAAAAGAACAATTGATAGACATAATGCTGAACAAAGTCATACATTTACCCCAGTACATCATTTGTTTCTGCAGCACCTGTCAGCTCTGCTAAGCACTTCGAGATGGTCAAGTTCGAGACTAGCCACATAATATATGGTCGAAGGGTTGTGGGGTTTTAGCATGGCCTATATTTGGTGTTGTGTTATGTTATTTAAGTAAATTTCCCTCTCGCAGCATTCTCTTTTTTCGCCAAGTTGGAGTTTATTACTCGGGCCCAATTGAAACTCATGATTTAACCCATTGGCTGGTTTGTATTTGCTACTTGTGGTCTATCTTCAGACGCCTTTGCTTACGAACACCTCAAGTACATGCAGTGGCACCAGGTCTGGAGCAGAGTCTCTGGGCCTCGCACAGAACCAAAATACAACATCAATAGAGCTGAGCACTACCAACTCCCTTCTATCCCTGTCCTACAGATGTAATAAGTACTTCATGGATCCTGCAAGAAAGTGCTGTACGGCCTCAACGAAGTAGGAAAACACAATAGAAATGCTGCCAAATAAAAGGCTAACTTTGAACAATCTAAACATGAAATGAGAGCTGGGTCCTTGTTTCTGCTTGTGACAACCACTTAATTGAAGCACATCTTGGTATTGTTTAAAGGAAATTGCTTTATGATCTTATAGGATGAAGGTGCTGGGAGTTATCACATTTCTTAACTGTGAAGAGATTGTGGTGGTCAAGGATGCGGGCAGTGTTTTCCTCTCTGGAGCATTATTTGATATTTCTGGAAATTGCCGGTAATAATTCATACAACCGCATGAAATGTGTAGCAAGGACCAGTAGAAACAGGTTACTCTCCGAAATCTCTTGAAAATGCTTGAAATATGGTGGAAATGGCGTTGGTAATGTTTGCAAACTGTATTGCCATTTCTGCTGCATTGTGTGGGAAGTTTAGCTTCGCTGACTAAGGTGATTTGTGGCTAATCTGGTGCGATAATAAATGGAAATGTTTTACTACAGCTCATGATATTTTCTTAATGTCAAATCGATTGATTATTTCGCTAACGCGGACTTTACATGTGATAACAAGCCAACCGTTAGGAGTTATGGCTTTGTTTAATCCACTTGACTTGTTGATTTGAAACGTTGCATGTGCTAATATTTTGGCATATGAACTACTTGTAAATTTTGCTGAACTGCTGAGAAACTATTTGACCGTTTGTGAATATTTTCTGACATTTCGTGGATGTGTTGTTTATTTATATTAATGTGGTCTCTAAATATTTGTAACTTGTTACCTTTGAGCTCTGGCTACAGTCCTTTTTTTTCTTTTCTCCATTTATTATAATTCTTTATTAAAAAATGTCCAAAAGTACATAACATTGAATAACTTGTACAAATCAGCATGTTCATGAATAAGATATGGAATAAAACAAAATAAAAGAGGAAAAAAGTAAAAAATAATTAAGGACATGAAAGAGCAAAAAACGAAATTAAGTACCATAATTACCATAATCACTGTTCCAGACATGATAAACTGAATAAGACGACAGAAATAAAAAATGTATATTCACAAGCAAATAAATAAATATATACATTCAGAACTCTCCTTGAATTCCTGATTTTCGAGTATCTACCAAATATATGGATAATGTGTTCTAAAAATAGCTATGGTCAAAGATTGTGCAGAGAGCTTTGTATGCGGATAGTGGCTGAGTATGGGGAGGACAGCAGAACGTGACAACTTATTTCTGTTGACAGTTGACAGTTGAACTTTGATGTTCAATTAGAGGTGCTTTCTTGTCTAAACGTTCTTAGACCGAAATAGAAATTAAGCCTTAACTAATGTGCCATATAGTAAGAAAAAAAGCGGATAATTGGTATGAGAATCAAATTCTTTTTGAACAAGCCATATGTGGAGCCTGATTCTCCTATTTCGTTTTATTTTCAGGCCCATTTGCCTCCTTTCAGTCCTCTTTAATCTGTGGAATTTCCGCCACATGCAAGATCATGTATTATTTTCAGAACCAGGCAAAATGTATTTTCTAATATAATGGATAAAATTACTTATTATAACGTCACATCCTGGAAGAGTATCTTCTTAGTTCAGAGGAAGCCACAGACTGAGTTGGAGCATTGTCGTTGGATCAACAGGAATTCTTGTATTTGTTTTTTTAGGTTCACAATGGCAGGACCATACAACACCTTCCCTCTCTATGTCCCCTTTGAATTGAGGAATTACCAGGGTAATTCGGCATCTCACCCATTCCCCCGCTCCTGCCTCGTTTCCTCCCTGAAATTTCACCCCATGCCAATCTCTATTTTTTGATGTGATTATGCTCGAATGCTAGTTCTGCTCCTCCATTAGGCAGTCCACCAGACCTTTTTCCAGACCTTTCAGGTGCAGGGATAACCTAGCCAGGGTAAAGGTGAGAATCTTTGTGTTCCTTACGGACCAAGATGCTGGATATTTGGTCTAAGATAAAGTGTTGGGCCTCCTTAACTCTTCTGCTTGAGTGGTTAGCACTCAAGGCCTAGCTCATCGGAGGAGGCATGAAAGTTCAGCCACATACACTATGACTGGTGTTATCACAGTCACATACACTCTTTGCCGATTGAGTTACATTAGAAAATATAACACACTAAGATCAGTGTAAACAAAAGATGATAATCAACAGTTCAAATTTGGCTTGTCTAGCCTTTAGCGTTGGGGTTAAGACTCTGTTGGATGATTGATTTTTGCAGAACATCTTTCACAAAATAATATGAGAAAATTCTGTCTTATGAGAGTTCAAGACAATGAATAGCTCAAGAGCTGTCAAAAATATTGAACATTAGCAATGAGATATATGGTGGTGCAATGTTGAAAGCATGTAGTAGCCACAGGTAATAGGACTGTATTGTATAATGATAGTCCGGAGAGATAGAACTCGTTGTCCATCTAGAGGTGAAAGCTTTTTGGAGTTATTTTGAGCAACAAACCAATGAAAATAGAAGTGCAATTATCTAATGCCCCCTTGATTGCATCAAAATATTTTAGTTCTCTCCCTCTTCTTAAACTCTGGATTCTTGCATCTCCTGATACCTTTTGGTTGGGGTTAGGGTTCACCATTGGCCACTAGGACCAATCTCTTGGTATCTACCAGTCGACAGTAAAAAACGTTAGGGCCACTGAACTTTTGATATAAAACTTGACTTTCGTTAGTAGTAGGAAAGGCCAAAAGTAACATTTACTAAATTATTTGAGCCATGATTGTGTTTGAAAAAAATTGGATTGCACTTTTTATTTCAAGGAACTCATGTCTCCTTCTCTTAGGGTTAGAGGCTCCCTGACCTTAAGGAAAACTATTTGTTCAGAGCAAAGGGGGATGGCCACATGGGCCCGATGGCACTGGACTCGAGGAAGTTCCACTGGGAAATGGAGGAGGATGAATGCCTATCTAACCTCAAACAAGAAATTTTGATTTCAGGCCTGATGGGTCAAAGGACCTTATGGTCCCATCAATAGCTCTGGATCCAGAGGCACATAAACTGGCTAGTTTATAGAGTTTCATATGCCTTTTTAATGTACTTGTGTGGAGTCTGGTAGGGTCATTTTGGTCAGACAACAAATATGGCTGTGGTTACTTTTTTCAAACCCTGGGAGCAAAGTTAACATTAAAAGGAGACTTCCAATTGAACAGAAGGCTTACATTACTTATTGTTGGATTTTAGCATGAATTCATGTAAAGTACACATAATAACTTTGACATTTTTTATTCCAACCCAGCAGTTCTTTGTTAGATAGTCCATTCTTCTTTTATTCTTTCTTATTATATATTTGCTTCCGATTCTTCTGTATTGCTACTGTACTGCAAATGTATTTCCTTTGAACTAAAACAATAAAAAATATTTGAACAAAAAAAAGTACACAAGAAGCATACTGTGATTTAACGCACAGCCTAATGCACTTAAAATAAAAGAAGAGTAACCTCCCCCACCACCCCCTGATTCCTGTTTAATGTCCATTGGTTCATTATGGGTTCAGAAACAGTAAATTGAGATTGTATGTACCCCCATCATCTTACATTACAAGTTGATGCTTAAATTACACAATCTTCTGGTCGACTCCTCACTCATTGGCTGAGAGATTCATCCAACTTTGCGTTTGGGTTACAGAAGAACATTTCCACATTCATGGTTGAAATATAGCACAAGTTTTGTGAATTCCTGGGAAGTGTACATGAATGAATATATGCCGATGCTTACTCTGTTTATAAATTATTTTCTGTGAAATTAGGGTACAGGAAGATAATGTTATTTCCTCCGAATAGCAGTTTTATTGAAGTGGTTGAGACCAGGATTAAGAACGCAAGTTACCTGATTGATTCCCAAATCGACAATTTGGATTCTAGATCTCTCGCCTGTACATACCCCTGTAATCACAACTGTAGTGGGTGGTAGGACAGCTTTGCAAAGAATCTGTCGGAGCTGCGTTCTTGAAATATTTCATAGTCATATTTATAAGCATGTATACTATTTCTTAATTGCTCTTTATGCACCTTATGGGCATGTGCTGCTGGGATGTATTTGATGTAAACCTGCCTGGTCGTTCTGCAAACCTGCAGTGGCGTCATTTGTTCTGCATGGCCTCTGTTCCTCTTAACCAGCATTTTTTTGAAGTCTTGTGTTTGAAAAACTGTCACTCTGCTTTCCTCACAGAGGTATGAGTGTGTCTGGAATTAATTTGCTTCAGTGACCTGTAGCTTCTCATTACCTCCTGTGTGTCTCTCCAGCTTGTCTCACCCAGGAGCGTGGTGGTGCCGCTGCCAGTACCAGAGCCGCCTCCAACCCCACTGCCACAGCCAGGCACCTCTGATGGGATTCCTCAGGTCAGTGTCCGTGTAACCAGCAGCAGGACCACCTTCTCAGAAGATATGGATTTGGCGGAAGAACTCTCGCTCGTTAACACGAGCAATGAGTCTACCTGCAGGTCAGTGCTTTTTTTTCCCCCCACAAATTCAGTTGTTTTATATTTTGTCATATCCCTTATGCTGCCACTAGACAAAACTTGATCTCTCTTTCCAGTAACAGCATTAAGCACCAGAGTTATTTTGACACGTTTATTGTTGCCTGAAAACTGCTGGACAAATAAGGACATGTGCAGCAGGTGACTTTTTTAACCTGTGTTATTTCTAAACACGGCATCCCAGAGGTCAGCGCCAGGTGCAGCTGCACCAGTCCCACCGCCCTAGAGCTGGTTGTGTTGGGAAAACCACATCACTCACAACTTTTGCACTGGAACAGACCTGGGATATTCAAAATGGACCCACAGGCCTTCATCACTCCTCTTCGCTTATACATACAATGCACATTCTACAGTAGCCATAAACATAACATACACTTGGGTGGTATTAGGTGACCAAAGAGGGTATAAAATTGACTATACAGTGGCGAGACACTCTCAGCCCGTGCCAAATAACTCTGTTTTAGTGAGTGATGGGAAAAAAAACTTTAAGTTACAGAATAGTGAAGGAAGGTCTTTAAATGAGACCTTTTTTCTGTGTCAACTCCCCTTGTGCAGCATACAGATCCTGTACGACGGCTGGGATACTGCAGACTATGATCAGAAGGGCTGTCCTGGGCTTTGCACACAACAGGCTGTGGCTCTTAATCTTCACCAGCCTATCTATTTCACCAACCATTCGCCTGAAAACATGTAACCATCTTTGCATATTTGCAGTCACTCTTCTTTCAAAAAGAAAAAGTCCAGGGAAAGTGAACGCAGACCTCTCATGCCCTGATGAATTTTCCGCAAATTTGATAAGGCAATGAAACATGTTGGCCAGTCCTGAATGTGGTTACATGACATGACCGTGTTTTTAACCTTGGGATGACTCACACAACAGAATAAAGAAATTGGATTTGTATATGTGAGCCAGACCTAATTTTATTTAAGACTTCACAGGTCTTTTTTTGCTCTTTTGGGGTTTGCATAAAACTATTCATTTATATCTTTTTCACACTTTCCTACATGGGACACAATTATTTCCTATGAGAATGATATCGATGATGATAAAATCGTGAGCAAACTGGTGAGAACCTGCCAGCAGCTCCCTTGGTGTTGCGCACGTGAGATACTTTCTCATTTTTTCCTCACTTTTTGTTTTTTTGCACCATAGATGTTGGTTGAGTGACTTTATACATGGCTGGGTATTTTCACCGTTTGGGAATTAATAAATATTAAGTTGTATGGCACCAGGGATTTAATGATAGTTCATGATAAGAACTACTAATGAAGGAGTAATAGATTTTTACATTACCCTACTAGAAATCCTATGTAATCAATCGGTCTAAAGGTGTGCCTTGTTGTTACCAGGTCTGTTTTGTTGTATTACAGATTGAGTGGAGGGTGACCTGGTATACATTTTCCTTCTCTAACTCCTTTTTTGAATATAATTGTCAAGCCTACCTGTTATAAATGCATGCAATGTTTTTTTCCAGAGCACATGACTAATTGCAATAACCAACAATAACCAGTAGATTAATCACTAACCTTAGGTTACGAAGTAGCATGCTATTCACTGTAAAACACTTCAACACCTTGTCTGGGGTAGTACGCCCTATATAAGTCCAATGACAATGTATTTGGTCAAAACAAAAAACGCTCTCTTCCAAGAACATATCATATCCTACACGGTGTAGCTTGCTATGCGTTTGGGTAAGCGCTTCAGCGTCCAACATAGAGGTAAAAAACGCTATACAAATGCATTCTCAATCAGTACAACAGCATTTGTGTACAATGCCAGTCCGGTGTGAATTATATTACTGTGGCATGACTGAATAATTCAGTAATTGGGAGTGATTTTCTGATGTCTATAGTAATACAAATACTTGACTTTAATGGTATCTCAAATAGAAAATATCAAAGCATGTTTGTCATCTCTGGGACCTTATGCATGTTTCTGATATCTCAGCGCGGAGATATTCTCTGTCGCAGTTAAGGGGTGAATAGCGGCTTCTCGATGCCCTGCTGGCCATCCAGGGTGATGTTAACCTATCATGACTGACGTCAATCAGCCTCATGGTGCCTGAGTCAGGCGGCTGGATGGTGTGACAGAGCTCTCTGTAGAGAACATGGTCTCCTCACCAAACCTTCAGACTCCAGAATCCTCCTAAGGCGTTGTTAAATGTTGCACTATACAAACATCATATAATATATTTTGAATGCTTACACTTAAGGGTAATTGCATATGTATACACTGCTACTGGAATAATGCCCTCGATTTATATTGCACTGATTTCAATCTCAGTTATAGATACAGGTTGGCATGTAGAAGCATTTGGCATTTCACAGGACACGTATAACAGTATAGTATTATAAAGATGTGCCATGAAAGTCCCAATCGCATGTTTCTTTTTCGGTTCTGTTGGCTCGAGTGTAGAAAACAAAGTCTCCCTAAATAATTTGGTTACTAAATTGACCAGTTCAGCGAGTGCCTGTTTGAAAGCTTTTATCACTTTTTCCTGCTTTTTTTATTAAAGAGTTTTTACTTTTTTAATGCATCTCTTTTTTGTATGTAATTTATTTACTCCTTGCTGGTGGTAGTTCTTAGTGCCTCTGTTATTTTAGGGTAATCGTTAGAACTACGTAATTCTGAATATGGCTGTTCACATGTCAGCTGTCTTTGGCTCTTTCATTATGTTTTGCAGAACCGTTTGCATCCCTTGTTTTCCCACAAATAATGCAAACATTTGAGCCAGTATTGTTGAGAAGCCATACATGGAGATTGGAACTTGTTAACTGAAACCTCGATACTGTTCTAGGAAGCTGCCATTCCATGTCTTATGGCATGATTGGGCAACAGTTCAACTTCCTATTTCACAAATAAGGTGTCTCTCTGAGTGAGACTGGGATATTGCACCTAAAACTGCCTACTATTTTAAAGGTGCTCTCTGAGCATGTCATTCGATGCAACTCTTATATTTGTAAGCATGGTGCGCCTAAATACTATGTCTTTCAGTTTCCTAAAATTTTGAATGATATGAAATATCGCTTTATTGTGATCCATGACGGTTTTAAACCCAGGTTCTGTAATTGGTCGTCAAGCCTGAAGATACTGTTTGGTTGGTCTGCGATACATTAGTACAATACAGTGTTGTTTCTTTTCATCACTGTGACGTCATGGAAGATTGCACAGTTAGTTGTCTCATGGTCATTGTTCTGCGTTGCTGTATAGAAAGCGTGACGCAGGAGGTCTTCCATTGGAGCGAGTTTTTCATAGCTCTGTGTTGTTTAATAAGTGTAATAAATATCTGTCGTGGAACACTTTCACAGCTGCTAACGAATTCATGAGCGTGGCATTCTTATCTGCCGACGCCCAGGATATATTGTTTGGGGCAAGGACACCATTTTTCAGTTTCATTTTGTTCACTGGACATGTAGGCCGAAATCACTGCAACGCGAACCCTTTGGCTGACACTTTACATTTCGAGATTGTCGGCTTCTAAAACAAGACATTCATTCATCCATCCACATTTAAAAGATGTTCAAAATTGTATGTACGGTGAATTATTGCAAAGTCTTTACTATTGAGGTGGACGCACTAAGTAAATACAGTGAGCAGTAAGCTCAGCTTGCATTGTTGACATAGATTACAATACAAAAACATGTACACGTGTGTAGTGCCCTCCATTTGTGTATAATGTCATTTAATATGTCCATATGCAGACATGCACTTTGTTGTTTTAAAAGCTGTACCCAAAAGGCATCTGGGGCTGATTTCAAGAACATTTTGTGTACCCAAATCCACCGTAGATGCTAAGCAATTTGAATCTAATGAACTTTAAAATTCTGACTCAGAAAGTATCCGGATTTGTGGATTTTTCTGACCTCACATTATTACTGGAGAAAATCGTTTAATATGGGGATTTCCATTGTATCTCTGAAATATAAACCAACGTACTCCTAGTTAAGTCAGGGTTAAGTGTATTCAAGGGTGGGAAAGGGCATGTAACTTAATGAAAGAGTAAAAAAGAAATGACAAAATAGGCATATGTGCTCATGCACATTACTCCTGCAGTTTGAGAAATCGGCGGAAGTATGTATAAGTATGTAGGAGAATGCAGGGAAATATACTTTGCTTGGATGTCCATGTCTGCTCCTGTGGATTTTGTTGTGATCCAGTATATACTAAGCCTGGGCGTAGTTCCCGGCGTTAAGTGCAAAAAAAACCCTCCGCAGCGCTACGCGGAGCTCCGCGAGCAGCGGACTGCGTTAGATAAATGCCAATTCACTGTGATTTTCAGTACCAGGTATGACCAGGCGGAAAACTGCCTCCATTCCTAATACGAGTTGAACGGGACACAATATGTCTATGGCCATAGTTTCTTTATAGAACCTTTTGGCTCCTTATCTCTCTAAGTCTATGGTTATCAAGCCAACTCTACTTTTTTGGGCATAACTGTCACAGATAGATGGGGATTGGACGTCTGCCTACCCTATTCCGTTTGAAGTGGAAAAGATCTTGAAAAAGAGTATATTTCAGAAGGGGGCTTGAAGCCCCGCCCTTCATTTTCATTGGGTAGCGTCAGCATTTATGGTAAATGGTGGCTTCCCATTGAAAATGAGGCTTCTTAGTTACCGCCCTTTCTCCTTTTGGGACGGCCCATCCGGACTGGGTCTCCTGCTTCACGACTGTCGTGAAGCAATTTCTTTTCTCAAGGAGGCTGTTATGTAAACAACCCCTGAGATCCAGTCCTGATGGGCCTCCCAAAAGGAGACAGGGCGCCCTGTGTTTATTTTTGCATCGCGCTTTCGAAAGTGAAAGCACAATGCAAATATAAACAGCGTTGCCTTCCTCCAATGGCGAGCGCTTGTTCTGGTATGCACTGGCTTTATCACGTTCGGTTTTGGGGTGTTTCCACTCTCGTCTTGTTTTTTGGTTTTTTTTTTTTTTTTTTTTTTATAAAACCTTTATTTCTTCAAGAATCTGGACACAGCTATTCAGCCGACAACCCGGAGGTTCGGCAGCTTCGGTAGGAGAGGACAAAGAAGCGTCCACAGTGCATTGAAGGAGCAGTGAAAAGGTTCCATTTTTAAATAACTACAAACACACAACAAACCCCAGCAAGGCAACAACACTGAATACCCACGGTGTTAGCCCCTCAGGGGGGAGCCGGACCCCAATCGTCTAACAGTTACAGTACTGTGAAAAGAGGAAAACGGGGGGAACGCAGAGGCCCAAGAAGTCAATTAACCATCACATCTGCATACTAAGCTGGAAAGAAGATCAAGAAGAAAGCTGTTCCTCGCGGGGATCCAGATCAGGGGCAAGACATATTCCCCCCCTGTATTGATTCCACCTCCCCCAGATGGCATGCCACTTCCGAGGGCGGCCTCTAGCGCAATAGACTGTCTTCTCCCTGAGCATGCTCCAGTCCATATTTTCTTTCCACGCGGTTAACGTGGGGGGCCCCGCGGAACCCCACAAGCGCGCGATGTCCCTCTTAGCAACCATATTACCCAGAGTCACCCACTGGGTTTGCGCCTCATCATGATCAGTGGGCCCCCAGACATTCAGGAGACAACACCTCGCTTCCGGCTGCATAGCAATGCCCGTCACCTCCCCCATCACCGCATGGACTCGCCTCCAAAATTCCGTGATGACACCACATTCCCAAATGATATGGAGGAAAGTACCCACCATACCACATCCCCTCCTGCATAGGCCTTCCTCAGAGAATCCCATATGAACCAGTCGCGGCCCCGTCACATACACTCGATGCAATATCTTGAGCTGCACCAGCCTCAGACGCGACGGGATCGCAACCTCCTTAGGAGAGGAAACAGCAGACTGCCAGTCCTCATCATCCAACTCGAGTCCGTCCCTGGTCCACTGGTCCCGCAGCCCCAGAAGCATATCAGCCCGAACATTTATCAGTTTCTTGTAGATGAGCGAGATTGTGCTCTCTGGCATATGGCCATCAAGGATCCGGTCCTCCAAAGGAGAGGACTCGGGCACCCTCTCACCCTCCACAAGGACTGACCGCAGGGCATGACACACCTGAGCATATCTGAAAAACTCGGATGCCCCCAACTCATACTCTTTCTGCAACTCTTCAAAGGACTTCACCCTCCCCTTAATCAGCACATCTCCAACCCTGGAGATGCCGATCAAGTCCCATTTATCAAACCCTTTCGTATGCCAAAGCCTACCCAACCTTTCAGATTCAAACAACGGGGTAGCTAGGGTGAGCCTATCCTTCCAGCCCAGAGAGTCAGTCGCCATCTTCCATACACGCACCGCCACCCCAGTGGGCCCCGTGAGGGACGAGTCGAGGGACCGCGAAAACAATGCCCTAAGATAGTTCCCACCACGCAGCAACCATCTGTCCATGGCATAACCAGGGCTGATAGCCGGGCCATAAAGACCATGGTTAATCGCGGACAACTGGGTGGCCCAGTAATAGCGTCGGATGTCTGGAAGAGCGATACCCCCGTCATACCATGGAAGCGTCAATTTAGCAATCGCTATCCGCGGCCGCCCATCCCACAACAACGTTCGTTGGAGGCTTTCGACCTCCCGAAAGTACCTGGCCGGCACCCAATCCAGAGTATTCTGCAATGCGTAGAGGAACCGAGGAAGGGACATCATTTTGAACAAGGCAGCGCGCCCGACGAGGGAGAGCGGCAACCTCCGCCAGCCCTCAACATCCCGCCGCAGGCGCGCCAGGGGGGGGAGCAGGTTTCTCTCATACCGCAAAGCGGGGTCCATGGAGATAAAGATCCCCAGATACATGAAGCCCTGCTGAGCAATCTGGATCGAACAAGTTCGCGGGATCGGTGGAACCTCACCACTAAGGACGTATAAATACGATTTACTCCAGTTGATGACGAGACCCGAGTTCCTACCGAAAGATGTAAGAACGTCACAAACCACTATGAATGAATTCTTGGGCGAGGCAAGATACAACAGGATGTCGTCAGCATATAGCGAAATGCGATCCTCGTGTTCGGGCGACCAGCGAAGGCCACGTATGTCCGGATGCCATCGTATCCACGCCGCCAGCGGTTCAAGGGCAAGGGCGAACAGCAGAGGCGACAGGGGGCAGCCCTGCCGAGTCCCCCTCCCAAGCCAGAACGGAGTCGATGCTCGGCCATTTACCACCACACTCGCAAGGGGTCCCTCATACAGCAACCTCACCCAACTCACAAAACCAGGGCCAAAGCCGAACTTGGCTAGCACAGCCCACAAATACTCCCATTCCACCGTATCAAAGGCCATCGTGGCATCAAGAGACGCCACAATAGCCGGTTCTCGCAGCGTGCCAGCCCTGGCGATCACACCATGAAGGCGCCGAAGGTTTAACGCGGTGTTGCGATGCGGAATAAAACCGGATTGATCCGGGTGAATCAAGTCTCCAAGTACCCTGACCAATCGGCCCGCCAGGATTTTAGCCAGAATCTTCGGCTCGGCGTTGAGGAGTGAGATGGGCCTATAGGAGGCACACTTATCTCGGGGTTTACCATCTTTGTGTATCACAACAATTGTCGCCAGCCTCTGGTCCAACGGGAGGGTCCCACTCCCCCGCGCCTCCACGAACATGGCGCGCAGGTGAGGGGCTACCCTATCCGGGAACAGCTTATACAGGTCAATCGGCAAGCCATTCGGGCCCGAGGCCTTGCCCGGGTTCAGCGCGCGAATAGCTCCCGCCACCTCATCGACCGTTATGTCTCCATCAAGATCATCTCTATCTACATCAGAGAGACCGGGCAGAGCGATATCCCTCAAGAGGTCACGCGAGTCCTCGGGCGGCCTATCCGACACTGAGGCATAAACCTTACAGAAATAGTCCGAGAAAGACTGTACAATCCCCTCAGGTTCCACAATCACCTCTCCCCCCTCTCCCGTCAACTCCGGCACTACTCTATTAACCCTTTCTTTTTTATCCAGCCAAGCTAGGAGCTTCCCGGCCTTGTCACCAACATCATACAGGCGGCCCTGCTGTTCCCTACTGAGGGTCTTAGCGGCATTTGTCACAAGGTCCTTATACTCGGCTTGCTTCAAGCTCAGCTCATGCAATGAGGCCGCTGTTACCTCCTCCTCTAACGCTCCCTCCAAAGCCCCGATCTCCTCCTCCACTTGCATAACCTCGCCATCTCTCCGCCGCTTGGCCGCCACTACAAGTGAGAGGGCCTCCCCTCGCAGCACGGTCTTAAATGCTTCCCACAACGACACGGCCGAGTCCACGGACCCATGATTGTCCTTGAAGAAATTATCCACTGTCTTCACCAATGCGCTGCGCATCTTAGAATCTCGAAAGTACCAGGGGTTAATAGGAGCCACCCTTCCCCCTCCCTCGCGGCTTATGTCCAGCCTGACCCACACTGGCGAATGGTCCGATATGCCACGCGCCATGTGCCTGACCTCAGACACCAGTGGGGCGTGCGCAGCCAAAGTGAGCAGGTAGTCAATCCTAGAGAGGCTACCATGCGCCCCGGAGTGGAAGGTGTATTGACGCTGTGTGGGGTGCCGGAGCCTCCAGCAATCTATCAGGCCGAGTGTGTCTAGTAAGTCTGGGAGCCACTTCTGAGCCCCCCCAGTGTCTCTGGGCGGGTACCTATCCAGCAGCCCAGAGCCGACAGCATTGAAATCCCCCCCCACCACTAGCATACCTCCCGGGAGATCCAGCAAGGCCCTACCCAGATCTGTAAACGTGGAGGCCTGCAGGGCTGGAGGGACATAAACCGAAACCAAAACCAAAGTTCTACCTTCCCACCTCCCCGCCACCGCCACAAACCTCCCCCTATCGTCAACAATTGTGGAGTCCACCTCAAATGGTAGCGAGGCCCTGACTAGGATGCCCACACCCCTGGACCCGGAGGAAAATCCCGAATGAGCTATGAATTTATAACCCTTCCTATTAAGAGCATAACACGTATTACCTATGAAGTGTGTCTCCTGCAGTAGGGCAACATCTGGCATTGACCGTTTCAAGTGTTGCAAAACTATCCCGCGCTTAATGCGATCTCCCAAACCATTAACATTCCAGCTAATAACACTTAAACCTCTACCCCCCATCCCCAAACACAAAGAGGCCCACCCCCCACCCGAAGAGCCACCATGGAACAATCCCGAGAACGATCATTACGCCTTGCAGAAACAAACCCCCCAACAACAAACCCAAAGTCCCAACCATCCCCCCCACCCTGCACCCCTGCTGCAGCTTACAAAGCCCCCCCAACTTGCAGTGTGCCTGTCGCCCTACCAAACCCAAATCTACAAAAAGTACCCTAAGGGAGGAAAGAGCTCCCCTCGTCCTCCCGCAACCCTCCGCATTTACTGCACTCTGTTCAAGTCATTAAATAAAGTCAAATCGAGTCAGACCAGCTCCGAAAACATCACCCTTGCCCATCCCGGCCACTGTCCCCATCCGCGGCAGTGTCCTCTCCCGTCCGTCGTCGGGGCAAAGCGTCCAGCCATTCATCGGCCATGGCGGGAGACTCAAAAAAGAATGTCCGGTCTTCGTACACCACACGTAGTCTGGCAGGGAAGAGCATGGCATACTTCAGATCCCTCTCCCGAAGGCGCCTCATCACCCCCAGAAAGCCCTGTCTCTGCCTCTGCACCTGCTGGGTGAAATCAGGATAGAAATTCACCGACGCGTTCTGGAAGGGGACCGGGCCCGTTACCCTCGATGCTTGCAGGATAGCGTCCCGATCTCGAAAATGAAAGAGCCGGGCGACGATCGGCCTCGGCGGGGCTCCCACCCTGGGCTTCCCACCCGGCACTCTGTGGGCCCTTTCAACCGCGAAGAACTTCCCAAGACCCTTAGGCTGCAGGTGGTTAAGCACCAAATCCTCCACGAGCAGGTCAACCGAAGCCTCATCCGAGGACTCCGGGACCCCGATAACGCGCACGTTGTTGCGCCTGGCCCGGCTCTCAAAGTCCTCCAGCCGACGGGCGGCGAGATCACTCTCGGTCCTCAGCTTACGAACCTCGGTCTGCAGTTCCGAAACCTCATCGGCGAGGCCTGTGGTCTTGAGGTCCAGGGTTTTAACCCGTTCGTTGGTTTTGCCCAAATCAGCACGGATCAGGTTGACGTCCACCAAGATGGTATCCACTTTATGCGCCAGGGCATCAAATTGTCTCCCAATCGAGGTCTGCATCCCCTCGAGCGCCCCCATGACATCCTGCAGCGAGAGCTCCGGGGCCAGGGGCGAGACCTCCTTCTGGGTATCCGGCGACTGGCTCGACCCACTCGGTGACCCCTTCTGCAGAGCATAGCGGTCCATATTATTAGCTTGAGAATAGGCTCCCCGCCTGGTTGACTTAGGCTTCAGCCGATCCACCTCTGCTTTGCCCGACATGGTTGGCACCAAGCAGTTCGGCTCCGATAAGACGGCCCTCTCTCAGCAAGAGGAATCAGGAGTGATCAGGTCTGCAGTGGGCCGCCAGAGTAGCATGTAGAGCGTCCAAAGGAGAATAAAGCCACCAAGGGCTCTCCAGGGGCAGGGCAGACAAAGGGAGAGAAAGTGAAAGTGAAAGGACGGGGACCTCCATCCGACAGTTCACACCTCGCCTGGCCGCTGTTGTTCAACTAGAGGTCGGGCATCCTGCCAACTCCAGCCCCTGGCATCCCTCGGAGATAGGCCGCAATCTTCCGCCATGCATAACTCCGGTTCCCGGTGGGCGATCCGACCTCGGGTAGCATCAATCGCCTCCCTGACAAGTCATCTACACGATGCCATGCATGCAGACAGGATTAGAGACAGGATAGTCGACGGAGGGCGCGAGGGTCTCGGGAGCTCAGAGCTCACGCGGCCATCTTGGTCAAGCGCTAGGCTCCTCCCCCCCACTCTCGCCTTGTTAATGGGAAGTGCGGTTTTGTCGCTTTAGAAAATGTACGATTGCGTGTTTTCAGATTCCTCGTGGATTTGTGCATTTTTTGTCAAACGCGCAACTGATTGTGAAAAACTAAAATTAAAGGCCTCACGAAAATTGTAATGTACTTTGCTCTATTGTAAAAGCGCTCTGACATCTCTGGGCAAAACTGCACGTTATATACAAACGTTTAAATAAATAAACAAGAGCGTTCATTGCTGTAGGAGTTGAGAGTGCAAAGAGGGCTGGTGGGCTGGGGCGCCGTGCATGGTAAGTGGTCGTGGTGGTGGGGGTGATCGAATAAAGGGGGGACATATACTCTGCCACGGAGAAACAGTGTTAACGGAAACACCCATGGGAAACGCTAAGAGAACGGTATGAAGCGCTATAAAGCGCTCTACGCGCCGAGACCCACCACAAAAACAGAAAGGCGCACAGTAGACAAGAGACAGTTGCTGGCCTCGAGATGCCGCCTGGGGGTCTGGGCGGGGGCTTTTCCAAGCTGGGCGTCAGTGGTAACTGATGGAACGAGTCATCCCACAGCCGCATGCTTTCTAGCGCTTGCATGGATTCATTCAGTCTCTTTCTGATGAGCTATATTTGGAAATCTCCATGAAATGTGGAGCAGTGTAACATACAGGGGAATATTCTAGTACTCATGAAATCACGGACATGCACGCCGGGTTGGCTTGTTTCAAGCTTAAACGGTTTAATGAGTGATTGTTTACATTTGTCAGCGGGTAGTGTGACCCATGCAATAAGTGTTGGAAATGGGATATAAAGTAAATTATTAAGGCACCGTCAAAGCAAGGTCTGCCTCAAAAACTGTGTATGAGTAGGTCATTTATTTCTAAAAACACTCACAGTAAAATCAACCAATGGGCATCCTGCAGCAGGGGCAGGTGGGGGAGGGCCCGTGCTTCTCGCTGGGGAAGCCTGGGCTTGCTGCAGGGGGAGAGAGAGCCCTTGCCCCCGCATCTACCAGAAGTCAGTCTGCGCATTCATTGTGGAGCACTTCTGCATCTCACTGCGCCGGTATCCGGCATTCAGAGTGTGCACTGAGCAACGACCTGCTACTATACCAGCATAGTCATTGACAAACGTGTGTAATCTTTTAGCGCTCAACCTGTCATTAAGGCCTCGTTGCGCTGTGTAAGTGCCGCCTACACAGTTCCGAGGTTTAGAGTCCGAGTCATCCTGGGATATGTTTTATTCGTCGAGGTTTGCATGTATGATGTTGGTGTCCGGGGAGTGGTGGAAGGGAGGGGGTGTGGCTTTTCTGTTTTATCTCCATTTAGTAGATCAGTAAGTCATTAACTTTTGTGCATCAAAAGCTTTCCCCAGGGTTGTCTAGTACACACAGAACAGGTGCATCACGGGCTGCATCAATGCAAGATTCCATCAAACCTAGAACAAGCCTTTCCATCCCCCATACAAATGTGGAGGGCCGTTGACTGTCAGTGTTTGTACAGGAAGTAAGGCTCTGATCTCCGGATGGCCTTATCCCCCCCTCCCTGGGGGACACACTCTACGTGCCACTGACTCCCTCCCCAGGACCATCGCACCCTTACATACATGTCTCCCAGCGAAGTTTTGAAGTATAGCATTTGCCCCTATCAACCCAATTCCCTTTCCCGTATTCCAACATGAGTTGATTGACTGTAGTGTCCCACCATTTTTTTAGACAAATGCTGGACAAGGGGGTTTGATGCAGCTCAGTACTTTAAATGGCAGGTACTGTCTGGTACTAAGTACCTGCGCCTTTTTAACATTTATTTTTTTGAGAGTTTTATATAGCGCCAGCTAGGCCTGAAGGTATCAGAGTGCTTTACAACAGTAAATGTTCACATCAAAGAAAACAAGTCCATACAGAGCATCTGAGTCTGAGTGCTTTACAACAGCAAATGTTTACAACCTGGATAACAAGCATAGTGGGCATTTATGCTTTATGAACAAAAAACCCTTTCTCTATTTTTCTCTGGCCCTAGCCACAAGCCACCAGTAGCGACTTATCTCGCAGCAGAGTGGCTGGGGAGGGGTCTGGGGTGATGGGGGAGGGGGGAACGGACTTACAGACAATTGAAAACATGAAAATAACTTACCTGCTCCTTGCCATTTGCCGCTCTGCTGCTCTTCTCCTTCCTGCTGTGTACGTGCTGAGACCACAAACACACACCACTGGAACTTCTCCACGGAGGACTGTGGGGCCTCAAGGTAAGCTGGCCACTAAACATGTTTTCAAACAGTAGAGCTATCCAAGATTTTATTTTTTGATTATATATCCCTCAGGGTTCTACTCAACATAGCATCTGTAGCTGTAAATACACAAAAATGTGACGGGATGTCCTCACACACCACCAGGTGGGAGGAAGGAGCAGACGGGATCAGGTTTCTCGAGAGGAACGCACCTTGACAAAAGTGTGACTACAGGGGTTCCTGCGCCCTTCCTTCATGGGGCCTGGATGACCAGATGGTGGGGTACATATGGGACAGATAGAAAGGGTGACCTGTGTCAACCTCTTTCACCAAATGGGGACTTCCTCTAATGGTAACTAGATGCTTTCTTCTTTGGTGATTTACATGTACTTCCCTGCCTGTCCCAGAAGGCAGTCACTCTTGGGGACACCCACATGTCGCTCCGCAGGTCTCCATCACCATGTTGTGTTTTCTGAGGCCAGTCTGTTAGGAAGTCACGTAAGGGCCACGCTTCCAGAATCCAGCACACGCCGATGAGCAACACTATATTCATGCTCAGGAAAGATAGCTAATCAACAACAGGAGGACGTGCAGCAAACCGAACCGTCCAGAACTTGGTAAGAGCCAGTGACTGGAAAGTAAGTTAGAGTAGCCGGTTGGATGGGGGAAGATCGTACTGTATGAATTTGATGAGATTACTTTGGTCTAAAGTTCTGGGTAGGCTAATGCAGCTGGAATTAGAACGAGGATCATGCCTCTAATCAGTGCGGTGTTGGGAGACCTCATTAGAGGTGTCCCAGCGCTAGGTACAGATGTCCAGCGGCTTCAATGTAGTTAACAAACCGGACGATTTTAAGCTATTAGTATTGGAAATAACAATGCCTTGTTATTTATGTTTTAAAACCCAAAACATAAATAGAAGGCACTGTCATTTACAATGTCATTAGCTCAAAATCGTGTCAATGCGAGACCTATTGCATTGCAAATGCTTGTTACAGAACCTTTTGTGAATTGGTCAGGAATAAACCGTACTGTACAGAACTAAATCCTATCGTTTGATAACAAGTTCCTATAACAAGTTCCCACCCTTGTTTGTCAGTCACTCATTTGCACCATTAATGATCTGACAGCTGATGCACTGTGAGTGGTTTCAATAAATGGTTCTTCAAGGACGGAGGATGTCATGAAATATCTTACTTCAAAGGGGAGACCTCAGGAATTCAGTTGTGCACAAATTGCCTGTGACCATAAACGGGCCGTGGCACAAACAGCACATTATTTTTCATGGTACATGAATTAGCTACAGTGGCACTAATATTGCCATATCTGTGGCTGCTGCTGGCCAAAAGCAAAAAAGCCAAAGAAGAAGCTACTTGCATTCTTACAACGCGTGTCCCAGAGTGCAAGGGCATGCTGACTGGGATCAAGCAACTGAGTAAGGGTGAGTACTAGAGAGGGTAGCCATTTTCCTAGAGATGTCTGTAAACAATATAGTAACTGATTTGACTGACTCTCTTACAGAGTGCTGAAATTTACACCGATTTCAGGATTTGATGTAGGAGCAAAATATTTGTAGAAAGTGTTCTCCTTCCACAAATGCTGGACCAGGATCGTATTTCTTTTCTCTGGTCCTGGTTTTGTCAATTGATTTCAAGCAACCCATTACTGATACTGTTTCATTAGTTAGACCAGTATTCTTGCAGCCACTTGGGACTTTCCATTGCGTGCACTGTATCAGACTACAGTGTGGCGGCGGAGTTTGGAAAGGGCCTGGAATCTAAACCCAACCAAATACATTCCCACTAAACTCCAATTTAGGGTGTGTTCGCAAATGTTCACTTGGCCATTGCAACTCTGAAAACATGCTTAATTTGTCAATAAGTGACTGGAGATGTTTGCTTTCTGGAGCCAGAACGGGCAGTAAAATGCGGGCAGTAGGGTATGAAGTTAAAGAACCACTAGTCTATCCAGAGTAGACAAAATAAATCCTGTAATAAGGAAGAAGATTATGTTGTAAAGGAAGAACATTGCAGGGTATTGTAAGCATCTTGTGCATATAATTAGACACAGTGCCAAGTAACACATGACCTCTTTATAGGTATCGGCAATACCAGGTCCTTCCATGCTGACTGTGTATATGAAAGGGACCACAACTATTTTTTTTAAACACGTGCATGCATCATTTTTAGGTCTCGGGTCGAAGGCTGCGCTTGCACAGTCTCGCTCCAAGATTTAATGTTAGGAGTGGGGCTTTAACCCGCCCCTTTTTTTTACCTCTTCTCCATTGGCTGGCCTCTGAAATACTGGTCAGCCATTGGAGAAGAGCATTGTCCCTCCAAACAAGCCCAGTCTTTTTCGGATTCGGGGGTGTGTTTTTTACTTTCTTTCTCTCCACTGGAATGTAAACATTCCAGCCAATGGCAAGAGGAGAGAAAGAAAACACGCCCGCGAATCCGAAAACGCCGCTGCGTTTCTCCGAGGCATTTCTGCTTGACCTCGGAGCAAGGCGGTGGTGTCTCCGTATGTTTCTATGTATTGGGTAGTTTAGTGTGGTTTATAAACATTCGCAGCCTATTTTCTGGTGCGGTTTAAAGGCCTGGTTCCACGGTCGGCAATTTAGCCAGAAGATGACACCATTCGGTGTGTTAAAACAGTTTCATGGGTTGAGGAAAACTGTTGGAATTCTTTGCAAACAGTCATATACAAAATTCGATCCAGCAAATGTTGTAAAACTTTAAGAATTGTGTATTTTATTATCACTTAAAACAATCACAAAATCCTATACGGTCACCAAGAGCACTCGGAGGTCGGAAATGCGCCGTGAAACTGAGTGAATACACTTTAAGGCACTTCATAATGTATATTTGTGGGGATAAATTGTCAAAGGGATAAACAGATATTCGAATAATGCTGACAGTGTATGAACTAGGCCTAGCAACCGAGCGAGACCGTCCGGGTGCTTCTAGGAAACTCGGTTTGATCGCGCGCTCTTCTCGGCAGATCCAACGGAAGGCCTGGAAAGCGAGAGGAGCGCCCTCTGTCGGCAGGTCACCAGACCATGTCTCGTCTTTGTGACATTGGTGTTGGAAGTTTCGGTCTGACGAGTGTCGCTCGGTCTTTCATCCGTGAGACTAGAGGGTGAGAACATTAGGGGGTGTTCGAGGTAAATGTTACAGGGGAGCAAACGAACAACAGGGGAAATGCATGCTGTCCATTTTTGCTGCTTGTTCTTCGAGAACGGAAATGACAATGTTAGCCCCGTCCACATATCATATGAGTTTTGCAACACGGAAAATTAAAGGAAGTTTCAAACGGTTATAAAAATGGTAACTCTTACCAATCAAAACGTTAGATACGTAATTGCTAGCGATGAAATTGGGATCCATGATTCAACTTAAGCCGCACTGCCACTGCTGTTCACAGAACTAACTGTGCAACAAATACATTTTGTTTTAAACATATACCCGTCATTAGGAATCAGAGTCGAACATTGGATTTGCTCATCTTTTGTTTTATTTAAACAGCAAAAATAGAAAGGGATGCATTGGGTATTTGTGTCCTGAGTTAAATGTTTAAGTTGGAGAAAACGCATGTGGCATAAAGAGCAAAGTTCATTTGGTTCATTTCTTGTCACAGGTGCTAATAATAACGCCTTGGTGAGTATTACAAGAAGTTTGAACATGTGCAAAAAAGACATAAACCTGTGAAATGTTTCTTTCCATTCTCCATCACGTGCCCATAGTTAAAATACTGTGAAGCCTGCCCATCTGTTTTTCCCACGTGCAATTACTGTTGCCCATTCCTTATTATAGAAGCAGTAAAAATGATGGAAATCGATGTTTAGTGTGTTTTTTCTTTTTTATTCCACCTGCGTGAAGTTTCTGTAGCGTGGCCACTGTTATTTCTGACACCGCTCACGTGCTGTGCGAGTGCTGATTGGGCACTTATCACTGATTCCTCAGTCATTGTGAGTTAACAGTCGTAGTGCACAACATAAGTGTGCACACCATTAGCGTGCACACCATTAGCTGACGAGTGTCAACACTCACCCCCTCAGTACCACTTAGAATACCGTGGAACACGCTCGTGAATGACGACTTCCCCTGGCACAATTCAGTTTGCAAATACGTTTGCTTAGCGAGGCATACGTCTGTGGCGGCGTCAAAGTGGCTTCGTGGCCAGGCGGCATGCGACAAAAGTTTTGAATCATGAGAGAGCGCTCTGCGGGAGGAAAGGGACTTTCGTTATCTGCCCTGTCTAATAATAAATGCCATTTCAAGTATCTCTTGGACCAACAACACGTTCATTGGCACCGAACAAACATCTGCTAAGTGACAAGTTTACTTAGCAAAAAACGGGACGCAAAGTGTCCCGGTGCTCCACTTCTGTAGTTTTGCTCTTAGTTTACCAACAGTCATGTTGGTTAGTTTTTCCCCCTCCGAAATTGCCGTTTTTGACAATGGACCTGGTGGTTATCTTTGCCAGCAACCAGGTTGCACTATGTTTGCCATCAAACGTGTGATAGTGTTTTTCCAGCGTTCACGTGACACCATTTTTGCCAGCGTCCATGTTCTGGGGGTTAGCGCTAGGGTCGGCGGAAGTTGTAGGGGCCTGGGCAGCTCAGTTTCTATCCATGTTTCACCTGCACTTCCTGTGCCCCGGTATAAGGCCATGGGCTGGCCCCCGAGAGTGGGGCAGTTCACGGCTCGGTGTGTTTGTTGACAGAGAGGTCTGCAGTGGAATCTGGCGGAGACCTTTGTATACACTGTGCTGGTGCAGTTCATCCTCTGTCTCTAAAGGTTGCTGTAAACCCCGGTAGTAAAGAAGGCCAGTCCACTCCTGGGCATGGGGGGCTCATCTAGACCAAGCAGTCAAGGCCTGCTCACGCAGGGGGCTTCAGGGGTCGGAGGACTAACCCGAACAGGAGCCCAGGCCTGCCCACGCAGGGGTTAATCCGACCGGACCGGGTAGTTCCCCCAGCGAGGGCCACGGCCTGCCCACTCAGGGGGCTTCGGGGTGGAAGGTTTAGCCCGACCAAGGGTCCAGGTTGACAGGGAGGCGCGCACCGAAGGGGACATATTTAATTAATTTGTTACACACGTCACCCTCCTCCCCCCAGTCTGATGAACTCCCCCGCCTCCCTGCTAATTCAGATACTCTCTGGCCCCAGAACTGGAGCGCCGAAGTCCCCCCCAACGTTTCGTAGAGCTTGAGCAGTGTGTGCGTGATGCATACGTGTGCGCACCGTTGGGGTGCGTGTCTGTGCATATGCAGGTTTGTGTATACACGAAAAATCTGCAAAGAGAGAATTATCGCGCGTTTTACCAAAAAAAGAGGGAGCATATTATCAAGCATTCGGATGTAGTCATCGGATTCATGGCTGCTCAATCCGACGCATAAAAGCCGAGTGATTTCACAAATGCCCGCCACTGCCTGCCAGTTGTACATTTTGAACTCAGACTGCATATTGGCATCAGATGTTTGCTACCAAATCCAAACCATATGTCTTTGGACAAATACACATTCGGGTCTTGGGCAGTTCCAAAATGGGCTCTTTCTGCACATTTTTAGTTCAAGGGAGTGTCCATACTAATTTGAGAGTGATTAAGCTATTGACATTGTAAATAACAATGCCGTTTCTTTAAATGTTTTAAAAACAAAAACATAAACAAAAATAATGTCATGAGCAATGCCAATAGCTCTAACTTTAACAATGCCGAGACCGTTGCATTGTAACTGCTTGTTTAAAATACAACCATATGTAGCCTTTTCAACGCAAGCTTAGTTTGAGCATCTTCTCCCCAAATACTACTGGTACAAATCTGCTACTCTCTTGTCAGTTTTTCTACATGGAAACACTTTCAACCGTGGCTCAAAGCATAGATAGCTCTTTCAACCATGCACCCATATGGAGAAGTGAGCTAAACTTATGGACAAGCTTTTCAACGTCCCAGATAGGGCTAGTAAGTGCACTACAAATGCTCTAATACTATACAATATAAACAATCCGGCTGGTATCATTGAGCTATTCTTTACATTTGTATGTTTTCCAGACAATGAATACTTCAGTTACACAAAGTATACTAGCCGGTATATTGAGTTATTTTTTCACTTTAGTGTACCAAAAAGGAAAGTATTTTCCCCACACTTCTGTTTAGTGAGACTGGTTGCCATGTAACAGATACTAAATAGAAACTCCTGCTGAGCTTGTCTGGTGATTGGCTACTAAATGCCCGTCGTACTGGAACTTTGCTGCAAAGCTGGCACAGGTATACTGTGTTTCTGTTAGAGGCATCTGACTTGGTCTACGTCTCTTGGTCCCTCTCTCATTGTCCACCACTGTGACACTTTTGCCAATCTTCGGACTGTGCCCAGAATGACAACATAACACTGTACGCAGTAAGAGCTCTTAGGCCTTAACAGCTCTGTTATTTTAAATGCATGTTTTTTTCTACACTTAATTCTCATTTTACATTTTGTTCTGCGCATTTCTATTAATGCTAATTCTTTGTCTGTGGTTGGAACGCTATTATGCACCTCTACATTTCCTTGAACATTTTAAAGTTCAAATGACTTTATTAAGAAAAAATGTTGGTGACCAACACAATATACAGTACATATTGTAAAACATCATAATCTAAGCTCCATACATTGAGAATAGAAGAATTGGGTGAATTATACAAAGAGGAAACAAAACAAGAAAAAATGCATATCAAAAGGGACATATATGTATGTTAAATATTAGAACGAAGCTGATGGAACCATTAGGGGATTCAAGGAGGTTTAGAGACCTCCTGTTGTGAAGGACGAGGTTGGGAATAATGCAGAGCACTAATATCGATAAATATCGTGACAGGCGACCATAAATCAGCACGTTTAGAGGTCATGTGAGATGGGTAAACAAAAGCAGTGTCTAATCTATGATTATGGCATACAGAATACCACCAGGCCCTATATGAGATTTTCGAAAAATCTTTCCAGTTGACAGTAAGTTGCTGAAATGCGATTGCTAGTAACAAATCAATAATCTTGACATTAAGTGAAACATCATTCCAGATTGATGAGAGACTACCCAAGAAAATGTGTGCAAAAGAAAAGGAAAAATTTGTGTCATATATTAAATTGATTTGAGACCATACTTGTTTCCAAAAGCTATGTACATGTGAACAGGTGAATAACATATGAAACAAATCAGCGTTAGGGGAAGAAAAAGTCCAACATGTATCCGTACTAGATGGGAAACGTTTACATAAAGAAGCTGGTGTAAATAAATGTCTATTATAAACAAAACATAGTGTCTAAGTGATATTTGCTGCCCTGGAGGCTTTACGCAATTTGGTCCATATACCCTCCCAAAGAGATAATGGCCAGCAAGTGGTGAAGTAGTGCTCCCATGCCTCTTCAATTTTTGTCTTCTGCGTTACGGTGGCTGTATCCTGCAAATGTTTATAAATAATAGAAGCCTTGGGTGTAGTTGCTAACAAGGCAGGAAGTTTAGAAGGGAAGTCAGAGGTACCGGGGGTTGTAGGCAGAGTAGAAAGTTGGGAGAAGGCCTCCATCACAGTGTGTTTGAGTAGGGCATATTTATGATTAAAAGAAGTCGGCAGATTAAATAGCTATTTGAGCGTAGGAAAATATATAAATTGTGATTCTGAGAATAGTTGGTGTACCCAAACCAAACCCCTTGTTCTCCAAGCCTTCCAATAAAAAGGTTTACCATGTACCAACAATTGTGTATTATGTCAAATTGTTGAATTAAGAAAGAATCCTTAGAATCGTGAATAGGTTGAGAAAATAAAGCAAGTAATTTTGAAGTGTGTTTTGTAACAGGAGTGGAAATGGATTGTGGTTTGCGTGAGAAAGAGAGATATTCCCGAAATGTGTAAGGAGATAAAAAAAGATCGCTCCATTAAGGTCCAGAGAGGAGAATCATCTGTAGAATCAAGCAACCAGAGAGATGCCTGACGCAATAGGAAGGCTTTCTGATAGGTCGGAAATCTGGGAAATTAACTCCTCATTCTGATTTAGGGCGGATTAATTTTAACAAAGACATACGGGGTTTTTTATTACACCACAAAAAAGAGGATAATGTGGAGTTAATTCTTTTAAATAACTTGGATGTGATTGGGACTGGGATATTCAAAATGGTATATAGAACTATGGGTGATAACATCATCATGATTGTGTCCAAACGACCCCACCATGACAGATATAGAGGGTGCCATTTAGAAGTCAGTTCCGAGATTTTTAGAAGACATTTAGTCATACATAATGTTACTGTCTCTGAGATTGAGGGTGTAAAATGTAGGCCTAGATATTTAATGCTTTTTGGACTCCAATTAAATCGGGATGGGAGAAAATCTGAGCTGAAAGTATATTTTGTTAAGGGCAGTATTTCACATGTATCGTTATTTAATTTATAGCCAGAAATAAGAGAATAGGATTGCACCTCCTCTGAAAAAGCAGGAATAGATTTGTCTGGCTTGGATATAAAAAGTAAAATATCATCTGCATATGCCGCAAGTTGGAGGTGAGCATTTGACCCATAAATAGTAGGGTTTTGGCATAATTTGGACAAGAATGGTTCCAGCGCCAAATTAAAAAGAAAAGGAGAAAGAGGGCAACCTTGACGCACCCCTCTACCTAAATTAAAGAAAGGGGAGATTGAACCATTTGCACAAACTGCTGCACGAGGGTTAGAATAAAGAAGAGACAAGTTTATGAAATTAGGGCCGAATCCAAACCATGTAAGAGCATAAAATAAATATTTCCATTCAACCCTATCGAAAGCTTTTTCAGCGTCTAAAGCTAATTGCCTCCAGGGAGTGATATCAAAAAAGGGCCATGTATTATCCGTGATAACTCGCCCTTTAACAAAACCAGATTGTTCTTTCCCCAGTAGGTCAGGTAAATAGGAATCCAAGCGTATGGCTAAGGCTTTGGAAAAATTTTTTTAATCGATATTAACCAATGAGATAGGTCTGTAGTTTTTACAGTGCTTGGGGTCTTTACCTTCCTTAGGAATAAGGCATATATTGGCGTCCGAAAAGGAGCCAGAAGAGCTATTTGATAAAGAAAAAAAGCTTAAAAGTGAGTGCAGTTTGGGTATTAAAAGCTAAGAAAAATGTGTATAAAATTCAACAGTGAAACCCTCTGGGCCGGGTGCTTTGTTTTTTAAGGTTTTGGAGAGTGTGGAGAAGTTCTTGCTGGGAAAGATCAGACTCTAAGTTAGACAAATCTGGAGGTGACTGCGGAGGTTTTTGGATATTAGAGAAGAATTGCCCTAATGAATGATCTGTGGGTTGGGTTTCTGAAGAGTATAGGGATTCGTACAAAAGGGAGAATTCATTCAAAATTTCGGTATCTTTAAACTTTAAAACTGAGTGCACATCAAAAACAGAATCTATATTTAACTTGTTTTGACGGATCTTTAAGTAATTGGCTAAAACTTTCCCTGATTTGTTTTTTCCCCCATAAAATTTTGCACTTGATTTTAATAAATAAAGTGAAGCATCTTCCGTTGATTTTTTGTTAAATTCTAATTTAGCGTTAAGAAGGGCTTTCAAACAAGTCTCCGATTGTGATGCGTAATAAGATTGTTCCAGAGCTTTAATATCTTTTAATAGAGCCGGGGTAGTCTCACGTGCAGACTTTGGTTTCTTCGCAAAAAAGTTTATAATAAAATCTCTCGCTGATGCCTTAAATGCATCCCAGATAATTGCGGGCGCTAGGGACTCTGTTTGGTTTCTTTCAAAGAAATCGGTAAAGAAAGAGATAAAAGATGCAGAAAATTTGGGGTTAAAAAGAAGAGCGTTATTGAAACGCCATCTTCTGGGAGAATTAGTTTTAGGCAATATATCGAAGCCAATGGAAACAGGTGCGTGATCCGAAAGGAGAATAGGACCATTGTCTGCAAACGTGGGGGATTGAGAAATGGTATGGGAGACAAAAATATAGTCAATTCGGGATTGGGTATGATGTGAAGAGGAGTAAAATGAGTATTCCCTGGTGGTAGGGTTACAAAGACGCCAGGCGTCAAGCAATTTATATTGAGATATAGCGTGAGCAAAAGATTTATGCGTTTTATTGGGAATAAAAGCTACTTTAGAGTTCCTATCTAAAAAAGGTCTAATACTTGATTGCAATCTCCAGCCAAAATGCAATTATCCTCAATACAATTCGAAATCCTCTTTGTTAAGGCAGACCAAAAAGGGACATCCCCACCTGTGGGTGCATAAACATTAAGAAAGGAAACTGGTAAATTTTTTAGTAATAATTGAACAATAAGCCATCGTCCATCAGTATCAGCATCCTGCGATCGTAAAATAATTGGAAGAGATGTACGACATAGGATTACAACTCCGTTGCGTTTTCCATCTCCTGGAGAAAAATAAACCTCTCCTACCCAACCTCTTTTCAGTTTCAAGGATTCACTTTCCGTAAGATGTGTTTCCTGTAAGAAAACAATATCAGCATTTAACTTAGCTAGATGTGACAGAACCCTCTGTCTCTTGATAGGAGAATTTAAACCCATAATATCACATGAAACTAATTTAAGTGACATGACATACTAAATTAAAATACAAGAAACATTTCCTAGTAATATTCCAATTAAATAAAGTGAAAAGGTCAGCAATAAAAGAATCCAAACTTGTAGTATTAAAGTTCAATACCTCGCAAAAAAGGTGAAAGATATTTAGAGAGACACAAGAAAATAGTCTGAGTAAAACGAGCTTAGAAAAATGAGAAAAGCAAAGATAGAAAGGCAAAGATGAAAAAGAAGAAAGAGGTAAGTCACCTGAGAAGAAGTAAGTGTAGAACTGTAATGGTAGAGGTGGAAAATATATGAAGAATTTGCAAAACATAAAACAGCGGGCTGAACGAGTAATACACAAACAAACAACATACTTACGAAAGGTAAAATCAGGGAGATATGTAAGGGGGGATAGAACCACATGGAGAGAACGACATATCCAGGAAGAGACGAACGGAGAGCCCAGGATAAACCACGATGTCGGGACAAGGAATCTGTAAGAACGATGCAGAACAAGAGTTAGGGTAAATAATTAAGCATACAGAAGGGCAGATATTGGACTAAACAATAACAGGAACGATAGCCATAAACTGGTAAACTATACCAAACAAGCCAACAATGAGTAAACCAAAAACTTAAGCGCGGCACCAAAGGGGGAGTGTAATTAAACACAGTATAAGCGAGAAAACAGTGAGAACAGAGAACAATGAGAACATAACGAACCGTCAAATAACAAGCAACGCAGTCAAGAACAAGAGGAGTTATGACGACTAAACCACATGAGTTGGGCCATATAGTATTCCAGCAAACTCATAAAGTCATCTGTTAATTGAAGAGGAAGGCCGCTGAGTATCCATGGCACTAGAATTACAAGAATTAATGAAGCTTTGCAGCCTTACAGGGTTATCATATGTAACTGTTCTGTTGTTGTATGTAACCTTGAACAGGAATGGATGGAAAAGACCGTAGCGGGCTCCCAAAGAACGAAGAGCTGGTTGCATGTCGAGAAAAGCTTTACGTCTAGTAGCAGTGACCTTGGCATAGTCCTGTGCGAAAAAAAGAGTTGAGGCGGACCAAGTAATGCGTTGAGTAGACTTGACCGCTGATAACACCATTAATAAGTCTGTATACTCCAGGAAATAAATAATGACTCCTCTTGGCCACTGTGAAGGTGACGTACTGGAAGAAGGGCGACCTAGTCTATGTGCTCTTTGAATGTTGAGAGTTGCACCCTCAGCCAAGTGCAACACTTTAGGAAGAAAAGATTTGAAGAAAGTGACAGGGTCCGCCCCCTCACTCCCCTCCGCCAAACCATAAAAACGTAGGTTATTCCTCCTGCTACGATTTTCAAGGTCATCGACCTGCTTCTGGAGCGTTGAAACCTGTGACTGAAGTTGAGAGACACTCGGGACAGTATCCCTGAAGGAAGAAACTGATTGTTCCACAGCAGTGACCCTTGCATCAAGTTGAGACCAGTTATCTGTTAAGACTTGTAGTTTAGAATTAGTCTCTTCCATAAAAGGTCGAAGGGCTCTGATTTCATCCAACAGCAGCTCCAAAGAAACCGGTGAGGTTGATTTAGGAGGCGAAGGGGGATTTTGCTTTAGGCGTTTAATGAGTGTCTTTGCAGGTGGCACCACTGAATGATCCATGGTTGTCCCCGGGGTATTTGATGTAGGCTGCATAGAATCTTCAAATTGGGAGAATGCAGTGAAAATCTTGGATTTTTTTATAAAAATATGTTTGTGCTGTGGTTTTGCGGAGAGAGCACCTCTCGTTCTGCCCATAAGGACACAGCACAGTCGCCAAATAAAGAATAAGCGTGGAGACTAAAGCTTAAATATGGATTCAAAGTAAAGAAAAAGACCATGCCCAACTCACAGTAAATATGCAAATAATAGTCAGAGCGGTCAACAATAACGAGGCGGAGTAAACACGACTCCTGACCTGACCATGTAGGCAAAAAGACACTGTGGCTCCAAGAGTGACAATTCGCCTCTGCAAAGGAGCATGAAGAAAAACAAAAAATGGCCACCAGAGAATGCTTCCAGTCAAGAAAAAACAAGCGCACCGTTCCTTGCTCCCAACAACCCTAACAAAGGCGTGCAGACTAAGTTCAGCTGCAGAAATCCATGAAAAAACAAGCAGGAGGGCACAAGAAATAGGTAGAGTAGGAGCGCACTAAGTTCAAAGAAGATTGCCGAGCGCTCGAAAATCCAAAATGGCAGCCGCGGTATTGCAGCGCCGCTAAGGAAACTCACTCGGTAAATAAAAATATTCCTGAGCCGGTCCCGTGAGCGCCGAAGTGCTGGGAAGGCTCAGCACACATTCCGACGGCTCACTAGTGAAGAACTTCGCCAGGCTCCATCACAAAATGCAGAAACTCCCGCTCCCGCCGGAGCGCCTCAGCCGCAGACAGCCATTTCCCGCGGGCGCCAAGCCACGCCCCTCCGTGGACACCAAGCCACGCCCCTCTCTCTTGAACTTTTATACCTTAAATGCAGCCATTTCTGCCTCTTCTGAACGTTTACAATACCCTGCCATGTGTTAGGCTGGCCTTCAGTTAGTGGCGGACGGTGACATTTGAAAGTGGGGATGCGTAAAATGATTGTCATACTTACTTGCAGAAATCCTATACTTCTCTTTATGACGAGGTTAATGTGTATACGGGGCGCAAGGATCAATGTACAGAGAAAGAATTTGAAATTCTTCAAATTAATAGCAGCGCTGCTCATTTTCGACTACGGGATCCAACCGCCACATATATAGGAAATTTATTTATTGGTTAATGAGGAAGTGCGTGTTATCCATAAAGAATGCATGTTCACGTTCGCAAACAGAAACAAAAAAACAGGCAGCATTGTCGATCAGTAATCAGGTAAACAGAAGGGTGGCACAGGCATTCATGAGGGAATCTAAGACTCTGGTGTGCGCTGCGTTATCTTATCAAAATAAGGTCCACTGGAGAAGCATTTGTTTTTTAAAAACGATTCTTGAATCTTGCAATGCAATTTAATTCATATCCAATAATCCAAACGGTCAAACGGAGGCTTATGCACGGTAACGCGGACAATTTTCCTTGCTTGCGTCCCTGACACTCTCACATCATTCATGCCACTGTACAAACTACAGTCACTGTTTGTGTTAAAATTAAAAACTTACGTTATGGGAACGAAGACTGACTAGTCTGGAAGTAGTGTACTAGTAAGTAGACTCACTCGACTGACTGTGTACTGTAGACACACCCCGGTGGCACGAGGTCTACCTTCTGTGTGAGGTAGGACGACTCGTGACTCTGACTCGTGTGGCACTGGCGCGGTGATGTGCCGACAGCGTAGAGGAAATGGCCGGTCACTACTGAATGGCTTCACATAAGCCGCAGTGTGATTGGGCATACAAGTGCAGCACTGGGCAGTGCCACCACCCACGTGCGGCACCATTCTGCAGGCTGCGCGGTGTTAGACTCTCAGCCAATCCTGGCGCTGCGCCAGCAGCGCCAGGATTGGCTAAGAGCAGGGTTACTCCCTGCCCATAATGAGACGCGGGGGCCCCGGTTTTATGGTATTTATTTTTTCTACGTTTCCGTCTGTATTTAGCCATATTTCTTTTTTGCTAATTTTGTCTGTATTTATCCATTTCTATTTTGTGTTTTCTGTATAAATGAAGCTGCCATGGGTATTTTTCCACATTTATTTAACTGATAAATGTACATTCTCATTTGAATGTCCAAAAGGTTTCAGCAGTATGCAGTGCAACAGCGTCATCTGAAAACACTTGCATTGTAGAATAGTGTAAATAACTGTAGATCTGCACTTAATTAAGCTTAATTAGGAAATGTATTGTCTTTTTTAATCCCCCCTACCTCTCAATCTGTACACCTACTGACCTGGCACTCATGATTGACAAAAAAAAACATCCAAAGAAGACATATTTTCCGTGTTTTTCTGTATTTAAAAATAAATACAGACAAGAAAAAATAGTTTTCTGTCTGTATTTATCTGTAAAAATCAGTAAAAACGGAAAACTGGGAGCCCTAGTTATGAAGAAGCACCCTCGGGTCCCTCGCCACTGTCTGAGTCGATGGTATTCAAGGTAGTACTACGCGTGTGCGCATGTTTGGGCCAGTCATCAAAATGACTAGCCCAAAAATTGACATGCGCACTGCTGTGCTATTCCCGCGCTCACTAACTGCCGCAGCCCCGCCCCCACACACCCTTCACTGTCCAGAGCTAGAGCGTTGAACTTGAACAGACTGCGAGTGCGCACTCACTCAGTCAGTGCGCTGGCGAGATTATAAAAATTGGCGAGACTAGATTATAATTGAATTTAAAATTTAATGTTATTGTTAGCGTGACGTGACGGTCGTCCATGCTTAGTGGGGCAACGCCCCCAATGGACGCACCACCACTGGGGTTACTCAGAGGAAACATCTTTCGGACAGATGCTCATCTGATTTCCTTCTCACCTTGCCTATATTGCTATACATTCAAGATATGTTTTACGAGATCTGTGCACATTTCTATTAATACTTCTAGGTTTCTTACAACACCTTGGCCCAGTGTTCACTCTGTGAAATGTTGTGGAGAAATGAAGCAGTACATTTGTTTTGTCCACAGTGGCGTTATTGCCACTGGCTTGTTTTAACCACTGCTATTTGCTCAAGGAAACTTTACATACCGATGGTGTACCCTGGGCAAGAACTATCTATTCTTTTTGCGCATTATTGCTGTACTCTTCAGGTTTTGAGGTAACGGGATGGCTCTGGGGCACAAATATAGTTTGGCTTGATGGGCACAAAACAAATCCTGGTGCCTTCATAAGGGGTTTACTCAAATCATGAGAGGCTGCTGTCAGGGTCAGACTCGGAGAGAAAGTTGGCCCAGGCACCAAAGTAAAAGTGGCCCCATTACTAAACTACATAATTAAATAAAAAAACTAGCCCATGTTTGCAGACTAAGACACTTTTGAACTTCTAAAGACACGCTATATAGATGTTTTGGAAGGCATGGAAAACCTCATGGATTTGTGCTTGATGCAGGCAATTTTTGTTTTGACATCTGGGAAATCAACAGTAAATACCTGCCCAGTAAACCTTAAAACAGACCCAAAACAGCCAGAAAAAACAACCATCCGCAACGCAATAGGTCTTGCATTTACGCAAGTTTGAGCTATTGGCATTGTAACTGACAATGCTTTTTATTTATATTTTGGTTTTTAAAACATAAATAAAAGCCATTGTCATTTACAATGCTAAGAGCTTAAACTCTCCAAATGCGAGACCTATTAACTTTAAAATTCTTGGCCCTCCTGCAGTAATAAACTCATTAAAGAAAATAGTGCTTACAGACTTAAGAAGACGTACCGTGTAACAACTTATGTAAAAGTGCCAGTACTCATGGTAGGTTTCAAATGAAGACAAAGCAGTACTAAGGAGGGACTAACAAGCCTAATAACGAATCAGAAGTCAGCATTTATGAAGGACAATGACACAAGCCAATGACAAATATGGGTGGCGAGCGGGCGGGGCTTCAAGTACATACTCCAATACAGCATGGCTCACAGAGCAGCACTTGCGCTGCCCGGACTCGACCTAACAACTCTAACCCAGACCTGTCTGGCCAGCCCATTGGGATTGCCCAATTGTCATGTAGGCCAGTTCGACCCTGGCTGCTGCTGCAATGCTGGGTGCTGCATTGGAGTTGTTGGACCCAATACCTACAGAAAGCGTAGTCCAGTTTGTCATGGACCATAAGTGCAGTTTTTAATGTGTCAAGGCACCTTAAAATGAATGAATCTGTACAAATGACCATCTCTCGATCTACAGGCGCACCCTGCCAAAGTAGATGTTTTTTTCCACAGAACAGAGAGTTTACAGACGTATTCCTTTTTATGAAGCAGGCAGGCACTAGATTTTTCTCTCATGAAAATTTTAAAGGTTGTATTTAAAAATAAAAAAAAATATATGTATGTATATATATATATATATATATATTTCTAATGAAAAGTTTCAGTTTATCCTTCCAAAGGGCACGTCATGTTCTGTTTGCGGTTTGTCAATGTGTGAAACCGCTTTAAAATCGGTTTATTGCTTTGGTGACTTTTGGAAACAATTCTGAGGATAACACTGCTGGTTCCTGCCCTGAGTAGTCTTGGACCAATCGCTGTTTTTATGTTGACGCACAAGCCATGCTAACAATGACTAAAAGAGCCGTGCCCGAAAATTCGCTGGACGCATTGAGGACTTTGGTTTCCATCGCTCAGTTAAACGCCAATCAAGAACGCTAATAACAATAGCCTGCGAATGATGCGGGAACATACTTGTGTTCAAGGACGGGCAGATATGGATAGCGAAGTGGCGTGCCAGCCCCCGGCATCACCCACAAAGACCTTGTAGCCGAGTTATGACTGGGATCACTGAGTGCTTTATCGTGACGTGTCTTAAAATCCGTGCCCTCAAAGACTGGCATTTTGTGGATACAGCTGGTTCTCTGGGCCTATTGGTGAGGTTGCCAAGGCCTTTGTCGCCGAGTTTTCTTAAACTTCCTTCGCTTTGAAAACAGCAGCTGACTTTGGAATGCAGCCCGATAAAACCCCGATTGTGTTCTGCTGACTGGACTAAACCGCTTTATTTTGCTGCTGCTCCGTGATTGGTTTGCTTTTATCGGTGTGGTATATGTGATCATTATGTCCAAAGTAACAACATGTCTATTATTCGGGAGCCAGCAATCTTTCATATCTTGTTGTCAGGAAACAGTGATTCCACTGCAGAGCTCTCGTTTGAAAAAACGAGCGTCGGTCTTGCAGTGTGGCATGTTGGTCACTGTACTAATACAGACTTGCAGAAATGCACCCGCATTTTGTCTAGTTCAACCTTTAGCACTTTAGTTGTGTTCGGACATGGATGCGATTTAAGATTTCGGCCATTTTGTTTTTTATCTGCCCAGCATTGCACTGTATGGGCTCTCAAGCATAGAAGTCTCTTCATATTAGATATGTGTTTTTAATATTGTTGCTAAGGGCTCGCCAGTTTATATAGTCCCAAAATAATCAAAGACGTTTTAGAATTATATATTTTTTTGCAAGTTTTAGGTCTTGCCTGCGACAGCGCGCGCACTCTCGTTGGTGAGAAATATTGTATGCAACAAGGGGTACTCACAAACATTTCCTCAGGGGCCAATACGTATGGTTGGTGGCATTCTTGAAGGCCGCACTCATGCCAGTATGGCGAGGGTCATGGTGGTGTAAATGTGGGAGGGAAATGGATACTTCTCTAGTGACTGATTTGCACAGTGTGAACCCAGAAAACTTGGAATCGATCCCGGCTTCCCCACTGAACCAAATTGTGTGATCCTAGACAATTGTTTTATTTCACTTTGCTTCCTTTTTCTTCAATACCACATATGAGAGCATCATGAGATATGAGTTCAGTATGTGCTCTGTACAAAACCTCCTCGTGTTTGATTCAATAAATTATAATGTCCCAATTATAATGACCTAGGCCACACAGAGGGTGTACCTGACAAATGGCTTGCCTATTGGTTCACTAATGGCATTGTTTTCTCCACGGGGCGGCATGAATGTTCTTAGTTCATGTTTGAAAATTATAATTTCTACTAAATGCCTCAATAGAGTGATATATTCTGGCGTACTTAGGTGAAACACTACTGCATGTTCATGAAATACACTTTTTAGATTTTTGAAGAGAATTGATCATATCCTTACATGTTTATTCCAAGATGTCTTTAAGCATTAAGATGTTCCTAAAGATAAGTTGCTTCTTTAAGGTTACTGTAGTTAACATTTGAATAAATGCTTGCCCATTTAAACAGCTCTCAGAACGTTTGTCCTCTGTCAAGTGAACAGTAGCCTAGTGCTGCTGTTCACCAGGGGACCAGAATATAAAGGTGAGAAGGGCCGCACTTTGAGTATCTCGTATTCCACAAGGAGTTGCAGTCTGCCCATTGCTCAACAGTATTTGGCTTAATTGTCACTTCTATTTGCTGCCTTCTTATTGACCAGTGCATTCTGGTTTCACTTCCTCCTCTTTCCACTGGAGCATGGACCAAGTACTAATTGCTTAAGCTTGAATGATTTCCTTCCGTTGATTGTGTTGTGATTGGAGTACTGCTTTTATTTTTTTCTTCCCTGTCATCCTTGTGGAACCTCTTGTCATTTGTAGCTATGTTGTACTATGCTGCATGCACTTCAAAGAAGTTCTTTCCTCCTTTGAAATGGATTTCTGTTGTGACAACAGAAATTATCTGATTTTATGGTGACAACAGATGTTATCCGCTTTCAAATGTATTTTCACGAAGACAGGGACACAATTACTTTCTTTATGTGATAAGATTTGTTTGCTAGAGGTCATATTTTTTTTTCTTTTTCATACATGGGTAGATTAACTGATTTTCTCAGAATCACAGGGGTGTTGTGCAGAGACCTAAAACATTAGCAAAGCCAATAGGTCTAGCCTTTGAGAGCACTGGCTATGCCATTGTCTTTTTGTTCATGCTGTACAGCATGGGCATTGCCGATTTAGGCAATGATTGGTAGCTGTGTGTATAGCATCATGGCTGTTGTGCAGCGTTTCTAAAAATAATTTAAAAAAGGACTATGGTGCATCCAGCGCTAATGTACTTTTTTTTAGATTGGCTGTGTTGTAGCACTTTTTAAAAATTGATTTAGCCACACTGAAAAGCATCCTCACTGCTGTACATCCTGGATACTAAACATTACCAAAGCCAAGAGCTCTCGTAAGCGACACCTATTGGTTTTGCCAGTGCGTGTTTGTTCATATTTGTACTGAAATGAATTATTATTTATTTATTCTGTAATAAGAGCCCGTGGATCTCCGTGAAGAACCACATTTCTTATAATAATAAACTGTAAACAGTTTGACCATAGTTTTTGTAATAGCACTAAACCCCATTGTAGTCTCCAGCAGCGCCCTTTAGTTATCCTGCATGGATGCAGATAAGGAGATTGGGGTGTTTTCTTCATCCTTTTGTTGCCATCATTAGACAAAATCTTTTCATTATCATTTATTTTCACCATCTAGCGATCTCAAAAGAGCTTCTTTGTACAAGACCTCCAGCACACACACATGCACGCACATACACATCGAGCTATGTACCGATATTTTTCTTTTGTGTTGTATCTTATTTATAGCATAGTATAGCGCTTACTTCCCCGTGCAAGGGACTCTTACTATTTGGATAGCAAGCTACGCCATAGAGGGTGTGTAGCTAGAAGGGTGTTATTTTTGTTTTGATCCAATGTGTGAAGTGCTGTGTTCTGCTTGGGTTTTCGGATCAGATAGAACCCGCTCATCAGAGCCTCACTAACCCAGCCAGAACGTTACCCCCTCCCTAGAACCTATTTACAATCCTGCAACCACATATATCTATCACCAAGGACAGGGGATTCCTACTATGCATACCAAGACCTCACAATCGGCGGCCTCGCGATCCCATACGGATCCAGACCTTTCTGCCCATACGACAGTATCACAAGTGGCGGCCTCACGGTCCCATACGAACCCAGACCTCTCTACCCAGACGGCAGTCTCAGCACAATCGGCGGCCTCGCGATCCCATACGGATCCAGACCTCTCTGCCCATACGACAGTATCACAAGTGGCGGCCTCGCGGTCCCATACGAACCCAGACCTCTCTGCTCATACGACAGTATCACAAGTGGCGGCCTCGCGGTCCCATACGAACCCAGACCTCTCTGCCCATACGACAGTATCACAAGTGGCGGCCTCGCGGTCCCATACGAACCCAGACCTCTCTGCCCATACGACAGTATCAGCACAATCGGCGGCCTCGCGATCCCATACGAATCCAGACCTTTCTGCCCATACGACAGTATCACAAGTGGCGGCCTCGCGGTCCCATACGAACCCAGACCTCTCTGCCCATACGACAGTATCAGCACAATCGGCGGCCTCGCGATCCCCTACGAATCCAGACCTCTCTGCCCATACGACAGTATCACAAGTGGCGGCCTCGCGGTCCCATACGAACCCAGACCTCTCTGCCCATACGACAGTATCAGCACAATCGGCGGCCTCGCGATCCCCTACGAATCCAGACCTCTCTACCTAGACGGCAGTCTCATACGACAGTTCATTCTATGATCACCATAACATACAAAAAGGGAATCAGTCTCACTATTCATCCGGTCACACAAGGATTGCCAGTTCGGGCATAGCCTGTTCTCAGGTTCGAGGGGCTCCTCTTTCCTTTATTCAGTTACCACTTACCTGATCAGGGTTAACATCTGTTCATGTAGCCACAGCTGACTAGAAGAATAGGCTACCCTCTTATACAAGAACACGCATCACATGTTGGTTCACTACGAACTGGATACTTTATTACTCATTACATACACAATCACATAACATTACAATATAACACATAACCTGCAAAGAAAAGTGAAAGATTAAGTTGTACACTCTAATAAGAAAGGGTCGACATCACCTTAGTAGTATGTAGCCTGCACTCAGTGGTCATCTAGGCTCCCCTCTCGTCTGTGCCTCGGCTCGCCTGGAATCACCCTTCTCCGAGTCACTGGGACCTCTTCCTTATCGGCTACTCTCTCCTCTCTGGCTATTCTGTTAGGAAAGCATCTGTCTCTCAGTTCTTCTCCGCCTTCAAGATGGCGTCTGTCTTCCCTGGAATAAGTAGTAGCTTTACTGCTAACGGCTAGATGCCGCCTACGGACTGAACATGTAACTGCCTCAGACTTTCACTAATATAGAGGTGCATTTCCTCATGGAAAATTCCGGCCCGTAACCTGCCGCCCACCAAATTCTTGTACCTCCCCGTACCAAGGACACGTTCCCAGCCGGCCGGCCTGATGTAGTGTCTTCGGCATGAAGAAAAATACAATCCTTCGATAAGGGCCGGCCTGAACCGGTTCTCTCCAAGCGAATAACACCTCATAACTAAAACATTACTCTTGGCCTAGAAGCATCCCAAGCTGCCGAAGCAGAAAGAAAGATGGAGTCTCTCCCGTTTGAGGCCTACCAGGCCTGAATTCAGCACAGCTCCATGAAATACCCTCACTACAGGACAGGTTATCCCTAATACTAACGAGTCTATCCCCTAGGCTATGTGTGCAAGCCCTGATCTATGGGGAAGAGCACAGAATCATGTCGAAGCGCCTAGTAAATAGGCTCCATTCACTACTCTAACCCTTAGGCTTGAATGGTAAGAGACTGAAGTCACATTCAATCACTTGTTAACACAAGAAGGCCGGGAAAATCGAGCAGAACATTTCACCCTTGACTTCAGTCTATTATACATTCATTAAACAGAACTAACATCTGTGGAAGAATAATATGAAACAAAACTAACTGATCTATGTCTAGTACCAGGTGTGTAGAATTGAAGTAGTGAAGGAATACACTGAATAAAGCAACAGATGGAAATCAAAATGGCGATAGTAATCAGAATACCTCCTAATATTTGACGTAACAAATGCAAATCAGGTAAACAATTAAAGAGCCAGTCAAACCAGCCCTGGTCAATGTGTTTTCTAACTTCTTCTGTCAAGTCATGTAGCTTATTAATGTGAGCTCGAATGGATTGTGTATGATCAGACAAGTTAAAACAACAAAGACCCTCAAAATCAGAACAATCGTGTCCATGTTTAAGCAAAAGATAATCAATGGCCGCTCGATTTTGCAAGATAGCCCTTCGTTCACCCTGGGCGTCTAATAGCATGTCCAACAGGACTGTAGAAGTATGATTAATGGATTTCACCATCCAGCAGGCCATTTTCTCAATAGATTTGGCATTATAAACTGCCAAAGCAGGAACACCAATAATTGAAATAGCCAGGCTAAGGTATTCGGACTTAGAATATAAATGCAAAGATGAGTCACAATCCTCCTGTAACCTCACTGTATCTCGAATCACACGAGAGTTGGCATTCGGATGTGATGAAAACATCAATAAACTCAATCTAGTAATGGCACAAGGGCCTCCAGAAATATTTGCGGGGACATATGGCCAGGAAGTATTACCACATGAGAAAAGCCATCCGGCAGGTAGTAACATCGTGCGATAATGACTGGGGGCAACTACCATGCTCTTGCAAGTCATGTTATTCTGAACAGAAGTACATATTTTCGGTGTCCTTTGAAGGCACAAAGTTCGTTCATGAGCGGTGAATGAAGTGGCACCTTTCAATTTTAAACGCATACATTCCGAAATTGCACTAGGATTACATGTAAGGAAAAAACACAAATCACCTTGTGTGATATTATAGGTAACTATTTGGGACTGGATGGGGGGTATCGGGTCTGACAGTTCAGTACACAAGGGGCAATACTCATGGGTAGCGAAATCGCCCAGAAGAACATTGGGGCGGGCAGTTGATATATTGAAAATATGAGTCAAAGTCTCCAACGAAGCAGGGACAGCAACCAAACAAATTGCCAAAATGTCATTCACTGATCTCATCGGTGTCAAGCAGAAATGAGGGGCGTTAGTCACCCGTTTCGCTAGTGAAGTCCAAAAGTTCGACGACGAATCCCACGCAGCGAAGGAACGCGACACTCGGGTTCTCAACTCATCCCGGGTTGATGGGATCCCTCCTCTCTCGTCGTACCAGCCCAAAAACAGTCCAACGCCGACACATCCTGCAGCAACAGTCCAAAGAATGATCTGAAAGAGAATCAAATACAGGCATTATTCATTCTCGTAAGTAACATTTGTCAGCCGGGACTGCTTCCCAGCTATCTTTCCCTGGTCTCATAACTAAAATGGTATTGTCTTGACCGGTTGCAATGACCTCTGCTTGTTCAGGGGGATTCTTAGGCGACTGCACCCAAACTCTGGCCCCAGGATTGTCTGTGGAGCCAAAACCTTTCTGGCCTCGTACAGTTAGCAACGTTGGGGCAGTGCCTTTTGCCATCTCACCACTGAAGACAGGCATTATTAGCAATTGAGCCACTCGGTCAGTTTTATGTATCAATAAGTCAACCTCACTGCTATTCAGCAGGAGCACCTTAATCTCTCCCTGATAATCACTATCGATGATTCCTCCAAGCACCTGAATACCTTTTACAGCCAGCCCCGATCTAGGGGCAATTAATCCGAAATTTCCAGGTGGTATCTGAACACCAACACCTGTTTCAATGATGACTCGATCTTTACTTTTTATAATGGTGTCATCCATGGCATGCAAGTCTAAACCTGCCGACCCTGGGGTCGCTCTGCATGGAGCCAAAGCTCCGGGAGTAATCTCCCAGTACATCACAGTCTCTCTGATCTCATTGGGCTTAGCATCAACATTCGGAGGAAACAAACGCATAAGTGGGGATTCAGCATTTAGAAAAGGACGGTTATTCAAAATCAATAGCGCTTGAGGCAAAAAATCTCGCCAATTCTTATACTTGTCATCTGTTAATTTGCGCAGTTGGTCTTTTAGCAGGCCATTCAACCTCTCCACAAGACCCGAGGCCTGTGGATAATATGGTATATGAAACACCCATTCAATATTGTTTTCCACACAGAATTCCTGTACCAATCTTCCACGAAAATGGGATGCATTATCAGATTGAATTTGGAATGGCACACCATAATACATCATAATCAATTCCAATGTTTTAATAGTATTCAATTGGGTAGCTTGCTTACAGGGAAGGGCCACCAACAGGCCACTGTATGTATCAACAATGGTGCAAACATATTGACAATTCCTACTCATAGGAAGTGGACCAATGTAATCAATCTGCCAAATTTGAGCGGGCAATTTCCCGCGATGTAAATGACCTTTAACAATTTGGGGCACTTTGCGCTGCCTGATATGCTGACAAATGGGACAATGTAGAATAACATTTTTAATTAAATCTAGGGGAATATAAATTCCTCAATCAGCAGCCCACCTGCTAGTGGCTTTTTCTCCAAAGTGTCCTGCTTTCTGGTGGGCCCATTTCGCCAATCCCGCAATATCAGAATCTTGCGTGTCCACCACTGCCTCAGCAATTTTAGATTTCTCATCTGCAATGTTATGAAAGAATTTGTCAAGAGAGTCTATCGGGGTATGAGCATCCACATGGAAGATTGTAACAGTACTCTGTGGGAGCATTTCCCAAATCTCCTGCCATAATTCTTTTCCCCACAATTCTTTGGAATGGATTTTCCAACTATGGGAATGCCAAGTCGGTAACCAAACTGCCAGTCCATTAGCAGTAGACCAAGAATCTGTAAAAATATGACATGTGCCAGGTAACTCTTGTTTCAGAACTTGATAAACAGCATAGAGTTCAGCAAATTGACTGCTCTTACCCTCACCAGTTGTACTCAGCAATTTTTGTGTGATCGGATTATAGGACACTGCCTTCCAATGCCGTTTCGTCCCTATGAACCTTGCTGAACCATCCGTAAACCAGACATGGTTTCTGTCCTCTGCGGACAAATCATCAAAAGGTTTACCCCACTTAACAGGAGACTCCTGTACTAAAGGTACGGAACATTCACTCTCAGTTTCAGTTGATGGCGCCCGTGCCACCTGCTCATGCAAAGATGCAACTCCTTTTTGTCCCACACGTGCCCTGTCTTGTATATACCATTTCCATTTAATCACACTCGCCTCTTGAGCGTGTCCAATCCGGTGAGTTTTCGGCGAACTCATAACCCACTGCATGATAGGAATTTCAGGTCGCAAAACTATATCATGTCCCAAAGTCAATTGCTCGGTATCCACCAGAGCCCAATAACATGCAAGTAACTGTTTCTCAAAAGGTGTATAACGCTCACCAGCATCAGGTAACTTTTTGGTCCAGAAACCTAACGGTACTCTACTCTTGCCTTGTTTCTGCCACAAACTCCAATTCGCATAAAGGCCTTGTACAGACACATTCAAATCCACATCACCATCACATACAGGCCATAAATCCAGAGCATGCTGAATTGCTTCTTTTGCCAGACTGAACGCATCTTGCTGTGGTTTACCCCATTCAAATGCATTCTTTTTACGAGTGACCTGGTACAAAGGGGCCAATATTTGACTCAAATGAGGAATATGCTGGCGCCAAAATCCAAACAAACCAATGAAGCTTTGGGCTTCTTTCCTATTTCTCGGAACTGCAAAATCAAGAATTTTCTGTTTAACCTGAGGGATCACTTCTCGGTGCCCTTCATGCCAATTAATACCCAAAAATTTCACAGCCTGGGACGGACCTTGTAATTTATCCGGGTTGATTTCCCAACCTTTCTCACGCAAGCACTCAATGACTCTATCCAACTGGGTCTGAACTTCCTCTTGTGATTCACCTTGGATCAAAATATCATCAATATAGTGACATATCTGAATTTGTGGATGAACTGGTACCTCAGCCAGATGCTCTGCCACCAGCCGGTGACATATCGTAGGACTATGCACATAGCCCTGAGGAAGACTTCTAAACGTCATCTGACGCCCATTCCACGTAAAACTGAATTGTTCCTGACACTCAGGGGCAATCGGAATCGAAAAGAAAGCATTAGCAATATCAATGGACGCATACCATGTACCTGGATGTTTCTGGATTCTTTCAATTAGGGTAATAACATCCGGTACTGCAACAGTCAAAGAGGGTGTGTGTCTATTCAATTCTCGATAATCAACAGTCATGCGCCAAGAATTATCACTCTTACGTACAGGCCAAACAGGATTATTCCAAGCAGAAGTAACTGGGGTTATAACTCCTGCATCCACCAACTCCTGAATAGTGGTACTAATCTCTTCATGACCACCTGGAATACGATACTGCTTCTGACGAACCACTTTTGTCGCCTGGGGAACTTTTATGGGGGGCATTCTTAAACGACCAACTCGTACAGGCCTGGACGATATATAATGTTTAGTTCCAAATTGGTAACATCCATCATCTAAGTGCAAAGTCATTCCTTTCAAAATATCAATTCCAATTATGAATTCTAAGAGTGGCACCACTAATACAGAGTATTCTTTTCTAGGAATTCTACCTATTCTCATTTCAAGTAAGGTTTGAACTGCGGGAGTTTCCTTTCCACCTAATCCGGTAATTGTAAAAGGCTGACCTTTAAACTTCTTTGATTTTCCATGAATAAGAGTGGCCTCCGCTCCTGTATCTACCAATGCTCGGGCCCTTTGGATATTACGATGTCTCCAATAAATATCAATATCTACATAGGGTCTATTATCTCTGTGAGCCCATCTGTGTACTGGAGCTTGACCTATTTCCTAGTCCTTTTTATTGTGTTCTGTGTACCAGGATAAATCAGGATAAAGACTCTCACGGTTCCTAGGTATCGATACCTCCTGTTCATATCCATCTCTATTACGAAATGGATTACTGTTCCCTGCATTGTACTGCGGGTTTCGATCGGCCAATATGTGTCGATCCTCTCTCCTTCTCAACTCAGGGGATTGATCCCTATCATCTCTACGTCTGCTGTTAACATAATCATCTCTCCCCCTCTCTCTTTCCCCCTCTCTCTCCCTGTCCCTCTCACGACGGGGGGACAAATCACGCGCATAACGTCGATCATCACGACGATCAGAGCGCCCACGGCGGTCGTCATCATCGCTACCATCAGAAAAACCACGATCACACTCAGTTGTCCGAACACGCCGGGCACCCTCCTTTCGATCCAAGCCACGTTTGCGAAACATTTCCCACAAACGAGAAGTAGTCTCACCATCAATGTCCTCCTTCCGCACACCATCAGCCATAAGAGCAAAAAACATATCACGTCTAGTAAATTTATTGTCACCAGGAGTACGAGTGTCAGGCCGGGACTGCCGTTCAGGTTTAAACCACTCACCCAACTCACCGAGTTGGCGTACCGATTCCAGCACCACAGATAACATGTTACCAGTCTGATTAATCAATAAAGTCATCATGACCTGCTTATAAGCAACAGGGGAAGAACGAATAATACGATTCCGCACAGAAGATGTCAAGAAACCATCAAGCAACCTGTCAGCAGTATTTAGAAAAATCGCCGTTTTCATCACCTCCTCTTTGAGACGTTGCGCAGCATCGCGCAAAGTATACCACGGCTTGTCATTCAGAGGCCAGTCAGACTCAGTAGGATATTTTTGATTACAACCCTCAGTCGCCAATTGAAGCAAAGAAATTTGACCACCACCATTAAAGTTACGAAAATGATCCTGTACAGTAGAATCCGAACTCAAGGAACAAAACTTCAAACAATCGCCAGCATCCAACATAATGCCAGCAGCGCCCAGTTCATAAAGGCGCACCATCCATGTGAGCAAGGGCTCACCAACTCGCTGCCGAAATCGCTGCAAAATATCACTAATTTCTTGTTGAGTAAAATCCTCCAAAGAGTCTAAAGCAATACCATTCGGAGCACCGGGAGCCTGCTGCACCTTCCGTCGAAAAACAGGATGCGCCGAGACCGCGGGATGAGCATCACAAGGAGCTCGACCAGTACACGTAGAGGAACAATTAGTGGAAGAAGCATCGACCCCGCTCGAAGGACGAGCGCAATCACGGGGTGCACCATCAGAGGCGCAAGAAGCAGATTTACAAGCACGGCCGGAGCGAGAGGACTCGCGCTTGGCAGACTCCTCACCCGAGGAAGGAGAATCACTCGAGTTCCAGATATTACCATCCCATTCATCAGGATTCCAATCCAGTCCGGCTTTCGCCACGACCAGACGCACCTTTCGCGTCGAGACCCGACCACGCCGATTCTTGTATTTATAACGAGCAATTCGCACAGCCGCCCTCTCGGCAATAGTTTGGTACGTCTCAAGTTTATCAGCAAGCAACTTCTTTTGACACCGCAACAAAGTATGAGCATTCTGAATCTCAACAAAGTTTGCTTCCAAATCCTTATGCAAGTTCTGCAACTTCAACAACCTCTCATGCAGAATCCTGTACGCAGACAGAACAATCCAACCTCTGCGCCTCAAAACGGGAAGCTCATCACCCTTAGATACCGGCGCCTTCTGTAAACAAGTAATCACATTAGCCGGCTCCGCCAGCTCCAAAAAAGAATTCCAATTCTCACTCAAACCAGTAGAATCAGCCCACTCACGGGCTAAGGCTTCATAAGGCGTTGAATCCCAGCCGGGAATATCAACGGGCAACTTAAAAGTAGATTTCGACTTTCTAGAAAACATCTTTGAAAAGAAAGAAAAAGAGAAAAAGAAAAAGAAGAAAGAGAAAAGAAAATAAGAAACAATTATATACAAATAATATAGAAACAAAACCACGCACGCGCCGAAGGCAAACACGATACAACCACAACGCACACAGGTTTCGTAAACGGTTCGTGACGCCAAATGTTCTGCTTGGGTTTTCGGATCAGATAGAACCCGCTCATCAGAGCCTCACTAACCCAGCCAGAACGTTACCCCCTCCCTAGAACCTATTTACAATCCTGCAACCACATATATCTATCACCTAAGGACAGGGGATTCCTACTATGCATACCAAGACCTCACAATCGGCGGCCTCGCGATCCCATACGGATCCAGACCTTTCTGCCCATACGACAGTATCACAAGTGGCGGCCTCACGGTCCCATACGAACCCAGACCTCTCTACCCAGACGGCAGTCTCAGCACAATCGGCGGCCTCGCGATCCCATACGGATCCAGACCTCTCTGCCCATACGACAGTATCACAAGTGGCGGCCTCGCGGTCCCATACGAACCCAGACCTCTCTGCCCATACGACAGTATCACAAGTGGCGGCCTCGCGGTCCCATACGAACCCAGACCTCTCTGCCCATACGACAGTATCACAAGTGGCGGCCTCGCGGTCCCATACGAACCCAGACCTCTCTGCCTATACGACAGTATCAGCACAATCGGCGGCCTCGCGATCCCATACGAATCCAGACCTTTCTGCCCATACGACAGTATCACAAGTGGCGGCCTCGCGGTCCCATACGAACCCAGACCTCTCTGCCCATACGACAGTATCAGCACAATCGGCGGCCTCGCGATCCCCTACGAATCCAGACCTCTCTGCCCATACGACAGTATCACAAGTGGCGGCCTCGCGGTCCCATACGAACCCAGACCTCTCTGCCCATACGACAGTATCAGCACAATCGGCGGCCTCGCGATCCCCTACGAATCCAGACCTCTCTACCTAGACGGCAGTCTCATACGACAGTTCATCCTATGATCACCATAACATACAAAAAGGGAATCAGTCTCACTATTCATCAGATCACACAAGGATTGCCAGTTCGGGCATAGCCTGTTCTCAGGTTCGAGGGGCTCCTCTTTCCTTTATTCAGTTACCACTTACCTGATCAGGGTTAACATCTGTTCATGTAGCCACAGCTGACTAGAAGAATAGGCTACCCTCTTATACAAGAACACGCATCACATGTTGGTTCACTACGAACTGGATACTTTATTACTCATTACATACACAATCACATAACATTACAATATAACACATAACCTGCAAAGAAAAGTGAAAGATTAAGTTGTACACTCTAATAAGAAAGGGTCGACATCACCTTAGTAGTATGTAGCCTGCACTCAGTGGTCATCTAGGCTCCCCTCTCGTCTGTGCCTCGGCTCGCCTGGAATCACCCTTCTCCGAGTCACTGGGACCTCTTCCTTATCGGCTACTCTCTCCTCTCTGGCTATTCTGTTAGGAAAGCATCTGTCTCTCAGTTCTTCTCCGCCTTCAAGATGGCGTCTGTCTTCCCTGGAATAAGTAGTAGCTTTACTGCTAACGGCTAGATGCCGCCTACGGACTGAACATGTAACTGCCTCAGACTTTCACTAATATAGAGGTGCATTTCCTCATGGAAAATTCCGGCCCGTAACCTGCCGCCCACCAAATTCTTGTACCTCCCCGTACCAAGGACACGTTCCCAGCCGGCCGGCCTGATGTAGTGTCTTCGGCATGAAGAAAAATACAATCCTTCGATAAGGGCCGGCCTGAACCGGTTCTCTCCAAGCGAATAACACCTCATAACTAAAACATTACTCTTGGCCTAGAAGCATCCCAAGCTGCCGAAGCAGAAAGAAAGATGGAGTCTCTCCCGTTTGAGGCCTACCAGGCCTGAATTCAGCACAGCTCCATGAAATACCCTCACTACAGGACAGGTTATCCCTAATACTAACGAGTCTATCCCCTAGGCTATGTGTGCAAGCCCTGATCTATGGGGAAGAGCACAGAATCATGTCGAAGCGCCTAGTAAATAGGCTCCATTCACTACTCTAACCCTTAGGCTTGAATGGTAAGAGACTGAAGTCACATTCAATCACTTGTTAACACAAGAAGGCCGGGAAAATCGAGCAGAACATGCTGTCATGCCACACGTGATAACCACTGAGGTGCAGTTATCGTGTAATGCTAGTGTGATAGATGAGGGTATGTGAGCGATAGGCGCACAAATTATATTTGTGGTAAAGACTAACCAGCTTATCCACAGGAGCAGCGGGATGCTGTGTGCCTGTACACCAGAATGTGTGCTATTCCGAGAGGGCCTAGTACCCCATATGGTGACTTGCACCAGACAGAGATGCTGCTGAATCATCAGTAAGGCCAAAGGACAAGAATTGGAATTGGTGGCATAAGCATTAGCCATGCGCTATTCAAAGTTGTATTTGTTTATTTATTTTTGTGTATTTTATTTTTATTTAAAGGCAGGGTACTGCCTACTGCTGAATGAAGGGAAGTAGAATCTGCTTCTTATGGTTACCCACACTTTTTGCTTGTTATTGCACTGTTTTTGACTAGTCTGACTGGGATCCTGCTAATCAGGACCCCAGTCTATCTGCTTTCTCCTTTAAATTATTACACATGTACTTTGGTACACTCCAGATTCGATAATGGGGCACCCTTTTAAGTCCCTATATGGTACCCATGTACCCAGGGCATAGGTACCCCAGAGGCTTCCCATGGGCTGAAGCATGTATTATGCCACCCATGAGAGGCCATAGAAAATGGAACTACAGATCTGCTACTGCAACCTGTGTAAGCTGGTGCTTGCACCAATTACTTTAGATATAGGTTCACTATATCTATAGGTCACTGCACAAAAAACTTATGTCACCCCTATAGCAGGCCTTAGCAATCCTGAAGGCAGGGTGCTGGGTTTTTAGTTAGAGGGTGCCCCTGCATGAGCAGAGCCTCTCTGCAGCCTTCGAGGACCATTCTCCCGGGTTGTCGGTGACTCAGCCGGACTTATAGGTAGAGGTGCATTATAACCTCGCAGTAAATTCTATTTTGAAAACGGCTGCATAGAAACGTAGCGTATTTGGTATCAAATACCTTGGAATCATACCTCCACACCGGTAACCAGTGTGGGAGGTATGATTCTTACTTTCTGAAGCGAGCTTCGTGGGGTCACTGGTCTATCCATCTTGACCCGGTCAGCACAAAATGGATGCTGCCGACCAGAGACACATTTCTGCCCTCCTGCTGCTGAGCCAAGCTCGAGCAGAGGAAGGCAGCACAGTAGGCATCCTGTCACAGGGAGGTGTGACCACCTCCCAGACAGGATTTAGTGTATTGGGGCTGGGTGGGTGCATTCTGAGAGTGCCTGAAAGTCTGCACTGGGGACACATTTGGTGTCCCTGTGCATAGCCCAGCTCAAACCAGTTCTGGGAGCCGTTGGCTCCTGCTCTGGCGCAAAACTGGACAAAGGACATGGGTGTAGCCACCCCTCTGTCCTGACCCTCCCCTAGGCGGGTCCCCTGAATCTGTCCAACCCTCTCCCATGGGTACAAAAGGGCTTACCTGACTGTAAGATTTTATATTTTACATGGACAAGATTCGACAAGAAGAAACCACTGACCTTCGACTGTCTGGACACTCTGGACTTCGACTGGGCCCTACTTCGTCTCCCTCTCCATCCAAAGCTTCGTCTGTGCCCTTGCTCCATACAGACTCCGTGCAGGACCTGTGGGGCACTAAGGACAACTGAAGACTCTCCCTTAGAGTAAAGGAGACACTCCCCTGCATTTGCAGGCACCTTAACGCAACAAAGCCGTCTGCTGCTCCCGAGCTCCTGCAGACTCCGAAGATTTCAGCAACACAGGAGGTGGGCTTTTGAAGGTCCCTGAGGTCGATCTGCCCTCTCCGCAAGTTTGAGGCCAGTATTCCTCGTGGGGACTGCATAACCCAAACCCCTCTGCACCGCGTCCATTTGCAGTTGCATATGCTTTTTGCCGATTCCCGAGCTTGTGCATTGGACTCCGTGTGGTCCTGACCCTGAGCAGTATTTGCACCAAAGAACTCCGGCCTCCTTGCACCGAGTGCTCTATTGGCTGGTACTTTGCAATCTTGCTCGAGGTCCCCTTGCGACTCCTGGTCATTCGGCCTGTGGGTCCTCCTGAGGGTCATCTTGATTTCTGTTGGGCTTTCCTGGTTGCTCCAGATGTGCCCAGAGTCGCCATTGCTTGGTGAGTCCCCTGGACCTAGCTGGTCCACACCGTAAACTGCTTGACCTTCTTGCGTTGGTTGATTTTGCCAAGGCTTGTTGGTGCTCCAGCCGGACACCGACCCCTCAGCACTCGACATCCTTCTTGGGACTGCTCGCACCTGGCTCCTGGTCGTCCTCGACGTCTCCAGGTCCTCGTGGCTGCAGAGTCAAGCATCCCTTCTTCGCACCTGAAGCACCCGACTTCGGTAAGCATTCGTCTACCGAGCCCCTGGTCACTCTGAAGTGACCCAGACTCTGTCTCCTCTGCTTTCAGGTTCCTTCCTTCCAGAATCCAGGCTTGGATTCCACCGGACTCTTTTCACCTTCACAGCAGGAGTACTTCTTCGCAGCCCCCCATTGCGAACAACTGCGGGTTTCGACACCACTCCAGACCTACGCACTCGGCTTCTCTGGGATAGGTAACTCGGGTACTACGGTATCCATGGGTGGGGTGGCTCTCCCACCTCTTAAGTTCCAAAGGGTTAGCTCAAAGTCCTCCTAGAAGGGTCCTTAAACTGTAAAATTGCAACCGCGACTTTCCCATAGAATTATACAGAGCACGTGGTCGTGTTAGCACACTGCACCCGTCCTCCATGGGGTCCCTATCTACTCACCTTGGGTGGTTCTTTGGGGTCCAAGTGATTCTACGTGCTCCAGACCTTGTCTTGACACGAGTCGTGGTTGTTATATCACTATTTTACTATATGGTTTGGTCTTCCCCTGGAGCCCACTGTGTATTGTGCTACTTACAACTGTTCTATTGATCTCGTATTGTGTGCTTTGTGTTCTATCCGCGTGTAGAGGATACTAGAGAGTGTTATATTAATAAATACATATTTTTATATAACTACTGTGCGGTTCTCCTTCATTTAATTGATTCAGGAGGTGATATTCTGGTAAAACAAGCTGCTTTATATTCCTTCAAGATTAAGCCTGAAGGCTGCTCTCCACAGCTACCACTCGGATAGCTTTCTAAAGGTTATCTTTGACCTCATCATCATAAGGGTCGTTTCGACTGGTGCAAGGTGCCCACTTTAAATAGTAGACAGTATGTACCAGACCAACTTCTCACACTGAATAAATACATCCCATGAATGAGTAGGGAAATAAATGGAAGAGCTGCCAAGACGGCAATCTGAGATGGAGCTACGTAAGCTTAAAATACCTTGGTTCCACCTACTCCTGCTAGGCCGGAGGAAACCAAAGGTTTGAGCAGAGGTTCACACTCCAAGCCCTTCTTAACTTCCCAAAGGCTCCCAAACTGGGTGAGCCCTATGTGGTTTGTTGCTGAGACTCCATCCTGATTGGCAGCCTACACATGCGAGGGAACAAGACAAAGCGCTTGGTAGGTTCATGCCCTGACATCACAAAAGGACATTGGCCTGCCTCATGTTACCCTGGTTTCCTCACCCCTCCATCCTAGCCCAAATAATTTCTGGTATCCTAGAGACCTTTGTTCTTTCTATTTTAAACAAGCATCGATAAATGCATTAGGTTTCGCCTGTGTGATTATATTATAAACTGTTTTTTTGTTGTAAATTGTTGCTTGCCGAGTAGTTGTATAAGTTACAGAAAGTCTGTTAAAGTGTTATGACTTTTTATGTACAAAAAGGCATAATATTGTACTGTTACTAGTGGCATAGTGCGGGTAAGTAACAGCAAGATTTTGAAAAATGAAATGAAAGGGAAATAATTGAATGAATTTATGTAATAGCAATAATATGTGTTTAGATGAGTTCTGGCATCTTTTGGGCCTTGTACCACTGCACCATTCAAATCAAGAAACTGTTGTCTGCAAGGTAACTGAAATTGTGGTTGCCTGTTTAGGAATAAAATAAAGCAATATTAGGTGTTTAGTGGGGGGCCTGGAGCTTTTGGTCCCGGTGCCACTACGCCTGTTACACTATTGAAATCATGACCTTAGTGCTTGCTAGATAATTGCACTTATGACTGCATGTTTAGTTGTAAAATCTAGCAATATTTAGAAGAGTACTGACAACTTTTGAACCTAGTGCCACTGCACTTGCTACACCATTCAAATAATGACCCACAGCCTGCAAGATAATTGCACGTGTGACTACCTGTTTACTAGTAAAATATAGTCATATATGGTGTTTAGTGCAGTTCTGACAACTTTTGGGCCAGGTGCCACTGTATCTGCTGCACCATTTAATTCAAGCCCTTTTCAGTTGCAAGGTAACAGCAATTGTGACTGCCTGTTTAGTAGTAAAATATAGCAACTTTAGGTATTTAGTGGGGTGCCTAGAGCTTTTGGTCCTGGTGTCACTGCACCTGCTGCACCATTGAAATCATGACCCTGTTGTCTGCTGAGTAACTGTACTTGACTGCCTGTTTAATTTTACATTTTAGCAATAATCTGGGTTTAGTGAGGTCCCTAGAACTTTTACCCCCTGTACAACTGCACCTGCTGCACCATTCAAATCAATTCCATTTTAACTGCAAGGTAACTGCAATTTTGACTACCTGTTTAGTAGTCAAATGGAGCAATATTATGTGTTTAGAGGAGTTCTGACAACTTTTGGGGCCGGTGCTACTGCACCTGCTGTACCATTCAAATCATGGCAAGGTAACTGGACTTGTGGCTGCCTCTTTAGTAGTAAAATATATCATAGCTCTTGTATATTAACTTTATTTTTGACGTGCATTGTTAATTACAACGTTTAGAGTACGAACATAATGACCAAATAGATTATGTTGAAAAAATCAATCCGATAATACCTACAAAGTGCAAAGAAAGGTACTGAGACATGAATAGGAAGTGTCACAAACATTCCAATGCTAATGCATCTGCTTTACACAACTATGTATTAACAAGCATTTACAATGCAATGGTCTCGGCAATATTATAGGTAGAGCTATTGGTATTGCTCATTATTTTTTTATCATTTTTGTATCCCTAAATAAATGGCATTGTCATTTCTATTGGCATGAGCTTTTTTTTGCATATGTGATACCTATTGCATTAGCAGAGAGAGAGTGAGGTAGTGAGATAGAGAGAGAGAGAGTGAGGTATTGAAATAGAGAGTGAGGTAGTGAGAGAGAGTGGGGTAGATAGAGAGTGAGGTAGTGAGATAGAGAGAGTGAGGTATTGAGGTAGTGAGGGGGAGGGATGTTGTGAGGTAGTGATATATAAGCATAGAGTGATGTTGTGATGTAGTGAGATAGAGAGAGGGGTAGTGAAAGAGAGAGTGAAAGTGAGTTAGTGAGATAGAAAGGGTGAGGTAGTGAGATAGAGAGTGATTGAGGTAGTGAGTGAGAGTGAAGTTGTGAGTTTGTGAGCTAGAGAGTGAGGTAGTGATGTTTTGAGAGAGAGAAGTTGTGAGATAGTGAGGTAGTGAGATAGAGTGGAGTAGTGAGGTAGAGAGAGTTATGTAGTGAGAGAGAGTGAGGTAGTGAAACAGTAATGTAGTGAGGGAGATGGATGTTGTGAGGTAGTGAGATGTAAGCAGAGTGGTGTTGTGATGTAGTGAGATAGAGAGAGGTAGTGAAAGAGACAGTGAAAGTGAGTTAGTGAGATAAAAAGAGTGAGGTAGAGAGATAGAGAGTGAGTGATGTAGTGAGTTAGAGAGAGAGAGAGAAGTTGTGATATAGAGAGTGAGGTAGTGATCTTTTTAGAGAGAGAAGTAAGAAGTAGTTGGAAGTGCATTTGCTCTGAGCTCATTCACGAATACAAATAAGTGTTACAGTACTTACATTTACTTTTTAATTGTGTTCTAAAGTGGAGAACGTGCAGTCTGGGTCAAAATAACACGTGGCAGGAAAGTAGCAAGAGGGTTCGAGAGAGGAGCGCAATGTGGAGAAAGAGAAATGGAGAAGTGAGAGAGCAGAGGGGGGAGAATGACTAAAATATTGGAAGAGGAAAGGAAATGAACGGAGGAAGAAAGGAAAGGAAATGAAGGGAGGAAGAAAGGAAAGGTGGAGGAGCGAGGAGGGTCGAGGGTGACGCGGAGGATGCGCGTGTCTCTCTGACTCATGCCTGATACAATGCAGGACATACAGGGGTCTGCAGTGGGGGCGGCACAGGCTAAGGGGCCAACAGGTGACTCATACAGTCAGGCACCTGACGTGAGGAAATGTTCAGGCCTAAAGATCAGGCGAGCAGCGCTGTGGGCGAGCTGCAGGGGTGCTCCGACCCCACTAGCTCGGAGATTCATTATCAGAGATTTCTCACACGATGACCCCCGATCCCAAGCAGCGTTTCATGAGGCCCTTATCCGCGAGTGTGGCCCCCTGTTCTTTCAGTGCCCGGGCCCCATGTAGTCTCCAGTCCGGCCCTGCACATATAGGCCTTGGTGCCAAAGTCTTTTTTAATAAAAGTGGAAGTGGTCTGTCAGCCTCTGCGTTCCAAGCCCCGACCCTCGTGACTTCACCCCCTGCCCCCATTGCATGGGTTCCCGGCGTACATGTGTTCCAGTTTGAGCGCTGGATAGAGGTGGTCCGTAGGGGGTGACTCAAGTGACCCCCGCCCCTCGTGGCTTCACCCTCTGCCCCCAGTGCGTGGGTTCCCGGAGTACATGGTTTCCAGTTTCAGCGCTGGATAGAGGTGGGTCGTGGGGGGGGGGGGTAATCAAGTGACCCCCGCCCCTCGTGGCTTCACCCCCTGCCCCCAATGCATGGGTTCCTGGAGTACATGTGTTCCAGTTTCAGCGCTGGATAGAGGTGGTCCGTGGGGGGGGGGGGGGGGGAGGGGGAATCAAGTGACCCCCGCCCCCTCCCTCTCACAGATACGTTGTAAAGTAATTAAGGAGGATGTGCAGTTTTATCACCAGCTCAGCTCAGAGTGTCTGGCGCTGGGTGTGTCTTATCAGCAGTGTCCAGGAAAGGGCGTCCGATGCCAGGTAAGCCGGGCCCATCTCTACCTGGCCGAGGGCAACGGGCGGAGGGTGCTCTAAACACACCTGTGACGTCAGGAGAGAGACGTTTACAGCAGGAAAGATCAGCAGCTTGACTTCTACCAGAGACTGAGAGGATGGAGGGTCCAGGCTGTCAGAAAAAGAGCGCTGTGCAGAGGATTGTGGATGCGATAGAGAACAAAAAAGCCCAGCCCACCCCCGAGACCCCAGGACCGGCTGAGAGTGATGCAGACTGCGAGACAGGGACCCCCCCCCCCCCCACCCCCCTTACAAAGAGGCCAGCCCCAGGAGAGACCGGAGAGACTCCTCACCGTGCACCCCAGCAAGGGTACACCCTCCAATGCCCGACCCCCCCTGTCCCTGCCGGAGCCCGGGGGCCAGGATTGCTCAGGACCGAGGCCAGGGGGTGTGGATGGAGCTGGCTCAGAGGGCCAGAGAGGGGATGGAGACAGGAGGGTTAGGAGGGATTCAGAGCTGGGGCTTCACGAAGACACAGAGCGAGGAGGAGAAGATGCGGAGTCAGGGGGTGAGAAGCTGCTGGGGAGGGAGAGCCCGGACAGGAGAGACGCTCTGAAGGAGGGGTCTGGGTCAGAGGGGCAGGGAGAAGAGGGGCTCATGCAGGGTAAGGGAGCAGGGACATCTTAAGGATTTTGGGGGCCCTGGGCCAAATGTGTTTTGGGGGCCCCTGTTCGGAACAGCTTTGAATTTATGATACGGTTTCAGCTCTTCCATATCTTCTTTGGCCAGGTCACTGACAGTGCACAGACACACTGGTCCACATTCTAAATGTGTTTACATGTCATTTTCAGGGAAAATTATGTGTGTTTTTAATATTGTAACACAGCAGTAGCAGCTCATCAATATGACTGCAAATCTCCGTGACACCCTCCTATTTCTCATATGTGAGGCCCTGTTTTGATCTGAAAGAAACTTTGTATGCATGTTGTATGAAACATAATACAATATTTCATTGCAAAATGTCTGTACTGGACTCTCACACATCACCCACATTAAAAGTAAATTAAAGGAAAACAGTATTTAAAACAATCTATTTCAGAAATATTCAAGGTCATTAGGTCATGACTCTCTCCAGAACAGAGCTGGCTCTATCAGGGGGCCCTCTGAAAGGCTGGGGCCCTGGGCCAGAGCCCACTTTGCCCATGCATTAAAACGTCTCTGTAAGGGAGACAGGAGGGAGAAAGGGGGCTCAGGGCTTCACGAAGACACAAAGAGAGGAGGAGAAGATGCGGAGGCAGGGGGATTGAAGCTGCTGGGGAGGGAGAGCCCGGACAGGAGAGAGGCCCTGAAGGAGAGGCCTGGGACAGAGCGGCAGAGCCTGATACAGAGGACAGGAGCTGAGAGGATGGAGGGTCCGGGCTGTCAGGAGGTGAGAGGTGTGAAGGAGCGTGTGAGAGCGATGGGACAGAGAAAGGCCCACAGCACCCCAGGACCGCCTGCGAGTGATGCAGACTGTGAGACAGGGACCCCCCCCCCCCCCTTACAAGGAGGTCAGCCCCAGGAGAGACCGGAGAGACTCGTCACCGTGCACCACAGCAAGGGTAAACACTGAAATGCCCGACCCACCCCCCCCCCCCCCTGTCCCTGCAGGAGCCCGGGGGCCAGGTTAGCTCAGGAACTGAGGGGATGGAGGGTCCGGGCTGTCCGAAGGGGGGCGCTGTGAAGAAGACTGTGAAAGAAATAGAGTCTAGGCTAAAGAGCCCGGGCAGGAGAGAAGCCCCTCTTGCATCGTACTTGCGCCTCTCCCTCCATTCCGAGGTTGGCCGAATTTACCGACGAATTTACCGACCTAGAAAGGATGGGGGCTGGGTTCTGAAATCCATTTTGGACAGTAGTCCGTCAAATTATACCTTTTACGCCGCAGTGCGCGGATAGTCCGGAGTAGCGCCGCGAGCACAGAGGTGCGCTAGGCATGACCCAGGCTCCTGGGGCCCTCATACAAGCCTTTCACTCAAAGGAGAAAACGAGTTCGCAGCAGCTATAACGCTAACACAATAACCTCACATCATTTGTAGCGCCAAAAAGTGTGCATTCAAGTGCCGTGCACTTAAACATCTATGTATACATACATAATACATCACTGTATTTCTTGAGCTTTTAAAATGAGCCGTGAGATCCCCGAAATATTAAAGGAGATATTGGTACTCATTTTATCAAGGTGAAAGGCAGAGGGCAATGGGATTCCAACTCATTTTAAATTTTTCTTCAGATTTAATTGAGAGAGGAGAATTAAACTTTGAGATGGAAAACGAAGTCCAACCAACTCAAAAGCCACACTTTTAGACTAGGAAGAAAGGATGAAAAGCTGAGCCGGAGGACTTATTTTAACAACGCGTCTACGAGTGGAACATTAAAATATTAAAGGGGTCGTGTCTCGGCAAACCGTTTCTTCGACATTTGAAACGGCAGCACTTATGTGGAGTGGCGAGGGAAGGAGCCCTCTGCGATCAAAGGACAAGAAGAATCACTCGATACAGCAGGCTCTACCAACATATTATTTTGAACATTTATCGTACGCGAATTAATTTAGTTTGGCACAAACTTCGAAAGAAGTCATCTCGCAGAGATTTGTATCGGGAGGAGGCTGTCGGTCTGTGATGCGCACAGGGCAGCCGGCATGGAGCAGGCTGCACCTGGGAGCTGTGCACAGGATTCCCGAGCCCGGCGCCGCCCGCAACGCCCTCGGAGCTTCTTGATTGCTAAAAAATGGCGGATGGAAGCTTCCAAACTTTTTCGGAATCGAGGGCGTGTTCCTGCTGTTCTAAAAGGGCGTGGCTAAAAAGTGGAAAGAACAGCAAGGAACACGCCCCCGAATCTGAAAAAGACTGAGCCTATTTGGAGGGATGGCTCTCTCCTCCAATGGCTGGCCTCCGTTTAGGAAGCCAGCCAATGGAGGAGAAGCAAAAAGAGAGGCGGGCTAAATAGCCACTCTAGGAAACATTAAATCTTCCGACTTCCGGTTCTGCCTTCGGCAGACCGGTAGTCCTCGACCTAAAAAGCAAGCATTCCAACATACTGTTAGAAGCGGTCTGCCTTTTCCATGGGAAGAGATCTTATCTTGACAGTGAATGGGGCTTAAACGATGTGAACAGCATTAGTAGAAGTATCTTAAATGTGTGCAGCAACGGGAAGTTAACAAAAAGGAAGCTCCACACAAAAGTGAATTAACACAGTAATTCGGCATTAAGAACTGATAAAAAAACCTTTTAAGATATAGTAAATACAAGAGATTTCACAAGCACAGTGCAAGCGCTGTGCAGGCGAAACCTAATCACAAGCCCAGTGCAAGCGAAACCTCAAAAGGAGGCATCTTGACCTTCATGACTTTGCTCCTAGAACAACGTTCACTTTCATTATTAGAAGAAAATTACATTTGAAAAGAACAGTGTGGTGAAAGGAGACACGCCCTGCTTCCATTGTTTCAGCTAGGACAGCATCATGGCACAGAATGGGCTGTTACCATTTTGTTCTGTCTTACTCCAGTTCTTCTCTGGCCTATGTTGGTTGTGATATATATCTTTATAAATTAACTTCCCTTTCGATCTCTTGTCTGGTCCCTCCCCACTCCTCTCCCCCACTATTAACTTTGATCTCGCATATAGCAAGAAGCTTTGGAACTAAAATAATAGTAGCCAATGGATGTCATTTCTTGTCCTAGACAACAGCTAATTCAACCTCTGAATGCGTATTCCAGCAAGCAAATTGTGTTGAGTCTACTGTATACTGTAGCTCAGGTATAACATCTTAAGTGAAAAAAAATGTGTTTTCTAATGTTCCAGACTTTCAACCTCTCCTTCTTATAACTGAATGTAATCAACAATGATCTTCACGCAACAAGCGTTCGTTGTTTGCACTTTCTCCTATGGTCTCTTGTGATAAGGCATAACTTTCAACATTTTAAGTTTATGGGGGGGTGAAGACGAGTGGATTTTGAGGGTGACTCCCTTGAAATTAATGGAAAATAAACATTTTTGGAATGAAAGGAAGGTTTTCAGGGCTGATGCTCCCATTTAGTGTGCACTGGAGGCTTTTCACTTGTCTGGAGCGTGAGTCCAAGGGGGCTGACATCATTGTCATTTATGCCGAACGGCACGATTTATTCCTCTTGACCAAAGGCAAGCACCCTGGAATCATCCTTAACTGACTGCACATCCGGTGTATGGGTGTGTTTCTGTGTTCGTTCTTATTTGCTTGTCTCTTTGTATTTCCAAACAGCTGCTTGCTTGGAATATAATGGCCCTGAATCAAATTCATATGGCACAGAGTAAATGCCCTAATAAACTCCTTGGAAGCCAGTTCATTTCGAACATGTTCTGCCATGAACAACATAGACCTTGGCTTCCAAAAGTGTGGTTCAGCTTGTAAGGTGCAGGCTGACAAGATTTCTAGTAAGCCAGTTTAAGGATGCAAAGATGGTGTAATTTATTCGGTTCATTCAGGTGCGTTCCACAGCTGCAATGGGGCGGCCTGTTAGAGGACCTGAGTGGGAAGTGCAGAGATGCATATGCAGTCAAACTCAAGGCGCTACAAATAGGAAGTCAAGCCTACGCCGTCTTCCGACTCATGGCTCCTTTTCACTTTCACATCCTTAATAGAGTCAAACGGTATCATTACATAGCGATATTGTCCTCCCAAATCTGTACTGATATAAACTGGCAAATTTAGGATGAAAGATTACTATTTCAATACCACAAAAACAGTAACCTAGATTTTAAAAAAATGGATGTAAAGAAATTGCTAAATGCTCATGCAGAGCTTAATCCAAGACCGAGATAACAAGAATAAGGGTCATATGTATTTCCTTTGTAATTTAAAAGTAAGGGAGCTTTTATTTGCGGCTCCACACACTCTCACCGGCGCTGAGCATTCTCTCTAAATGCACTCTGTTGTGATATGTAGTTGTATGCGGATACCTGAAAATGTTCACTTAATGGAATTGCTTTCTTTAGTAGATAACTTGTCCTCGCTCGTAGAGCCACGGATTCCTTGCGTTTCCCAGCTCGTGGAAACTGATTATCAAGCAGAAGAGGCTTTGTAAGCTAGTGACCTTCAAGATAACAGCCGGCGGTGCCAGAGAATCCTAGATGAAAGAGGCATTCATAGAATAATGCTTGCAGCAGGCATAGCGAGCAGTCATGTGTATGGATGACACATTTCCCCGCTTAAACATCTTCTAAACAGCTACAGATGGTGTATTATCAAGTTCACTTAATGCTCGTTATGAGGAATAGTTTGTGAAACTCGAAGCAGTGCCAAATGCAGGAGACCCTGAAGTGGGTGGGCAATATGATCTAGTTAGTTGTTTGTACGTGTTTAAGTGCCACAGTAGTCAAGTGACTTGTGAGAAAGCCTCATCCCCTTGTACAGTCAGTGCAGATAGAAACCTGGCCTTTGTTTGCCTCCAGTGGCCACCTTTGTACCAGTGTGAGGGTAGTCAGTCAGATTGGGCCAAACACCTTTTATTCATTTACTGTGCAGCTTTTGGAAATGGGCCTTCTTTGGTCAGTCCAGTTCCTCTCACTGGTACCAGAGTTTCCTCGAAAAGGGATATGCCCTCCTGGTTGAAACTGAATCTGAGGTTAGGAAGACTTGTCCCTTTATATCCCTTCTTTCCCCTTTATTGGTGAGCCCATCAATAACCCACCAGTTATCTGCTGTCAATGGCCTCTTCAAATCTAGCGACTCTATAAAGAAATCTTTTTTTCCTTGTATGGAAAGTGCTGATGTTCCTCTCTTCTTGAAGTCTCTCTAGGTATTCCTCAGAGCTGGCTATGCTTAAGGTGTTTGAGCTGTACTATGGCTGTTTCCTTGTCACCTTTAGACCTTCTTTGCAGTGACGGCTGGGGACTTGCAGAAGTGCACACTCACTCTAACCCCTTCACAAGCGCACACACTTATCCGTTTTGGAATATCTATGCCAGCTACACTGACTTCCAGGAGAGAAATGGATCCTATTTAGGAACAGTATCCATGTTTCATTCCAAAACATCTAATAAATATGAACCATTTAGGTCAGTGCTTTCCTACGTTTTTAGAACCACAGCCCACTTTTTAAAGCATCAAACTTTTGCGCCTCACCTAGCTTTAATGGACATGAGGCTGGCAATTATTTTTAATGTATCTAAAGTATTTGTAACTGAAATAGCCACTTAATGTGCACAGACATACTGTTTCATGGATACAACTATGTTGCCAGAAATGATAATGTGTAGAAATTGGGTTTCAGTACATTTTGTATCAATTGTGCATCACCAAATAAAGTGTCTTGCTTTGTTTTGATCCTATTAAAATCTATGCTTCCATCGCACTTCAGAATTACCAAAATTGTCCTGTAATCCACTTTACTCTTCTTTCTTTGACTGCAAAGTGAGAGAAATTTGTAAACTCCAATCCCCATGTTAAAAAATAAGCGTAATTTCTCAGAAGACATGGCCTGGCATTTGACCAGTGGGTCGTGCCCCAGTTTGGGCATTACAGATCTAGGTAGTTCAGATCGGAAAACAATGCTCTTTTCCAAGTCCTCCATTCCAGACCTGCAAAATGGGGTGATCGAGCTGTTAGAATCTAGGGAATCCATTAAGGACCAACATTTCTTTGATAATACACCTTATTACTACCCTGCTAAAATTTAGGAAAGCTATGAAAACCTGGTTATGCTCTCAGTAACACAACCACCAGCATCCCGTTCTCTCAATATAATTAATTATTCTGTTGTAACTTCTATAGTGCTAAGAGAATCAGTTGGATTGTGAGTAATGCTTAATAAATATCCATAAAGAAATACAAATATTATCAACCTCAGTATAGCGTCATGGCACCTTCTTGGTGTCAGTGACCTGGACTACACTGACTGGTATGAGGGAAACAGGCCCAGGAAAGGCGATGATGGAAAATTAATTCAGAATTCTTTAAATGCAAAATCGTATGCAGACAATGGCAGAGGATCTGCCTTGGCGTTTTTCAGAGGCAAGAAATCTGGCAGCTTGGCCATACAAAAATACCCAAGTCTCTGGAGAAATTGCCTAAAAACTGGTATGTTGAGGAATAGGAGTTGGTGGCTATTGGAGTGGAATTGGAGACAATGGCCTGTACACTAGATGGAGAAGAGAAAGGGACCTGGCGTTGGAAACAGGGGGGGAAAGGTCATCATACATGGGGACGGGGACTGAACAGGACAACTCCATCAGATTCCAGGTCTGTACAGCTATTTTAATGGTTCAGCTTCAGAGTAAAGTGAAACTTTTGGAAAAGATGGCACGTAGGGGAAATATATATGGATTTGGGAATACCGCCATTATTGCCTCATGGCAGTTGGAGTCCCTTATGTAAAGCGTTGTCTACTCTGAGCCTGGAATCTGGCATTGGAGATGGATGGTAGACATGTTTCCGCCATTTCACATTGAGACTAGTTACAGATAGTGCACCCAATCAAGGCGGCATAATGAAAGACTGGGATGAGTGAAGCTATTGACCGCTGTGACAAAGATCAAGAACATAACTTAACCTGAAAAGGAAATCTTTCTGGACATTAGAATGGTGCTTTTCCTCATGAGTCTACATATGGCTGTGGTGTGCCCATCACAGTTTAACATTTACAACACGAAAATATATTGCTGTTTCTTTTAGTATGCGCAGCTCAGAAGTTCTTCAAGAAAGAATACAAAGGTGCTGAACACAGGTGACAGGTCATAGGGCGGGGAGGTAATTACATTTTTCACTTTGAATTACCCCAAATCATGTGGTATCTCATTGTCATTACTAATTGAGGACTCCGTAATGGGAAATGCATAGAACACATCTCTTGCCCATCACCGGGCCATTTTACCTTCTCTGTTCCAACTAATTTGCACAAGTGGAACTCCACCCTCTTTGCAGAGCCCCGATTATTTTCCGTTGTGGTAAAAGCAGGGCACTCGGAATTGGGCGAAGTGGAGATACCACTCCTCCCAACTTGCGATCGGCCCAACGACACTGCAGATATGGGACCTCGAAATTGGCCTTTGTTCTGGATATTTTATGGACTTTGCCTTTGGGTGCTCCTTTCGTGAATACTAAGCGGCCGGGAAGAGCAGCCATTCATGTGGCAGAAGCTAGGGGTAGAGAAAACTGAGTTTATTAATCCTGAAAACACACAATGAAATGGGACCCCGTCAACTTCCTTTCCCCATCCCCACGCCTCGCTCGCCCCCTGTGGTAAGAGAAACGCAGAGTTTTAAGGACTGTGGTCGTGTTCTAATGGATCTGATAAGAGCTTTCATTATGGACGTTTTTTAGGTGATTTTAGGAAGGTAAAGACTTTTTTAGATGGCTTTGCTTTGAATGGTACTGCTCCTCTGGTACTTTAATATAAAGATTTAAACAGAACGCCACACACTATCACAAAGATCAATAGCAATAAGGCAGTTGAAAATAAATAAATACATTAGAATAAATCTCAAAGGTGAATGGGAAGGGTCCTTTTGAACGCTTATGATATCCGCTCTGTTACAAAAGCAGTGTCTGGGCGCTCACACGGCTGCCCTCGAGTGATGAAAACCCGCCAAGGTCGAGCGGCATAACTTGTGTTATGAGTCAGGAAAGGCCGCGCAGAGAACTGGATGACAAACCTGCCCTTGGGACTTCCAAGCCCCAGCCCCCATCCTGCTGCCAACTGATAGCCGAGATTAAAATATCTTTATTTGCCCGTGCCACGGTTGAACCCTTTACACAAACATTGCACTGTGCTGAACAGTATGTTCATAAACAGTTCTCCTCTGCTGCTGAGAAGGTGCCACTGTTTATTGGCTGCTCTGACGATCGTAATAACTCCAGTAGTACAGCCAGAGCGGGACTACAAGCTAGCTCCTGTTGAGCTGCTTTGAAGATGTACTGGTGGTGTGGTGCACAGACCCCCACAGTCGCCAGGCACCCCTGTGTCTGTTGCTGCGAGGGTGGTGTGGGGATGAACATTATGTAAAGTTATATCATTGAGTAGTCTCCACTGATGGGCCAGCATTAGTGCCTCTCTGCAGTTTAAATGGGTAATAGGCAGTGGTTAAAATGGAAAAACAGAAATGCAGGTACACCGTACCAGAGTACCTGATTGTTTCTGAGAAGTGCTGGTTCTCTTCAGTTAAAAGTATTACGTATCTCTTGAGAAGTGCCGGTGCAATCCCTCTCAAAATAAAAAAGTGCCAGTACTCCGTCCCTGGCAGTACCGTCCCTTACAAAACACTGGTAATAGGTTAGTGGCGCTCTAACCGCACTAGCTAAGAAGACTCCCGACTGCGGCCCTACTCCGCATCGGTACTATATTTTCCCGGGTGCCACTCCAGGTGTGTGTTGTATGTGTGTATGTCTACGTGTAAAAGTAAAGTGTCTTCAGACCTGCCAGTGCACCTTCTGTACGTGGAGGAAGCTTGCCCTGCAGCTTCCTGCACTGAATGGGAAGACATTTTGTTCTACTACTGCACTTTCTAAGCATGGTCTGCTGTTTCTGAAGGAAACTTGGGCTACCGTTGTTCGACCAGGACTCCTGCCCTACTACTGGTAGCACAACACGTGTAGGAAATATGTTCTACTGCTACTTATGCTGTGTGGAATTGCCTTCCCTGCTCTTACTCACGTTACGTGTGTTGTGCTTCCCCTGCCGCTACGGATCCTGTATGTGGAGGAAGCTTGCTTACTCCTGATCATACTATGATTGGAGGACTGTCCCCTGTCATGTGTGTTTGTGTGAAGTTTGCCTTTCGGGGTTGTATTACACAAAGGGCTTACTTTCCCAATCTGCGCTGCTGAGCACCTTTGACTGCGTGCAGACCGGAGCAGTGTGCCGTATTACATTAAATGTGCAGTTCAACGTGCAGCTGCTCACCCCCACCTGAACTGGTAATAGCGCATTCGTGAAAGGCGAATAAGCTGTTTGAAGCAGCATGTCCACCTTTCATTGCAGGCAGTGGATCCCGCTTCCCATGTAAGGGGATTGCCGATATCACCCAGAGGTAGGTGTGTAGTATGTGACTGCACCAGCCTGACGGAGATGCCAAGTGGGTCTCTTGGACCCTTCATTCTCTTGCCCAAGATCCACCCTTAGGGGTGGGGGAACACTAAGTGTCACCTCAGATGTGGTGTATGGTCAGTGCGCCTCCTGACACGCTTTGTGCCTCTGAGCACGTCCGTGCCACATCCCCATGCAAATCAGGGCAATGCCTCTTTGTGATTGCGCCTGGCACATCGTTCACATTGGTGGGATCCGTATTACAGAATGGGTTGCACAGGCATCTACAGTTTCTTTTGTAATATCTAAATTCCCAGAGGGCACAAAAAGTAGCTGTGAACGCCTCTGGGACACTTTGTATGATGTTGCCCCTGTTGTTCATTCTATGGATGGAAACTTGCCCTCCTGATACCCCACGCTGCTTTATTTTAGAGTGTGTTCACTCTGCTTCTCCAGATATTCCATGTGAACAATGATATCCCCTCCGCTTCTAGTATTGTGTGTGAGGGATGTTTTCCCTATTGCGGCTCATAATGTTTCTTTCCCCACTAACACTTCTGAACTGGTGTGTAGCACACTTGCTGATGCTCATGTGAAGAAACCATGTCCCACCGCTTCTTGCTCTGTGTGTCTGAGGAAGATGACTGTCCTGGTGGTCAGAAAATTATTTTTCAACTTCAACTCTTAAAGGTGAGTGGAGGTGATTGCCTTCCAATTACATTTTCAGAAAATGTGTGCAAAAGAGTGCATTCAAAACACATTGGGCCACAAATAATCCAGTAATAAGCAAATCTTTCTGAAATATTTAAGACCGTATTGGAAGGGTTGGGACTGTTTCCCATTAACTTAAAAGGAGTGCAAAAGAGTCAAAATTAAATCACATTGGCCTAAGAACGTTAATGCAACCATGATATGGTTTTAAAGACCAATTTAAAGGGGCTTGCCGCCAATGATGTGCATAGAAATAGATCTAAATATGGCATTTTGTCGAACCTCACACAGTAGGACAATACTACTAAGTTACTCAAGAAGGCTCTGCAGGAGGAGAGGGTTTTGGAGGAAACATATAGGTGGGAATTGCTTTTTTTCTTCTCTCTGTCCTCTTCCTCTGTGTGTCAGTCTCTTTTCAGCCTCTACCCTTTACTTGTCTTTGCTGATACTTTGGCATGTACTCAAGAGCAGCAGCCCTCATGACCTTTCCAACCCTTGGGAGTTAGATGTCCTGCCTGACCTTTCGCACCTGGATGGTGTCTTTTTTTGCTCTGGACATGTAACCTTACTTTTCCCTGTGAGTAGTTATTTGTTCTGTGGTGTGTTCCTGTTACTGGTCTGATAGATCCTTCCATTTGATCTCCTTTAAGGATATTGTCCCTTACCCAGTACCACCTGCTGCTCTACGCTCGCTAGTGGCCATCTTCCATTTGCAGTGTTCAACTTAGGCTAGTCAGTGATTTAGCGACCAGTTGGTGTTTCTCAACACCATTGTAGGAAAAGTATTACAGTGCTTCTTGGGGTGAGGGTCAATGCCTGCATCCACAATCAATACAACCCAAGATGGCCACCAGTCGCAGATGCAACTTCCAGATCTTTAACAATAGTAGTTGCTTGGTGTTACTGTGGTGTAAATTAGGCGTAAACATCATGAACGTTCTCCATGCATTTGAACTTAGTCTTATTGCTGCTCTCCTTCACTGCTGCTGTGACCCACCGAGGAGATCACTCACCCAGTCTGCAAACGTAAGGACTGATGTTGATTGCCATAAAATTATATTCCTACTTTTTGCAAGCTGGAGTGCTAAATCTATAAATCTGCACTTCTGCTGCACACCCATCAGAGGAGCAGGTTTCCCATCAGGCATACCTTTGAGCAGATCAGATTCATTCTGCCCCTTGGGGTCGAGACTTTAGCTACCACCTGTACCACCATGGGCTTAAGCTCTGAACATCTCATATTATATAGAAACAAGTACTGGAAAAGTTGAAAGGTTTCAACTAGGTAAAATCTATTGGCTTTGTCAATGTTTTTTAACATGTAGCACGTCAGTTGAGCTGCTGTGCAACATGGCTTCAAATAAAAAAAAAAGAAAAATAGTGCTATGATGCTGTCCTCGTCATAGTTTTTTTTTCTTTAGGCCACGTTGTACTGCAGCTCAACAGCTGTGCAATATTAAAAAAAATATTGACAAAGCCAGTAGTTTCTATATAAGCGATTTTCATACAAAAACCAAACCTGGTTATAGAGAACACATTGTTGTCTTGAAAAATATGTTAAGCGGGTATTATAATTTACTTCTTCTTGGTGTGGCTTTGCTTAATGATCTAGTCATGCCCGCCTATAAGTGTTCCTCATTGTTAAAAATTATCAACCATCCACAGCTATTCTCACACCCACCAAAGAAGAAATTGTGAGAGAAGTCAGAAAGTGCCTCACGTAAGCACCATCCATGGAACTACTGGTTGGTACTCGCCAGTTTGCTCGTTCTGTCATCATCTGCAACTTTCTTGACAGAAAAGAACAAGCATTGGCATAGCCAATAGGTCTCGCCTTTGGGACCTTATAAGTGTTTAGCCATGCAACAGTTGATGTTGTTGCACCAAAGATATTGTGCTGCATAACTAAATACTTATAAGGTCCCAAAAGCGAGACCTATTGGCTATGACAATGCTTGTTATATTGCACAAACGTGACCAAATTAGAGCTCTTTACACAAGCACCAGTTAACATTACATAAGTCAGATTCCTGTTTTTAAGTCACGGGGAGAATAATTGATTGCCCAGAATCACAGGACGTGGAGCCGACGTCGGGACTCGAAGCTGGTTCCATTTGTTTCAAAATCGACGCCTCTCCAGAGTAAATACCCCGGCTTGAATCTAAAACACACAGCGAGGGTCTATTAGCCAAAGCAAATCTTTGAGAGCCATCGTGATTAACTCATCACCATTCTTCGTGACTGTGTTTCCTTACTTGGCTGTGCAGGTCACTCTTGCTCAGGGAGGCTTTGTAAGGTGATACCATTGTAAGTCTGCGGGGGTGCTCTTGCGCGCGCTGCGGCTGGATGCCTGCTATGCTATGCTAGCTCGCAGCTTGTGGTTGCAAGGGGGCATTAATTACTCCAAGGTCAGCTTCCACCGTGCCGCTGCTACAGCTTGACCAAGCTTGAATCAGTGCAGTTCATTCGTGTTGTTACAACCTCCCTTTGGTACTAACATCAACTTGCTCTAAAGTGAATTTTTGAAAGCATAAACTAACTCGGAATCTGACCCCAGGCTTATGAAAGCTACTTCACCGCGATGGGGAAACTCCGTAATAAAGTAGATAAATCGACTGCTAACTACGTTAACATTAGGAAAATAAAGTTAATATGAGACAGATGCCAGAGGCTGTGGTAAAAATATGACACCAGCAGGCTGCGCTAATTTAGCGGATGCGTGGTACCTTGAAACAAAGTAGAGATGTTGGGCATTCTAAACACATGTAACTGGGCTACATCATATGCTTAAATTCCTCTAATGCAATTTTACGGATTTAAGGCATTTGAAATCCATGTGGGCTTTTTTTTTCTTTCATGTTATCCAAATGCTTGCCGCAAAGAGGAAAAAAATTGAGAAGCAGCTGGTCATGAAAAAAGTGCTCCTCAAAGTTATAGATCACCAATATTAAGCAATAACATCCAATATGTTCTTCGGAGATGTGGCGTCCCCGTCGCGTGAAATGTGAAGCACTTTGAGATGCTAAACTGAAAATAATTTGTAAAATAAACAAGCGCGATAGGGAATAGGGATGGGAAGCCCAGCAAGAGAGCTGTGCTTATTAAAAAACAAGGGAGGGCGAGGGTGAGAGCTAGAGTAGAGTAATGTCAACAAGCGTGGGTGGACCCACTAATTGAAAACAGATGGCCTAGTCAATATTTTATTAAAGATTTGGCACTCCTAAGAGGTCCACATAAAAATGCATGCATATTATTACAAGGATAAAACATGACAAAACTCATTTCACGGACCATTATACAATCATCAGAGGCCTGCACTAGCAAGGCTAAAATTCCTTCAGATAACATCAGTCAATATTATCAATTATCCCAATACTCAAAATAATTACGATTTTCAACAATGAAACCGTTTAGCTCACGACTCAAACAGAGGCCCAAGTCCTCTACTGTATGAGATAATGTTTGTTTAGGACCGTATTAGACAATAGCAGGTACATTTAAGTAAAAAATAATATGCATAACCTCAGTGCTTAGCAAAAATTTGCAATCATTTGGACAGCAGCACATAGCCATTTCGAGAGAAAATTGCATTTAGAATTAGCAACATAGGGATTGAAGTAACAGAGCATATCCTAACATGTGCTAAGTACAGTAAGTAGCAGCCAGTTTGTATACAAAATAAAGTCCAAAATTCAACTTTGGCTAAAAGTTCAGTTTAGAATAGCAGCAAGAATGAAGGAATAGCAGAGCATATCCAATAGTGTACAAGGACAGTAAATAGCAACCAGTTCATGTGCAAAATGGAGTCCAAAATTCAGCTTCAGCTAAAAATTCAATTTGGAATTAGCAGCAAGAAAAAGGAATAACAGAGCATATCCTAACATGTGCAAAGAGCAATTCGGTAGCAGACAGTTTATGTGCAAAATACATTCAAAATCCCAGTTCAATTAAGTTTTGAAATTAGCAACAAGAACATAGTGGGAAACGAGCACAACATATCCCTTTTGTGCAAATAGTAGTAAATAGCAGCCAATCAATGTGCAAAATAAAGTCTGACAAATGAGAAAATACTAATATCTTGTAAGAAGACGACAGACAAGGGGGTTAACTACCCAGTTAAAAGAATGTATAAAAGATTTAAAATATATACATAAACGCCTTAAAATAATTAAAAAGTTTTACACACACTGCTTCGTTTTTGGGAGAAAAAAGATAATCTCGGGCTGAAGCTACATTTTTAACACAATTTTGTAAAAAAACATCGGCCGAAGCCAACGATGTCGTCTCGAAGCCAGTGCTGGACAGGCAAGCAAGACATGGTCCAGGTACTAAATGCTCAGTTGACACATTTTACAAGTTTTTCAATTTTTCAAATTCTGGGGCCAGTTTGCTGTTAAGTCGTTTAGAGGTAAAAGATTCATACAACATAAATGTAATGCGCTCTGATATCCTTCGGGATCTTGTTCACGCTATATAAAACTTTATAAATAAATAAATAAAGTGAGCAAACGTCGAGTTCCGTGTTCTAAATTCAAAATAAATATTTTTGTGAAATTCTCGGTGAGTTTGTCCTGGCTATTAGCTTTAATCTCTCTTTAGAATTACAGAATTTAGTATCTCTATCAAAGCTAACTTTGCCACTTAAAGTTTTTAAGAGAGATTTGAATACTAATGGTGGAAGGGTAATCACTGATTCTTTTTTAATCCGATTTTTTTTAATGCCAATGAAAAATCACGATAAAAAGAGTAATAACCTGCCTTAACACTGAAGATTTCATGGGACATGAAGCCTCTTAACGAATCTGGCTCGCTATTTTTTAGCTGATATCCCCAGTGTAAAACCCTGGATAAATCTTGGATATGGGTGCATATCAAGCCAAATTCTTTAGTTATATCAGCTTTCTATTTAGCCCAATAGGGGAAGGTCCATTACTACTATATCATCTGCATATAAAAGACATGCAAAAGGCCGGCTGCTTATCTTTGGTGCATATATAAAGAAAAAAGCAACCTTGTTTCCAACCATTTTCTGTAGGGATTACGTCAGATAAACCTTGATTTTCCACCCATTAGTATCTGGCACCAAGTTTGCGAATGTAATGCAATAATTAAGGATAGCAGGGGTGAGGGCAATCCCATTTTTTGTAATTTTCTCCACAGTAGTGGTCGATCTACCTTATCGAAGGCGGTTGAAAAATCTATGAAAGCCATGTATACATTTGAGTTACGAGAAATTGTGTATTTCTCCTCAATTAGTTTCAGCATGGAGATATTATCAAGAGTGGAATGATTTTTTCGAGGATACTACGTGCAAATATTTTCCCCGCCGCATCCAATAAGGCTATTTTCCGATACTTACCTGGGTGTGTTCTAGGGCCCTTTTTGTACAGAGGAATTAAAATACTTCCAGACCAAGATGGTGGTGTCTTCCCCTGGGAGTAGCAAACATTAAACAGTGGAGCTAGATAAGTGGCCCATAAAAGTGGCTCCTTTTAAATTTCCGTCATAGGAATTTCATCAGGGCCAATTGCTCCTGAAGAGCTCATTTTAAGGTCTCGCCTTGCTATCACGTAAGCGATCGCGCAAAGCGAGACTATTGTAAGCGGGTTTGAAAAGTGCTCCCAAAAAGCGGATTGCATGGCTAGCACGTGCACAATCACGCGCATCATGCCGCCATGCAATCCGTTTGGCAGCACACTTCAAAGGGTCCGCTCCCCTGCCTGGAATGCGCTCCCCCGCCCAGTGCGCGCACCACGCTCCGCCGGGCTTCTTTTGTTTATTTTACTTTTGAGTCAACCGCCGGTTTATTTGTGCTGCCTCTCGGGCTGCTTCGGAAGCGTTTCTGTTTTATTAATATTTTAAAAGCGATCCAGGTCTGTTCCGCTGAGAAACCAGCAATATGGTGTTTATAAACGTACATGGTTCTTTATTCTTTTATTTTTTAATTTCTCCGTGGACATTTACAAGTTAAGTTTCGTGAAGCCTTTACAAGGGCATATGAAGGACATCTGGATTTTGCGGGCACTCTGCAGAAATGTGCATTTTAATTAATAAATTATCGCTGTAAGAGACGCCCATCTGTAAATACTGTGTCCAGCGTTGGAGACACACAGTAAACTTTAGTTTACACAACACCGTGCTTTTAAGATAAAATAGAAAAGAAGGGCCAGTGGAAGCTGTCAGCGACGTGTCATTTAAAGCAGCTTTGACATTTAGCCCCCAAAAAGATGTTCGCCCTCATTCTAAGCACCGACAGTTGTAGCACCAGCAGATACGACAACAGAAACAGGGGTATTCATTCCCTGCCGCACCAAAGATCACACGGTTTGATAAAGGGGAGAAAATACGAGGACTGAAGGACTAGATATACAATGTAAGCCTTGTGTCTCAACCTCGCAAGTCGACGAGGAACCGCTCCTTCCTGTCCTGGAGGACATTGTGTGGACAGCAACTTGCTGAACCCCGGTTACCGAAAGACATGAAGGCGTAAAACCTAACACCCTCTGTTCTCTAAAAAGTACACCCGAAAATAGAAACCGTCAGAGCTCGAAAATAATTATTTTTGCTAATTGTTCTTGTGCTACCAATACCCCCCTCCCCCTCACATACACAATCGGAATAAGGGGCATGATTAGGTCAGAGACCTCATTTATTCATGCTCGATAAGCTTCTTTTTTTGGGGGGGGGGGGCTCCAATCAACGGAAACACATCTCTCGTAGTCCTGCGTCACCGTCAGTGTCTAAAGCTAAACATTCCAGAGTATCTTTTGTTGACCTCTTTTTGTTTTTCAAACCCACTGTGACGTCACCTTGATAAAAACAGATTACGAGGTTCCTGGATTAGACCTACTGTGAGTTAATTTGCTGAACGTGACAAGCTATGACGTATTTCGATTGATGAGACCGATGTAACCCAATGTACTGTGACAGCTCCTGGATGACACCTATGAGTATTCCATGCGCTAGATAAAACTGGCTGCGAAGGGATCTGTTTGGAGGTCTAATGAGACACCCGCTGTCTAATGCAGATTTTGAATGAGCTGTACATCTTCCACTGGATGAGACCCATTTCCGCTGACAACAGCTGCCCAGTGCAGATTGTGACATCATTCGGTGATGAGACATACTGTGACGTCTTTCACCGAGGGAGCGACACCTGCTGGGTGAGACCGATATTCATTGTGACATTATTCGGTGGAATAGGCGCATTGTGACGTCATTCGATGAAAACTTAATGGACGAGACCCAGTGAGGCGACATTCGCTCGAGAGAAAATGTATTGTGACATCACTCTAGATGGGACCCTTCGTGACGTCATCCGCTAAATATGATAGGTTGTTGCACCATTGGATGGATGGCCTATCACGTGGCATTGAACTGGCCGCCCCTTCAGAAGCGCACGAACACACATTCAGGACTCCAGGTTGCCCAATCCGCATCGAACACGTTTCGTGGTCACTGGAGACGTGTGGGGAGCGGTGTACGGAGCGCCGATCACCTGCCCGGACTGCTCACAAACATGTCGGCTGTCTCATACAAATTCTGGTGAAGGAAGGGTGAGTTAGCCTAGACGTCTCCTCGCTCCACTCGAGGGGACTAAAGACCTGCTAGGTACAGAACAACCCGCAAATATATTTGAGGTGTGCAAGGAACTCGTCCTTTACGTGCAATATAGCAGCCACCATGTGCCGCTGTTCTCTCCCATACAAGCACTATTTATTGTGTATTCCGTTGTCTGTGTAAAGTGCCACATGCAGCTAAAAGCACTTCTAGGCACTCAGGCGTGTGTCACCAACTACCACTAAGTCGTCACGTGCCCATTGTGCGCGCGCGTTCTTCTCTTCCAATCAGCAAACACCATTGAATACACATTTCCACATGTCTAGCAAGAACCGAAGACCTTGGCGTGCCCTCTACTAACCTGGGATCAGTGGGGTGTCATAAAGGCGCGGGAGATGCCTCTCTGCAAACTCCTAATCAATACAAAACTAACAAACACAACCACTCCAGACAGAGTCTAATGTGTTAATCAAGCGCCTATACTAAACGGTATCGAGGCGCTCTGCTGTACTAACCGTACCATGCATGATCTGAGAGCCACATGTCTAGCCCGAGGATTTTCCACTACAGATCATTGCCTTCCGTGGAATTGGACTAATGAAAGCGCGACTAGACTTCAGCTCCCACAATGCAATAGTCCAGACGTAATGTCAACGATCGCGGACGCGGTCCCAAGGTGGACACCTTGATAATAGAAAGTTGGTAGGAATTGCTATTCCTTCCGCGCGCACATGGTTGGAAGAAAATGAACTGGGGGTCACGGTAGTAACTATGATGTGGTTAATTAACTCAATCTAAGTGCGGATCTGGTAGCGCGTGAGTACCCCTTGCATTGGTACGGCCCATGTTACATGGTACATTCCTCTTTGATGGAACGCAGCGTGCAGATGTCCGCCCTCCCGAGCCTTTCATGAATATTTATAGCAGGATGCTTTTAATTCCTGTCAGTTGGCCTCTGCCGGTAAACATGCGGGCAAGGTTGAAAACATTCCCAAAATCCCCTGCGTGGATCACGTGATTCTTTTTCAAGCCAACCTTCAATTCTGGTATTGTGGTTGAAAGAGTGGAAGAGAGTGTGTCTGTCTCCCGACGGTCTGTAAGAAGCCCCTTCCTGCTTAAAGTAGCCAGGCGGCTCCACGTCACTCGGACAGACACCTCTTTTCCATTACTGAACTTTTATTTGACATATCATTGTTATCAGAAATGTTGATCTATTAATATGAACCAAAACTACAACTCCCAGAATGCACTGTTGCACGCCGCACACTGCTGCACGCCGCACACTGCTGCACGCCACTCACTGCTGCACGCCACACACTGCTGCACGCCGCACACTGCTGCACGCCTCACACTGCTGCACGCCACACACTGCTGCACGCCGCACACTGCTGCACGCCGCACACTGGTGCACTCCACACACTGCTTTTATTCGAGTTTATGCTACTGACATTGTAAATGACAATGCCTTTTATTTGTTTTAAAACCAAAACATAAATAAAAGGCATTGTAATTTTACAATGCCAATAGCTCAAACTCTTATAAATGCGAGACCTATTGCATTGCAAATGCTTGTTTTAATAGCTCCAGCCACTTCATTAATTGAATGTACATAGTTGGATACAGGGGTTTTAAACTGATCGGGTGCTGCAATGATTAATCTGGTGGAATAAAAATTTGCAGAATACAGTTCTAACAAATGAAGTTTCCATTCCTCTTCTTTTATGGGTATAGGGAGAGATTTCACTCTAGTGCCACAGCATTCGGTGATTATTTCCCAGTACTTTTTGGAATTACTTTTTTGAGGCTGCCTCTTTTAACTGCATCCATGTACCATCTTCTTTTATTGTCTTAGGAAGTGTTTTTTCCTCTGTCTTTTCCTCTTTAAAAGGTTTATTAAATTGCTTTGCTCGAACGGAAAATTCAGGTACTGGGCCCTCACTAATGTATTTATTTCCCTATTTTTAGTAAGCAATGGGTTAACAAATGACCTCCGCTTAACTGGAGCATGTGTTAATTTATGAGATTTAGCCAGGAGACCTGTATTATGGGAGAAGGCTTCGAGTAAATCTAATTGGGTAGAACCACACTCGACCGATAATAAGTGCTGCTGATCTCTTATTAGTGCCGTTAAGTACGCTTTTATTTTAGCGGTCGCTTGCGTATTCCAGTGAATCCTACCATTTGTTACATTGAACCCTACTGAGTCGCCTTTAAAGTTCCAGGGGCCTACCTTAGCACAAGTGAATTCAAATTTAAAGCAAATCAGCATATGGTCACTGAAAGCATTTCCCAGGACTTCCATATTTGCAAGTTTACAGAAAAATCTGCAGAAACAATTAAATAATCTATAATAGATTTCCCAGTTGGTGCCTTTTGAGTGTAATTTGCTGGAATATCCTTGCCTAGCCTCCCATTGGCAATTATGAGATCTAGAATTCTCAAGCCTTCGAGTAATAAGACTCCTCTTGTGTCTGTTCTGCTTTTATTAGGAAATTGGGCAATGGGGATATTTAGGGCTTCGTTTTTTTCGATGTTGGAAAATACCCTTGTACTATGAGATGAGACTTTAGAGTTTATCACCAACTAATAATAGGGACCTGCAGTCTTCACTTTCCAAGGTGAAGGAGATAACAATGAATAGATCTTTTAATAAATAAGAATAGGATGCATCGGGAGGTAAATATGCATTTATGATCAACAAGGAATCGAAATGATCCTGGCCATCCTTATGATCTAACTTAATTGCCTGAATTAAGTTAGAAGCATGCAAAATTTCTTTAAATGACCAGCTAAGACTTGTACTTAGCAAAATAGCAATACCTCCTTTAGAGTGACCCCTATTCACAGGGAGCGCAGGCCGGCTCAGCACAATATAATCTTCAGTGGACCAGTTCTTTGTGATCCAAGTCTCTTGTAGACAAATTATATTGTTATTTTGCTCTTTCAAAAATGAGAGTTTGCTTTTGTTACTGCTTAAGCCGGCTTCGTTCCAGGATACCACATTAATATCCTTGCTATGAAGAGCTCCCACATTTTAGGCCTAGGGGTCTATTTGAATTAAGAACGCCTGCAACCCAACTCCATTTCTTATTTTCCGCCTCAGCAGGAGGCAAATACTGAGTATTTTTCTCTGTATGGAGCGAAACTCTCCTACCTTCTTTACTGAGGAAAACCTGCAAAATACTCTCTTTCTCCGAGAAAGGTCTGCCTCTTACGGAGGTTTCTAGATCGATGTTAGGCAGCTTATTTTGGGCCACTTTTTTTATGGGAACTCCACTTCCAGTATTAAAACATCAGTGCCACAACAGCGTAGTTTATCGCTGTGTGCCATTATCAGGTGGGAGATAGCTTTGGATACTATTGTTACTCTTGCACCCCTAGAATTATTATATTTCTGAACCTCAACCAAAGCGATATCATTGCTTTCAATCATCTGAAGGCCTGAAATTTCAGCAAAGCAACCTATTCATAAATAATTCATGGTAAAAATAAACGAAAAATCCAGGCTATAAGGGGCAGGATGTGAGCTATTAACTAGAGTGGATACCTCAGAAATATTTTCATTGGGGTTATAAATGACATTATTATCTAAAGAAGAAGCAAATAGAGACCATTGGGGTTCAAAATACACTGAGTGGTAGGGGGAACAATTATATCTAAAATCATTGCCTCTTGGGTAGATTTAATTAGTGCACTTGAGTTCAGAAGAGAGGAACCAGGACCTGATAGATTGAACTCTGTTTGTCCATCTTCTTTCTTCAGAACATTCGATTCCAGATTTGATGGAATGTTATGAATGAGGTTGGGGTTGAAGCGTAATCGTTTTGTCCTTTTTTTATTTATCCTTCGGCGTTTTTCCCTTTATTCCTTCTTCTTTTTCTTACTGGTGTTGTTACATTTGTTCTTGGTAGCCTTTTCCTTAATAGGAGGGGATCCGACTTTTAGTCCTTCCTCCATAGGCTGCTTAGAAGAATTCACAGCAGTCTTTTGGAAAATAGGGAAAACCTTCTGAATTGTACTTGAGTTTGTATTTTCCGTCTTAGCTTGCGGGTGGGACATAGGTACAACCACTGTAGCTGAAGACTCAGAATCGAAGAGCTGCAGTAAAGTAGAGGAATGTAACTTATCAAGTATATCTTCTTTTCTTTCATTTTGATTTTATTTTTTCTACTAAAGAAAGGCTTACCAGCCTGGATGCCAAACTCCTGCCCTTTAACATGTAGAAGAGAGTCTGTTTGAGTAGTATATAGCTTGTTGGAGTCTCCCCTGAAAGGAGGGGAATGGAGATCCCCTCCCTAGATTTAGAATACTGAGGGGAAGTGCACCAGCTTTGCCTGGCAATAATTTTTGTTCGGAGGCTATCAACTTTGTCAGGGCCAAAACAGAGTCCATTTTTGTCTCTGGATTATTGATTAAGGGAAGAAAGTTCGGGAATAGTTCAGGAGTTAATGAGCCCCGTGAATCTAATAAGCTTGTTCAACTAGGAGTACTACTAAACAGTTGCATTTTAACAGGATGATCCTTGGAGTAACGTGAAGTGACTGGAATAAGAATCCTGGACGATTCTAGATTGAAAACATGAGAACTCTTAGGAGACTGATCTAGATTAATATCAGGTAGTGTGAAATCTTACATTATATGTTCTCGCGCTTTGGACACTAGTTGAGATAATCTTTCGGGTTCAAAACCATGCTCCCCCGATTTTGGGCGGTAGTGTGGAGTGTACTATTGGCAATGGTTTTCCGGGAATAACTTTAGCCTCTACATGATCTTCATGTCCTTTTTGGGAAGACTCCAACATCCCTACTGATTTTAAACTTGTTAATTTTTTGAGAAAGAAGGAAGGGATGGTATTGAAACTCTTCAAAATGTTTATTTGCAGTGAGTTATGAGGATTAGCTCTAGTTTTTTTGCAAGCTTTTGTGTACACCAATCTTCCAGAGCGTAATTTTATTGCGGTCATATCTTAGTTCTTATATAACGAGTCCCTTAGCCAGGACGGCCAGCACAGCCAGAGAGGTATAGCTCCAATGTGCTGGTGCACCGATACTCCGCTTATGCAACGCCGAGCACCGAGTTTCCACTCTCCAATGCACAGCTCTTAATCTCGCAGTCTCATGAGCTCGGGCGGAATATTGAATTACTGACTGCCAGCATGAGGCTCTAGGGGCACAAGACCGTCTGTCTGAGGCACCTCTGTCACCTTCTAACTGCAATAAATTTCCCACAGGTCCAACAAGGCTGACAGGTCTTTTCTCAGAGGATGGTTTGCTGTTGCAATTTAAATTTTAATTTTAACAGAGGTTTTTACCAAATCCAGACAAAATCCAGAATCCTAGCAAAGTTGTGGCGTGGGTAGGGGACTAAGGCAGGGATTAAATGGGGAACAAACAGGATCCCAAACAGGATCTAAACTTGGCAAGATCTTAATGGTTTTAATTATTTTGATGGTTTTGGTGGTTTGGAAGTGGATCAGTGGTTCAGTAGCTTAAAGGCTTAACACAGGGTAGGGCAGAGCGAAGCCGAACTGCAGGATGGGCGCAAGGAGGGAGCAAGGAGGGACCATAAGATCTTCTCAGTTCTTCCTTAGCCCTGTATTTGCTCAAGCCCAAGCCCGACACCACCCCTCCTCCTCCTCCTCACCGCTCAGCTTCTGTTTTGCTTGCTTTGCCTGCCAATTAACTTTGCTGACTTTTTTTCACCACAGTTCACACTACTCCCCACAGCAAAGTCCTTGACTCTATCAGTCCGCAGGTCCGTAAGTTTTCTGTGGCTTAGTATCACTCTATACCCCCATGGTTAATTAGGAGCCTCACTTCTCTGGCCGCCCGCTGCTCTCTGCGCTGTGCCCGCCGCTCACCGTCCTCCGCCCTCAGGGACCGGCTGCCCTCAGAGACCGGCTGCCTCAGCTGGGAGTCTGCACCCTCGCAGACTCTGAACCAGTAAACGGCAACGGCAGCGGCCACGGGAACTTTTTCCGCAGCGCTGCGGGCGGGACACTTAGCTCTCGGCGGCACTCTGCGGCTCCCAGGCTCTCGGGCTCCCAGGCTCTCTGTTCACCACTCACCGCTTCTCATGAACACAGCGCACGGCACAACACAAGCTCCTCCTCCGGAAGTTCAATCCAGACAGAAAACAGATGGCCCCTGCGTGTTGCTGCTCGCTCCCGCAAGGTGGATGCCAGCACAAGCACAAGTGTAACAAAAGTGCAGACCGTTTTCTAAAGGTCATCTCCTAGAGCAGCGCTGCGCTAGGCTCAACCTAAAAACATGTGACCTAACTCTTAAGCTCATGTGAAATGGTGAAAAAATAACGTGTAAATGATGGTGTCATCTATCAACCATCTAAGCCCCATAATGTGAAAAGAAGTGAACATTTCCCTGTGAGTGTGGTGATTTAACTGTCAAAGGAAAGTTTGTTGTCGAACCAGATGCCCAGATGCTTGATCTTGGGCTTGGGCAGAGGTAATGGAGCAAGGCTATTGGGCCACAAGGCAGTAGACCAAATATTGGGCTGTTTACCTAAGATATGCACCTCAGTCTTCCTTGCGTTCAGTTTTAGACCGAGTTCAGCCACATGGCAACTTCTGAGGGACACAGACCAAGAGATGAGGCCATGTGATTGCTATTCTGCGAAAGAGTGGTGATAAGCTGAGTGTCATCCGCATATGAGACATTGGTAAACCCAAAGCGTTCAATGACCTCAGCCAGAGGGTGTACATAAACATTAAAAAGACCTAGACTCGGGTAAGATCTCTGAGGCACTCCTTGCCACAGAGAAGCAACCTTCTCCTCTGCGAAGATGTAGCATAATAGCCAGAACTGTTGACTGTGAACCAGGTTCGAGTTTTCGGCTGTGGTTCAACATTCTGTGATTCTGTGCAGGTCACTTAATATCCACAAGCCTAGGAAACAAAAATGAATGTGTCCTTGTGTATTGTAGCTGGTGCGCATTTAAAGTGCTCCAATACCTTCTGTTTGAGTTTGCGCGATATAAAGCTTCAAGAAAAAAATGTGTGGGTTAAAGGAAAGGGAGGACAGCGCGGAAAAGTAAAATATAAACCTGCAAGAAAAAGCAGGGGTGAAGGAAAGGGGAAACATCTCAATTTTTAGATATGCCAAACTGTGTTTTGTGATGGGGTGCACCAACTCCTAAAAAGTCATTCCACACCATACAGGGGTCGAATCCATTGGTAGCGGAGACTGGGAGAATCCTTGTTCTTCTGGAGTTGAAATTCTCGTAGCAGTAGTGGCAGCGCATACCTGCAGAATCGCCAGCTCTGGTTAAAGCAGTGTTGTTTTTTAAAAAAATCTGTAAAATTGAATCGTTTTAACTTGGGGGAATTGTTTTTAACTTGGTATCCTACCTTTGCACTTTGCTCCTTTACACAGCCGGTACCCGGTCCGCCACAGCTGATTGCTGATTTAAGCGGAGGGACGTGGCTCCTCCCCCTACCTTCCCTCACTTCCGGGGCAGAATCCTCTTAATCAGGATGCCAGACCGGACGCGCGCAGCGGGCACGCCAAAGGCAAGCCCGTCTGCGCCCATCCGCACCCGGTCGGGGCCAGGGGCCATAACCCCTGCATCTCGCCTTCCTCAACGAGAACAGTATGAGGCAGAAGAGCTACTCAGCCTAGCAGGCCCGATAAGGAATATATGTAAACACTCCATCTCACCCGCCAGCGACTGTCTCGAATGCCCTCACTGCAGATTTCTACTGACAGTAGACTCCCACACCTACTCTACCAAACCCAGAAAATAAAAAATGTTCCTGCTAAACTGCAGGTCTCTGCCCAAACATACGGAAGAAATCTCTATCCTTCTCGAAGAAGAAAGGCCAGAGGTCCTGTTTCTCACAGAAACATGGCTTACTCCTAGCTCTGACCCGGACCTCGTCCAGGCTCTCTCCCCGGTTATTCCATACAGAGGCTGGACCGGCCCACAGGGAAAGGGGGTGGGATAGCTGTTATCTATAAAGACTGTTTGACCTGTCGGATGACTAGCAGCCTTGTGCCAGACTGTGAGAACGCTGTTTTCTCCATCGAATTTTCCCCAGCACTCACTTTCTCGGGTATATTAATCTATCGGCCCCCGGGTCCCTCCATGGAATTTTGTAACTCCCTACCCGATCTGACAGCAAATCTGGCTAGCACTTCGGCCAATTTCACTTTAATGGAGGACTTCAACCTCCACTTTGATGACCCTCTACAGACGTCGTCAACCGAAATTACAGAGGATCTTGCGGCCTATCAGCTCATACAAAAAGTGTGTGAGCCCACCCACATAAAAGGGCATCTACTAGATCCCATCTTCTCAAACTTGGAGGACCTAATGGGAGAGAAACCTGCCCCTGTCCCATGGTCAGATCACTTTCTCATACCTTTTACCTGGGCACCGTCCCCCATGGTTCTACACACAAAACCCATCTACTCAACATTACGTCCCTGGCCTAAATTGTCAATTGAACACTGGACCACAATATTAGAATTAACTAGACCGGTGTCTTCTCCGGATGCTGTAACGGCCAATGAAAACCTTAACAACTGGCTCCAAGAATCACTAGATTCGCTCATTCACGTAAAAAGCATTCAATCTAAGATATAAAGTAACCGGAAACCATGGTACTCAGCCAAACTTCGGGGCCTAAAACAAACCTGTAAAAAGCTTGAGAGAGACTGGAGGAAAAACTTCTCTATTGATAGGAAAATTTAATATAGAGAAGTCATCAATATTTACAAAGCCGAAATCAAAGTAGCCGAGGCAGCCTTCTACGAAAATAAAATCTTATCAGCAACCAACTCCGCCCGTGAGATCTTTAGCATTGCCAAAACTCTCTCCAGAGTTCCCCCTCCTCCAGTTATCCCTGACACCTCAGGTGCACGTTGTAACAACTTAGCGGAGTTCTTTTTCAATAAAATTGAAACTATTTTCACCTCATTTCCCCCTATTAAAGATTGTACATTTTCCCTCCACACTCATAGCTATCAGCCTATTTTGGGAACTATCCCAGTGATGGAAATGCCAGTACTAGAAAGCCTCCTGACTCAGGTAAAAAGTGGGTCGCCCAAAGATCCAGCCCCTTTAAAGATACTGAGGCAGGTGGCAGGAGTTGTTTCCCCTGTCGTCTTAGAGTTGATTGATACCTCATTCTCTACTGGAGTGGTCCCTCCCCTATGGCAGGAAGCTATGGTAAAGGCACTTTACAAAAAACCTAGCCTTGATCCTTCTAATTTGTGAAACTACCGCCCCATATCATTGCTCCCAGGGGTCAGCAAAATTGCTGAAAAATATTTCAAATCAGTACTGTCCTCTTTCCTAGAGACCCACAAACTTCTCCACCGGTCCCAGACATGCTTCTGACCTCTCGAAACGGCTTTGCTATCAGTCGTGGAAGAGTCAAGAAAGATAGTGAACTCCGGAGGCACCGCTGTGGTCCTTCTCTTGGACCTCAGCGCTGCCTTCGACACAGTAAACCATCATATCCTGGTCCATAGACTCAAAAAACTGGGAGTTACCGGAACTGCTCTGCCATGGCTACAGTCTTTCCTGAGTAACAGATCCTTCCAGGTCTTTGACAACGAGGTGAACTCTAAGCAGATGCCCCTTTGTTGTGGAGTACCGCAGGGATCTTCCCTGAGCCCCACCTTATTCAACGTATACACATGCTCCCTAGCAGAGGTGGCATCACCTTTTGGAGTACACATAGTCACCTCCGTATATGACACACAACTTGTGATTGGGCTTAATAGAGCCGAAAGTTCCCCCTCAGTCTGTGCCCATGCTTAGAAGAAATTGCCAACTGGATGAATGAGTCCTTCCTGAAATTGAATGGGGGAAAAAGCGAAGTAATGATCTTGGGCAATCACTCCCCCCTTGATCTAAACTCAATCTGGCTAACCACTCCCGGCTCAGCCCCCACCCCTAAGACCCAGTTAAAAAGCCTGGGTGTCTGGATCGACCAAAACGTCACATTTAAAGACAAAGCACCGAAGACGGCGGCCACATGCTATGGTATCCTGAAAATGATCGGGAAGGTTCTTCCCCTCCTTCTTTTCCAGGCAAGAAAAATCATGGTCCAGACCCTTATCCTGTCCCGGTTGGACTACGGGAACGCCCTTTATCTGGGTGCTCCTGCCGCTACCCTCTCCAAATTTCAGATTATACAAAACTGGGCAGCTAGACTTCTACTAGGCACTCCTACACATCATTCAGCCAAACATGCTCGGAAATCACTCCACTGGCTACCCGTCTGGGAGAGAATTAACTTTAAAGCTTTATGCATTATCCACAAGTCTATAACTGGAACAGTTCCCGCCATTCTTCACAGCACCATTCAGTCCTACCGGCCCAACAGAAGTCTTCGTTCGGAGACTATAAACCTTGTTACTGTCCCCAGGATCAGGAAAGCCAGAAGTGGGGGTCGGCAATTCTCTTTTAACGCGGCCAAGCTCTGGAACTCCCTCTCTTCCCATCTACGTAAAGAAACCAACGACCTAGCCTTCCGTAAATTGCTAAAAATTTTGCTATTCCCTTAGTTGGTGAAACTCTCTACTTCTGCTGCTACCAGCGCTGGGATGCCTCTGGGTAGCCATGCGCTATATAAATGTCTTTTCAATTCAATTCAATTCATTGTCAGTTTGTGTTAGAAGATTATGTGGTTTCTAGGTGATGTCTTTAAAAAGTTAATCATACTTGCGAAAGCAAAGACTTTGCTCTTTCCCAATCAAAATGGAGTTGACAGTAAGTAATTTCTAGTGAATTTGATATACAAAGCGGTAGTTATGGAGGAAGTGCTCTCTATAATTGACTATACCTTACATAATGTATTTGCAGAATGTGCTCCAGTATGTACCTTTGTACCCTCACTTCCCTCTTGCCGGGGCTTGGTTCCTTCATATCACTTGCCCTTTACAATTCGATTTTTGACAGCACGTACAATTTTCGTACTGTGATAAATGGCGAGAAAACCCCATGCCAGAAACTGTTCTAGCACCACTGTGTGCAGATGGAATAACTGACACTTTGCGTCAATGTGAGCGTAACAGGCAAAAATAAATACTGTTAACCAATTAATTAATCACAAAAAGCAACTCTAACTGCGAGTCATTCACAATGAAGGCACTGACAGGATTGCTGGTTCAGTCTTCTCTCCCATTTGCTCTTCAGTACAATGTATGCACGTCTCTCGCTTTTGCCACGCCCTGTACACTAGTCACACTGAAACTCGGAAAGGTGAATGAATGAGTTCCATTCAAACTACCTAAATGATGAAACTGGCCTATGACTACGCGTTTCTCCTCAAGAGTGAACGACAAACAGTTGTTTGTTTTTGTATTCAGGCCAACATATCATTGCTTCTATTGGTGCATTCAGTCCAAAATCTAATTTTGATTATTGCAAGCCGTGATAATTAATGAAAGACTGCCAAAGTAATTTCTTTTTAATCTAAGATGTCCCTTTGACAATAATTATCTGATATTTTCAAAAAGGGCACTCTGTGAGAGGATTCAAAAATGCGAATATATACGCACAACTGCTTTATATAATCGGATTCAGGAAACACATAAAATAAGCACTTTGTTGCAAAGCAAACGAGTCAGTAGCCACATCATGAATCTATTGCTGTATTTAAACATAAATCTCAGAAGCAAACAATTCATCACATGGGACATTCATTCATTGTCACATTCTACAAGGAGTAAATATAGCCCCCAAATCGGGTGGCATGTGGATATTCATGTTTATAGTGTCAGATATTTAAAATTAAAAAAACAAGAGTGGATCTTGGAAGGTATTTCAATTAAATTGTTTTAGGATAGACTGCAGATACACTCAGTGCATGTGCAAAAGTAAATAAAAAAAGTACCTGCTAGCCACTGACAGGAAACTGGCTACAGGAAGCAGTACTTAGTCCAAGCTCCACAGCCTGGGCAAACAATAGAAAAATCTGAAATGTAGGAAGAAGCTTGAGGCCCATAGAAGCTGCTGACCAATAGGAAGCAAGGAAACGAGACTCTCGTGAGAGCCAGCCAATGGTATGTAAAGTGACGTGGAAGCCACTTGGGAGCCAACCAGTGGTAAGTAGAGGTACTTAATGGGTGGGCTCTAAACCCCTTTTAAGATTTTTTTTTTAATGTCATAGATTTTGCAAGCACATCACAAGCGCTGTGCAGGCTAAACCTAAAAACCCGCACTGTCAGCCTCATCTATGGACCAAATCAGTTTGTGGTGTCCCTTTAGCTTGTGGGGCTAGAGTCTGGTGGATACAGTGTTAATTATGGCACCGTATCAATGTAAACTTCAAATTAGAAAACATTTTGCTGTGTGTTTTTCTGTCCATAGCTTCTTTTTGGACATTAAAACAATACCTAAATCCCTCGATCAGCAACTGCAGTCACATTTCAGTGTGGTGCTCTGTGATGAGTGTATTGCCAATATAAAACTAATTGCCTACTTGACTGCATCCAAGTCCAGCGGTGTCTCTGCCACAGCATTAGTGACAGGTTTCAATGTCCCAAAACTCTACGTCAGGTGAGCTGCTGGAGTCCGAAGTGTATGGATTAAACTGCCCAGTTGGTACATTATATCCAGTCTGACTTAGTTGTATCTGTGCCTAGTTATTAAGCCATGCAGGTCCCTTACAAAAGTTAACACCTGCTTGGGTGCACGCAGCCAGTTTTGTACCCCATGCTAAAATTACACATTTTGATAGACCTTTAAAAGGGATTGAATGGGTTGGCAGGTGCGTAGGTTGAAATCAACTTTGTTCTTCTCAGGCAGCTCTGCCAAAAGTGGCAAGGGTCTGCAACTCGTTTGAAAGGAGCATCACTCTTGAATACCTCAACTAAGGTCATAGGCCACACAACACACTTAAACAGCAATACTTGAGTTGTGTACATCAGATATCTGTTTTGATGCGCATTGGCTTTGGCCTGCAAAATACTAAAACTCAGTCTGACATTCCAAGATTGTCCTCCCTCCCCTTCACCGTAGCCAGTTGTAGGGTTGTCCAAGGCCATTTTTCTTTTGACATCACTGTATTTGGCCACTAAAGAAGGATATTGTTCCCTGGCAAATGGCAAATTGAGTATCACCGAACATTTTGGAAGTGATAATGAAGATAAGGTAATATCACAAACATTTTGAGGAAATTAGAGGAATTAAGGTCCAAAGAATTATCCTGCTGCTGGTAGGGATTGCGGAGGTGGAGAAGCGACACGCAATCCTTGATGAATATGTTACTACAGGTAACTGTCTACCTTGCTATATCCCGGGGGTTCTTTAGCTTTAAAGTCTGGGTATTACCAATTCCCTCCTGAAACAAACAACTACTTTTTATTCTTTACACAACTATAAGAGATGAACGCATTTTCGCCCACTTGAATTTGCGATTAGTATATCAGTAGGGATTCATTCCTAGACTGTAGCCCAAACCTACATAGCATATCAGTTTGGCTCTGAAATATGTCGATGATGAATCGATGTAGGAGATATTAAGGCTCAAATACATCAAACTTAACTAATTTTATACTTTCCCAAAGACTACCAAATATTTTAGGATTATTCCTTTAGGCAATTTTAACCTCCCCCCCCCCCCCCCATTCAGTCTTAAGCACGCCCTCATAAGAGGTTGAGCCCACAATGGATGAACATCACCAGGGTGTGACCCAGTGATAAAGCATGCAAAACTAGCGAGTGAGGGTCTCATAAATGGAAGAGAGGACGTTTGCCTTCTTTCTTCGGTACACAAAAATCCGAATTTAGGATGGTTTTGTTGAACCCGGTAGATTTCATTGTGTGATGAGGTAACAACACCACTTAGTGAAGAATATCCAGGTGATGGGCGCTTCTTCCAGGAGATCACTGAATGACATACAGCTCCCTGGAAAAACAAAACTCTTCACCATCTCCACATCCCTAAAAGGGGCTTCCGCCTAAGAACCGCGGACTTTGGCAGTGGCAAATAGTGTTCAACAAATCGTGACCAGCAAAAGCTGTGTCTCTGCTGTCAAAGGAAGGTTCTGCACTGAACTGAAGCTGCCATTCAACAGATCATGCTATGCTTCTTCGTTGTGTCTGCCATTTTGCAACGTATTCACTTCCTGCCCAAGCCTGTGTCTGCACCGCAGATCATCACATAGGCAGTGACGTGAACAGATTCAGATCTGGGTGGAGATGTTATTACATCTGAGGTCTGGGTCGAGCCGTGAGTACCCCAAAGCGATTCCCAGAGGGTACAGGGTGTCACCTTGATCAGTGCCATCAAGCACACATTTATGAGGAGATTAGGCATCCGGATAAGGTGGTCATCATTTTCACTGACACAAAAGTGTCATGCTTTGGCTCAAGCACAGGATTGAGTTGGACATTTAAGTGACTTCTGGGGCCATGGTGCTGCATGAGGGTATCCTCACACCTTCACATGCAAGGTGGAACCTTCTAATACTGGCCCCGGCCTTCAATAGTATTTAGACGGGAGAGCGGGTTTGGAGTTCACAGAGAAGCTGCCAACTTCTGTGGGCTCAGGTCAGACCTCCTCAGGAGATGGTGGTTCTAAAGCGAGACACAGCATCTGTAAGACAGGGTGGTCATGTTTTCTGGGAGAAGATACATACTTTCACTATCTGACTTGATTTAGAGTTAATATGTGAAATATGTTTAATGTTTACCTCGTTCCATTCTGGTTTGATTTGTACCATACTAAAACCAATCCTCTCTTCCCGGGGACTTTCTTAACAACACTCTATCTCCTAATCACTCAGCATGCAAAGAAAGGATTTCATATAACTGGGCATTTTTGTCTTCTAAATAAATGAAAAATATTTTCGACAAGTATGATTTTCTATTTTGCCTCGTGTATCCGAGCTCCATTCTGTGTTGTTTCCTTCTTTGCTGGGTGCTGGAATACAAAGTTAGAATAGTCTCTATTAACTCTTACTGCTGCGATGCTCATTACGGGTCCTGCATTTCAGTGATGCTGCAATGGTGGAGTTTCCTGTACTGAGGGGTGCGTTAAATACAGGTTGAGGTGTTAATTTTTGCCCTCAGTGAGGAGTAACTCTGGGGTGCGGTATTTCTGCTGATTCTCCCTCGTTTTAGACATTCTCCCCCATTTAATTTCCACCTGTTTTTCACAGGCAAAACGTGTCCTGGCAAAAGCCCAGAGATGCTGTGTTTTTTTCACACTCTCTGTAAATCCCCATCCGGCTGCTAACTTTTGTTAGCAACAGAATCAGGATTTACCCTAAACACAACTCGTAATGAGGCTGTTATGTGTACTGTTAGCCAAGGCTACTTCGTCATTGTTTACACCGAATCCAGTACCAGTTCAGCTCGGCTGTGTCATGTTTCCAGCCCTACCATAACTGTGCATACATGACGGAGCAGCATGTGGGCGCAGAGGCTAGAGCCATCCTGGGTGATCAGTCCTTGGATTACAGCACGGATATTCACAAAGGGTCAGAAAAGCAGTCGAAAATGTGTTTGATTTTAACTGGAGATGATGAGCCTGGAAGATGCTGATTGGGGGCCATTTTACAACAAGCGCGTCTCTTTCGCAGAGGGACCCGCTTCCATTTTCTGCGTTGAAAGAAAATGTAGCCTCTTCCTCGCTGAGACTGCCAGTGAATCATCTGTGAGAGGACATGGGAGACCCAGCAGTTTATTGTAAATTTGCATTATTTTAATTTTACTCTGTCACTGAATGAATAGCAAAAGTGTCTGGTTAAAGAGGAAGCCACTGAAAGTACCTGGCTTTACTACTACCCCAAGATGCTAACCCCAGCCAAAGTGCCGCCACCTCGTTAGAATAGCAAACCCCCATCTTGGATGGGATCGCACTGCTGCATGGAGGACAAATGCAGGCAAGAATTTACCATATGATTTCAGCCCTTCTTCAAAAGTTAAACCACCTGGACTGACTGACACAGGGGAATCGATGAAAAAAAGTAATGGGGTAGTGGAAGTAGCAATATTCATCTTTGAAGCCCCCCTTACCCGCCACACACAAGTGAATTATTAGAAAAGAGGCAACAATGGGTTCATTCGTTTATCCAGTTACTATGGAGGGGAAGAAGAACGAAATGGGAAGCCTGCTGAGTCCACAGTATTAGGTAGGATGGTGTGCCCAGAAGGCAGGATCCACAAATTCGCCGATTACTTCTTGGTGCAGAATGCCTGACGTGTAGTGTACAACGATACTTCTGACTCCGGCAATGCTGGAAATACCGCTAGTTAGTGTTGTCATAGGCCTTGCTGCATTTTAAATTCTATGGTTTAGGACCATGGGAAAGACGGGAATAACTTGGACTAAGTTCAGGAAATAGCAATGTTTAGTCACAATAGTGAGGTATAACTTCGAATTCGTGGCAAGTTTAGGAATAATATGTTTTGATTGCTTGCAGTAATTCTTTTTTAATAATGCCAGACGTTGTTCCCCTATATTCCGTGTCATTTGAAGAATCCAGTTAACATTTGCCCTAATAAAAGAATGTCAGATTGCCTCAGATGTTTGTTGGTTGTTAGAACACTCTAGTGTAAATCGTTGTGGTACATGGAAAGGGGTTTTATTTTAAGATGGCGTTGTCGTCTGTGATCTGGGCTGAGACTACCATCCCATTTACCATGAAGAAGAAACACTGCCAGATGGTTTTACATTTTGTTTTTCTAACCCAAGTAAATCTTGTTTTACCTAGTGATAAATCGTTCAGCCCCTCGCTTTCATAGTCCTCTGTTAATAGATTCTCGTTTTTTACTGCCGGGGGTATTAGTCCAAACCCCAAAAAATTAGCCACTTTATGGAATGACTATAAGTAACAAGCATTCCTTGTTGAAACCACCTTTACCTTTACTGTACATTTTCTTAACTTTACTTCATTTAGGTGGAGTCGTTTAACTCTTTAAGTTGATGGCACTCTGTATTGTTTATAAGTTAAGATTCGCTCACTTAAGTGTTGGTTATAGCATTTTTTGGTCGAGCCTACCAAACAGCGCAGCTGTCTGGTTGAGAAAGACATATTGTGGGCTTACCAAGAAAAACAGGGGCTTGATAAATGCCCATTGCTTAACATTAGTTGGCCTTCCTATCACTTTAATTTGCCAGAGGTTCAGCACTCCACTAGAGTGCATGTGATTTCCACCTATCTCCCTTGTATACATCTCTCACCCTGTGTCTGTGTTGCTCACTGTTGGCTGTGTACTTCTGCCGTGCCCTCCATGTTGCAGTTGCTTTCAGTCGCCACCCCTGCTTTCTCGCCCTCCCGCACCCTGTTGCTCTCCCCTGTTAACTCTTCTCTCTAACCCGACCCTCTGTGATGCTCCCATCTTTACTGCCTTCCGTTTTGCTTGCCCCCATCCTCGCTCCCCTTCATTGTCGCCTGTTGCTTCTCCTCCCTGCCTGCGCCCTCCGTTCTCCTTCTGCCTCCCCACCCTCTGTTGGTTCTCCTTCCAAACCCACTTGTTGCTTCCCCCCATCTGAGACCTCCATGTCACCCCACCACGCCTTAAGTATTGTTCATTTCATGCGTTCTTCAAATAAATATTTTAGCACAGATTTTCTTTTAATTTGCTGATCCAGTTCGTATCAGCAACAACAAAATAGGGGAGGGGGTACTGGCAGTGTGGTGCACGTTCCTACAAAATGACCCAGCCAGCTGCTTCGTAGGTTTTTGTTTCTTAGTCATGCTGTCTAGTATCGGGGATGCTGTACAGCATGGCAAAAAACATTGCTAATATGTCTCAATGGGAAGACCTATTGGCTTTGACAATGTTTGTTGTATATTTAGCAGCAGATGGTGGCAGGTGGAAACATAAACCAGCAAATGAGTATGAGAGTAAGTGTTCTATGACTATACATTGACCACAGTGAGTCTCTTGTTCCAAAGTCTTTAAGGTCAAGAGTGATGAGAGAGAGGCTCGACCTCACAGCCTACGCAGTAAAAGTAATTTTAGGGTGGGTTTAAGGGTGTTGGCCCGGGCTGCTGCTGTGGGCTCGGCTGGGCAGTGTCTGGAGTCTTATCTCCGGCACGCCCGAGTTGTTCACCGGTCTTTAAAGACCATTTGCATATACACATACCTTTGTAAATTGATTACCAAGGCTTAGTTTTATTTCTGATTCCAGTACCCCCTGTGCCCCCATTCTGCCTATTCCTTAAATTTGGATTTCACTTTTACTGCCATAGTGTGAGAATGCATTTCATGAAAAGAAATATAAAGTAGGGTTGCCAAAAGAAAATACCAGCCATTTGTTGTTTAAAGAGCCTGCAGTTGACACTAAATAGGGTTATACATAAAATAATATGTATTCATTTGTAATTTGACTTTTCTGTCTTTGTTCCCTTTAATTATCAGTCATGGATCATTCAGGCAGCCCTAGAACACAATTAAAAATGCTTTCTGTTTATATTTGCTCTTCCAAGTATGCACAGATAAGTGCTGAAAATAGGCGTTAGGTGACTGCTTATTTTTTGTAATGTCTGGGACATCAATATAATGAGATGGCAGCCCTAATCACAAGACTGTAAGTTTATTGCAGGATTAGCACAATATTTATTTCCTCCACCCTCGATCCCTGAACAGGGCCAGACTGGGAATGCAAACTGGCCTTGGCAATTGAGTCGGACCAGCCACGGGGATGGAGGGTGGTGTCTGGGCGGGTTGGGGGGGGGGTGGGGGAGTGCATGTGAAAACACTGCAGCTGCTTTTGGTATAGGGGGCCGATATTGCAGCACTGCTGCAAAACTGCCCCCCCTGTACCAAATACGTCCCCCACTGGTCCAAAACCGGCCCCCACGCTTCCGGCCCACCACGAAAACACCTGGTGCCCGCTACGGCCAGTCTGGCCCTGTGCCTGAATAATGCCATAATAGCAATAGTTCAACTTATATCTGAAACCCTATGCCAGCCCTAAATAACATGCTGAGTTACTTCTAGTGAATGCACCCTGCATTCAGACAACTAACTCCTCATTCTTGCCCTTCACTTTCACACTCACCCTGAACTCATAGCGATCACAATGCACTCACACTGGTCACCATGCACTCACACTATTCACCCTGCACTCACAATTACCACACAGCACGTATGCCACTCGCCATGAACTCACAACGTTCTCCCTCCACTTACCCTGCAGTTACATGAGCACACCACTCACTCTGCACTCAGTGATCACTTTGCACTCACAATGCACTTGCGCTGATCACCCTGTACCTCACCATGCAGTCACACAAGCACACTTCTCACCCTGCCCTCATGGGACACTTCACGTAACTGTCCCCCTCACTGCTAACTTTCCAATCTCACTCAAACAAGCCCATCACTAACCATACATCCATTCGTCCCACTCTGCACTTACATCCATACCCTAATTCATATGGTAATCTCACTCACCCTGCAGTCACTCCTCTCACCCTACTCTCACACTGTTGCATCGCTCACCATGCACTCACATGGGCACTCCTTTCACCAACACATCGCAGAGGGTTAATGTGCCTGCTACAAAGAACGTGTACCATGCAAATCACAGAACTGAGTATGAGTAAACTACGAGTAGCCCTAAAAAAACATGAAATGTTTGTCATAAAGGGGCTTTAGATAGATGAGGTGCATTTTTGGCGAGTAGAAGTAAGGTAATTCATGGTGAAGAAGGAAATGGGGGAGGGGTGCCAAAAAAAGATGGTTGCAATGTGCGCGACCAGTGCTAGGGCCCCGGACAGTGGCGGTACGTCCATTAAGGCGTTTGGGTGTTGCCTCACTATTGAGGCAGGCATTCAATTTCAAACAAGCGTTGCGCATGCCGTCTCTCACTTTTTAAAAATCTATCCCGGGCCGGCCCGAGGCAGTCAGCTCTGAAGGGGGCGGGTCAGCAGGAGTTCTGTCAGTGATTTGTTGTAATCAATATCAGGTCGGCGGAGCAGGAGCGTACAGCAAGAGTGCGCATGTTCTGTTTAGGGCTGGCCATTTTTCCGACCAGCCCAAACATGCGCACTAGGCTGCACTGTGAAGAGCAAGGGTTGTTCCATGCCGCAGCCCCCGGTCTCCTAATGAGCGGTGACTATCACTGCTCAAGCCAATCCTGGCGCTGCTAGAGCAGCGTCTGGGTTGGCTGAGAGGCACGTGGCGGTTGCCAGGTGGCCCAGGCCGCGCTCTCCGCAGTGAGCATTGTTTGTGAGGCGCCACGCGTGGGAGGCACTAACACGGTGTATGACCCATCACTGTCATGGCTTATTGTGCAGCCATGCAGTGATTGGCCATTTCGACCGTTGCTGGGCTGTTCAGTCAGCCTGGCTGTCAGTCCCTCCCACTCAGGGTCAGTGGGAGCGAGCGTGACGTGACGGTCCGGACTCCGGAGCCTTGATGTCTGAGAGTGATCAGTGGTCACGAAGATCAAGTCGACCTCACCCCGGTCGAAGTGGTCGACTCCACCCTCCGTGGACTCTGGCATCGATCTTGAACGGCATAAAGTGGGTTGGTGTGATGGATGTCAGGATTTGTAATTGAAATAGCTAGTTACTGCGGACTGCGGAGGCAGGCAGTCAGTGCATCAGGTCTCTGTTTTAAACGCAATACGCAAATACAAATTGCAATGCTTTCTGTCTTAGTGTCTTTGCTGCAGATCAGGCACTGATCTGCAGCGAAGACACTAAGACAGTATACTGCACCAGAGCGTAGTAGTCTGAGTCTCTTTATTTTTGGTGGCATACTCAGTATTGTATTATATAGCGTGACCGAAGAATTGAGCGCACAGTACTTACTATACTCCGCATCCTCCTTTGTGTGCACACGTTCTAAGGAAAATATAAACAAAGAGGGGGGGACCCAGGAGCTAATAAAGGTCCAGTATCCATGCTCCATATGTCAATATCAAAACCAAAGGGGGGATACTGTTCCTATAGCATGGTGCAAATAGTCACCATTGCATCAAGGTGCAAAAAGTCACCTATTGATTAAAAAGGAAAATTGAAGGAAGAAAAGGAAAGGGAGAGAAATCCTAGATAAGACGGACCCACCAGTGAAGTGAAAGGACACATATAGTCCTCTGTTGCCCTCACACACCCCAAGGAGTGTCATGCTTCATCATCGGGCGTTTGCTCCTCGTGGGGCCGGCGCTGCAATTCCCCACGGGTCCCCCGAAGGGTCTCTTTGTCGGAGATCTTTTAGGACTGCCGGATGGTGCATGCGGGTGTGTGGGGTGGGGGTCTAATGAGGGTCAAGGTAGTGCGTGCATAGTGATGAGTCGGTGTATAAAGGGTAAACGTGCAGCAATTATTAAGATTGTATACCCTTCACAGACTAGACTACTGTGTAAAATATTGCCCCTGCAGCGCATTATGCCTGGCTGTGAGCAAGGTCGTAGGTCAACATGTTTCGCGCCTTTGTTGCCTTAGTGGTCGTTGGCGCTTCCTCAGGACCGAAACTGTGAGGTGCACGTGAAATAATTAAAATACCCTCTAAATAAGACAGGGCAGGCAGTGAGCCTGAGTACCTATGAACTGGCTGCAACTGCATGATGTATACCGCTCCTGGTTGATGCCTAGGAAAAGAAACCATAATAGATCACAGGAAATGAGCATCAGTAACAACTTGATGCTACAGGGTCTACCACAGTTGTGTGTATAATAGTTACATAGAAAAACAGAGAGCACCTGAGACATAACAGTAAAACATAGATACTCAATGGAACCCATGTCTAAGGGTGGGTGACTGACAAGGTCTAATTGAGACACCAGAAGTACGTGGACCGTGTCCTATCAAAGTAATCATAATAAGCAAAAGTGTTCTGGCAACGTAGAATTAATATGTAACGTATTCTGGCTGCACACCGTTAAAAGACTGGCCAATTAGTGCTCCAATGAGAATAAAGTAACGTGTATGCTCGATGTCAAAACACTAATGGAAACTATTGGGTCTCCACGGGCACATACCTCCCACTGACAGCAGTAATTCTTCTCTCGCTCGAGCTATGGACGCCCGCACAATGTCGGGCTGGAAAGCAATTAGAAAGTGGGCATGAAAAGATGTAGAATACATGCTCGTGCGCCAACGCTACTCCCTACTAGGTTAAGGAACTTACAATTTTTGCCGGGATGTTGACTCCTGTCCACCTACCCCGTCCCTGCGACTGCCAGTTTATGAGCCAAAAGGTAGTGGGACGCGGTACTAATAAGGAGGAGTATGGGCGGTTACCCTTTCCGGGATATCCTGAGGGAGTGGGGAGAGGTGCGCATGCGTAAGGGGAGGAATACAGTGCGCATGTGCTATAATGTGGGAGACTACTTTCCACGCCCTGCGCAGAACCTTGCTGAGGAATTAACTAGTTAGATGCCGGTGTGGACGGTACGTCCACTTCAATTTATTACCAGCAATTCCTCAAATTAAAGGCATGGTGTTCTAGAGATGCCCCATAACTAATCACTTGTTAACTGATCACTGTATGCATAACACCCGTCCAATTGGACATATTATGTACTCCCTCAGCCTATCCATGTAATAAAGGAGGCTGTGATGGGGGTGCCAGTACGTGATAGTTCAAGGAGGAGATTTTATCATTGTAACGTTTATAAGAAGAGGCGAGGCTCAGTGAAATGTCACTGGAGTTGCGGACTCCGCATCCCTCATGCCTCCTGTCTTAAAGGCGTCATTGAACAGATAGCAAACCCACTATCAATAAGTTAGTACCTCAAGTGCTCATAGAAAGGAAAAGCAAGTAAAAAGCGACTATAGAAGGGTCCTCGGCTGAACCGCCGTACATTATCAATATAAACAAAGAGGGGGGGACCGAGGAGCTAATAAAGGTCCAGTATCCATGCTCCATATGTCAATATCAAAACCAAAGGGGGGATACTGTTCCTATAGCATGGTGCAAATAGTCACCATTGCATCAAGGTGCAAAAAGTCACCTATTGATTAAAAAGGAAAATTGAAGGAAGAAAAGGAAAGGGAGAGAAATCCTAGATAAGAGGGACCCACAGGGCGTGGAAAGTAGTCTCCCACATTATAGCACATGCGCACTGTATTCCTCCCCTTACGCATGCGCACCTCTCCCCACTCCCTCAGGATATCCCGGAAAGGGTAACCGCCCATACTCCTCCTTATTAGTACCGCGTCCCACTACCTTTTGGCTCATAAACTGGCAGTCGCAGGGACGGGGTAGGTGGACAGGAGTCAACATCCCGGCAAAAATTGTAAGTTCCTTAACCTAGTAGGGAGTAGCGTTGGCGCACGAGCATGTATTCTACATCTTTTCATGCCCACTTTCTAATTGCTTTCCAGCCCGACATTGTGCGGGCGTCCATAGCTCGAGCGAGAGAAGAATTACTGCTGTCAGTGGGAGGTATGTGCCCGTGGAGACCCAATAGTTTCCATTAGTGTTTTGACATCGAGCATACACGTTACTTTATTCTCATTGGAGCACTAATTAGCCAGTCTTTTAACGGTGTGCAGCCAGAACACGTTACATATTAATTCTACGTTGCCAGAACACTTTTGCTTATTATGATTACTTTGATAGGACACGGTCCACGTACTTCTGGTGTCTCAATTAGACCTTGTCAGTCACCCACCCTTAGACATGGGTTCCATTGAGTATCTATGTTTTACTGTTATGTCTCAGGTGCTCTCTGTTTTTCTATGTAACTATTATACACACAACTGTGGTAGACCCTGTAGCATCAAGTTGTTACTGATGCTCATTTCCTGTGATCTATTATGGTTTCTTTTCCTAGGCATCAACCAGGAGCGGTATACATCATGCAGTTGCAGCCAGTTCATAGGTACTCAGGCTCACTGCCTGCCCTGTCTTATTTAGAGGGTATTTTAATTATTTCACGTGCACCTCACAGTTTCGGTCCTGAGGAAGCGCCAACGACCACTAAGGCAACAAAGGCGCGAAACATGTTGACCTACGACCTTGCTCACACCCAGGCATAATGCGCTGCAGGGGCAATATTTTACACAGTAGTCTAGTCTGTGAAGGGTATACAATCTTAATAATTGCTGCATGTTTACCCTTTATACACCGACTCATCACTATGCACGCACTACCTTGACCCTCATTAGACCCCCACCCCACACACCCGCATGCACCATCCGGCAGTCCTAAAAGATCTCCGACAAAGAGACCCTTCGGGGGACCCGTGGGGAATTGCAGCGCCGGCCCCACGAGGAGCAAACGCCCGATGATAAAGCATGACACTCCTTGGGGTGTGTGAGGGCAACAGAGGACTATATGTGTCCTTTCACTTCACTGGTGGGTCCCTCTTATCTAGGATTTCTCTCCCTTTCCTTTTCTTCCTTCAATTTTCCTTTTTAATCAATAGGTGACTTTTTGCACCTTGATGCAATGGTGACTATTTGCACCATGCTATAGGAACAGTATCCCCCCTTTGGTTTTGATATTGACATATGGAGCATGGATACTGGACCTTTATTAGCTCCTGGGTCCCCCCCTCTTTGTTTATATTGATAATGTACGGCGGTTCAGCCGAGGACCCTTCTATAGTCGCTTTTTACTTGCTTTTCCTTTCTATGAGCACTTGAGGTACTAACTTATTGATAGTGGGTTTGCTATCTGTTCAATGACGCCTTTAAGACAGGAGGCATGAGGGATGCGGAGTCCGCAACTCCAGTGACATTTCACTGAGCCTCGCCTCTCCTTATAAACGTTACAATGATAAAATCTCCTCCTTGAACTATCACGTACTGGCACCCCCATCACAGCCTCCTTTATTACATGGATAGGCTGAGGGAGTACATAATATGTCCAATTGGACGGGTGTTATGCATACAGTGATCAGTTAACAAGTGATTATTTATGGGGCATCTCTAGAACACCATGCCTTTAATTTGAGGAATTGCTGGTAATAAATTGAAGTGGACGTACCGTCCACACCGGCATCTAACTAGTTAATTCCTCAGCAAGGTTCTGCGCAGGGCGTGGAAAGTAGTCTCCCACATTAAAGCACATGCGCACTGTATTCCTCCCCTTACGCATGCGCACCTCTCCCCACTCCCTCAGGATATCCCGGAAAGGGTAACCGGCCATACTCCTCCTTATTAGTACCGCGTCCCACTACCTTTTGGCTCATAAACTGGCAGTCGCAGGGACGGGGTAGGTGGACAGGAGTCAACATCCCGGCAAAAATTGTGTTCCTTAACCTAGTAGGGAGTAGCGTTGGCGCACGAGCATGTATTCTACATCTTTTCATGCCCACTTTCTAATTGCTTTCCAGCCCGACATTGTGCGGGCGTCCATAGCTCGAGCGAGATAAGAATTACTGCTGTCAGTGGGAGGTATGTGCCCGTGGAGACCCAATAGTTTCCATTAGTGTTTTGACATCGAGCATACACGTTACTTTATTCTCATTGGAGCACTAATTGGCCAGTCTTTTAACGGTGTGCAGCCAGAACACGTTACATATTAATTCTAAGTTGCCAGAACACTTTTGCTTATTATGATTACTTTGATAGGACACGGTCCACGTACTTCTGGTGTCTCAATTAGACCTTGTCAGTCACCCACCCTTAGACATGGGTTCCATTGAGTATCTATGTTTTACTGTTATGTCTCAGGTGCTCTCTGTTTTTCTATGTAACTATTATACACACAACTGTGGTAGACCCTGTAGCATCAAGTTGTTACTGATGCTCATTTCCTGTGATCTATTATGGTTTCTTTTCCTAGGCATCAACCAGGAGCGGTATACATCATGCAGTTGCAGCCAGTTCATAGGTACTCAGGCTCACTGCCTGCCCTGTCTTATTTAGAGGGTATTTTAATTATTTCACGTGCACCTCACAGTTTCGGTCCTGAGGAAGCGCCAACGACCACTAAGGCAACAAAGGCGTGAAACATGTTGACCTACGACCTTGCTCACACCCAGGCATAATGCGCTGCAGGGGCAATATTTTACACAGTAGACTAGTCTGTGAAGGGTATACAATCTTAATAATTGCTGCACGTTTACCCTTTATACACCGACTCATCACTATGCACGCACTACCTTGACCCTCATTAGACCTCCACCCCACACACCCGCATGCACCATCCGGCAGTCCTAAAAGATCTCCGACAAAGAGACCCTTCGGGGGACCCGTGGGGAATTGCAGCGCCGGCCCCACGAGGAGCAAACGCCCGATGATGAAGCATGACACTCCTTGGGGTGTGTGAGGGCAACAGAGGACTATATGTGTCCTTTCACTTCACTGGTGGGTCCCTCTTATCTAGGATTTCTCTCCCTTTCCTTTTCTTCCTTCAATTTTCCTTTTTAATCAATAGGTGACTTTTTGCACCTTGATGCAATGGTGACTATTTGCACCATGCTATAGGAACAGTATCCCCCCTTTGGTTTTGATATTGACACGTTCTAAGGAAGCATAAAAAGGATAGAGAGCAGCAACATTTGCATGGTGCAGTGAGAGCAGCCTGTGCATACTCATCATGAAGGGTGCACATGGCATGCAGTGAACTGCATACTTTAAAGTTTATACACTTATCTCAAGTGCATCTCCTCACAATCACTCACTAAAGTGAGGGACATCTGAACCGAGAGGACAGGACAGCAAACACTGTCTAAGGTGTACAGACTGAAATGTTCTTACAAAGTACGCAAAAACGCACCTGCAATAACAAGGCAGTCCACTCAGGGAAAATAAAATATGCTAGCACAGACCAGAAATTGAAACGGGATGTTAAAAAAACACACGGCGATGCATGGAGATTATGCCAGGCTGGCATAATCTGCATGCATCACCGTTATTATCTGAAAGAAACACATTAGTTAGATTCCTCACTTTAGAATATCACCAGGCGTCAGGCTGGATCCGGAAAGATTTTTCGTCAGCAATACCCCTTGCGCGTCGCTAGGCGTCGTCTGCGGCTCCGCGTCCGTCGTCGCCGTCGTGCGCCGGAATGACGTTGTCGCCCTCTCGCTTACTCCTTTAGTCACTTTTTGACTAAAACTTTTCGGACTCTTTTGTCTACTCATGAACTCGTCGACTCAAACTGGTGCCGGTAGGATGCCTGGTTTTAAAGCCTGTGACTCCTGTCACTGACTGATGTCGGTAACGGACCACCATCGCCAGTGCCTTTACTGCCTTGGGGCCGACCACGATGCGGAGTCGTGCCTCGACTGCCGGACCTTGACCTCGAAGGCTAGGCGGGAGTGGTCCCGCAAGCTTCTCGAGCTCCGGCACTCGGCTCCGCGCCGTTCACGGTCCCGGTCCAGGAGGAGGTCGAAGGACCTGTCGCGGAGCCGCAGCCACCATCACCGCTCGTCGGGTTCCAAGTCTTCGGGTAATTCGAAGCATAGTAAGAAGTCCAAGAGACGACATCGCTCTTTGGACTCCCCTCGCCGGTCGCGCGACTCGGTCGAGGGTCCGGGTGGTACCACCCCCGCGGCTCCGCCGGAGCCGCGGGAGCCGCGTCCGTCCCCATACCGGCCGGTCCCTGGGACTGACGAGACTCCGGCGTAGATCAGTGCCTTCCTCTTGGCCATGAGGGGCGTGGCTCCGCCATCGATGCCTGCCGGCGCGCCTTCGGGCCCCGCGGGCTCAACTGGGAGGCCTAGGGAGCCAGCGGCTCCGGCCCCGGCGCTGTCGTCGACTTCGGTCCCAACGCCGCAGGTCCCCGGGGGATCCAGGCCTGGATCTCAGTAGATGCCGGTCGACCTCACGACGCCTCCTCCACCAGCGTCGACACCGGTTCCACTCCCGGCGCCGTCTCCGGACGATGCCGTTCCCCCCAGTCTGGGCCCGGCGCAGGTGCGTCGCCGTCCGGCGCCGCATCCGACGCCGATGGATGACTGTTTCATCTTACGCCCGGCTCCGGTCATTCCCCCTGTTTATCAGGAATCGGATGACGGTGGGGACTGGGAGGGGTCTGATGACCCTTTGGCCCGCCAGGGCCAGTTATCACAGGACTGGGCAGATGAGCTGGGGGATGCCAGTGGCCTTGACACCTCCCCTGACACTGGCTTCATCTCTCCTCCGACCGTGGCTTCAGAGGAAGGTGCTACCTTTTCTGTGGCGTTGTGTAAGGAGGCCGAAGCCCTCTGGCTGGAGCTACCTACTGAGTTCGTGTGGACTAACCTCCTCACTGAAGTGCTCCAACCGTCAGCAAGCTCCTCGAAGCCTCTGCTGCCATTTAGCGAAGCACTGATGGACGTTCTCAAGGGCACCTGGTCCAAGCCCTCCACAGTACCTCCTGCGGATCGTAACGTGGCCCGACGCCACCGCCCTGCACCGGGCGACCCCAGTTTTCTGTCCCAACACCCCACCCCTGAGAGCCTGGTTATCCAGGCCTCTACTTCCCAGACCTCCTTCCCATCTGCTCCCCCGGATCGGGAATCCAAGAGACTGGAGCAGTTTGGCAAAAAGCTGTTCTCCTCCCTTAGTTTAGGGCTGTGGTCGATTAACACCGCTTGTCTCTTGGACCGTTACTCCCACTCTTTGTGGGATACAGTGGAGGACGTGCTGCCCCTGTGCCCGGAGGAGGCCCGGACACGGCTCACCCAGGCTCTTGCCGACGGGCGGGACGCAGCGCGGTATGCCATCCGATGTGGTTTGAACACGACGGACTCGCTTGGCAGGGCAATGTCGTCCACGGTGGCGCTTCGTCGTCACGCCTGGTTGCAGTCCACGTCTTTTTCCGGGGATGTCCAGAGCACCCTCATGGACATGCCCTTTGATGGCGATTGCCTCTTTGGTGACAAAGCGGACAGTGCGCTGGAGCGCTTTAAGGACTCCAGGGCTACGGCCAAGTCCTTGGGTCTCTCGGCCCCGCGCCCGCAAACTTCCGCTTTTCGCCCCTTTCATGGCCATGGAAGGGGCGCCCCATCACGTCCGCCTAGCCACAGGCCGCAGAACCATCCTCCACGCGGTCGCGGACGTGGATTCCGCCGAGGCGGTACAGGGGGACAACGTGCCGGTCCATCCACATCCACCCCAGCAGCATCCGCCTCAAAGCCTTCCTAGTCCGTGCTTTCAGGCCCATTCCACGCCAGTGGGCGGCAAAGTTCGCCATCACCTGCTCCACTGGCGTTCCATCACTTCGGACAGGTGGGTGCTGCAAATCGTCTGAAGGGGCTACTGCCCCCCCCTTCGAGACAACTCTTGGCCAAAGGGGCTGTCGAGCGCGTTCCTAGTCCGGAAGTAGGCCGTGGTTGTTATTCCCACTACTTTCTCGCCTCACCCGTGTCCCTCAGGTGTTCACAAAAGTGATGGCAGTGGTCGCAGCTAATCTGTGCAGATCAGGGGTTCCAGTCTTCCCCTATCTCGACGACTGACTGTTGAAGGCGGGATCGCCCCAGCAAGTAGTCTCCCACCTTCAGACTACGGCCGACCTCCTGCATTTGCTGGGGTTCTCCATCAATGTGCCGAAGTCGCATCTGAGTTCCTCCCAAATGCTCCTCTTTATCGGGGCGGTTCTGGACTCGGGTTTCGGTCAGGTTGGTGCTGCGGCTTCTGGGTCTGATGGCCTCCTGCATCCTGTTAGTGCATCACGCCAGGTGGCGAATGCGGGCTCTGCAGTGGGACCTGAAGTTTCAGTGGGCCCAGCATCGGGGCAACCTGTCCGACCATGTCTTGATCTCGGAGGGCACCGCAAAGCAGTTGGAGTGGTGGCTCACGGACCACAATTGGGTCAGCGGCAGATCCTTCTTCCTACCCCAACCGGAGCACGTAGTAGTGACGGATGCGTCCCTCCTGGGATGCGGGGCCACATGGGGGAGGCGGAGATCAGAGGACTCTGGTCTCCGGCGGAGTCTCGGCTCCATATCAACCTTTTGGAGCTGAGAGCGATCCAACTTGCTCTGAAGGCACTCCTTCCCGTTGTCTGGTGAAGTGTGGTGCAGGTGTTCACGGACAACACCACAGCAATGTGGTATTGCAACAAACGGGGCGGGGTGGGGTCGTGGACCCTTTGTCAGGAGGCTCTGCGCCTCTGGACATGGCTGGAACATCAGGGCATCACCCTGGTGGTTCAACATCTGGCGGGCTCTCTGAACACCAGAGCAGACGAACTCAGCCGCAGGTGCATGATGGATCACGAATGGCGTCTAAACTCAGACATGGCGCAAGGCCTCTTTCGGCAGTGGGGAGAGCCTTGGTTAGATCTATTCGCCACTGAAGAGAATGCGCAATGTCAGCAGTTCTGCGCGTTGGAGTTTCCAAGGCGGCACTCGCTCCGGGACGCCTTTCGTCGCGAGTGGAGTTGCAGTCTGTTGTACGCCTTTCCGCCTATACCACTTCTGCCCAGAGTGCGGAAGAAGATCAGGCGCGACCGGGCCAAGTCATCTTGGTGGCTCTGGATTGGGCACGAAGGTACTGGTATCCCGAGCTACTCAGTCTGTCAATTGATCTGCCGATACGACTGTCGCAGCAGCAGGGGACGGTCCTCCACCCGAACCTGTCCAGTCTCCACCTCCATGCGTGGAGATTGAGCGGCGACAGTTGATGCCCTTTGACTTGCCTCCTGAAGTCTGCGATGTGATTCTGGCAGCCAGGCGTCCCTCCACAAAATCGGTATACGCCTGCAGGTGGAACAAATTTGTGGCATGGTGCACAGCAAAGGCTGTGGATCCCCTTTCCGCCCCTCTTTCTGAGGTTCTCCTCTTTCTTCTTTCCATGGCCCAGCAGGGCTCTGCTCTGGGCACTCTTAAAGGTTATCTTTCAGCTATTTCTGCTTTCTTACGGCTTCCTGATCAGCCTTTTCTTTTCAAATACCCTGTTGTTTCTCACTTCTTCAAAGGCATTACTCACATGTTTCCTCCTGTCCCTTTCGTAATGCCTCAGTAGGATTTGAACCTGGTCTTGACATATCTGATGTGCGCTCCCTTTGAGCCTCTTCATAATTGTCCCCTTCGTCTTCTGACTCTTAAGACTGCTTTCCTGGTTGCCATCACCTTGGCTAGACGGGTGAGTGAGCTCCAGGCCCTCTCTTCGAAAGCCTCTTTTTCTTTCTGTCCATCCGGACAAGGTTGTCCTCCGGACTCGTCCTTCCTTTCTTCCTAAAGTGGTGACTGCCTTTCACATCGGGCAGTCTGTCACGTTGTCCATCTTCTTTCGCCTCCGCATCCTTCGAAGGAGGAAGAGAGGCTCCACCGTCTGGACCCAAAACGGGCGCTGTCCTTTTATTTGGACCGCACCAAACAGTTCCGGGTGGACGACCAACTCTTTGTGGGCTACGTGGGTGCTAAGAAAGGGCGGGCAGGACACAAGCGAACCATCTCGCGGTGGGTCGAATTGTGTATAAAAGCTTGTTACTCCTTGGCTAAAAAGGATCCTCCTGTAGGGCTGAGGGCCCATTCCACCCGGGCCACAGCGGCGACCACTGCCTTGGGCCGGGAAGTCCCCTTGCAGGACATCTGTCAGGCAGCAACGTGGGCCTCGCTGCACGCGTTTGCCAAGCATTATTGCCTGGACAGCCAAGTCCGGAGAGACGGCTTCTTTGGCCGTTCTGTTCTCCAGGACTTTCTGGTGTGATCTTGGTTCGCAGACCCACCACCGGGGTTGGTATTGCTGAGGTATCTATTATAAGGTGAGGAATCTAACTAACGTGTTTGTTTCAGATGAACAAGTTACTTACCTTCGGTAACGATGTATCTGTAAGAAACATTAGTTAGTTAAATTCCTCACCGACCCACCCATCCTCCCCGTTCTGCGAACCGACATCTAGGGTTAAGGTTATCCTTTTCAGGGCCCTAGACTTTTTGGCACCAGTGTCGGTCTCTTGCATGGCTCTGTGTTCTTGGCGCGGAAAGCTATGTACAAGAACTGACGTCAGCGCGCGAGGGCGGCGTCTAAGTACTCCGACGACGTCATTCCGGCGCACGACGCCGACGACGGACGCGGAGCCGCAGACGACGCCTAGCGACGCGCAAGGGGTATTGCTGACGAAAAATCTTTCCGGATCCAGCCTGACGCCTGGGGATATTCTAAGGTGAGGAATCTAACTAACTAATGTTTCTTACAGATACATCGTTACCGAAGGTAAGTAACTTGTTCGCCAGGTGAATTCCGGACGTTTTAATATTCTCGTCTATGTATTTGGGATCCTGAGTTTGAGGTGATTTATTTCCCCGCAAAAAAATGTGTTTAAAACGTACTTTTATTTAGTTAAAACTAAGCCTTGACGTCATATGAGTAGTTTTTTGCAAATGGCCACACAATTTAGCAATTGTATCTCTCCCTCTTTCATTTGATAAAATTTGTCTTTTATTGCCAACAATACGAGTGTTGGTATTGCAAAAACTCTGGCGAAGTCTGACGCCTGGCCTGGGTGAAATGGAAAAATATTTTCCAGGGTGGCAGTTCATTTAATATTATTATTTTTTTTTAAACAGTTGACCAAACGATGGGAACATGTGAAACGTCGTAGATATGATGTCAGGGATAAGCCAAAGTAGATAAGACCACAGAGAGTAATCCTGTCATTGCGTTTTTTTTCCCAATGAACCTAGAGTGAGTTTATTTGTCCAATGGCTGCATGTTGCTAAATGCGTTTGCTTCCGATAACACCAGAGCACGATGAAGAATTATATCAATTTAAATAACCTTGCTGGAAAGCAGGTGGGGAAACAGTTGGTGTGTGTGTCAAGGTGCACTAAAACAGTATAGCCAGAGCGAGATAAATTGGCGGCCCGACTTTGCATGCATGGATGGGCATCGATTAATTGCAGATTAGAACTTGGCAGCGGTGTGCTCCGTCACAATACAGAAAATCAATACTTCTCGTGCCTCAACAGCACGACAGGACAGCCCCCGTGCACATCGCGCTGCTCAATGATACGTCCTGTTGGGCTGGGGTGCTTGCACAGCCTGGTTGCATTGATACAAGACTGGGCGTAATTTTTAATGCATGTTTTATACCCTTCATTAACAAACTGTTTCCCCATGCAAACCAGGAAGGAAACTATCACATATAAAATACTTATTTTACAAAGGTATTCCGTTTTTTGTGGCAGACTCAGTATTATTATAGCGCAAATTCGACCGAAGTATTGGAGCGCTTGATGCTGCTTAGTTATGTTTACATGAGGACCAGTTGGTTAACCCCTTCGCCGCGGCAGGAATTCCGCCGCGGCGCTGGGGGGGTTTGGGGGCAGGTGCGGTGGCGCTGTGCTCGTGACGGAACCACTCCGTCACGAGCCACGGTTGAGCTGTGCTCATGACGGAGTGGTTCCGTCACGTCTCCGCCCACTGCGCTAATCGCCCGCACAGGCGGGGAATTAGCGCCGCGTGGGCGGAGCGGCCGCCAACGGCCGTAGCATGACGGAACCACTCCGTCATGAGCACAGCGCAACCCTGGCTCATGACGGAGTGGTTCTGTCATGAGCGGGGAAGGGGTTAAAGAAAGCTAATGGAACACACTTGCTGCTTCTTGATTAGCAGGTCTTCCTCTTGTCTCTACTGCATTCAAGTGAGAGAAAACAGTTTCAGTTTCATCATGAAACCGAAACTGCTGCGTGGCTGAAGCTCTTCTCTTTCTCACCTCACCCCTTCCAGTTCCAGGCCCAGCATTAATTAATTTATGACTATCCGGTTTATGGCTCCAGGCGCCACCATCCTTTCAGTAAGAGCAGGGAGATGCCAAGGGGAGACAGGAGGAGGAATCCTGAAATAAAATTATGATTCTATAATCTAGCCGTTTGTTTGTAGTTTTTAGAATCCATACAAAAACATTCATCACAACATTTGAAGACGGAAATGAACATTTGAAGACGTTTGCTGTCTTGCTCTTATCGTTGTGTCACATAAATAAGTGTGACCAGTGCACAATATTTTCAGTAACGTGCCAGGGTGTGCACAGAGTGCGGTTAATTAGGGTGGTAGTCTTGGACTCCCAGTTTTTGTTTCCATGATATGCCAGCTTGGAGAGTTGTGAATCACCCCTCTCTTTAATTCTGCATTTTTGTTCTTCAGACTCTAGAAGCATGACATTCTTTACTTTCTTAGTTTCTTTTAAGAAGGGCTTTACAGGAAATTAAAAAGTCATTGTATCTCGAAATCTGTTATGAGGCTCTGTGGTTATACTGAAAAAGCAGCTACCTATGTTGTTATATAACATCTTTTTATTAATGTAATAACTGCACTTTCATAATTGCTTTATTAACCTTCCTGCTTTCTCAAATTTGCTTGAAAAGGCACCATTTGCCCACTCTTTTTAAAAAAAATATCTCGGGGGGGGGGGGGAACCCCCAAACCCCTGTAGGTTTTTGCGGCTCGCTGTAGTGTAGTATGACAATAATTATATGCTACACCACTTTCAAATGTCACCAGCTGCCACTGAGTCGTCGTCGTCCCCCTCCGCCCCCCTTCCTCCCGATGGGAGTCTAGGCCCCCCTCCGAACTTCGGACCTGGTTGTGCCCCTGCGTGGAGGCATGCAGTTATTTGCACCACAGGAGTAGTGGAACCAGCCTTTCAGTCTTCTGTTGATGGAATGCATGTTTTAATATTTTTAAACAAACGTTTTTGCAGCCACTCTTTCGATTTGACCTCTGTTGCTCCGTGTGGGCAACAGGGGAGACTCAACTGATTATTTATACCCTTTCTGACCAGAGTACATTTCCTTTGTGCCACTCAGACTAAAGGCAGCTATACATTTGTTGACCCTTGATCCACATTTTGATATGTGTCTTCTCCGCCTGCTCTTCTCCAGGAAGAGAATTGAAGTGTCAGCTTGCGTAAAGAAATACCAACAAAGATGTCAGTATGAATTAAGTATTTATTTCTATATAAAGACCCGCATACAGCTGATAAGAAGTCGGGACCAACAGGAAGCCGTCGGTAAGCAGAATGCCGTGCCTCTAAGTGACGTAGATTAAATAACAATGGAACATTCTAAATGACGTGGAGAGAAGACAACCAATGGGAACAGAGTGCAGCCCCACATTGCGCGAGGAAGCAAAACATGTTAAGATATACTACTAGAAGCTACTGGTTAACGACTGCGTCACGCGTTGAGGTGGCACGCGGGCTGGTATTTGTGTGCCCAAGTCTGGCTCGCGCCGTGGCATTCTACGCCGTTCCAGAGGACGCGGCCTCCTGCTGTGGTCCTTCTCGACACTGAGAGGACAGGAAATTCGTTCCAGTAAAACGCAGCCTTAATAGTTATTTATGGAGGATAGGATAGTCCGCGGCGCTGAAACAGAGACCCGTCTGGCACGGGCTGCCTCTACCGAATTTCATACCGATAACAAGTTATTTATAACGTGCGGGAGAGAATCTACGTACACTGATGAATTATAGTTATATATTAATCAGTCTCACCATAAATCCATATTAACACATCTCTGCAACATGCTTCAATCAAGGTGAGAGGGCGCGCGTCTCTCCATGCCTTCAGTGCTCACGAGCGCGCCCTGCATCCACTGTCACTGTGCAGTTCATTCCATGTTTCACTTCCTCTGGGTCTTGAAGCATATATTTCGTAGCCTTCTGTCAATGATGGTGAAATTATATGGAGTGGATGACGTTTTATGACAAAATATCTTTCCAAATATCATGTTACTTGATTGAGTCACCCTTTAAATCCAAACTCGAATTAAAAAAATGTTTGATAAATCATGATGTCGAGAAAAACCTTAGGCCAAATTAATGTATAATGAGCTTATTTACATTTGTGTAGTATTTTTCCTTATTTTATTGTCTCACCATATCATCAAAAATGATTGAGCTTTGTCATCCCGCCAGCTTTTTTTATTTTATTTTTTACCCGAAAGCATGTCAGCTACTGGGCATCAAACTGTGGAGTCTCGTGCTGAAAACATGTCTGAATGATGAAAATCTTCTAAAGATGGCTGTCCTTAACGGGCAGTGTCACTTTTGAACTTTGCTTTTAGTAAATAAACTCGTTACAAGATTTCTAGCGGAATGTTTTGCCACGCAACAATTGCTCAGTGTGTCTTTTGATTCAGTGCAAACACCTCTTGATGAAAATCTGCAGTGGTGAATAGATTGTCACAGCCAGGGAATGGTTCTTTTCTATTGCGCACAATGTCTCCACTGTTTTCAAACTCCATAACACTGAAGAAAGTATACTGCGACACACCATTGTGTGCCTATTGTGTGCAGACCTCATTCTGATACTGAAGCTCAGGGTCTAAGGTATATGGCACAAATAAATTCACAAATGAAAATCCCAGAAGTGCAACAGAAGGATTTTTCTGTTGGGTTAAACAGATTTCAAACCAGGAAATTAAATGTCTGAGATATAGGAAACTTGCAAGAACATGGGGTTGCAATTTGTGGCCGTTACAGTGGCTCATGAAGGTAACTAAATATTTCATATCCCGAAAAAAGTGGGAGACAACCATTTATGGTTGTAGGATGGCCCAGTGGTCTGAGTGCCTGTCCATAGACCTGAAAGTGAAATGTTTTAGCCCCCTCTCGAAGAAATCAGTATTTAACTTGTCAATTGCCCTTAAAATAAGTACCTCTGAATTGCACAATAATTAACCCTTAAACCCCAACTGCCAGGGTACAATCCTGTTTGTTGTGTGCATTAATAGTTGTTTTGTTATTATTTTAATAATAATAACAATAACAATATAATAATAATAATTGTTATTATAATACCCATTACTGGACGAGGTCTGCAAAAATGTGACCGTGACAATCTTAGAGAGTTATACGAAAGCCAGAGTGAAAAGCAACAGAAGTAATACCTCCAGTTTGATAATATAATTATAGGTAAAGCAGTAGCGGTCAAGGCACAAGGGTTTGACTTTGTAGGTAGGTAGTCGAAAGTTCTCCTGAAGGTAAGAAGTTGGAACCAAGTAGCTGTTGTGCTGGAGGTGATGAGATTCCTACCCCATACTGTTCTTAAAAAATGTACATAATTTTAGATAGATTTCTGTCAATAACAAGTTGTTTTCAAAAAGGCGATTCCAAGTGACATCAAATAGACTAGAGCAAAGCTTAAGTGGTCTTGGATTCCGTTTTGAACCCAGGGCTGGAAGCACATTATTGACAACTATCATTGTACAGATTTGTGTTACATATGTGCCGCCAAATCCTGTTTCCTTTTTCAACGGATCCCTTAGATTGGCTGTGCATGGGCAGACGAGTTATGGGGGAGTCATGCCACATCTTCAGCACTCTTTTCCCTAATTATACTTGAAAAGTGACATATACCTTGTGCCCCGCCACCCACCCCCATCACCCTTCTCAGTACTTTCTCCAAAAAACACAAATTATGCTTGATTTGCTGCCACCCTCCCACACCACTCTTGCTACCTCTCTCCTCTATCAGTTCTAACATTTACAAAACAAAAATGCCTAGAATCTTGCCACCCACACCCACCCGGTAACTCACCCCAATCTTATTTTTCTTTTTTACGGAATGTGGGGCGTCTCGCCACCCTCCCTCTTCAGCCTCTGCACTTTGCTGCCCTCTCCTTGCCTGAAGCTGCGTACACAAAGCCTGAGCCTTGCTGACAGCGGCTCTCAGAGATCTGTGTTGGCAGTTGCCCGTCAGCACAGTCTGCTCATATTGCAGTTCACAGGAGTGATGGCCATTGTCCTTGCAAGAGCGCTACCTGCCTTCCCTACCGCTTGAGGTTTCTGAAGACACAATCCAGGCCAAAGAAGGTCGTGAGAGGCCTTGGAACACCAGCCACTCTTTCACTGTGTCCTTTGGGTCTCTGGGCTCCCGGGAGAGGCAGTGGAACCGCGTTTGCCAGAGCATAGCCGAACATTGAGCAGTAAGGCATCAGAACATTGTTCAAAGTCCAGCAGCCATTAAGTAGCCAGATTTCTGTTTGCATGAGAACAGATCAGAATGTCATTCCCCTACGACGGGAGAAGACCTAACTTGCTGGTGCATCACTGTTGCTGAATAACAGTTGTGTACTTTTCTTCGTCATAGTTATATGAATATATTCTATGTGATTTACATATTTATAGAACCGTGAAAAGTTGCCTAAAGATTAAAAGTAAAAAATGTAGTAATTTTAATGAATCAAATCCATACAAATATAATAGTGTAGAACATGGTTTGTACAAGTGTCCAAACCGTCCAATGCTGTTAGCTTTGGTTAGAAAGCCCTGTGCGGTGTCTGTCTAGATGATTCAACATCCATCTCTTCTCTGAAGTAGAAATGCAGTCCTCCGCTGTACTCAAGACTGTCAAGCTTACTACGGTAGGTGATAGCTTGCCCTGCTACATGGTGTCTCAAAGATGCTGCAGTGCCTTCTTTTTTCCATCATTTTAAGTAATTCAATGATGTGCTTGCTAAGTCTTGAAGATCACAACTGGCTTGGGCTTACATTGGATATTCTTCTGAGAATCGTCGTATGATTTCTAGGACTTGCTCTGCAAGTGTCGCCGTGTCATAGACCTTTGCACGCTCCGCACCTCCCATAGTCTCTTGCTTTGACCACCCAAAGCATCTCAAGTCGAAGACAAATTGCAAGGAGGCGAACACTGGTCTCCATAGTACATTGTCCAAAGGAGCTGAATGGTCTGGTTTGTTCTCAGCTCGGACAAATACACAAACTGCCACAGCCCACTTACTGTCTGGGCAGCAGAGGCGTTACAGGATTTCCGAGGGATAGGTTAGTGATGCCGTCTGGGTATTGCACCCAATGGCTGCCTCATGTATGGTTGTTGAAGTCTCATTGCAGTTCCCTCTTTGCACTTGAAGCTGTCTAGATCAGTAGGTTGAATCGCATTCATACCTAAATTAGAAATACTACTGGTCAATTAAGACAGCCGTAATTCTGGATTGGTAAAACTGCTGCCCTGGTGGCATTAGTGGTTGCATTTTGTCTCTTATAGCCTTGTAAATACATGGAATCATTTGCAGATGGGCCAAATTGAAGAACTGTAGACTTAAAGTCTGTTTGGCAAACCCACGTGTTAACATTGCAGCCATTATGCCTGCAAAAGACTTCCCGGGGTGTTTGGATGGCATCGTTCATTCTTGGAACAAGAAGCGATCAACCAGCAGCCAAGAGAGGTGTTGTTCTTTTTCTGTTGTTTATTGTTCACTTCGCACATTTCATTAAGTAAGGAGATCTATGCTCTTTTATCATGGCTCGTATTAAGCAGCGCCCAAAATAATTTGGTACACAAGTGTCTTTACTGGGCAAGGGCAATTATTTTTAAATGTGACATTTAGGATTTTAGGTGCGGGGCAGCTCTTTGTGGGACCTATCATTTAGTATGTGCATAGTGTGCTTTGAGTTAGTCCAATTTAACCATTAACTGTTTGCGTCATCTCCTTTAAAATATTGCCTTTAGACTGCATCAATCACATCATGGATCAGCCTTTAGGATTATATATCTGTCACCTCTTACTACTGGCTGTTTGATTTATCCAGAGGTGTCCCGGGGCTTTTCCCCCTAACCTTTTTTCAAAGCATGATGAGTGACAAAGAAAAAAGTCAGCCTGACAGACACTCACGTGTCAGGGTCAGGCAGCCAGGTGCTTTCCATTTGCTAATGATCAGGCGCCTGGCAGCCTGAGCCAAGATATTCCAGGCTAAAGATTCTCCCAGTCCCGAAGGCAGCAACATGAATATGTCTCATTACATCGTATACCAACACCACGCTTGCCATTACAACGTGGGTATTTCTACGCAGTGTCAATGACAACGACATGCCATTACATCGCAAACTTTTACCAAGACTATGCACTGCCGTAACAAAAAGTGAGGGGGCCTCCCTACACGGTACGTAGAGGGGCCGGCCCCCTCCGGGCTCAATCAGGAACTCCCCGGCCAGAGTGCAGTGCCGAGGGGGCCCCTTGGAGCTTGGGGCCCCACCGCACCGCGGGGGCTGCAGGGGCCTGTTACGCCCCTGCGACTATGCCTTTACCACGCATGTTATTACAACGCAAAGGCATGGGTGGTAAAGGTATACTCATGGTAAAAGTTTGAAAGGTAAGTTACTCTACCCTGCCCTACCCAAAATCCTAATGTACTACCCCTGCACGACCCTCCCCCGACCCCCAGTCCTCTCCCTACATTTACACTACCCTGTACAACCCCGACACTATCCTAAACCCTAAAACTCTACCGTACTCTACACAAACACCACAACACTACCCTAATCTCTAAAACACTACCCCAGCATGACCCTCCCCCTACCCCAGTCCGATCCCTACACTCAAACATTACCCTGCATGATCCCCCAACACTACCCTAAACCACTACCCTACACTACACAAACACCACAAAACTACCCTAAATCCTAAAACACTACCCCCAGCACGACCCTCCCCCGACCCCAATACGGTCCCTACACTCAAACACTACCCTGCACGACCCCCTGACACTATCCTAATCCTTAAAACACTACCCTACACTACACAAACACCACAATTCTACCCTAAACCCTAAAACACTACCCCCTGCACGACCCTACCCCCCCGTCCGGTCCTTAAACTCAAACACTACCCTGCACGACCCCCCCAACACTACCCTAAAACCTTAAAAAATAAACCTCAACCCCAGGCCCAATCCCCCTTACCTCGCTCTCCTTGTGGTTCCTCTCTCCTGGTTCCTGCCTCGTCTGAGGGGCGGTGCATGGCGCACGTCGTTGTGAGGAAACGGAACAGTCTCAGTTTCCTCACAACGAGGTGGGTCACCATTACTTTGCATGCGTTGTAAAAGCACATGCGATGTAATGGCATGTGAAGTAATGGCTACGCGTTGTTACATCGTTTGCGTTGTAACGCATGCGTTGTAATGACATGCGGGGAAACAGCTGCATTGTAATGGCTGTTTCCCCAGTAACATACTCAGCCCTGCAGCCCTGTGGTGATCCTCCGCTTCATGATGGGTTGGACCATCACTGACAGACTCAGCCCTGGTCACTAGAGGTTTAAGACCTGAAGTGACCAGGGCTGGCGGTCTGTCACACCACCCTTCCCTAACTTATCACAGAGTGGGGTGGGATTAGCAAGTCTTACTGACTCCACCCCACTCTGTAACGAGTTAGAGAAGGTCCTCCTCTCATTGGCTAACCCTTGACAGGCTAGATTAGCCAATAAGAAGAGGTGCTGGTATCTTCTATTTCCTGCGTTCCTGCCGAAGCCTCCAGCTCCAGTCCCGTTATCACCGCCATGGCCATGTATGTGCTTTATTGAATCCTTGAGTGTGTGTGTGTGTGCATGTATTGTATTTGTGCATGTGTGCTTCTGAATGTGTGTGTGTGTGTTTGTGAATAATTGTGTGTGTGAATAGTATGTGCTTATGGATGGGTGTGAGTGTGTATGCTTGTGTATGGGTAGAAGTGTGTGTGCATGTGTGTGCCCGCCCCACTACAGTGGTGGCGGTGAGATTTGAAAGTAATGGGGCATAAAAGTTTTGGATGAGTGTTGCATCACGAGCGAGCACGACTGTCCTAAGAGGGGCTTGGAGAAGTTTTCCCGCCTGAGAAAATTTTGAAAAACAGAGTAGACAAATGGCACATTTTAAAGCAAATCTGACAAAGCCAAGCAGTTTATAAAGCAATATTCAAAGTGCAGAGACTTGAAATATTCAAACACTCCAGGCGCCTTGCCTAAAGCAGGACAGAAACATCCTCTATCCCAATGGTACCAACATCAAAGCAGGACAGCCTTGGTGACGCAGCAGTGCTGCCATTTTGTAAGTCGTGTGATATTGACTAGTGCTGCTGCTGATGTGCGCACTAAGTAGTGTTGTAGTGTTCATTTGATTTGAACACGCCATTGTCGGGAAGATTCAGCGATGTCACACAGATAAGAAGCAACATAGTTAAGCACATACCTTTCACAGTTAAAAGGGGCAAAATATTATATTGCCACAATCTCTACAATAGTAGTCATAATATGTTCCCACTTGCCAGTCACACACAGTAAGGGTTCCTACCTGACCGGTTTTCAAAATGCACCATTGGTATTCAGTATTCTGCTGTCCCAGCTGTACAGAAATAAACATAATCCCCTAAAGCTTGTATTTTTAGCTCTCATTTTTAAATACTTGAAACCGCAAGCAAATATAAATAGAAAGCACTTTTAAATGGGTTCTAAACCTGTGTAGCTATCCCTGTCTAATAATTAAAGTAAACAAAAGTGGAAAAGTCATGTTGCAAATACATACGATTCTGTTTGCAGTCGTATAATTTCCAGGCCTTTGCATACTCTTTTAATGACAAAAAATGGCCAGTATTTTATTTTTCTCTAGGAAAGGTGTAAACCCTACTCATAAATCGAAACTATTCGTAACTCGAAATGGCAGTATTTGAGTGTTTGTGCCAGCCCAGCCGTGCTGCCATTTTGTAACTCGTGTGACATCAGCAAGTAATAGGTCACGTCATGGACGGTGTACATAACACGTTTGATTTTTAAACAGTGTGTAATGTCCTCAAAGCCCCACCAGGTGGTAATAACTCAGGCACATGGTAGTGGGTAATTATACTGTATTTATTGTATTACTTATTATATGTAAAGGAGAGCGCCGGGAGACGTCCGATCGGCTCCGCAGTCTCTGCCGATCACTAAGATGACCGCGGCGTCCTACGTCATCGAGTGCACGCGAAGACTAGAACGCTACACTACATATCTCCTCCCTTTACAGTCATAACAATTTATATTTAAACAATTGTCTCTGGGTTACTTGCTATTCGCTGTGTTCCCTTCTCCCATCTCAAAGTCCTTGTACTTCAACAGCCTTACCACAGCTCTCCCCATGCGGGTTCGCCTTACCGGAGTCATAGAAGTGTGCTCATCTATTTCTTGGGTGTTCCTGGTTCCCCTTCCTTCACCACTCCAGGGAACTCCACCGCTCGGTGAGCTGAGAGTCCTTCCCGACTGTTCCTCCACTCTCGGATCACTCCTTTCCTCTACTTCTTCTTCTCCTCCTCTTTCTCGGTTTACCCCCAATCCAACTCTCTCCAGATTGTTCTCCACTCCTGGTATCTGTGGGGTTCCCGTTGGTCCACTCTCTTTCACACTCCATCCCAAGATCTTGTTGCATTTGGACATCCTATCTTGGGACCAGACTTTACCGTCACTTAATAAAGCTGCTCGGTTGTAGACTTCTTCTACTTGCATGGGCGCGCTGAACTTGCTGTCGCCCTTTCTCCTTAACTGGGATAGTTTTACTCACACCCATTCACCTCTCTCCAACTCGGCCTCCTTGACATTCCTCCTCCTGTTGTAATGTTCGGTATATATTCTTTGAGCCTTTTCCAGATTATGTTGAACAACCGCGGGAGACCACTTGCTTGTTATCGTGCGCTGCTTCCAGATAACATTGTCTCCCGTGAACGGGTCTCGGCCTCTGAGAATTTGGAAGGGACTGTATCCTGTGCTTGTCGGGGTGATCCTATACTCCCACAACATGCACATGAGCTCTTTCTCCCAATCCTTCCCTGATCCTATCGCTGATTGTATCGAGCCCATGATGACCCTGTTAAACCTCTCGGCCAGTCCGTTCCCCACTGGATGGTATATAGAGGTATGTTTGACTTTTATCCCATTCCTCCCCATGTGCGCGTTCCATTGGTCTGAAGTGAACTGAGGCCCATTGTCAAGAGATCGGGGAATCCCTTCTCTGAGGAAAACGGTGGTTAGAAATTTTAATATTTTGTCAGTGTCCATGTCTTCCTTTATGTCCACTTCAGGCCACTTTGAGTACCAGTCCACCATTACTGCCACATATTTCTGGACTCCTTGGTTGTCCAATATCGGCCCTAAGATGTCTATCGACAAATCTTCCCAAGGGTTAATAGGGTTGTCAATTTGTCCTAAGGGAGGACGCATCATGCTTTGAGACTTGTCCGCTCTTTGGCATTGTTCACACTCCCGCACGTGCCTCTCTGGTTGTCCATCGCTGGCCACCAATACATCCGCTTCGCCCTAAGCTTCGTTTTCACAATGCCTAGGTGTCCTTCATGTATGATGGCTAGTAGACGTGGCACCAACGTGTGGGGCGGAATTACCTTTTCGCCTCTTCGCAGGAAGATTCCTCGGTCCCCCACCGATAACTCCTCTCTCACTTCGAAAACAATTCTGAGCGAGGTCCCCATGTGTCTCTTTTCGGGCCAACCTTCAAGGGTGTACTTTTTGATCTCCTCGATGTCCCTGTCAGCCTTATACGCTTCCTTCCACTCCTGTTCGCCTATCACCCGTTCATGATCCTCCGTGAATGCCACTCTAAGGTCTTCTTCCTCAGAGTCTCTCGGAGCTTACTCCATGGCTGCGACACGACTGAGGTAGTCTGCTACTTTGTTTCGGGTTCCTGGAATGTGTTCTACGTCATACCTGTAATCCAGTAGTTTGAAAGTCATTTTTGCTATGCGGGGGGTCGCGTGGGCATGTCCCGATGATGTGAGGACTTTGACCAGAGGTTTGTGGTCGGTTCTGATTCTGATTCTGAATCTTGTGCCCCATAAGAATTGGCGGAACGTCTCCATAGCCCATACTGCTGCCAACATTTCCTTTTCTATCACGCTATACTTTTGTTCCGTGGGCGATAAGGCTCTGGAAGCGAAGCTGAGGGTGTTTAGTTCCCCTTCCTTTGTTTCTTGCATCAAGACCGCACCCAGGCCCCTTTCACTTGCATCTGTCGTCAACACTGACCTGGCTCGTTGATCATAACCGCTCAAGGGGACTGCTGTGCTGATGTCTGTCTTGATCTTCTGGAACTCTCCCTGAGTCTCTTCAGTCCAATTGAAGGTTGTTTTATCCCGTAGGAGTTGACGCAGGTGGTGTGTCTTGGTAGCAAAGTGAGGCACACATTTGCTGTGGAATTCAGCCATGCCTAGGAATGATCTGACTTCTTCCTTGGTCCTAGGGGATGGCACATCACATATAGCCTTGATATTGGATTGTTTAGGTGTGATACCCTGGTCACTGATCTCATGCCCCAGGTATGTAACTGTTGTCATCCCAAACCGGCATTTGTCCCACTCTGCTGTGAGTCCGTTGCGTTCCAAGACATGTAGGACCGTTGACAGCTTGGCATCATGGTCTGCTTTGTACTTCCCCATTACCAAGATGTCATCTTGGAAGTACTGAACTCCCTCTACTTCTTTGAATAGTCTGTGCATGAGTTTCTGGAATACTGCCGCTGCCGAGGCTAGCCCGAACGGCATCCTGCGAAACTGGCAGCATCCGAACGGGGTTATGAACGACGTCAGTTTTCTGCATGTGTGGTGTAGGGCTATCTGGTGGTATGCTGATGTGAGGTCAATGGTAGAGAACCATCTCACCCCTTTGGTCATTGCCAGCATTTCGTCTATCCTGGATCACTGAAGACTCAGCCCCCGACATTCTCGCAGCAATCCCTACGGGATACTACATTATGCACGCCAACCGGCCCGCGGGGAAGACTGGTGGCGGAGTGGTGGCTATCATCCGCTCTGAACATATCTTCTCCGAGATCACGGTGACTTCTATCCCTAAAACTGATTACTTAGCACTAAAATTTACCTCCCCTAAGTCGTTTTTTATTTGTGTTCTCGTATATAGACCCCCCGACTATATGCCTCTCTTTCCCAAACTCTTCAGCGACTCTATCGCCCAACTAGCAATCAACCACGCTAACATCGTAGTGATTGGTGACTTTAATTATTGGCCTTCTGATGTCCATGAAAGCCAATCGTCGGTGGAATTCACAGACCTTCTAAAACGCATGAATCTCTCCCAACACATCCACACCCCCACCCATCAGAAAGGTCATATCCTTGACCAAGTCTGGACATCTAACCTCGACATTTCACCTCCTTCAGTTCTCCCTTGCTCCTGGTCTGACCATTACTTCATCTCCTTTCACTTACATCTGCACACTCTGCGTCCTCCCCCCCATATTAATAATCTAATGGCTCGCAACTGGAAAAGAGCCAATCTGCCTGAATTTCACGACTCACTGGCTTCTACTGCACCCACGTCTTTGACCTCATTAGAGGATCAGGTTGACAAACTTGATGAATGGATACGTCAGGCTAGTGACAAAGTTGCCCCTTTAAAAAAGATCAAAGCTAAGCGCCCCCACGACGCACAACGATGGTTCACGGACCAACTCAAAGCGGACAAACTTGCCCTGCGGCAAGCTGAACGCCGCTGGCGTCGCCACTATTACCCACAGCTTAAACTTGTTTACACTGAGGCTTTAAAATCTTATAAACAATCGATCCTGGCAGCTAAGACGGCATATTTCTCACAAAGAATCCTGGACTCAAACAACAAAACAAAAGATATTTTTTCAATTGTAAATGAGCTCTCCTTGCCGGATAGGGTCACCCCCCAACCCCAGCCGACCCAAACCCTCTGTGACTCGCTAAACTCCTACTTCATAGAGAAAATTACAACAATAAAAAACAACATCCCGACCCCGGCATCTCCTACTCTCCCTCCTCTTCCCCCTAGAAATACCAGCACCTTGTCGGAGTTCCCACCTATCTCTTTACAAGAATTCACCTCACTCCTTCACAAAGTCAGTTCGGGATCCCCCAATGATTGTTGCCCGCCGCAGATCCTGAGAGAAGCCTTTCTCGCATGTCCAGACCCCCCCCTAGCACTACTTAACAACTCTCTTGCTACTGGGGAGGTCCCTCTTTCCTTCAAGCAAGCTGCCGTCTTACCTATCCTAAAGAAACCCAACGCAGATCCCACAATACTCAGCAACTACAGACCCATTTCCCTCCTCCCCTACCTAGGAAAGATTCTGGAGACCTACGTCACCCGCTGCCTGAGCTCTTTCATAGAGAAATCCTCCTTCCTGGACCCTCAACAAGCGGGATTCAGACCCCTCCACTCCACAGAGGCGGTCATAGTAGCAGTCATGGACACCCTCAGGAAGGGCGCTGACAATAACACCTCCCAGGCCCTTGTTCTATTAGATCTCTCGGCGGCATTCGACACGGTCGATCACACCATCTTGATCGACCGTGTCCACAATGCCGGCATTCAGGGAGTGGCCCTTGACTGGCTCAGATCTTTCCTTCACCAGCGATCACAGTCCGTCCATCTTTTCACTTTTTCCGCACCCTACACATCCCTTCCCTGCGGCGTCCCACAGGGCTCTTCACTATCCCCTCTACTTTTTAATTTGTATCTCCAACCCCTCTTAGCCTCCCTCCGCAACTCCCCGGTCACAATTTTTAACTACGCGGACGACCTCCAGTTAATTTTTCCCATAGACTCCCTTCCTTCCTCCCGTCTTAACTTCCAGTCCACCATGCTGACCATTGCGGAGTGGATGTACCACAGCCACTTAAAGCTGAACCCTACCAAAACTGAGCTCGTCCTGGTAGGAGGCCCCAATCACCCATGGAATTCCACCTTCTGGCCAACATCTCTGGGGACAGCACCCACTTCTGTGAGCTCAGTCAAAAGCCTGGGGGTGATCATTTCTGAAGATCTTTCGATGAGACCGCAAATCAACGCGGTCACCTCAGCCTGCTTCCTTCACCTCAGGCGGATCCGCAAGATCAGCAGGTTTCTCACCAAAGAAGCCCTGACCCAAGTTGTCATTGCACTCATCACCTCCAGGCTCGACTATGCCAACATGCTGTACGCGGGAATTCCTGCATGCCACCTTCACCGACTACAGCTGGTGCAGAATCAAGCTGCCCGCCTGATTTTCCGCCAGCCCAAACATCAGCACGTCACTCCCCTCCTCCGTAGTCTGCATTGGCTCCCTATTTCCAAACGTTGCACTTTCAAACTGGCATGTTCTACCTTCAAGGCCCTCTCGGATGCAGCCCCCGCGTTCATCTCTTCGGGCTTGACCCGTCACATCCCTTCCAGAATTCTTCGCTCAGCATCATTTAATCTCCTTGAGGTCCCCAAATTCAAAAGAAAAAAGCACGGTGGCTTGAGCTTTTCTGTCCAGGCCCCCTCCACCTGGAACTCCCTGCCACCGTCACTCCGTCTCTGCCCAAAGTACGACTGTTTCCGCAGACTTTTAAAAACCCTGCTTTTTCCATCCGCATATGACTAACCCTCTCATCCTGGATCACGTTACCTGTCAATGAGCGCCAAGAAACCGATGGTGATAGTGCGCGTTACAAATAATTTTAACGTAACGTTTAACGTAACGTAGTGGGAATTTCTCTACTATTATGTTCTTGTTCAATTCTCTCAAGTCCACACATAGACGCACCTTGCCATTCGGTTTCATTGCTACCACCAATGGAGCCAACTATTCTGCGCTGGTGATCGGTTCTGTGATGCCATTTTCCTCTAATCTGCGTAATTCCTTTTGTACTTTCTCTCTGATTGCCATCGGAATGTTCCTTACTTTGTGACACACCGGTTTCGCTTCCGCTCTGAGTTCTATCTTGTGTGTGAACTTAGTTAATTTTCCAACCTTGCCACCGAACACTGTGGGGAATTCCTCTTGCAGTTTACCTGTAACTGGTCGTTGTTCTTCACCTGTCATCAAGACCTGCGTGATGCCTCCCGGGTTCAATTGTATTCCTAGGTCTCCTTGGTCTATCCACCCTAGCACCGAAGGGCCTTTCTCTGCCACGTACAGTTTGCATGTCGCGTTCCGTTCTTTGAACTCGAATTTCAATCTTCTGTACCCCACCATGGGGATCGGGTCTCCCGTAAATGTGACTGGACGAATGTCTGGGGGCTCCAGGTGCTTCCCTAGGCGGCCTTTGAAGTGTTCCTCCCATACCGTCTTTTGTATTATGGTGTACGGAGATCCTGAATCCGCTACCATCTTGATCGGTATCCCTCCTATTACCAGGTCACACTGGGGTTTCTTGGGACGGTTGTAGTCTATTCCCGGTATGTGTTCTTCAATGCACAACACTCCATCGTCTTCCTCTTCACCTTCCCCCTCAGTTTCCTGTGCAACGTACTTTACTGCTGTTCTCTTTTGTTTTCTGCGACATACTTTCTCGTAATGTCCAATTATACCACAAAACATGCATTTCGCTCTGAATGCAGGACAACGTTTGTCATAGGCTGGATGGGACAGACTGCCGCACCGGTAGCACGTGTTCTTGCCTTCATTACTCGGCTTCTTCACCGGTGCTGACTTGGGCGTCCATTTTGCCTGCCCTCTCACGTCCCCCGTCGATCCCTTGTTCCTTTCCGGTGGTTCCACTTCGGTAACTTTGTTCACCATGGGCCTGACTGTTGTCTCTCTCTTCGCTGCCTCCGCGCATCTCTTTGACAGCTCTGCCTTCTTCACCATGGCTATCACTTCCTTCAAGGTCGCCTCTCCATTTACGCATAGCTTGTCCTGGATCGTCGCATTTGTTGTGTGCATTACGATCTGATCCTTTATGAATTCGTCATGCAGCACTCCAAATTTACACGTGACCGCTAACTTTCTCAGCGCGGCCACATACTCTTCTACCGACTCTCCTGCCGCCTGTTTCCTTTGTTGGAAGTTGTATCGGTCTATGGACGTGCACACTGCCAGTCTATAATGCTTGTTCAGGTCGTCGATGGCATGTTGAAATACGTCATCATCTGCCGCTTGTCGTGGCGTCGGGACTATGTTCTGGAACACTCTGATGCCTTCTGGACCTAGGTTGTGAAGTAATATCCTCTTCCTTCTCTTACTTGAAAATGCTTCTCCATTTTCGTCTTCTAGGGCTTCCAGATAGTTCATAAAGTATTCTCTCCAGTCTTCCCACTTCATCGACGGGTCTCCTGGTTTCGGCAGGAATGGGATGGGCGTCGTGAGTGAGGAAGGTTGGACGCACATGTCTGCTCTTCTTCCCGGTGACTCTTCTTCACCCCTTGGGCTACCTGGCGCACTTTGCCTTGGTGTGCGTGGGGGACTCTGTTGCCCCTCTGCTCCACCTCCTTGTCTGTGTCCTGCTTGCTCTGCCAGGGCCTTCGGCGGTCCGTCTGCTTCCCTTGAACTGGAGCACTGGCCTGCGCGCTTCCCGGTCGCTGTCTTGGCCTCTGGTCTTCCCTTCTGGTGGGCCTCGTCCTTCCTGTGCGGTTGCTCTACCTGCTATCCCTTGCCTTGCGGTGTGGCTGTATGGATCACTGTCCTTCCGCCCGTGCCGGTGCACTAGCTGCTGTTATTATTTCTCCAGTGCGCACTGTGCTTTCTGCCTTTTAGTTCTTGTCTTCCCCTCTGCCGCGCTCTCCTTCCTGTTTGTGCCTGCTTGGTGGATCTTTGTTTCCTTGGTTAGCTGCCCACGTGGGTTCTGGTCTCAGCCTGGGTATGGATCTGTTCCCCAGGTCCCAGTCTTGTCGCCAGTTGTAATGTCCTCAAAGCCCCACCAGGTGGTAATAACTCAGGCACATGGTAGTGGGTAATTATACTGTATTTATTGTATTACTTATTATATGTAAAGGAGAGCGCCGGGAGACGTCCGATCAGCTCCGCGGCTCCGCACTCTCTGCCGATCTCTAAGATGGCCGCCGCGTCCTACGTCATCGCGTACACGCGAAGACTAGAACGCTACACTACACAGTTTTCGTCGAACTCGGGAAAGCTTCAGGGATCTAGTCTGACATGAATGCACCATAGTATATGAGAGAGCACATTTTTACAGTTAATTAACATTCCCACAAAGAAACAAACAACAATAGTTTTTAATTATACGGTTTCACACACTTGCCACAACAATGCCACGTACTGTGCCTGATCATGTAAGTCACAGAGGAAGCCTTGAAAACCATGATCATTATTTTAATTGTGTGCGTTACCTTGCAAGCACGTGTCACAGCTTATTTTTGAATAGGCGCACAGCACAAGTTGCCGACCATGATGCCTATAAAATTGTCGAATTTGCTTTGAATTCAGGGCCTGTGCTTCACACTGTGCATGATGATGTCAGTCAGACTGTGACATCCAGCAACAGAAACGCACATATTATCCGACGGTGACCACAGATTATTAACAGTCGGTCACTCTCGGTCTTTTCCAAACAGAAAAGTAGTAGTACCTGTTTATCTTATTGTGTTTCACTTTCACTTTCGAACCTACACCTTGCTTTTTAGGTCGAGCCTAGCAGGCGCTGCTCTGTGAGGCTTCTTGTCTCTACTCTGTGGGTCTGACTCGTCCCACGCATTGGATTGTCTTTTGCATATGTCTTTCTATAATGAAAGCACTCAAATGGCTAAAGGTGGGTGCATGTCCCACCTCTTTTGAAAGGTTCACTCCCACGGCGTTTTGCCATGGGAAGGAGCAGCGGCGCGCAGGACGGCTGCTGCAGTGCCTCTTTGTCTCCCCTGCACCCCTCCTCCTTGTCTCCCTGTGCCCGCCCCCACCACTCCTCTTGAGCTGTTTGTTATTACACTACAGGTGTCTCTCGCAAACACATGGAGCCTACTGCCAGTGCTTCCTGTGCTGATTGGAGTATGTAGCAGGGCTATGCAGGACGTGCACAGCCCGGCCTACTGTCCTCCTTTAAAAGACGTATGATTCATGCCTCCTGTCGGTGTTCGTGACCCGAAAGAGCCGTTTCTTCAGCATCCTCATTACACAGACTGATTTATGAGTGTATCATATTCCATGTACGGCAGACACCTGTTCTATCTATTGCTGGCAGGCACAATTATGCACGAGAGCCTTTTGCGGTTTTTTCAAACTTTTCTTATCGCACACTACTGGGAACTTTCTTTAGAGCACATGACGTAACAGGGCCAAATACATGTACTGGGTGCGTTTCATGAGTGCTTCTTTTTAATTCAATTAAATAATGGCAATTTTAAAAGACTACAGTCTATGCTGCTCGGGTGTATGTGACACATGGAGGAGGGATGCAGGCCATTTATGACTTTCTGTTGTCCTGTGTACTGTAAGCAGCTATAGACACATATCCAGGGCTACTAGAATTGTGCAGCAGGGGAAGACCAAATAATGCGGCAAGGTTTACTAAATTATGCAACAAGAAAAGGCAATTTATGCAGCCTAATGTGACATATTTAGGGATAGTATTGCCTCATTATTTAGTAATGTTTAGGTCCAGCCTAGCACAGGGTGCATGTTCTGCTCTGTGAGGCTTCTTGTATCTACTCTGTGTGGGTCTGACTCCTCCCACGCATTGGGTTAGCTTTTGCCTATGTCTTTTTCAAATCAAAGCCTGCAAATGGCTAAAGGTGGGTGCATGTCCCACCTCTGGTGACAGGTTCTCTCACTGACAGGTAACCTGCTCTTTGTGACCCTATGTGACCCTATGTTGATCATATTGACATGGTCACTGCTTTACATGTCACAATCTGCACCGGAAGCATAGATAAGCCGCACCAAGTGAGAATCATACAAAAATCCTAATATGCAAACTATGCCTAAAGCTGTATTCTTCCTCTGCTCTGGAACAATGTACCTATGGGCATAAAATCAACTCACTAACTAGTGTTTTATGGGGAAGGGTTGTAATACAGCTCGAGGAGTGAGCTCTTCTCCCTCCCTCCAGGAACCCTTGTGTCCCCTTAGGGCACAGCGCAGTGGGATGCTGCAAGATCCGATGGGTCCCACACAGGAAGCCTTTTCCGACTCTGCTTGAGTGATAGACAGATAGTTTCCTTGGTGATGGTGTTGTGCCAAGAAACCTTCTTTCTGTCCTTCTTAGTTACTAATGCTTCATGCTACATATACTTCTTATGCCTCTTTTTGTTCCCTCCAGCCGTCCCTCATTCTTAGCCACCAGCCCCGTTTCTGACTGCCCACTTTGTGCCTCTGACTTAACTCACCTCCCTTCAATTCCTAATCTCTGCCTTCGTCCATGTTACTACGTCTTTTTGCACTGTCACCTTTCCGCCGCTTCTGGAGCCTCCAAATCAAACTCCCATTCTTCCTAATGCCCCGCCTTTGACACCAGGATTTCCTCGAAGAATGCTTCTCGCCTAAAATTGAGGCTTGCTTTAAGGCATCAACAAGACAAGGCCTAACTCTGCATGTTCACCTGAGGTGCTGCCCAAGTCCACCAGACTTTCCAGTATTCAACACAGGAATCTCCAATTTATCCTGGCTACAGTCATCTCAGTGGTGCCCACATCACATGACGTGCCCCAGAATAGCCTAGGTATGTGTGATACAGTACCTGTGTATTGACTCCTCTTTGCACTCCCAAGGACATTGGTATTGATAATTTTTATAAACGCATGCAATAAGCGGGGCTCATCTTTGCAGTATCATCTGCTTTACAAGTTCATCCACTGAGGGCCCAATATCTGGTTCAGGAGGCACACCGATTGATGTGCTTGAAATTCTAGCTCAGTCCTGCCTGGATGCAAGGAAAGTATAAGGTTCCTATGAAATGTAAAACCAAGATAACGGGGTAGTGGGGTATAGATTGTGCAATATGATGTAACTATATATTCAAAAAGACAGCAATTCTATTATCTCCTGTATGAAGGTGCTCCAAGGAGATTGAACATGAAATGTACCCAAAACTTTCCAGCAGCTTCAGTTACTTGAAGGGCATATTCGAAGGGTCTCCTGCCTTTTCTGTAATAAGAGCTACGTATCTTCAATGCAAATCATCTCAAGCTACTAATATTATTAGTGTTATAATTCCACATCAGCCAGCTGTACACTAGTGGCCGCCCTATGCATGTTTACCGGCTGGAATCATGTTAGTTCATGAGGTAGGGTTGCCAGCAGTAATGGAAAACGGCTTTGCCAATTTGGAATGCCTTTATGTGGGTAATACATAACAGCCATTGATGCAGGGCCCCCTATATCCAAGGTAATAATGTTAACAATAAGTCTCCCCAATGCCACATGATTTTATCACTCAAATATCAGTATTAAATATATTTTGGAAATCAACCATTTTCCCTATGCATCAGCTTATGAGTTCTGAAAAGAAACAACTTTTCATCTTAAATATGCACCTTTCAATTTTGGTATACATATACTAATTTAGCCAAGTAAACACTTCTGATTTATTAGGCTGGACTGCACACAGAAGAGCTTCTTACAGGTAGCTGGAGCGCTACCATGTTCACAAGCTACTCGTTGGAGAAGCCTGGCTATTCAAAAATAGCTCTGAATATGTGGCCCTGGAGAAGAGGAAGTCTGAAATTAACAACTCAAATGCTCAGTAGTCTGTCTCAATAGTTAGGTGATGTGGATACAGAAGTAGGCAAGGTCTTATTTCCCATCCCACAATAGATCCAGGCTATACATGATAACCCCTCTTACTTTCGCCCTCATTCTTCTACTACAGTCAGGTGGTTTATTATAGTTCAGATTGCTTCTTGAGATCATCTAATACCCATATACTCAGACTCAACTATCACAGTTTTGGAACTAAGCTATCCTCCAGCAAATCACACTGAAGCCAGTCTCTTAAACAGTAAAGACATCTATCGCAGCAGCCCTTTGATTTGGGCTGTCCATCAGCTTTCCGGATCAGGAGATTCCAAGAGCAAAAATCCTTCTGACTATGACAATGAGCACCTCTCGGCCTTCTCAATGCCCATGCATGGACTCCATTGGACAGATGAAATCACAACAGCATCCTAAAATTGAAGGTAATCTACTTGCCAGTGGTGATGTCTCTCCAATTAGAGATGAACTGAAGTATGCTGATCTGTGCTCTGTTACTGGCTCCCTCCCGCCATCCTTGTTGTAGCGTGCTCCCTCCCTTTCTTCCGTGGTCATGTTTGCCCTTTCTGCTCTCTTCTTGCTGTCGGTCATTTTGTGTTACCTCTGCAGTTCCCACCCTGTCCCATGTTGCTCGCCCCACCGGGACCAAAAAAAAATCATTGAAGAAGCCAAGCATCTCTCGCATACCCAAGAGCTGTTGGCTTTGTCGCTGTCTTTTAGCCATGTTGTGCATTGTTGCTGCTGGACAACATGGCAAAGTAAAATATAACAAGCATTTGCATAGCCAATAGGTCTCGCCTTTGGGACCTTATAAGTGTTTAGTTATCCAGCACAATATCCTTGTTGCAACAACATCAAGTGTTGCATGGCAAAATACTTATAAGGTCCCAAAGGCAAGACCTATTGGCTATGCCAATGCTTGTTAACTAAGTATTCAAACAGGAAGCATCTGGGCTGCTTTTTAAATCAAATAGAATGTGTTTGCAGTTTACTAGTTTGATTCAGTAAAATGCAAAAACCTTTATTTTGATTCAATTTACAAACATCCAAAACGCTTTAAATCCAATCACCGATTCTCCACTGATTTTATCTTCCCACTGATCGGATGTCCTTTGGCAGCGGAAGAACAACAAGCATAGCATGCAACATATTTAGTTGTTTTCAACATTAAGGATTTTACAAGTGGAGCTTAAAACACACACACAAGTCATACAATAGGCCCATATATTTTTGAAATCTCGTCACATTGACATACCATCAAACACACTATTGCACAGAATACACAGACATTCAATGTTCATCTTGCTATAATTATTATTATTTTTTACACCGCTTAGTGTCTCCAATTCGGCGACTCTGAGTGTGCTACTGCAGCCTTTCAGTAAGGTCAGGTCAAGAGCTGGCAAGCTCTAATGACTCGTTTCCTCTCCCCCTCGTGCACAGTTCCTTTACTGACGATGCACACGACGGAGGAAGAGAGCATGGAAACAGAAATGGCCAATCATTGAATGGCTTCATAATAAACCCATGCAGTGATTGGCCATTCTTCTGTGGATCTGAATCTCCCTGCCTCTTGTGCAGGCCTAATTGTGTGACCTTAGCCAATCCAGACACTGCTCTCATATTGTTGTGCTTACCAAAACCACATGAGAACAGCACCAGCATTTCCTTGGTCAGGCGAACCCGGCGCTCATCAGGAGCCCGGGTGCTGTGGGTGTGATACCCCTGCCTCACTAAATTGTGCTGGTGGTGAGAGGCTCAGAGGCCTCTAACGCTCATGTCAGGCTGGTCCTTTAAAGGCAGCTGGCCACCTTAACTTGCGCACTGGGTGTGTGTTGACACAAGCCAGGTGAGTAGCACCTGTGCCTGCAGGACTGTGGGAGAGAAGCCCTTGGGATTTTGTTTTGTTTTTCAATCCTACTCCAATATCGTATAAGCGAGCTTCTGGGGAGGACTTTACTTCACATTCCTCTTGGCCATACCCTGATTCCAGTACCCTCAGCCCATACAGGATGTCTATGTGACGCCGATTTCCTTATTGTCTACAATATCCATTTATTATTGGTCTCTTTCTTCGCTCTCCCCACGTGTCCCCGAAGCGGTCCTTGCTGTACTTTTTTTTCCTGTTGTGGAATTGTTCAACTTGCCTGGGCACCGACTCTGTATTTCTACCAGGCTCTTCGCCCTGCACTGCCGCATAGACGGTTCTTTTAGAGCCCTGTTCGCTTTTACAATGTATACTATTATTGTGGATGGTGATGATATGCCCACCTATTAAAGTCAGGAAAACTGCGCCTTTCACTTTTGTTTAACAGTGTTTTTGTTTATGTCAGGGCTCTTATGTTTGTGCTGAGATTATTTGTTTTATGTATATCTGAATGTTGTTATTTATTACGGTCTGTGCACATCAAATGTATTAAATATTTTTTATAAAAATCCTTAAAAAAAAAGAAATGAATTTTGATAAAATTATGAATAAATAATAGTTAAATGAACTTGTTCTGTGGGTGACTACTTAATATTTTGGAGATATTGCCCATTTATACAAATTGCAGTGGGGGGTTTCCCATGTGTTTTTTATGGCACCTGTGCCTGCTGTCATCACTTATAAGCCACATCCCCGCGCTGGCTTGCAGGCTCTACCTCACTCATCCTGCTGCAGCCCAGGCCGCAGCTTAGAAAAAGAAATGCAGCAGCCTGAACAAAAATATACATGTATATTTATTCGCAGGAATATGGGCGGGAGATAAGTGGGGGTACTATGGGGACTAAAGGAGGCCAATGCCCAGGTGCTCCAATAGAGCAACCACCGCTGGTGGAAGTACCTGAAGAAGGGATGAGTTCTTTGCCCTCGCTGATTTCACTGTACTTAATGGCATGGTTCTGGAGGAGCCAGTCTGTACACAAATAGGAATTATTGTGAAAGTGGACTTCCTAGCAGCTGCCAGGATGTCCTCCACAAGAGCTTAATAAGTAAGCAATTTGCTGAAATTCTAGCACATGGCTGTAGTGTCGAACAATCAACCTTCTCAGTAGATAAGTGCTTTTTGTGTCCTCTGGCTGAGACAGCTGTGCAGGTCGACATCTGTAAGGGTTATGTTGCATGCATTTCTGACTGGACCAAGGAGTTCTATATGGCCATTGAGACATTTTCTTTGCCAGATTCATCTGCTCCTCTTGGTCAGAGAACCCATGATCTCTTGAGACCTTAACCCATTCCTTAGACATTGACCCCTTGGCCTCAAGAGAACTGGAGCCTTTCTCGTGACAGTGGCCAAAAGATTGTCCAGGTGCATAAGTAAGCTGGCCAGTGTTTTGCACTTCAGAGCCATTTATGGTACTTCACCAGGAAAAAGTGGTTATGAGGACATGTCCCATTTTGTTTCAAAAGTAACTTTTGAACAAGGAGTTCCATTTGTTGAAATGTTTTTTTGTGTGTCTCTATTCTTGCTTGGCTCGGACGCCTGCACGACTTTTAGGTCCTTCACTTTAAATTTGAGGACTTTGGTTCTACCATTTGTGACTCATGGTAGCTAAACCTAGCATTGCCAGATGCATTACGCTGTACATGAAGTCCATCTCCAGTTTTAGCAGTCTCCACCAGGACGAAAACTGGTGGTGGTGGCGGCGGCAAGCGTTTACCTGTATGAGATGGAAGACAGACAGCCTGTTGGGTTGACCCACTGCCGACATTATGCTCACATGACTTCTTTCCAGAATGCTTGTTAATTTGAGCAGGAAGTTCTGTGCAACCTGTTTGCCTTTGCTGTCTGATCGTGCCTTTTCCATCCTCCTTTGCCATTCTGAATTGCTGTGGAGTCTGCTCACAAAAATGAAAGTGGAAAAGACTCTTGAGTAAGGAAAGTTATCTTTTATGGTGAGTTGGTTACTTTGTTGTTACTTAAACAATCAAAAAGTAGATTTGGCGAGGACACAGATTCATTCCTACAAGGAATGGGGTTTACTATTTACGACAAATGTATACGTAAGAGCTCTCAATTAAAAGTTTTAAAAGTAGATTCTGGTTTTGTTAGTAAGGGGCAGAGTACTTTAAGAGTTGCTAGTCGGAAAGAAGCTACTGGTTAAGAGTAAAAGAGTCATCATAAGGATGACTTTAGCCTTACGTAACTGAGAACCCTTTAGTCGCCTGCTGTTTCTTCCATGTAGACGCCTCTCTACACATAGTACATATACATATAGCATTGGAATCAGTTCAAATTCTATCGGCTTGTAGCCTGAGGCAGTGAGACATTCAGATGAGCTCCCTCAAAATGAAAAATGTAAATCATATATATGAATCGAGCAAACTGAAAATGTGGAATAATGTTACCGCATGATTAGAAATGCATCGAGAACTCTAGATGTCTTACAGAATGGGGTTGTTTTCCGGATGCATGAAGTGCCTTGTGTGACAATAAGCACCTAGCTTAAGTTTCCTGTAGGCCCTCATCTAGGCACCGCTGATATTTCTGTTGCTGATGGTGAGTGAACAAATTAAAGGGAAACACATTTAAAGACCAGGACTGTTGCCAGGCTCGTGCAAAAAATACAATGTTGGCCTGTTATGTCTTCCCTGGCTCTCACTTCCCTTTGTCACGCACTTTCTTTATTTGCCGCCTACACAGCCGCTCCTCTCTTGAATCGTCTGTCTCTACCTGTAGCTCTCCCACACGGTGTGTCGGCTCGTCTCAATTGTGAGAGAACAGTGTCACACAGGCGTCAGTGAAAAGCAAAGGCCTTCCCGGAACTAGAAAATGTCCTGCCCTGTGGGAATGGCAGTGAAAAGTGCTTTAAGAGATATTTAGGGGACTTAGAAACTATCATGAAAAACATGCGAGATATGTGTGCAGGGCTTTAGGTGGGCCGGGTCCTGCCGATGCTCAGCACCGGCAGTTCTAAAAAGCAGGTGCTCTCCATTTTTGCCATCACCCTCGGAGTGAAAAAAACAACTCGACTCTGCAGCAGCAGTACCACCAGTCACTGCCTTTGGTGTAACTTCGAAGAGACTCGTTAAAGTTCTTTCATAGTCACTCTCATCATTTCCAAACTGAAGGATTGTCGTATTATATACAAAGAAGTCATAGTTGTTGCTTATGCAACTAATAAAAATTGCCAAAGCCAATAGTCCTGGCTTGTTGTAGTTATAATGTTACTTGTTGTATTATAAATTTGGATGCAATGACAGAAGCAGCAAAATACCAGTCAGGCGCACACTATGCTAAGGGCAGATTTTTAGCTTGCGTCTTTTAAGCCACGGCCTTGCCCCGTTGATAGACACCCTATTTTTTTCATCCCACTTAAAGCCCTGTATGTGTGGATGCTGCAGAAAGACCGTCGCGGCCGGCATAACTCGCGGCTGGGGGGGTCACGCGGGTTCGTGTGGAGAAGCGGTGGGTTTCAGGGGTCAAGACTGATTTGCATATGGCTGGGTCCAAACTGGAATGGCATGGTGAGAAAAAGAACGATGGATTTAGGCCCAGATCTCTGTACTGGGGTGAATGTGAGACATTGTTCTGCATTCTGTCCATCAATTGAAGTGAACTGAGGTGGCGAAGTGAGCTAAAGAATGATGATGGATTCATCCCAGATCTGAGACTGGGGATGAGTGTCTGAAAAGGTTCAGCGCTCCGTCCATCATCTCCTTGTGTTCGCTTTGTTCACCCTCAGTGGGCAGGGTATGCCCAGACGTGGGTCCCTTGCTCACTTTGCCACTGGATTCAATCTAGCCTGGCTGATGAAGGGTGTTACCCAGAAACCGGTCTCAGGATGCTTGTTTCCGGTTCAGGGAAGTCCTGGCTTGGCAGTTCGGGCTGGACTGTTCCCATGAGGCACAGGTTCAAGACTGATTTGCATATAGCTGGGTCTGAACTGAGGTGGCAAAGTGAGCTAAAGAATGATGATGGATTCAACCCAGATCTGTGACTGGGGGTGAGTGTCTGAAAATGTTCAGCGCTCCGTCCATCATCTCCTTGTGTTCGCCCTATGTTGACAGGGTATGCAAAGACGTGGGTCCCTTGTGCACTTTGCCACTGGATTCAAGATAGCCTGGCTGATGAAGGGTGTTACCCAGAAACCGGTCCCAGGATGCTTGTTTCCGGTTCAGGGAAGACCTGGCTTGGCAGTTCGGGCTGGACTGTTCCCATGAGGCACAGGGTCAAGACAGATTTGCATATAGCTGGGTCTGAACTGAGGTGGCGAAGTGAGCTAAAGAATGATGATGGATTCAGCCCAGATCTGTGACTGGGGGGGGAGTGTCTGAAAAGTTTCAGTACTCCGTCCATCATCTCCTTGTGTTTGCTACATAGAGAAAAGGCAGAGTGCGCACGAACAAAGAGTCAGGGCCCACAGCATTGGGCAGGCCACACCTCCCCGCCCCACCTGCCTCACTGCGACCCGCCTGCCCGCCCCCAACCAGGCATATCCTTCTGCTTTCTCTCAGTGCAAGAAGCAGGAACATAAAATGGTATTTCAAATACCATTTTATGTTTCTGCTTCTTGCACTGCGAGAAAGCAGTGGGGCGACGCTCCTCCGCCCTAATGGAGGAGCCGCCCCTGCAGAAAGATGCGGTCTGTGAGGCCATGTAAGGACACAAGTTCTTTTTAATATACTATATGTGTAAATAGGGGCACCACTCGCATTACCGTGCTAAAGACTCAAGTTGCTACAGTGAGATTTTACATTTAGTATTTGTGCCAGATTGTGGCTGCGCAACTCGTAATTGCTGAAATTGAATAACATCAAATTTGGTATGCAGTTTGATTCTTTTGGACACATTTTGAGATGTGCCCTGCCAAAAGACTGTGCTCCTGAGCATGCCTGGGTTAGTCATATGTTAACTGTGTGTTCGGGGATCTATTTGGTCAAGAGTTTCTGAACATGTTTTAAATGCTGCGAAGTTAGATTTCATACTCCTGCACCGCCTTTCAAATGTCTAGTAAATATATATGGCTTCAAGCACTGTGTGGCATCAAGTTTGTGTGTTTTGGCACAAGGCTCTGCAATAACATGAAAAATAGATGGCAATCGGTGTGTTGTTTTGCAGGCATTGCAGTCGTTGTCCTTGCCGGTCCGTGGTCATTAGAAGCCTCTTGCAGTTCCTATCTTCGTCTCCTCAAGGCCCTGTATTCCAGATCAAGTGCAAACTTTGACTGGGAGCCTTGCAAGCCCCCCTTCCTCTTTTTCATTCTCTGTTTCACTTCCATTTTAAGGATTATGGGGGCCATAAGCAAGACCTATTTTGGGGCCCTATCTTCAGAAAAGCTTTCAATTGATTGGTCCGTTTTCAACTAATTCAAGTCCTCATGATGCCAAACAGAATTGAATTGCATGTTAAATTTTCTGCAGTGCGGCCACGCAAAAACAGCCAAAAGCTCAAGCTGTCCCGCATCCACCAGACAGACCGTACCAAAGGGAAGCTATAACAAGCACTGATTAAGTCATTTCTTCTTGGATCTAGATTTTATTTTCTAGAATTAGAACGTGGAATCCACCAAAACCAACCTGTTCTATTGTACCAAACACATGGTAAAGGGAGACTTGGTGAAAGCTTAAAATTATTTCATCTGCACGTAGCACTTAAAATTGAATCTTTAATTGCTTGACATTCATAATTGCAAATAAAGCCCCCTTCACAATTGGCGTCCTTGCAACTGAGAACATCAGAGCTCTGCTTTGAAGATTTTCACCATTCTATCAGGTGAAATCTGATAACTTTGGATAACTTTCTGCTTAATTCTCTCTCTGCCTCGGCCCGCCTCTCCACTATCTATGCCAACACTTCACTGACTAGACTGTGACCCTCAGCACTGCTGAGTAAGAGAAATAGGAGGAGACAAGAAGACAGAGAGATAAAGAAAATATTCCAGTGAGATAGGTGGAATAGACAGAGGAGGGGTGGAGACTGGGATAACAGAGAGGAATAGGTGACTAGTGGAGATTGAATGTAACGAGAGAAAGATGTGGTAGTCAAAAGGAAAGACAGAGAAATAGGAAAAGGTCGATAGAGAATGGAGGCAAGAAGCTAAGAATGTAGAGAGAGATAGTTGAGAGGTGTGGCGCAGCGGCCAGATTGGCTGACTCTGGAGCCCAAGGCTCACGGCTCGATCCCCGGCGCTGGTGCAGCTCAGCACCATGTGACTCTGGGCAATAACTCACTTAATCTTCCGGACTGCCCCAGGTGCCTTGAGACTCTTAGGGGTGTTTAGTTCGCGCTTTACAAATACCGGATTTAGATTTTAGATTTAGACATACGGTGTGTTTAGATGGGAATACGGAAATGTAAAAAGAAAGAAAGTGGTGAGATAGAGGTTTGAGGCAGACAGAAATGAATTAGAGCAGTGAGGTAGGTAGTATGGTAAAGAAAGATGAGGCATAGACTATAGAGGGATGAAAGAAAGACAGGTCAGATAAAGAGAGATGAAGTTGAAGAGGAGGTTAGATAGATGAAGAAAGATACATGCAGTTAAGATGGAAATAGGATTTGGGTGCAGGGAAGGATCGGGTAGCAGGGCACGGGTCAGGGTACCACGCGGGTGGACGTCGTCCCCCCACTTATTTTACTGGGGGGACGCCGTCCCTCCTGCTCAAAAGCTGGATTTTCTAAGATGCGCTCGAATTCTAGATACGTTTTGTCTGGTGACAAAGTCGCACACCTAAGTTGCCATTTATTGCCTGTTGCGAATGGACAAGAGCCCCCTCCCCACCCCCACCTTCCCTAAGGTCACTAGATACCTAGACCTAGAAGGGTAGCGCCTGCACGACTCACTTCTAGCCACTTCGCTAACACTTATCAGAAATGGTACATTTTAAGAGTCTTTGCAGTAAAAATGTTTGGATCATCACCAAAAATGACAAATTAATATTTCCTCATGAGCACCAACACCTGAGAATGTACGCTAAGTAAACGTGTTTTGCATTATACCTGTTTTCCGTTTCTTTTTTTATTAGATATGTAGCTTGTATTGGCGCTGTCTGTGCTTGTTCTGGGAGGGGTCACCGGGCCGCTGTCGTTTGATAGTTTCCGGTCATTTCTCCGTCTTCCAGCATCGTGGTGACTGAGCCCAGATCTGTGTCTTGTCCCAGTGTAAGGGGACAAGACACAGATCGGGGCTCAAGGTACTACTCCAAGATATAGAGGAGGAATTTCTACACTAAGCCCTTATAATGGTGTAGCGCTCACTATAAACGTACATGTCGCTTGGCGATCGAATGATGAAATGTTGTCATTACCCAATTTCCGGTACTTAGTTTATCTTGAACGGAAGGATGGAGGGGAGAGGTACGGGCAGGGATGAGAGGCTGCCTGCATGCTGCATGCATAGATCTGTACAGCACGAGCTCAACCCACTGAGACACATCGATGAAAGGCTGAGCTGTGATGTGCTCACGAGTACAGCTTTGCGAATATTTTACCAATAGGAGTGGGTTTTCTCGTTCCCTTCTACTAATTTAAACTTCCTGGCTTTTGTACCCAGTCATTGGCTTTGTAACGTTGTAATCAAGTGCTGCTTTTCTTTGTGTCGTATAAAAAAATACCAAAACATGATGTAAAGCAAAGAAATATCACATTTTATGCCCAGAAAAGCATCTAACGCCCCTACTCGGAGAGGAACTGTTATGCTGGAAGCTGGTGACATGCCCAGCAGAGCTGGGGAGGTGGGGAAGGGATCAACACCAGAAGACACAAATCATTTCCCAGCAGGGCACTTGTAAGATGAAAGTCCCACTATGCCCCACAGAGAATGTTTGAGGCTCTCAGCAGATGACATCAGAGAACAAGACAGGGTGTGGTTAGCCACTCCCTGGGCCTACACAGCACAGAGGGGGAGGGGGAAAGCGGGGGGGGGGGGGGCTTCCTTCAGCAGAAAATGACGTTTCCAACTGTGGGCCCAGATACAGGGCTGCCGCAGAGGCTTCTGAGTAACAATTGTTAGAGCATCTCAAGTTTGGGGAGAGCATGGGTCAGACTCCAGTAGAACTGGAGAAAACAAGAGAACTGGGTTCACAGTCAGGGCCACTGGATATATGCTGCACGGTAGACTAAATTATGCAGCAATAAAAGGCAAATTATGCGCATAATGTGGTAATTTTTTTATAGTTTTATTCGGTAACACGATCTGGGCAAAGATTTCAACTCATTAGTACCAGTTTAACAAGCAGTGAGATTAATATCTCCACAAACAATCAGTGGTCTCGGCCAGCTAGGTAATTCAGAGGGGGGAGAGAGTAACACAAAGCATCCTGTTGTGATGTCACTTCCTGCCGTGATGTCACTTCCTGTGACACCACCTAACTTGGAGAGTCCTCCACTTCTTTTTTAGGACTTGTGCCCTGTCGGGTAGAGAGGAGGAGTAGAGAGGTATAAATATAGAAGAGGCGCCAAGAGTGATCGAAAGATGTGAGGATGAGAGTGGCAGATTGACAGAGGTGGGGTAGAGAGAGGTTTAGTGAACAAGATGAGAGGTAGACAGTAGAGACCAAGAGATGTGGTTGATACATAGAGATGTAGAGGTTAGGTAGAGAGGAAAGCCCAGAGAGGTATGGTAGATGATGCAACATGAATTAAGGAGAGAGGCATGCAACAGAAAGATACTTGACGCAGAGAAACAGAGGCACATGGTGATAAGAGGTGATCTAGAGGTTGTCGGAGAGAGGGAGGTTGAAATAGACGAGAGTCCGAGGGAATGGCAGAGATTTAGTGATTGGCAAGGTAGATGAGATGAGATGAGCTACAACAAGATAGGAAAAGAGAGAGAGGTAAATGAGCTAGAGATGGGTGAGGTTGAAAGAGGGAGAGGCAGGAGGAAGCCGCATGTTAGATACGGGAGGAAAGACTAAGTTGGATGGAGGTAGAAGTAGAGAGATGTAAAGTGCAGTGCACTAGGTAGGCAGAAAGAGATGATGGAATGAGAGATAAGTGAGGTATCGAAATAGGTAAATAGAAAGGTAGTGAGCAGTGATTTAGGGATAGGCAGAGAGACCGATTTAGTGGTAGAGACGGGCAAAGAGTAGGAAAGAGGTTGAGCTATAGAAAGAGACGGAAGAAAGACTCTAGGCCCTATTCAGAAAGGTACATTTGGTCATAAACATAGGTTTCCATCCAAATGTAACATTTTGTACTCCTGTCAGGAACTCAAAAAGAGATTCCTGGTAGACGTAAGTCCATGTATGTCTGGAGATATTCACCGTGAGTGTGAATGTTTCCGCATCTGTAAATTCCACTCCAGTAACTGGAAATGGGCGTTCCAGAGTGTGATAAACCTTGGAATATTGTGAACGTCCACAAACTTTTATGTGTTTTTGGCATTCACAAAATCCTCTCATTCCCCTTTCCACCCTGGAAACTGTTGTATTTTTACTCCAGTCAATAGCTGGTTTAAAGCCTTTTCCAGGGTGGGAAAAGGAATGAATCACCCCCAGATTTTGTGTGGAATCCTATTCACCTGGTGCCGTGTCACCTTGTTCCTGTCATGAAAAACTTCCACAGGGAGACTGGGACCCTGCTGGTAAAGTCACATGCCCTTGCCGAGAGTAAGTTTGGAAACAGTCACCTGGCACAGCTTGACAGGCTTATTGTTGGGAGTGTTTGTGAATACCATAAAGTCAGAAAGGATGTGTTGGCACTGGCAGAAAGCTCCGTAATTTTCCAACGTTACTGGTGAATAGATCTCACTGGGAGATGTACTACAATTTGTAGTTTTGTAAATTAAAAGACGCGTGCTTTTCCGTTCCAGGCCATTAGAAGCGCACTGCTTTACTTTTCCTAGTTTGTTTGCCTGTTTATTATACTTTGTAATACTTACTTTTTCGGTTCCATCAGTGGCTAATTCTAGCAAGGCGTAAGTACATTAAAGTCTATAAATACGCCATAAATAACATAGTAAGTTAAAGTAATCTGTTCTTATACGTAGTAGTTACCTACTTCAGTGTACCAACATCAAAGGCTATTGACTTTGTTATTATGCGTACGCTGAGCCACCAGACTTTACCTTTCAGAGTGCCTAGAGGTGCATTACTTTGCTGTTCTGAGCACATTTACACTTATTTTTGTTATCCCAAGTGCTAACAAGCATTGGCAAATCCATTAGGTCTCGGCAATCTGAGAGTTATAGGCCTTGGCAATGTTTATGCGTTTATGTACACTAATAAAAACAGTCCCAGAGCCGTTCACAAATGCATTTACATTGCTAAGGCCTATAGCTCTCGAATTGCAGAGACCTATTTGCTTTGCCAGAGCTTGTTTCCTAGTCCGGCATGTTTTCTGCTGGCTCATTTACACTATTTTACCTTATTTGAACAATGTTCTATACGGCACTGTTGTGCATGCACGAAAATAAAGGTGTGAAACTGCTAGGCTGAGCACGCGCGGGGTGTTTTTCCCAAATAGCAGCGCTGCACCACGTGCCTGACTCGATCTGCTCTGAAGGGTTAATAGAGCTGTTCTTTGCAGGGCAGCAGCTGTGAAAAGCGCTCCCCCGGGGCAGCTACGTGTCCGAGATGATGTCGCCCTCTCTGGGATGATGGCTGCCCCCGCCTCAGCTCGTAAACACGGTTTACGTGCGCTGCGGGCACGAGGGGACGTACAAGATAACATCGCAGGATTGTATTATGTAGGGCGTGTGCTTTCAATCGGCATGTTGGTGAAAGGGTAACAGCATAAATATGTATTTTGGGCGGGAAGAAGAGGGGAGGGTGGGTTATTCCTGAAGGAGCGGCGACTCCCAGCTGCCTTGTTTTCTTCACTGTCAACTCGATTTCCTTCCTGGATTCTTGGGTTCACCGCAGGCCTCGTCGTGCGTTTCGATTGGCTGCCCCTCCTGAAAGGCATTCCCCGCCGCTTATGAGCGAGCACTGAAGAGCGTGGCCATCGAAGGGGCGGGAGTGTGTTGTGCTTCTCGCCTCTCAGACAGGCTAGTGGCTGTAAGCAGCGGGGTAACGGGGGCCAGGCTTGCTGCGGCTGCTGCATGGTGAGCTGCCCACACTGCTCGAGGAGGCGAGGCGAGGCGCTGCACAGCTGGTCTGGGACTTTTCTGTTCTCGGACCTTGTCCTACATTCGGAATTGATTCCCCACGGAGCATCTAGTCTGGGGTTTCTTGAGAACATTTGAGGTGGTCTGGGAGTCTCTTCGGGAGACAGAACCGTCTTCTGCTATTCCTGTGAGCGCTTGGTATGGCTTGTGAAATCATGGCTCTGCAAAGGTACAAATGGAATTCAATTTTAATGTTTTATTTAACTCAGTTACGTCTTTCGTAACACGGTTGTGCATTACTGTCTAACCGATTCTTTCTTTCCGTGCAGCATCCAGCCCACAATCGTGTAACTGTACTTATGAAGATTTTAAAAGTCCTTATTGCACGCATTCATGTTAGCATAGCTCGGTAATGGGAAGGAAATGCTATCTGCTCCCACTGCAGAAATACTCCATCGCACAATTGAAAATATTTACTTTATAAAAGCATTAAGACTTAATTTCCTCTTTGTTTATGAAGTAGTTCCACCCATACCGAGCTTTAAATGTGTGTTGCACGTACCGCTGCTTTATATAACACACAGATTTTATACCGCTTCAGTGAAACCCCCCATTGTGAAGTATGAGTCCGAGTGAGTAGTATCCCCCCTCCCACCACCACGATATGATATATGTTGTACTTTAATGTCCTTTGTCTTGTTCCACTTTATGCCTCCCTGGTCAAAAACTTTGTACAGATGGATTGTAACGTGGTTTTGGTATGCTATACGGGAGAACATTTAATAACGTAGATTTACATAAAAAAAGGAGTACATACATCACTGCACCTTCTCCTAAGGGCAATAGAAAAAATATTTTAAAAAATGTATGCGAAAAACAACTGGATTGACTTAGTGGTCGTTTCATATGGTATTGTCAAATGCGTAAGCATGTAGGTGCAAAAGCTTGCCACTGGCATCCTTGTAGGTAGAGTGACCCTCTTGAAAGCTTTAGGTGTATCGGTGGTTTGGAAAGGTGCTTTGCAGGCCAGCAGAACAGCAGCGCTCTTTGATCTCGGTAGTGGGTCATTCAGTGCGAACCCGTTAAGGTATGTGAGGTTTAAACACTATTCAAATATGGAACCAGAATAATGTGCACCCATTCTCTTGCCTTCCACAGCAGCGCATATTGTGCCATCCCAGAACTCTTTCAGCTCTTCCCACCCCCCGTCTGTCACGGTCCTGCAGTCGGTTTGTTCATACATGGCTTTTAGGAAGTACTTGATTTCGTTATGCTCATGCTGCCTGCGTAATGAGTTTTACATACTCATCTTCTTTCAGCCCTGGGCATCAATTGCACTTATATCTTTGAGGTATTTAAGTACCACTGTATATTCACTCCCAGTATCTGCACCCTTGGCACATGTCTGTCTTTGCACCCCATAGTCATTCATCATGGTAGGTAGATGTGAAGACGCCATTTCCTGGCATTCAGTATCACGTGGATAAGTTGCCATGCCCAGGACTGCAGGAATTGACCTGGCCAGCGCTCGAGCCTATGAATTCACACATGCCCATTCACAAATAGCCTCTTTTTGAAAGGCGGAGAATGGCATACCTTGGCAGGAGCGCCACCACGGCCTGTCCACGTTGGGCCTAGAGCTATAAATGAGATGTTGGCATCCTCAGCTGTAAGTAGATTTTGGATGCATTGTCATTGATTGTTCATACTAATTGGCACTTGTATTGGACACATTCTGCTGTTAGTGTGGGAGCTTGTCAGATTATTGAGCTGTGCTGTTTTTTTGTTGTGGATGAGGGAGGACAGCATTCCGGAAATGCTTTCATTTTTCCTAACATATGTACCATTGCCTGGCCAGTCTACGTGGATGGTAAGTCTCTGACGGAACAAAATGCAACTTGGCGCCTTAATAGGCAATTCATTGTGTATTCGGTCTGAGCTGGCTTTACACGATTTGTGTGCAGTTGTAAGGTGGTGTGTGATAGATCTTTGTGGGTAGGGCTCCTGGATGTTGACACCAAACTACATGCAATGTTGTTGATGTGGTGTGTGTAGAGAGAGGGGTTTGTGTAATGCGCTCTGCTTAATAAAGTGGAAGTCGCGGATGACGTAGCTAGACGTTTTGATGATCGCCCTTGCACCAGTGAATATTCAGAAGCAATTAGTAGCAAGGTGGATTTCTTTTCTGTACTTGAATCCTTGTGTCAACAGCTGGAGAGGAGCAGGAAGTCTTATGTTAAACCGTGTCCTCGGGAGCCAGTGCTCCAGCCCTGGGATTTATTCGAACAACATAGTAAATGTAAATGTATGTGTCTTGTAAAGCGCACTGCTGCCCTGAGGCATCGTGGCGCTATAGACCGCTGGGGTATCTCCAAGGTGAAACCAGGCATCCCCGGCGAATGTGGGGGGCCGTTGTGGAGATGAGGCAAGCTAATGCCCAGAGTTGCCGAGTGTGATCCCTGGTTAGAGTAGGCACCGAAGCGAGAATTATCGAGTCCGCTGGCCCTGGTCCACGACCCTGCCGCGTCGGGAATTGAACCCTGGTCCCGGGCCGTCCTCTGCTTCCGGGTCTGCTGCCTCTAACCAGTGAGCCACACCACTCCACATAGTGCAATGTGGGAGTTCTAATTTTACCTCATGTCAACTGAACGAATTGAGCAGAGTTACCAGATTACAGTGGTTTGTTATAGAAACCCCTAGGTCTGCTGTATTATCTTTTTAGTTACTGAAAGCCGCCAGATAACCGTAGTAGAAGGGACATGCAGCATTTTCCCCTGGCTCAGTGCTTCTTTTCTCTGTAGGAATGTATTAATGGATTCAGTTACTCACTGTTTTCACAGTTGATGTATGTTTTAAAGGCCGTGCTTTTAGCTAATGAATTTGCTTCAGAGATCTTGTGCAAGCTGTGCTTCAGAGACTTGAATACCTCTTGCTGTTTTACACCTCTAACCTTGCTAAAATAACAAGTCAATCCAGTGATCACGCTTCTAGTTTCGCTTCCTGAAACAGCCTCCATTTGTGTGGTACGATGGTTGGATGTCGTCACCGTTGAATATTGCATGACATCAAGCACACACCAGGATCGCCTTCTGTTTGGCATTCTTTACCTCTACTAATAGAATCCCTTACTGATGAAGTTGGTATTATCTCTTTTATAATGGATCTAGAACATTTTAGATCATTCTCTTTAATTTAAACAGTTGCAAACCTCGGTTCTCTTTAAAGGTATTTCATTTAACATCCATCCATGAGCTCGCTGACTAACATCACTTTTGCAGGCTGCATGACTAGCCCCTTCGAAACTTTACCTTTCTGTTTGTCATTTGGACTGTCTGTTGGTTTGAAGTATGTATGCCAACAATTTATCAAAAAGTTTGAATAATAGAATGGTAGTTGTAGCTTCTCAGCGCTTGGCAAGGTGATGTGTAAAAGCTTCCTTTTGTTAAGTAAGCTAGATGGATGTTAAAAGAAGCACCATATACAAGCATTGGCAAAGCCAATATCCTATACAGTAGGTATTGGCTGTGACAATGTTTTTTTGCCATGTTGTACACCAGTGTGGCTGCTGTTCAGCACGGCTAAATGTTAGTGGCGTGGAGTGTCCTAGAGTTATTGTGGGTAGTAGAGTGTCATAGTCTGGATTTGTTGGAGTAAAGTGTCGTAGATGGGAGTAGAATTCAGTAGTTCAGTGGCAGAGTGTCGTAAAGAGCAGGGTCGTAGAGTGGGATGGTGTGGAGGGGGGATAGGCTGGAATAGGAGGAAGTGGGTTGGAGGGGATTGAGGTAATGGGGTGGATTGGATTGAGGTAGAGTTGGTGGTATTGAGTGGGGTGGATTAGAGTGGGTGGACTAGATGGGGTGGATTGGAGAGGGGCGTGTGGATTGGAGTGATATGACTGGGGTGGGATGGATTGGAACAGTGTGGGTGAATTGGGTAGGAGTAGTGTGGATTGGACTGGAGTGGGTTGGATTAGACTGGACTGGATGAGGTGGATTGGACTGGATTAGAGTGGGGGGGATTGGACTGGAGTGAATTTGATTGGGTTGAGGTGGGGTGGTGGGCTGGATGGATTGGATTGAGTGGGGTGGACTGAATTGGGGTGAGTGGATGGGGTAGAGTGGGGTGGATTGGACTGCAGTGGAGTGGAATGTACTGGAGTGGGGTGGGCTGAGGTGGATTAAATTGGAGTGGGGTAGATTGAATTGGAGAGGGGGATGGGTTGAATTGGAGTGGTGTGGATTGGATTGTGCTGCATTGGGGTAGGGTGAATTGTATTGAGGGTAGATTGGCGTGGACTGGGGTGGATTGGAGTTGAGTATATTGGAGTGAGGTGGGGTGGAGTGGATTGGGGTGGGGTGAATTGGATTGGGGTGGGGTGGATTGGATTGAGGTGGTTAGGAGGGGAAAAGATTGAATTGAGGTGGATTGGTTTGGAGTGGGTGGCTTGGATTGGGGTGAGGTGGGTTGGAGTGGTGTGGACTGGAGCAAATATTTGGATTGGAGTGAAGCGGATTGTTTTGGATTGGAGTGGGGCGGATTGCGTGGGCAGATTATTTTGGAGTGGGGCAGACTGGTGTGGGGCAGATTGTTTTGGATTGGAGTGGGGTGGTTTGGGGAAGGAGTGGTGTGGATTGGATTGGAGGAGTTGGATTGGGGTGGGTTGGCTTGGATTGTGGTGGAGTGGATTGTGTAGGGCTGGAGTGAGGTTAATTGGGATGAGTGGGTGGATTGAATTTGAGGGGAGCAGTTTGTTTGGGACGGGAGTGGGGCAGATGGCTTTGGATTGGAGTGGGGCCAATTGTTTTGGATTAGAGTGAGATAGACCGTAGTGTGATGGATTGGAGTTGGATGGCTTGGAGTGAAACGGATTGGAGTGGGCAGATTGTATTGGGGTGGAGCAGTTTAGAGAGGGGCAAATTGTTTTAGACTAGTATGGGGCAGATTGGAGTGGGGCAGATTGTTTTGCATTGGAGTGGGGCAGATTGTTTTGCATTGGAGTGGGGCAGATTGTTTTGCATTGGAGTGGGGCAGATTGTTTTGCATTGATGTGGGGCAGATTGTTTTGCATTGGAGTGGGGCAGATTGTTTTGCATTGGGGCAGATTGTTTTGCATTGGAGTGGGGCAGATTGTTTTGGATTGGAGTGTGGCTGGTTGTTTTGGGTTGGAGTGTGGCTGGTTGTTTTGGGTTGGAGTGTGGCTGGTTGTTTTGGGTTGGAGTGTGGCTGGTTGTTTTGGATTGGAGTGTGGCTGGTTGTTTTGGATTGGAGTGTGGCTGGTTGTTTTGGGTTGGAGTGTGGCTGGTTGTTTTGGGTTGAAGTGTGGCTGTTTGTTTTGGGTTGGAGTGTGGCTGGTTGTTTTGGGTTGAAGTGTGGCTGGTTGTTTTGGGTTGGAGTGTGGCTGGTTGTTTTGGATTTGCAGTAGAGCAGATTGCTTTGGATTTGGAGTGGGGCTGATTTTTTTTTTGCAGTGGAGTGGGGAAGATTTTTTTGCATTGGAGTGGGTCAAGTTATTTTGCATTGGAGTGGAGCAGATTGTTTTAGGTTGGAGCAGGTCAAATCGGAGTGGGGCAGAATGTTTTTGTATTAGAGTGTGGCAGATTGTTTTTGGTTTGGAGTGGGGCAGATTGTTTTTGGTTTGGAGTGGGGCAGATTGTTTTTGGTTTGGAGTGGGGCAGATTGTTTTTGGTTTGGAGTGGGGCAGATTGTTTTTGGTTTGGAGTGGGGCAGATTGTTTTTAGTTTGGAGTGGGGCAGACTGTTTTTAGTTTGGAGTGGGGCAGACTGTTTTGGATGAAGTGGGGCAGATTGTTTTGGATTGTAATGGGGCGGATTGGGGTTGGCGTATTGAGTGGGGCAGATTATTTAGGATTGGAGCGAGCTGATTGTTTGGGATTGAAGTGGGGCCGATTGTTTGGGATTGGAGTGAAACAGATTAGAATGCGGCGTATTTGAGTGGGAGAATTATTGTGGATTGGAGTGGGGCAGATTGTTTTGGGTTGGAGTGGGGCAGATTGTTTTGGATTGGATCGGGGCAGATTGAATCGGCGCAGATTTAAGTGGGGCAGATTGTTTTGGATTGGTGTAGGGCATATTGGAGTGAGGTGGATTTTTAGTGGGGTAGATTGTTTTGAATTGAAGTGGGGCAGATTGTTTTGGATTGAAGTGGGGCAGATTGTTTTGGATTAGAGTGGGATGGACTAGAGTGGAGCAGATTGGAGTGGGGCGAATTAGAGTGGGCAGATTGTATTGGAATGGATCGGTTTAGAGTGGGGCAGATTGTAATGGGCTGATTGTTTTGGATTGTAGTTGGGCAGATTTATTTGGATTGGAGTGGGGCATATTGGAGTGAGGCGGATTTTTAGTGGGGTAGAATGTTTTGGATTGGAGTGGGGCAGATTGTATTGGATTGAAGTGAAACAGATTGGAGTGCTGTGTATTTGAGTAGGCATATCGTTTTTGGATTGGAGTGGGGAAGATTGTAGTGGGTTGGGAGGATTGGAGTTGAATTGGGGTGGTTTGGATTGGATTGAGTGGCTGGATTGGTGTGGGGTGAGGTGGGGTGGATTTGTTTAGAGTTGGAGTTGGGTGGAATGGGGTGTACTGCACAATAATGTGTTAAAGCCTCTTTTCAGAAATTACACGTAAGAAATAAACAATGTCACTTGCAATATTTAGAACAACAGTATCTCTCAAGCGAGCTAAGGCATGCTCTGGCAGGCTCAAACCTAATACAGACAGCAGTTTTGGAACAAGATGTGTGGGTGTTTGTTTTAATGTATTTCCTCTATGATTACATTCTCCATGGTGACGCTATAACTCTATGATTGAAACATTGTTGCGTGTTAGTATCTGCCAGCCTGGATGTGTGGTTTGGAACTAATGAGAACATGTTGCCAAAGTGAACAACTTAGTTGCATATCTTGTAGTATCTCATTGCCTGTTGTTGAATAAACAAGTGCATGAAAGTCTGTATCGCACTGTATCTGCCCACTGCTCACTGTTCCTGGTGGAGTGTGCATACAGAGTGCAGAAGAGGTGAGTGTGGATGGTGGGTGGGGTTGTTCATCTGAGAGAGACACGGTTAGACTTCCTGTGGTTGTTCACGGGAAGCTCATTCAGTAGGCGGTTTAACTTCGTTTGAATTGTACCTTGTTCAGGAGCCATGGATCAGATTGTGGAAGCAAGGGCCTAGGGCGACTCAAGGTTGGTAGTAGTTTTCTTCTAAGGTATTACGTAATTTCACTTTGAGTCTGGCTGACAGCATTAAAGACAACTGTGGCATACAAAGATGATGTCAGACCTTGGTTCTGATTCACAAAACTTTGTGTGGAACGGCAAGTTACTCCAGGAAATTAAGTATTACGTCCTGCCTTTATACAGGGCGATATTAGGTAATGGAATTGACAGGAGTGGTATGGAATTCCAGGCCCTGTCAACACTGTTCACCTACTTAAAGTTTCAAATTACACAGAGGTGATCACAGAACTAGATAGATGTATTGGAAGAGTTATCTGATCTTCACTCACTGTATCTCCCCCCCGCCTTGCCTATTTCCAGGCTGTTCTAGTTCTGACCTTGACTTAAAAAAAAAAAAAAATCTGGTCACCTTGCTCTGCAGTGATATCTCAGATCTCAAACTGCCTGGTGACGGCTGCAGTGTCCACCCGCCTTCGATCGCTTACCAAATACTCAAGTTGAAAGGTGTCTCATCAACAAGACAGATATTTTCCAGGAAGTTGTCTGCACTACTGAACTCTCCACAGATGTGTTGACCTTGTAGGATCTCACAAGATGACACAGGAGGTCTGCTGTTTCCAGCGAATTCTTTCTTTTCTCACACAATTCCCTATTCTTTCTCAACTTCCAAAAGCATAACAACAAAGCTTCAACAAGTTAGTCCTGTGCAGATGCTTGAATGTCTTTTTGACATAACATCATCAGCCCCACCTTTGCAAGGGAATTGTCGTTGCACACCTATTACGTAATATTCCTGCTCAGCTTGATGTTACACCTTTGTTTATTATCCCTATGAGGTTGAAATGCTTGCATCATCAAGCAAAACACAGCGAAAGGCCAACACATTCTCTGTGCAATTTACCACTGCAAAATCCACAACTTTAAAACCTCACTCATCCACTTGGTCTATATTGGTGGAGTTGACTTGTCCTGATCCTGGAGGGTCGTGTCAGCGGAGGCCCAGGGTATTTTTCCCTGGCACCACTTTGGGAATGGTTACGTGGAGAGAGTTGGTGTAGTTAAGGCAGGAGTTCATGATTGTTCTCAGAAATACACTTTTGCTCTCTAGAATGAAGAAGGTTAATATGTGATCAAGAGACACCGAGAGAGCAATGCACGGCCCACTGCTCGGAACTGTGGATAGAGAGCCATTTTTAGGTCTCGCTGAGTTAGCGCGCATGCGCTGCTCGGAGAGACTTTAGTAGGTGAGTTTTCAAAGTGCTGCTGGCTGGCGACAAGCTTGCGTTCTTGCGAGCATGCACGCGCGAACCGCCAGCCTTCAGCACCATCTGTCTTTCCTCTTGCTTGCTCCCTGCAGTGGGTGCATCTCCGTCAGGCAATATCACGCCCACCTTAAATGTATCTTCCATCGCTGCCTCAACGTGCTTTCTCTTACAACAAACTCGATGTTTGTGTTCCTTTATTTTGAGATGCCTTTAGTATTACTGTTTTGTGACTTAAAGAACATTTAGGAAATGTTACTGTGCAACTGGACTAAGTTCACAGTGTTTATTTCTGATCGCAGCGGCTGCTTCATGTCCGTTGCACCATTCAGGGAGTCCTTTCGTTGGTGCTTTCATGAGGACATGATGAGGAAGCTGGAAACTTTTGCCACATTCTCTTTAAAAGTACAGCATGTTGGCGACTGCTTAGTCGATTAGACCTATGTTGCGCTTTAGATCTCAAAGCGCAATGGTGGGTGCAGCAGTTATAACTCATGAAATATGAGGTGCAACTCACAAGGAGGGGGCAGGTTTGAGTGCACATTGGTTGCAATCAAACTCTTAAGATGATGAGCTGTGTGTATCCATTATCAGCACTCAGTCTTCGCTAAGTGATCTTGTTTTGTTTTTGTTGTTGTGTCAATGCTTTGCTGCGCCTGTTTGACTTCCAACTTGCTTTCTCTTTCTCCAAACTCAATGTTTGTGTTCCTTTATTTTGAGATGCTTTTAGTATTACTTTCACACACACAAACACAACCACACACACACACAAACGCAACCACAACCACACATACAACCACACCCAAACACAACCACACACACAACCACATATATACACACACACACAACCACCCAACCCCACACACACAACCACACACACAACCAACCAACCACACACAACCACCACACACACAACCACACACAATTACACACACAACCACACCTACAATCACACACACAACCACACACACACTCAACACCACACACAACACCTCACACACAACCACACACATGCAACCACACACACAACCAACCACACACACCACACACACTCACACAACCACACACACTCACACAACCACACACAACCACACCTAAACACAACCACACACACAAGCACACACACAACCACATACACACGCACACAACCACCCAACCACACACACATCCACAAGCAGACACACACCACACACACAACCACACACACACACACACACACAACCAACCACACACAACCAACCACACACACTCACAGCCACACACACAACCACACACACACAACCACACACACACCCAACCACACACCCAACCACACACACAACCACACACACAACCATACACACACAACCATACACACACAACCACACACACACACACACACACACAACCACACACACAACCACACACACACAACCACACACACACACACACAACCAACCACGCACACTCACAGCCACACACACCACACACAACCCCACAACCAACCACACACACACACACACACAACCAACCACACACACTCACAGCCACACACACACACACACAACCACACACACAACCACACACACACACACACACACGACCAACCACACACAACCAACCACACACACTCACAGCCACACACACCACACACAACCACACACACCACACACACACAACCACACACACACACAACCAACCACACACACCACCACAACCACACACACAAAGGGAGGAGACAACTGCAGCAGGACCTTCGGCTCGATCAGGACAGCAGAACCACCGGAAAAGGAACCCCTCGGCACGACCTGGGCAGCAAGAAGTTGTCACTGGAGACATTGTGATCCTATGAACAATAGTGTCATTAATGATCTAATCCAAACTGTAAACTGTGACAAATAACATCCCTATATATTGCAGTACCACAAAAACAGCAACAAGCATTGGCATAGCCAATAGGTCTCGCCTTTGGGACCTTATTAGTGTTTTGCCATGCAACAGTTGTTGTTGCACCAAGGATATTGTGCAGCATAACTAAATACTTATAAGGTCCCAAAAGCGAGACCTATTCGCTATGCCAATGCTTGTTTTGAGTTGAAAGTGATTACCAGGGTTTTGACCTTGGGGCTTAGGGCGATTTTATTTACTATGGTGACTAGCTAGGCAAGGTTGATGGGAAGATAGGTGTTGCTTCGAGAGTTTATATTTTATTATGATATACACAAATGAAACTCGCGTGTGCCCTGTCCAAAGCTTCAGAATCTGAGTTCTTGTCTTCTGTCTCGTTGCACGATTCCTTGTCCACTAGTAAACATGTCCTTTATTCTTTCCCTTAAATGGTGTTCTCTGCCAAAAACTGAAGTGTAAATGTATGTGAGAAAGTGAAGGATTGAGCTATGCCTTTTAAAACAAGCATTTGCAATGCAATAAGTCTCGCATTTACTCGAGACCTATTGCATTGCAAATGGTAGGAATCACGGACAACGGGAAGGCGGTCGAAGGGAGTGGGAGAAGGCACGGACCACGGGTGGGCAGGGGTGGGGGAGAAGGCACGGACAACTGAAGGGTTGGCGGGGGAAAGATGGCACAACAACCGGAGGGAGGTGGGGGAGTAAAGAAGGCATGTCATAACAGAACAATAACACAGAAGGGGGCACCCTGTAGAGAATGCCTAGGCAGGGGAACAGGGGAAAGCAAGAAGTCAAATCAAAACAAAACCCACTGCCTGAATTGTTTAGTAGGTCCGCAATGTGTCAGAAATGGAGAGACAAGGAAGACTGTCATTTTCAAGTAGCTCGCTGTGGCGGAGAGGGAAAGTGGCCCACATCAGCCCTATTTTCTCCTGTTCATCTCCACCTCTGAGCCCTGAAGAAGGTGTGACCCATCCCCGGTCGGTCAGCCAAACACGCGTCGACGCAGTTATCCACTGACATATACGTCCCCAGCTCTTTCCATCTGATATATGCATACCCCAAGGCTAATATGTAGCTCTAAGAGCATTATTTAACCATTGACCATCGACTATCCATGTCCATTTCATGATTGCAGCATAATAAGCAATTATTATAAAGCTTTGCATACTGAGGTGTATATTAAATACCACCCATACCCTCTTAGGAGATTTTCCTAGTCAGTGGAAGGCCATTGAACTATTTGTTGTGTGAATGAGTTAGCATGAATCTGTGGTATGTATGTGAGGATCTAGTGTGTGTCTCTTTTGTGCCTGGGTACTGTTTCACCTATAGCAAGCATCTCCTATGCATAGGATGTGGTTCTTTATTGCAATATTTATTAAATGATGTCCTAATTTTAAAAGAAAATGATATTTGAAAATGTTGAATAAACCTAATGTTATTTTCATATAATCCAGGTCTCTTTCCTGTTATGTTTATTAGATTGTTTGTCTCCACATATTTTCCCGGTCTCTTTACTCCCAGGGGACTGGATTGAAAGTCCCCCTTGTCTCTTTATTTCCAACATATAGCGGACCTACTAAACTATTCAGGCAGTGGGTTTTTGTTTTGATTTGACCAAAGCATGTCGTGCCTGCAGTAGGAGAACCTTGTTAAAGAAAATAGTGCTCACAGTCTAAATAACAAGTACCGTGTAACAACCGAAGTAAAGGGGCCAGTTGCCATGGGAGGTGACAAATGAAGAGGAGGCGGTACTAAGGAGGAACTAACAAGCCTATTGACGAATCAGATGCCAGCATTTTGGACGGACAGTTACACAAGCCAATGGCAAATATGGGCGGAGAGTGGGCGGGGCTTCTATTCCCTACTCCTCTACAATAAGTCTTGCAGAGCAGCGCATGTGCGCTGGCTCTAAGCTTGACCTAAAAATAATGTAGGGTATGTAGAAAGATTAACACGAAGATAAAAATGTCACAGGGTGGTCTAATGAATGCTTAATGATACTTGTACTGTTTGTTTTTTATATATATTTATTTATATTTGAGCACACATCATATACAGATGGGGAGGTTACGTTAAGATGTATTGATGATATGAGTAGGGAGGCACGGGTATAGAAAGCCCATTTTTTTTCATGGAGCAGGGACCTACAATCTATATGTTCTAGTCTCACTGTAGTATCTTCAGGGTACCTGCCAGCAGTGGTTTGGTGAAGAGGACAGTACCCTGCTCTCGTTTACCAGATCACAGGAAGTCCTCATACTGGAGCCGGAGCACCAATCCTGCTCACGTTTTTAGGTCTCGCCTGGCGTTAGCAGCGTGCAGGTGCTGCTCTCGCCATGCGAGGGCTTCTTGGAATCAATACGATTACAGACGTCGTGTCGCTGCTCCACCTGCAATTTTGATTTGTGCGCGTTGTTTTGCGTCATGGATGATGCAAAACACAGTGTAATGATTGCACCGGAGGCAATCATTACACTGAGGGTTGCCACCCTGTCCGCTTTTGACCCCGCCCACCCGGATTGGATTGTTTACTTGCAGAGGGACACGGCCTCCTTCAATTACTCTGTAAGCACTACATTAACAAAGCCAATAGATTTCGAACAACCGAGATCTCTTGGTTTTGCCAATGCGGATTTAACTTTGTAAGTGCTGCATAAAAAATTCTTAACATGCATAGTGCTGCTGGCTAAACGCTCGGACTGCTAAGGTATGCAGAGTTTTTGGTATTTACCCAGAGGTCGGGTAAGCCACCAGCGTTGTTTTCATAAGGAGGAGGGTCTACTGTAGTCCCAATATTTAACACAATGCTCCTGCCTGGCTCCAGAGGCTGCGTCACTAATGTGCAAAGGACGCTCAGGAGTCAGAGGGCGGGGATCATGCATACCCACTGACCGAGTGTAACCTGCCTTGTTTGAGAAGAAGAGCCGGGACTACCCGTGCAGGTGTGATCTGCGGCAGACCGCAATGGCCAAGGATCAGTGCGGAGCTGTGCGGGAGGAGCACCGGTTCAACCAGCGTGCCTTGGAGAAATACTTGGAGGACCGACTTCCAGGTTTTCCAACAGACCCATCGCAAGCCCTGACTGTCGGGCAGTACAGGAAACACCTGCCTCCTAGGCTCTGGAGCTGCACAGGCGCTAGCACACGTTAAATCCCGGGGCGAACAGACAACTTGTGTCCTGGTGGCGTGGAGTCATCCAGCAACCCTCAACATAGGTGACTTTCCAAGCATCTAATTATACCTGGCAGACATCGCAGGTAACCACATTCCTAGCTACTTGGCACTCCAAGGTCAATTTCTTGTCTGTGACATTGGTGTACGGATGATGCAAGGAATGTTACTTGTACTCATGCTGATGAGGAAAAGTAACATTCAGTTTTCAGAGCGGTGCTTCTCTCCTTTTAGTGCTTCGAGACAATTGAGAAGGGAGTGGGGGAGCAGGACTTAAGTGTAGGGCTTTAAGGGAGACCAACAAAGTTGGGGGCGTGGCCTCTAATTATATGCGTGCTAAAAACGCCTCCATGACCTTTCTTTTATTGCATGCAGATATATAACACAACAACTGATGTACAGCTAAAGCCAGCCATGACTATAGGCTTTGTCGATGGTTGTCTCTGTGCTCTCTGCAGAGAGTCCAAGGATTGTAAGATCATGTATTCTGAACATCTTTCTGATCCACAAATCGGCACTATGAGAACCTCGCGCTGGCTTCTGCAAAATATATGGCAAATTACTAGTGTTCAAATTATGCACTATACAAGAGTAACATTCCACTCACACAAAATACAGAAACTCACCACAGAAATAGCAAACACTCTTAAGGAATACAAGATTTAAATACAACGTGAAAGAAATTGTAGAAGACCTAAATCCCCGTCATGGATTACCTTCACGTTTTTTTCATTCATGATTTGTTCAGAAATTGTCTGTGTTTTTCCGTGTAAAGTTAAGGAAATGAACATAAGCCCCGAAGGTGGCCAGTTTCAATGTCTGTTTTTAAATTACTGTGGTGTCTAAGAAAGCGAGGAACCTGTGCCACTTAATGCCCCTGCTTTAAATGGAATGAAAAAAGTGAGGCGGTGTCCAGAAGGGGCGGTGTCTGTTTAATTATGGGCGTGGCTTAAACCTGTAGACTGTATTTCTGTGATTCCAATAGAGTGCCTCCTGACCGGTTTGTGGTTCTTCTCTGAGCTTTCTGTTGTATCCAAATATACAACACAACAGCTGATGGACACCTAAAACCAGCCTGGACTACTGGCTTTGTCAATGGCTGTTAGCTGTCTAAGATAAATGAAAAACAACGATGCAAATTTAATTCTGACATTTTGAGCCTGAGAAGTAAACATTACCAGCCTTGGCATTTGGCCCTCCAAATGTTTAGTAGCCCCAGGCGTGGGTTCTCAGCAGAGCCTCACAGGCTCCGGCACACTTGCGTTTATAAATTAGGCACAGTCCAGGGCTTGAAGTGGACCGGGTCCTAGTTCTAACAAGCATTTGCAATGCAATAGGTCTTGCATTCATGCGAGTTTGAGCTATTGACATTGCAAATGACAATGCCTTTTATTTATGTTTTAAAAACAAAAATAAAAGGCAGTTTCATTTGCAATGTCAATAGCTCAAACTCGCGTAAATGCGAGACCTGTTGCATTGCAAATGCTTGTTTTTGCCCTGGCAGTCCAGTGCAAAATCTGTGCTTTAGGAAGTTTCATAGTGTCTGCCCTCGTCACAAACTGCACCGTGTGTTCCTCTCTGGTAAACGTGCAACGGTTTGATGCACTTTTGGCTAGATCTGCACTCCATAGATATCCTAAATGTTAACACGTTAATGAAAACCTTAAGGCTGCACTATTCCTCCCGAGAGGTATTTTTCAGTTTAGTGGTATTGAAGGATTTGTCTTGTTAATGCTGTTTGACTAATCTTGAGTTTTTATCGTCTGATCGATGCAACTCACGATGTGCCCAGCTTGTTCGAGTCTTACTTCTAACCTTAAACATGCTTGTGTTCCTGGTGAGCTGTGCACTTGTTTTGGAAAAACGCTTGCCTGATATTAGAGGCTTGCTACCAACCTGGCTCTTGTTTCGTTGTTTCCACGAGGTTTGGGATGAAGCCTACAGTAGGGTATATATTGGTAAAGCATACAAACCACGTGACCGTATATTATTCCAGGAACCTCTTAACGTTGGTAAAGTATAGCTGGCTCTAGGGAGTACGGGTGCCTGGAGGCCCAGTTTCTTAGCCAACGTGTTCAGTGCAAGTTGAGGTGCACGCGCTGCGTATGATTTTTGAACGGAGAGCTTGTGGATAGTCATTTTTTCGCCATATTTCCAAAATTGCATCTACTGTTACTGCACTCCTAGAATCTAGAAGAGAGAGAAGAAAACGTGGGGATGTGGCAAAAAAATAAAAAAAGAACATACATGACGTGAGCAAACTAATATTATTCATTTCCATGAACCTGAACGCGAGAATGTATGGAGCGTGTACACGCCTTGTGACTGCTGTGCATCGCCAGAGGTGCAGGATGCATCCTTACTAAACCTGTTACGTATTTAATGGGAGTATGTTTCTTTCTCCCTTAGTAACACTGTCACAATGTAGCTATGAAGGTGTTTAAACGCCTGGCAAGATTACAAGGAAGCTGTTAGTTGGCGTCTGATACAGATTGCCATACAAGTCTCTTCCCCGTCTGCGCTTGCTTCGGAGAGCGGGCATGGTGTGAGCTTTAAAGTGCATCCATTGCTCCACACAAGGCCTCTCCGGGAATGCGGGCAGTAACACCGCATCGTTTTTAGCCCTGGATTAGAGGCTCGCTTAGCCGGGCAAACCGCATCAAGTAATACAAGATCATAAATAAAAACACACGCTTAGTTAGATGCAAAAAGTGGATTTGGGTAGCCCTGTTCATCCATTGGTCTGGTTAGCTGTCATTCACGTTTACCTTCCTCCCACCACAGAATACAGCACAAGACAATGGGTAAGGCTACTTCTGCCTCTAGCCCTGTGCATTGTGATTGCATTTTGCTTCATCACATGTGCATTTGCCTAAAAGAAGTTCACTTTAGTGTCAATACTTTTCTTTTACCAGTGTTTTTAGGTCTCGCCTGACCCAGCGCATGCGCTGGTCTGGCGAGACTTATTGAGAGGGCTCCAAAAAGTGCTACCAGGCCAGCCTAGAGCTACAGTCCATGTGCGCGGGCGCGCGCGCCGCGCTTGACCGCGATTACTTTCACTTTCACGGCCACTTTGATGTTTGATCGCGATCACTTTCGCGGCCGCTCGGCATAACCAATAGGTCTCGCTTTTGGGACCTTATAAGTATTTAGTTATGCAACTGTTGCATGGCTAAACACTTATAAGGTCCTAGAGGCGAGACCTATTGGCTATGCCAATGCTTGTTTTCTCATTCCTTGTACATCTTTATTTATTTTACATCAGCTTTGTGTATTTACATTGTTTTAAGATTAAAGTTGAACCCACTAGTACATTTTCTTTTCACCAATCATATATTAATTACTTTACTTCTAATTCAGCATCTCCAGCGCACTATCCTATTTCTCACCATATACATCTCTCAGTATATCCATTCCCTTCACTCTCTGAGTCATCCCAAACCCAATTCTACTACTATCATCCTCAAAATAACCCTTTCTAGACTCTTCCCACCTCTACCCCTCCTTGCAACATCTCATACATATTTTACTATTCAGATCTCTCAAACAAACCTTTCTAAACTTTTCCTTCTGACTCTTCCGCCCTCCGCCTCCCCTTTACTCATCCCAAACCTCCTCCTACTGCTATGAGCTCTCCCCCCCAAAATAATCTAGACCCTTCCCTCTTCTATCCCTCCACTATCCTTTTCAATCCGACTAACATGTCCACAGCTCAAATTAATTCCATATTTCCCTATACAAATTACTCACAATTCCTGTTTTTGGGTTCCGGAGTAGTGAGCTACCTGCCGAAAAGAACTTCAACACCTCATCAAGGGTAGCAAGTGCTATATAAATAAAATTACAATTTTTCTGTGATGCGCTTTAAAATTAATACTGAATTGTAATCTTTAGATTATTATTGCAAATGTATGGCTGCCGTGTTTAGGCAGCAGCATGTTTTTAACCTTTTTATTTTTGTGGTATATGCTTCCAATATATATTTTTTTAAACTAGGACCAACTTGCAAACCCCAGTCCCATTGGCTTTGTCATTGCCGTCTCTGTGTTTGACAGAAAGACTTGTTAGATTGTGTAGGTGCTTAGAAGGTGTTAAACATGCAACCCCTAGTATCTTTCTGGGGTTGGTTTGGTTTCGAACATCATCATTTTTAATCCTCTTCTGTTGCAGAGGGTTCTAACAGCCATAGAACATCACTTTTAGTGAATTAATTGCTGATCCTGTAAAGTGCACTGCATAAACTCTTGGTCTCAAGGCGCTAGTCGCAGCCATCATAAATCTTAATTTCCACTAAATTAGCATCGAGTCCTGCTGTTGCAGATTGCGCCAAATACCACAGCTCCATCGGACAAATTAACTTTAGGCCGAATAATTGCCATTTTCAGGTAGCTGTGTTTTTTTTCTTCATCAACATAATTTGTATCTTCAGCCAATCACAGATCTTGGTGGTAGCTCTCCTGTTAATCTTGTGTTCTTTCAGGCAGGCTTAATGTATCCGTGCTCTTGCCCAAGAATCATCCAGCTGCTTCTAAACCTGGTTTGCTACCCTGACCTTCCATCCCACGACTGCTCATCTTGTCCTAGTCATCACCTTTCTGTAAGGTTTCATTGAAGTGTAAATCCCATCCGCTGCTCGGTGTGTTTGGTGTAATCTAAAAGTGAGTTGTGCGGGGTTGAAATGTTCAATTGTTTCAGCACCATGAGGCCCTCTCGTGCTGTTTGCTAGCATGGATGGTGTTTGAATTAGGTTACCATGTGTTTTGTTGTTGTTCCTGGATTGTATTTTATAGGCATGCCTTGGAGGGGTGTGATTACCTGATGAGTTGCAGTATTAACTTCTCCAGTTGATTTTCTTCCAAAGAAATCAAGCATTGTTATTTGTGTGCTCCCCGTCGTTTCAGGGAACCCCTACGAATAGCTCCTTGGTAGCAGGGGTGTTTGATTTTGCAGTCACTTATTCACTCGTGGTTATGTGTATCTTCTTGTGCTCTAGTGATTCACTGGCCCAATGTGCATTTTCAGAAACTGAGCTTACAGTTGTACTTCTTGGATGAAATATTTGGGGGTCTATGATTGCAACAGCTGTAGTAAACACTGCCCCCATAAGTAATCGTATGCTAGCAGGAACATGCTGGTTGACCCACTAGTCGTCACAAGAAGCTGAAAAGCTGGGAGAAGATGTTGATCTTTAGAGGTTATACACAATGATTTGTGACGTTTTCTAGTTGTTCTAAGAGGTTCCAGCCGGCCCCAGTGTTAGTGAATGCTCTCTGCGTGATGGATGCACTCCAAGTACTGGCCAGCACAGGGCAGTGAAGCAGGTGGAGTGAGTAGGATTAGTTGAAACACAGGCTAATAGATCTGCTCCTTGGGCTGACTTTCATGCAAGCCTTTGCTAGAATGACAGAGCCAAAAAAGGGAAGAGCAAAAGGAACAGTAAAGTCATACTCTGTGTGTAAGTATTTTCTCATGTAAGCCAGGAAAAAAATAGTTCGGTCTTGCTTGCAAGTGCTCATGCACTCTCCCTTTCAAGACGTAATATTACAACAAGGGGCTTGGCACCCACCCATTGTTTACCATTCGTTAGCTTCTTTGTCATTCTTGTTTGCTGCCTATTAATTGGGCAACGTGTGCCAGCGTCACCTCCTCTATTTTTTTTTAGGTCTCGCCTGAGCCAGCGCTTTAGCGCTGCTCTCGGGAGAGCTTTTGTAAAAGGGGGATCTGGAAGTGCAAACTAGTGCTTTTCAGGCCTCCAAATACAGTGCATGTGCGCCGGGCGCGTGCACTATTTGGCAGCCTACCTGATCACTTTCACGGCCGCTTTGATGTCCTCAGTGAGCCGCGCGGCCAATGCCAATAGTTCAAACTCTCGCAAATGCTTGTTATAATTTATTCTTCATGTTGCGTTTTCTCCCTCCCAACCCCCAGGCAAGGCTATGGTGAGTCCAGCACTGTCCGCGTCATATCTTTGTTTTTTAACTGTCCCGCTGCCCTTTCCTTCTCACTCTCCCTCCCCTTGTCCGTGTTGCCCGCCACCACCCGCCATAGGAAAAGAAAAAGGGCGCCCCGTAGCGATGTAAGGGAAACACTTCTACCTTTGTTCTCTTTTTTTGTGCCCATTCCAGGTTTCATTTTCTTCTGTGCTCACATGCAATGGCTGAGAGTCTACTTAAGGTTGGTATCTGTTTGCTTATTTTTTACAACTGCTCAAGTGACGCTTGGTCACATTTTCTTGTATTATATGTAGTGATGCTTTGGCCAATGTGACTTGATTCCAACCGTTGATAGCTGGAGTAAAGCACAGAATCGGTGCTTCGGCCCATTTATCAGTATTTATATAAAGATGAGTAGTGGTCTGGCCCGCTTTAATGGAACTTTTTAAGTTAAATAGGTTTGCGCTTTAATAAATGCAAACGCCCTGACTTTGTAAATGCTGTGGTGCTGAAGGTTCGTGTACCTGCATATAAGGCGCTACACAGGTCCGCTTTTCTAGATGCACCCACACAAGTATTTTGTGCGCCTGTTAAAAATGCTGTGCTCAGGCATTTCTATCCTCATGGCTCAATTGCTCTTGAGGTTTTGTGAAGTGAGGCAAAGTGGGGATGAAACGCCGAGAGAGGGCGGCCAGTTTTAGAGCGTGGTTTCATCTGCAGGTGGCACTCTTTCTTTTTAAGGTGTGGTACATGAGAGATAATAGCCATGTTTCAAGTTACCAAACTTTGAACCTGAATTGTGAAAAGTAGAATAAATATACCTGATTATTGGACAAGGTATTTTTTTTTTTTTTTAAAGTGCTATAACACGGCCATAGATTCTTAACAATATTTACAAATGGCAGTAGTGGTTTGATTGGTAGCACATCTATTATCTTTGTGCACTAGATAAAAACATAGAAGTATTGGTGCCCCTTGAGATCAAAGTAACTGCACCCCACTACCCAAGGTGCCAAACCACTGGAGCCCAATCGGACCCGGTGAAGACGTGGAAACAAAAATATAAAATTCGGCACTCCTATTCTGTTTTCTGTTGATTCACAAACTTATTTAGAAATTACTCCAAATACCAGCAGGACATATGTATGATTCTTGCTGAATCCATTTAATATAAGTGTATAACAAAATCTGAAATTACACGTCCATTGGGGTGGCCAAAGGGAAGTACTATTCTGAGCGCATTGAGAGGGCCAATAACAATTCAAAAGAAATTTTTGTTATTGTACAAAATTTTCTGTCACCTACCGCCCAGGTGATAGTGACACAGTCTTCGGAGTCCTGGTGCAACTCTCTGGCTTATTTCTTCAGGGATAAAATAGTCAGCATCCAAGAGACGTTTTCAAACCTACCGGTGAAGATTGTAGGCACCACAGTGGTTCCGCTAAGGGGCAATACTGCTCCTTCTTTCTCAGCATTTAACCCAATTGATCTCCCTGGCTCTCTTAAGATCTTTAGGGCTCTAAAGTCTGGCTCGCCTAAAGATCCATGCGCCGCCAGACTGTTGCCGGATGTGGCAGTTACCATCAATTTAGAAGTCAACTATTTGATTAACAGATCGTTGTCTGAGGCGCTAGTTCCGCCGGGGTGGAAGCAGGCGCTGATCCTCCCTCTTCTGAAGAAGACATCTCTTGACCCGTGCCTTCCTGAGAATTATCATGCCTTCCTGAGAATTATCGCCCTATCTCACTCTTGCCTAGTTTGGCGAAAGTTTGTGAGAGGGTGGTCACGACTCAACTGACTAAGTTCATAGAGAGTGCGGGCTTGCTGCACCCGGCCCAGTCCGGATTCCGTGCCGCTCAGAGCACTGAGCTTGCCCTGCTTGAGGTGACAGAGGCAATCCGTGATTGTTTGGATGCCGGTGGGAAAGCGGCTTTGGTGATGATAGATCTCTCAGCCGCTTTCGACACCGTGCCCCACTCTCTGCTCTTGGATTGTCTATCGGTTATAGGCATTTGCGGCTCTGCCCTGCAGTGGCTCCGGTCTTTTTTGGAGGGTAGGTCTCAACCGGTTTGGATTCCTCCTTCTGCCTCCGTTCAACTACAAATGACTACGGGTGTTCCGCAGGGTTCATCCCTTAGCCCCCTGTTATTTAACATCTATATGACCCCGCTGGTTTATCTGGCGGAGTCTTTGGGGGCAAGAGTGATGGCCTATGCGGACGACACTCAGCTCTTGTTTTGTTGGAATAAGGATGATGACTCGGTCACGGAGGCGCAACAGTGTCTGTCGTCGGTCTTCCATTGGCTGGCTGATGCCCAGCTAAAATGCAACGAAGGTAAATCGGAAGTTCTCTTCTATGGCTCTCCTTCTTTTGAGTTTAGAGACAGGTTTTGGCCTCTTGATTTCCCTCGTCCCTCCATTGGTAAAGAGGCAGTAAAAAATCTTGGCGTCTGGTTCGAGGAGAATTTGAATTTTGCAACTCAAGTGAAGAGGCTGGCTGGTGTTTGCTTTGGTATTTTTAAAAGCGTGCAGCGGTTTCTTCCTCTTCTTCCTGACAAGGCTAAAGAAACTGTGGTTCGGGCCCTAATTCTATCTCGTCTGGACTACGCAAATGCTCTTTTGGTAGGTAGCCCAGGATATTTGGTTAGGAAACTGCAGGTGGTCCAAAATGCAGCGGCCAGACTCCTCCTGGGCGTGGGTCTTAGGCTTAGTGTTCGTTCCCATCTGCGCGCTCTGCACTGGCTTCCAGTGGAATCTCGTGTGAAATTTAAGATGCTTTCCATTGTGCATAGGGCCCTTTAAGGTCTGGGTCCTTGTTATCTGCGTAAGAGGTTTGTCTTCTACACACCAGGGAGGACGCTGCGTTCGTCTGCTCAGCTTTTGCTGCAGACCCCTAGGTTTAATCGCCAAAGAATGGGCGGGAACTCCTTCGGCCGTAAGCAGGCCTAGCCTGGAACTCCCTGCCTGTAGCGCTTCGCGCTACCCATGACCCTTTTCTGTTTAAAAGTAAATTAAAAACCTTGCTTTTTTAGCTTGTCGGGTTTTTACCTTTATTCTGCCTCTTGTCTTGAGTTTAGCGCCGGGACACTTTCGAGTAGCTGTGCGCTTTATAAATCAAAGATAACATAACATAACAAAAAGCAATAGCAACATAATCAGGATTAGGCATCTTGATGTGACAATCCATACGTTGAACTGGCAGCCAACATGTGTTTCGTTTCTTTTAACTTTTTCAAGGCTTTGATCAGTATTAGCATAGGCAGCCAGGTAAATTTATATAGAAGTTGTCCAAGTCTTTGTCGAAAGAAATCGTCTGTCCTTCAGTATATTATGGTACTCTGTTATTAATAACGACTGTGTCTCATATTATTCGTATAGGATCACTGGTTGTTTTCTATTTTTGGTAGTCACATATTCTTAGGCTATGATATGCCTCTATTCGTGTTGACGAGTTCCTCACGGCGCAGTCATTCCCAATAGAGCAAGTAACATAGATTTTTAACACTTTAACCGCACTGTTGTAAAATATGAGTCAAAGACATTTACAAAGCCAATAGCTCTCGCATAGACGTGACCTATTGGCTTTACCAGTACTTGTTTTTCTCTTACCTCTACAAAATTGGACCTCTCTTATAATTCTGATTAATCCTTTCCCCCAAACGTAGTTGAAGTATTGATGTCTGATCTAGCAGAGGAAATGATTTGGAAAAGGCTTAACAAAAAAAGCTTTAAATACTTGAGTAAATCTGAGCAATATAAAACTTTTGGCACAACAATTATTTTTCTCACTAAGTACATGAACACGTGTTTAACTTCTTAACGTGGAGTTGGGCACGGAAATTGGCTCCACGCTTACTTTGATTAGGAGGGCAACGTTGCAGTTCCCCACAGTAGGGCAGTTGCTCGCCTTCTATGTGTTCTTGATTGTTCATTCGTAGTTGCAGCGTGTCAGACACCGTGTTGACAAAACAAGTAAAAAATGCGGCTTTGACATCAAATTTAGAAAATGTTTAGTAACCGGTGCATTAAATTGACCCTGCTGTGAGCAATCAAATGCTTGTCGAGTCTTTGCACCTCTGAACGCCTATCGGAATTGATTGCGACATGGCTCGATTTTACCCATAAATCTCCGTATAGTGGTGCCAGCCCTCTTTTATGTCTGACCATGTTCTGTCTTTAAGCTGTCTCGTTACGTTAACAGCGATTTTCTTATTTCGTGTGTATGTGCACACATGCGGTGCTGCCCTCTGGCCTTTGGTCATAAGCTGTCGTCATAGCTCCTGCATACGTCACTGCTTGCTGCGCGGCCCCGTGGCCGAGCACGGGCTTGCAGAGCTGCCTGGGTAAGGGCGGGGCGATCATTTGTTTCCTCATTCTCTCAAGGTGTGTCTGTACAGAAGTATTTTAAAGCAGGTACATAATACTGCATTCCGAATGTTGTGACTTCCAGAGCGAACTCTTCACAGTAGTGCAAGCCTTGATTATATACGGTTCCGCTGGAGTTATGCGATGCCGCGCCGTTTTTCTCATTATTCGCCACATAATCCATCATCTGCTGCATAATCTGCGGATTTCAACTAAAAAAATAATTCTTTCCAGCTAAAACGGTTCAAAAGATACCAAAAACGTTGGGACAAGTTTTACCGCACAGTGGAAGGCCTTTGTAATGGCTGACCGGTCACTTTTCGGTTGTTTATGCTATATGTTGGTGTTAAACTGGTGCTAATGGGGTACAGTCTATGCCAGACAGGGCTAACGAGTGTAAAAATTAGAAAAATAGTGAAGTAATGTAATCACAGAATGTGCCTCATTATGCCGCGTAATCTGCCTTTTCTTGCAGCATAATTTAGTCAACCTTGCCGCAAAATGTGTCCCTCCCTGTCACATAATTACAGTGGCCCTGGTTATAGAATGCATTTTAATAGGTTTATATTGAGCTTAATTGCTTTCAAATAACTCCTTACATCCCCATGGAAACCTCATGAATATATCTCACCTCGGATTTTTCTTCTGACATTGTTTTGGACAGCTGGCCTGGAATGCCCACCACTTTACAACAGCGGGTAAATCCCCTGCGCTGCCTCGCATACATTTAATATGAATCGAAAAAAATTATATATATGACTCACCTTGTCTTCCAGGCGCTTCTCTCTGCATTTGTATGTAGTGCTGTTATTAATGAGCTGTTTCAGCAAGGAGCTCTGAGTGTTTGGAACGGTGGAAAGAGATCATGTGTTTGCTTGCGGGGTGATAACATAATTGGGTATGCACCAATCCATGATTGCTTATGCCCCACCCACTCCCAAGCTTGCAAATGAAGGAATTATAAGAAAAATATGTAACGTTTTGTTTTCATTGAAACGCGTGAAAAATGCAAGTTTTGGCGTGTCGAGGACCTTCAGAGAGCCCAGTAAAGGGCACTAAATGGTGTATGGTGAATAGGATATGGATTTTATTGATATTGGAGATGTGTGCTTTTATTGTAAGATTAAAAGGCACAACTTTTAAATTGAACAGAGACATCTAATATTTTCTTGCTCATAACGGGACATGACGAAATTGTCGAAGACAATTTTTTGCTTGGTCAGCGAGACCTATTTTAGAAATATTAGCTCCAGTTTGAGATTATTAATGGTGGTCAAGTCGAATTCTGGCACTGCATTACATTACGATTGGGCGGCTTGGCCACTGTTACACTGAGTGCCGTGCTGCACATACTGCGTCACATCCTGCAGTTTCTATCCCTCGCGGAGCTGTGCAGTCGGTGCATTGAACCATACCTTGGAGACCGCGCCAGTGAGCTTTGCTTTACGTTGTTTCTCGCTGGCAATCGGCTCCGTTTCCCAGCAGTGGTTCTGCCTGTCACACAGCGATGTCAGAGCTCTGGTATGGCAGGACGGGCTGGTGCGGATTCTTGCACGGGATGGCCTCTGCATAACATCTAGGCTACGGCTTGCACTCTATTCAGCGGGCCCTCCTGAGCCTCGCTGCTAATGTGGTACTGCGCATGCGCCTCTGTGCTGACGAACTGGCCCGGCCTGATGCTTATTGTGGATTTCTTTCGACACGTTTTTCTCATTGAACAAAGCAAGTTTTGCAGATTCGAACTGCAGGAACCAGAGGCCCCATGCGAATAGTAGGTATTCCTTTGAGAGTTACTGCAACTTCTTTGTGTCGGTACCTGTAAATTCAGTTTTTGTGTGTAACTTAGCACAGACCTTGTACTTCAAAGGGAATGTCGAGTTATAATGTATAATGTTTTTCCTTTTGTCGCTTATATGGTTGTTATTACAAACCGAATAAAGCTTTTGAACTGAACTGAAACTGACTTTTGTATACAATGAATAAAAAAAGTCAACTAAGCCTCAAACCCGGTCCCGCGAGCTAGGAACTCACTGATTCGTGTTCTAGGCAGAGTTTCGAATCCCTGCAGAGCAGATTGGTCTTTACTTTTGAGGTTGGTAAACCGAGTGTCATTAAGTTGAATCTTACTTTATGTACAGTGCTACAAAGCCACAATATACTGTGTGGAAAGCGCTACATAAAATGTATAATACTATGTGTTCTCCTGGCCCACAGCACTTGCTTTCTTGTTGTGTTTTGAGATGCTGATTGAGGATTGGGGGACGAGAAAACGGCAAGGGCTTGGATCTTGCTCTTTCTGCTTCTCTCGGTATCTCGAATACAAGTTTGAAGTCTCCCGCTTTTGTGTTTAAACCACCCTATAGGCCTTCCACTCGCCTCAGCCTGACGGGTTTACAGAGTAGCATGCGACGCACAGAATTCTTCCGTGCCAGAAGCATTGCACACTCAAATGGTTGCACCTATTGAGAAAGCAATACCGACATTTTATTTATTTTTACACCGCAATAGTAGATTTTGAGAAAAAAAAGCATGAATTTACATATTCCGAATCTCCCATCTGTTCTCCTTTTCCTCCTGGAAAACTGTTTATGAACTTGAATCAAACTGAGGTTTGGGTCTTTTGGGAGCTTTCACCACCGCTGCCTGTACTTGGATCTCTCGCATGTTGTTGCAACGGGTTCTGGTGTGAACCCATGAAGATAAGCAAGGCCGGTGTCTAGAACCTTCCACTTCTCCGTCTATGAGTTACATCCAGATTTCCACGAAACTTAACGTTCTTCACGGGCCTCCTTGAACCATATTATACAAATCCTTTTGTGTGCACCTATTGGCATCAGAGGTACGCCAGCACAATCACAAGGGCCCTTCGTGAATTGCCTGGCGCTGTGGCCCCTTGCGGATGAGGGAACCCTGTGCCTTTGAACCTGTGAAATGCTACAAACACTGGCACGATGTGAAAGAAGCTGTTGGGAAATGCAATGATTGTTCCCTATGAGGTGGTGCACAGGCAGTGTACACCCCCCACCATCTTTCTGGGGATCCCTTTCCCCTCTTCAAACAGAGTCCGGGCTCAAACCACTGCGGAATCTCTTTCTTACACTAATGCACTCTCATCAGCGCAAGAGTAAAATGTCAAGAGTTTGTGGTTGCGCTCATGACGGCACATTTCATAGTGTAATCAGGCGCCTTGTCTCAGTCGCTGCCGGGTACACTGTGTGCGACAGGAGCATACCGAGACAATGTCCTAATATGTAATTAGGGCCCTAATGTGAATGTCCGTCTCAGTTTCCAAACCTGCCTCGCCCCAGGCTCTCCATTCCCCAGATGCACATCATACCCAGGCGATGAGTTGAAGGATTTGCACAGTTGCAGGTTCGAGATCTTCTGTTGTCTTTCCTAGGCCGTTGTGTTTTTTTGCATTTGCTCTTATACAGAATGAAAAAGCTTTGCAGGTGAGTGCTGGAGATGTGGTTATCTTCGAGGTTGAGTCAGTTAACTCCTTTAATACATGCAAATGACTGCCCTGTAAGTGGCACATGCCATTCCTATGTCAGTAGAGAAACAAAAGGTGGCAAGTGGCATGCTTGAATTATTCTCATCCCCTACTGACCATCCTGGGATGCTTTCCAACTGCACCCGGGACCAACTACATCCAAATCCGCCTGGGCATCGCAGAGAACATTAAAACGGTGTGCTTGGTACCTGTAATCCACTATTGGAGATGCCCGTAGCTCTTCGGCTCTGCATTGGGATTTGATCTGCTTTTAGCAATGAAGGAAACCTTTCTACAGATGTAAGGGTGATGGGGCAATGTCTAATTACTAAGAGATGCTAAGGCGCGTCTGAGAGTGTTTGGCTTTTAAGTGAAGTACCTATTTTATCACATTCCAGGGGCTCCTCTGCCCTTTTTGAATAACAAATGTTTCTTCACTGAAGTCCAATTGTCCTCGCCTAATCAACGGTTCTGCAAAAGGTTCAGAGCAGCAAATACTTTCCATTGTTATACGACAAGTATGGAATACTCTTTTTCTTTGATAATCTAGGTGTCCACATGCTTGGAGGCACACGTGTCTGAGGAGGTAAGCCTATATTTTATTTTTGCATAGATATGTGTGTCCAGAGAGGCTCTGAATCACTGGTGGTTGTTTATTCTTTCCCACCTTCCAGTGACATCTATTCAATTCTTCCTGTTCTTGGTCCAGAAAAAAAGAAAGAAAGCTTTTTCCCCATCTGTTGTGTGCTTTTCAGTGTACACACTGAGAGATGAGCATGGCGTTGCTGCACAAATACTCCCATTTTGTATATTTTTGATGTGATTAGGCTCTGGGGCCTGCTAGACGTGAAACTCTGTTTAGGGAGTGACGGTACTGAAGGCTTTTCAGGGAATGGTGAGAGACCCAGATGCATCTGCTCTTTTCAGCTTTTGACCGACACTGAGACTTGTTTGCTATTTCCTTGCAGCTGAAGGGTGGTATTAAAAGATCACAATCAAGGATACATTAGCCAGTATCGGGGTTGACTACAAATGTAAAGTTTTCTCAGGCTATAACCCCGCGATCTGGAAAGAACCCCCCTCCCCCCCCCCCCATATTAAACAGAACCACCTAAGTCCTGCTCCAGTTCAGGAGCTTCAGACCCACCTCTTTTAAAGAACAGTACAACGTGACAAAGTAACCACCCACTTCCAGTCTCTGGACCAGCTACCCCTCCAATCACTTGTTGCTGGATGCTTACATATGTTCTTGTTGCCTGCACATGAAAAATGGAGCGTTAGTAACTCAACCCAATGCAAGTTCCGTCTGCCATTGCAGAAGTAAGCAGCCTCTGATGGCCACAATGTTTTCATGGTATCTGGGTTCAGGATGTGTCTGTGGTTGACTTTCACCCTTTCCTGTGCCAGCCCGCAAGGCCAGGAAGAGACCGCATAGTCTAATGGATAATCCGAGTCTGTGGTTTTTAATGCATATGGGCTTCCTCTGAGGAGATATGAAACCAGCCACGTGTGACACCACAGTGTGTATAATGGTGAGACGTGATGAGCCGTCTGTGGTCAGCAGTCTGGAGCTAATGCAACACGTCTCGCCTCGGGCATAAGCATAGCTCTGCTAAGCTAAGCAGCTACCTGTGCAACTGTCACCCAGCCCTTCCATCATCCGAAAGTGCACTGTTATGAACACGAATTGAAAGCACCCAATCTCTCATTAGTAACTTAATGTAAGTGATGCAGCTGTGTATACCATGCCAAACATTAATGGCCAGGAGGCCATTCATTCTGCGTAGTGGTCACTCTAGCGGTCTGTTTAGGGGAAAAAGTATCTCCCTGAACGTTTTTACATATTTACTATAGGGGTAAGAAACATGATATATAACATCTTTACTACCCCCCCTTTTCGCTCTCCTCTGCCCTTCCTTCCTCTCCTGGCCTTTACTGCACTTCCTTGTAGCGCTCTGGAGCAGCCTGGTGGCCAGTGGCTCAGTGGGTTCATGCTCGTCACTGACTTCTGCTTGATAGGAATGATGAGGTGAAATGCTGCCAATGCCAACACAGCTTTCCATTTTGATGAGGCCATAAACTGCAAGTGCTATTAAAGTGGGGCGTAGTCATACCTGTTATTCACAGCACGTAGAAACGGCAGAATTGTGGCATGCAGCGTTATTTGAGAAAAACATCGGAACAACTTTGTTTGGTTCTATGCGTGCCACCTACGTGGTGTGACGTTATGGTCTCTCTCCCCCTTATGTCCTCCCGTCCTCTCTGCCCCTCCCTTTCTCTCCTGTTCCCCTTGGAGCTTTGACACAGCCTGCCTGCGATGCGAAAACACTGCACACTAAAGCGAACCCTGTTAGCTTGGCCAATGCTTGTTCTGTAAAGGGGTTACCTGCCCATTTTGGATCACATTGCGTTCACTAACTTCAAGTGGATGCCATCAGACTGTGACAGCTCAACGAGGTCTTGTCCATCCGCGTGTGCAAGACGGCAACGTTTTGTCCAGTCCCTCAGAAGCTGGGGCTGTGTCTGTGGAGGGCCCCTCAGTACCACCTGCCTGCGGGCAGAGCTCTGCTCTTTTGGGATTTCGTTTGTTTTTTATCAAGCTGGTCACTTGCTTAACAGTGAGACATTGTGTTTTTTTACTTAGTTTGTATCCCTGTTCAAAGAGCCATAAATAATTCAGTGAGCGTTGAACAGGTTCTGCAAGCGTGATCCGTTCCATTAAACAGAGTGCTGTTCTGAATGTTGTGGCATGTGTCTGCGTGACCTTTCCTCTAGGAATGATGCTGGGAGCCATGTGCTCATGTACACCACATTCCCAGGCGTGTGTTCACGAGCAGCCCTCTCGGCTGCAGCCCTCCACAGTGAGCTGCCATTGTTCCCAGCCGAGTCACCCTCTGTGACGGCTCCCCGCTGCCGCCTCGTGCAGACGGGGCCTTCATCGGACCTTGCCTACAGGGTCTTTCTGCAGGAAAGGTTTGTTCGTCTTTTCCTAGAAGTGTATTGCGAATCCTTACGTTTTTTCGGTGCATTGAGGACTCTGGCACACCTTTTCACGGGGCAGTGCCAGCGATTGGAGTGGCTCGCCTGCTTGGGGATGGTGACTCGGAGGACACTGTGATCCAGGTCACAGGCTGGGTGCTGGTGAGCAGTCGGTACACCTTGTTGCCGGGTGAGGCCATGTGGGCCTGACTACCCGACTCAAGTCATCCGGTTAGTCCGGTTAGACCTCTGATTTTTCTTTGCTGATAAGATGGGCGAAATTTACAACAGCGTGCACTGCAGAAACTGATCGGCTGTGAGGGTTTATTAGGAGAACTGTGAGGGCAAACGATGTGAGCCCGTTGAGGGGAGAGCAGCCTATTTTTTATTTTTTTATTTTTTCTTTTCTTTTCCCAAAACCTTTATTGAGCATATAAGAGCTTAACACAGCAATAATGCCTACGACCCACTTGGGCCGGCAGCGTGCAACATTATGATGTATCCACAGCGTGTCGCCAACAACCCCAGAGGGCCGTCCGCGTCCAAAATAATGCGAAACATCTTTGCAAGCTGTGCCAGGTAACCGGACAAGAGTAGTTACTTCCTCCTTGAATTTGGAAATTGAACACTGAAATTAATAACCAACCAACAAACAAAGTGGGACAATTACATAAAATATGCCTCAGCTAGTCTCTTGACGAGAGTGGAACGCAAACCACAACCATCACAGCACGCTAAAAGAAAGCGCCCAATGCTCCATGTCTACAGTTCAAGCACGCGGGTCCAGCAGGGGGGAGGGGTCCCAACAGAGTGCCCAGACATCTAAGGCCACGCCAGCAAATCCACCCATGCTGGGAGTCAGTTGTGTCTTCTCTCTAATGGCTCTGAGCGCCAATCTATACGTTCGCAGGGACCAAAGCACATGACGCCCAAAGAGAGCAGCCCATTTCTATATTTTAAAATGCAGGGTATAAGCAAACAAGGTTTTATTGGTTGAGGATACTGTGGAGAAATATCCATATTTAGCTCTCTAGCTTCTTGTTCTTTTCTCTGCACCCGCTTTCCAAGTTAATGGATTCATTCTGTTTTCAGTTGTATCCTTGAGTATGTTTGCCAAGTTTACTCTGGTAGCATGCTGCTTTTATCGCTGACTGTTCGAAATTTGGTTTCTGGTTGCCAGAGGTATGTACCCTGTCCAAGCATGAACCACAATCGTAGTCCGGATAAGTCAGTATAATTTTAAATTAACCTGTGCTCGCCCTCTGGAAGCTTGGCACACAAAAGTCAGGCTTAAGGCAATTTGTAAAGTATTTGTGCAATATATCAAACAGTAATACAGTAAAAACACCACAAAAGTCTTCTCAACAGTTTAGAAAAATAGACTAAAATGTTATAAATAAAACAAGACCAAAGCAACAAAAATTAAATTAGTAGAAGTCAAGATATGAATTTCTAAAGATTAAATGCAAAAATAGTGTTTAGAAGTAATAAGCTCTTAGAGTTAAAATGGTTGCGCTGGATCGGGGCAAAGTCAAGAATTCAGGCAGACTACAATGGCGCGCGGGGTGGATACAAGACCCACACAGGGCCTGCTGAGCAAAAGTACCCTCATCGTGGTTGCCAGCAACGAGATAAATCTGTGATCTCCACTCATTTGGGTCGATGCGCCGGATGTCTCCACGGAGTGGTGGTTATGCGTCGGTTTCGTGAGGGATGCGGTGGTGCCGGAAGCCAATCTTTTCCCAATTGGAAATTAATTTATAAAAAGTAATAAGGCAATCCCAATGTTATCCCACGGGAGAGATAGGCCTTGCAACAGTGACAAACACATTTAGAGTATTTCACTACCAAGATTTGTTAAACTTGAAAGTACATGTCCTACTTTTAAAACACACTGCACCTTGCCCATGGATTGTCCAAGGCCTACCTTAGGGTTGACTGACTTATCTGAAATTCTTTTTTTTTTTTTAAAGTTTGGGCCTGATAAGTAGGTTAACTTAATGAGGTTGACATGGCAGCAGTTTAAAACTGCACACACAGGCTCTGCAGGGACATGTATGAGACTTGTTTAAAGGGCTACTGAATTGGGTGGCACATTAAGTGCCACAAGCCCACTAGTAGCATTTGATTTACAGGCCCTGGGCAAATATAGTGCACTTTACTGGGGACTTACAAGTAAATCAAATATGTTATTTGGGGATAACCCAATGTTACCTTGTTTTAAGTAAAGAGAACATGCACTTTAGCATTGATTAGCAGTGATAAAGCTCCCAGATTCCTAAAGCCAGCAAAAACAAAGTCAGCAAAACAGTCAAAAACAGGAGGTCAGAAGGTAAAAAGTCTGGGGAAACCACACCATGGATGCTAGGTCTAACACTGACATTTTCTTTTTGTTTAAAGTAATTTTCATTAGAACATTGGAAAGTTGAGAGCTCAATTAAGAACAATGGAGAAGCTTAGGGCCAAAAATGGCTGGTACAGAACGTCTTCTCCAACATTCCAATGTTTGACTTTCTCTTTCTACCTATTTAATTTACGACATTCTACCCTCAGTAAGTCCTTCTGCCTCAGGCTACTCTGCTACTTGCGACTCAGGCCTTTTCTTTGGGTTCAGGGCCTCTAACAACGGTTACAGCCCTCAGCAGAATTCTGTAATGGTATATTTTAAAAAAATATATAGATACACAGACATGCCATCCTAATACAGCCTTGACATTATAAGAGGCCCCCCCAGTAGTCCATCCACAGTAACATACAATAGATTACTGCGTGTGTGTGGGTATTAATTTTTACAACCTCTTCACATACAGATTCCCAGATCCCATATATTTGTTAACACGCTTGTGGTTTATGTAGTATTACGAGAGTAACAGAGGTAAATCATCTGTTTCCGGCAACATAGAACGAAACAGACCTCTCCATAGTACAATGTCCTTTTCGGCTTTAGGATCTCTTCTCACCTTTACCCCATTCAACTCTTCTGCCACTGCCCATTTCAGGAGGTATTTGCGCCACATGTATGGGTGGTCCGGTTCTACAGGCTGCAAACCAATGTATAGCATTTCTGGGTAAATACCAAGCTCAGCGACAAACATTTACTTTTCATATTCCTTCAGTTTGACTTATTACACATTCCTTGCAGGTAGTAATTTGTCATTTATTCAGTCAACCTTCCACCCACCTGCATTATCTTCACCACCCCCACGCAATACTTCTGTTGTTTGGCATGACCATACCATTTGCATGGTATTTGTGTCATCCCTGTGGCACTTGGCATAAGTTCCTTCTCTGGAGGAACATATCATGTGGAATGTTTCGGGCACTGTGATCTTAATATGCAGGACCTTAAGCAGTAGGAATTTAAATCTCGTGTTACTTGGTGCTTTTTAGTCTGAGTCTACTAGACCACGCAGCTTATCAACCACCTACAGTGGGCTTAAAGTACACTCCCTGCTTCCCATTTTTGAGCTTTATTTCATACTTCTATGCTTGCCTCTTATTCATTGGTTTGCCTTGCCCAGCTTGTTTGTTCCTGTCCTGGACCATACCCTCTATACTTGTGTCCTTTCCTTCCACTGCTCACTTTCAGAGAACTTTTTTGTTGTTGCTTGAACACTACATGAGAATGCATTGTTTTCCAGCTGCATCCCTCATTTGTTTCTCTCCTTGTGTTCTGTATTGCTTACTCTCACGCATGTGGTTCTCTCCCCCGGGCTCCACGTTGTTCTCGCCTCATTGCGCCATTGATCTGTTCACTTTATGGTGTCCACATCTCCTTGCAGTCTTTGTTGCTCCCTCCCTTGTGTGCTTCTTTTCCCTTCCTCCCCTTCAATGGCTAACTGGACCTGCTCCTTCGTTGCCTCTCATCCCCCTTAGTGGTCCTACAAATTGACTTTGTTCCCATTTTGATAATCCTGTATAACATCTGCATTTCTGACTATGGTGTACACCGTGAACAAAAGGCATTGGCCGTGCCAAAGCTTGTTTTACCTGATTGAATGTTTGTTCCTACTTCAAGTCAGTCAAGGCTCTATCGCAGTTTGCCTTCCATGTAATCTAAACCCCTGCTTGAATCCTGGGGGTGGTATCTCCTATAGCTTTATGCAGGAGAGATATTGCATGGTAGCTATTTGTCCGGTTTACTGCTGTCCCCAACGCCCTGGATACTGAAGGCTGCTGAGGTTACCCTGGCCCTGTTAATCTAGCTTGAAGTCACCTCTTGAATCTCAGCTGTGTCTGCACTTCTTTAAATGTCAGAAACTGCGCCCCTTCCTCAAAATGTTGCACACACCCCTCCCCCGCCTCCTCTGTATCCTCCTAATCTACTTCCTCCAGTCATAAAGTACCAAAATGAGATAGGCACCACAAGGGAGCCTGTGTGAGTTATATTGGGTGTGTCCCCCTAGTTTGCATATGGACTTGTTCCCTGTACAACCCAAAACAGAAATCCGGCTGGGGGGTTCCTGGGGCATCTCTCCCAACTTCAGTCGCACTTCTCTCAGATCCGCCATTCTGCTGGTGATTGCTAATAGGGACATCTCCCAGTTACAGCCTCCCTGCCACCATGATGCTAATTATTGCATGTTTGCTGCTCGGTTGTGTACGCCCCAAATCCAGGAACGCGAGTTCCACCTGCTCATATGGACTTTTTAATGTGGCTAGTTCAATAGTAGGGTGCCATCTGGCCCATGTTATTGTAAAAGTTCTGTTTAGTTTATTATGAGTCTCTGTGTCACCCCCATTATTGTTCCCTGGGGATCATATACACACCTGTGCTATACCAGCATTGTAACCAAGGACACCTTTCGCATCAATGAATGTGGCGATTTTGGCCCAGTTTCTAAAATCCTGTACGACAGTGGTCTTCAAACTTTTCAATGCCACTCCTCCCCTCCCCTCCCTTCCTTCCCCACGTAAAGAAAAAACATTACCCCCCACCCGTACCCCCCCCCCAGTGTGAAAAGATATATATTTTTACAACTATTCTAGGAAATTGGCAGTGTTTAAATATGCCTAACCATATTTGAAGATTGCAGTATGTTCCGTTATCCCGTTTAAGCATGCATTCAAATACTTGGTTGCCAACATGCAGAGGGAGACTGGTCTTATTAAAGTGTAAAACTGTTCACTGTGTGATTCTTTATCTGAAATGTGTGGGGAGGGGGGTGATTATTTGGAGGTGCTCCCACTTTGACATCTACTCCCAGCAAGGCCACGAGTGGTCAAAGATGTCAGTGATGGCACAGCACTGAGTGGCCTATTGCAGCTCTGTTTTTCTGATATCCTGATTTTTTTGTTTGAATATCTTTTATTAGTACATTTTCCTGTATAATTTCCTGTTACAGCATATCTATTGTCTAGCATCGGCAAGCATCACTTTCCATATAACATTACTTGGTCTCTGACTCTGTAAAGAGCCGTCAGCGTATATATCTTTTGCATAGACTTGGCGCCACCTTTAACCATTGTTTATGAATTATCCTGGGCGTTAACTGCCCGCACATTCTATTATTTCCAATCAAATACAGGGTTGGGAATGTTCAGTTTGTCCATTACCAGCGATATTCTTGGGTGCATCAAAATTCAGGTCATCTGAACAAATTTTTTTTTCCCCAATACTTAACAATAAAACCAAAACAAACAAGAGATGTCAGTGTGCTAAGGGAGTACGCCTTCAGCGCCTATTACGTTCGCCATCTGTGAGCGGCCATGTCATTGGTGTGTCGTTAATGAATATGTGGAGCCCCTACTATTGCTGTGGCGGGTGTGTAGCCGTCTGCTAGTTTTTCTGATATCCTGATGATTCTCTTGGCCAGGGCCCACTCCCAGGTTTAAGACCTCTGCTTTAAGACCCTACATTACAGTGCCTTTGTTATGTTTCAAGGTATCCTGGTCACTATCTGTCACTATAACTCCAAGATGTTTAATAATAAACAGTTGCCACAGCAACCCTAGGTTGGGCCTCTCTCCCTTGCCATCTCTTGGCATCTCGCCCATCAGGAACAACTTGAATTTTGCCAATTTGTGATGTGGCTCGATACGGAAGCAAAAGTTTGTATACCGGTGTGACTAACATAAAACTTTGACAATAAATTGGTGGAGGTTGAGGGTTAACAAGGCCCTAGAGTTTTCTCCTCTGACAGTCTGCTAAAATTCACCATTCCACGAGACCTGTTTGGCGAGGGCTGAACTGTGGGCCTATGGGGCTCTGAGGAAGCACTTTTATTTGTCATGGATTGTCAGAGCACTATGTCTCGTAACTTCTGTCCTCTCACAGCTGTAGCCTAGTGCTGCAGGCAAATCCAATATTTATACATCCTTTGTATGCTTTCATTTTCTTTAACTTCTGACTGCTAATTTTATCTTATCTGCCAGACAGAAAGAAGTGGACGTCTTTGTCACGGTGTCTGGAATGGGTCAGTGTTGGTATGTCTTCTGCTTCTTATGATTGATCCACAAAGAGAGAATAAGATTTGGTCACTTAATTGGACCGAGGAACCTAGGGCCACATTCAGAATGCAGGGGAGCTGTATGTGCCTTAGTTCAAGCTTATTAAACAGACTAACTCACTCCATGTTTTTAGGTCTTGCCTAGGCAGCGCTTGTGCTGTCTCTTCGAGACGTGCTGTATTGAGGTATGGACTTGAAGCTCTGTCCACTCTCCCCCATATTTTTAATTGGCTGCTGTGATTGTCCTTTGTAAATGTTGGCTTTTGATTTGTTAATAGGCTTATTAGTCCCGTCTTGGTACCTCCCTGTCTTCTGTTGTTACCTCCCACCAGGACTGGCCCTCTTACTTGTGTTGTTACTCAGTTTTTTTCATTTACAGTCTGTGAGCACTATTTTCTTAAATGAGTTTCTCCTTGCTGCTGTTGGAGGTAGGAAACACTCGCACTTCATGCTTTACGACTACAACAAGCTTATATGCATTCATGAGTTCCTTCAACAAGGCTGATTCGATTACGTGCGCTCCTGGGAGGGGTCAGGAGGCGAGGGCTGGGGCTTCGAAGGTGTCTGTTTACAGCGCAGGACTCTTGTTGTTATTAATGAGGGGGTCAGCATGCTGGACACTTCAGCTCTGCAACTCTAAAAAATAAGTTGCCTGGCTCCCTAGAATGTGCAAACTTATCTGTAATGGAACCGGATTTATTCTATGTTCCACGGCACCAGGGTGCATTCAAAGGTGGCTCTAGCAAGCGGTGTATCAAACTGACTTCAGCTACCCAGACTGTACCTTAGTTTTCAATATGTCACTGCTCCAAAGCTCTCAGGGAAGCAACGTCTACGCCTCAACTTCAGAGGACTCCCATTTGCCTTCCGACTGGTCAGGCTCCATTCTGGATTTAATGTACCACTCGTCATCAATTTATTATGAAGTGAGGGGTTTGTTTTTATGTCACATGTAAAGTAGCTGAATTTGTTCTTCTTGTGAAGCGCACACGCACACATGCCTCCTACTTCTGCGCTGGAGTCATTGGCTGACGGCTGTTCTGACTAAATGGATACCATAAATCTCAGTCTGTGTCCCCTCGACTGCCCCCCCCCCCCCTGTGCTAGATTCCAGCGACACATGGGTTGTGCATCACTGATGCAGCATCGTTTTTTTTTCCACTCGAGATCTGCGTGTGTGTATAGTCTGCTGGAAATGGCTTTCTTTTTACATCTCTGTATTTCTTTGGCAGTTCATTAACCGAACACTTTCTCTATGTTGCACTTATAATTCTCTTGCACTTATAATTCTCTCAGCTATTGCATATCCGATCCAAAACAAACTCACGCAGTGCAACAGCAGGAAGGAAATAACACGTTTCTAAAAACAACTCCAAATCACCCACATACAACTTAGGCCCCGCCAGATCCCAGCGGTCGGTGACCGATAGAATGGGAGGAGCCTCCCCCTTTTAAATGGATTTGGCAAAAATAAACTGCAGAATCGGTCGAGTTTCTAAGCATAAGACCTCTCCATCAGACCCGCTCTGACTCCAGTCTCTGACAGGCCGCACTCGGCTAGGGACGTTTCCTGACAGTCAGGAAAGTATAGTGGAGACAAGCCGCTTAGCTTCCCTGAGCACGGCCGATGAGGGCAAACTGAAAGAAAAGCACAGGCGTCTTAGTGCCAATATCGGCAACAGTTATCACAACACACATAAGTACATAAATAAAACACACGACACTGAATGTAAGTGGAGAAATATTGCTGCAGGTTTATTAGCATAAGCAATATGCAAACATGGTGGGTTATCTTACGGGCGATCCCAGGGCAGGCCAGCCCCTATGCCGCCTGCCCGTCTGATAAGCCTAGAGTCACCATGGCAACGCCAATTGGTGTATACCTAATGTTGGGAGGGTCCCCCCCTCCCACCTGTGGACCACCAGTCCACTTGCTACACACGCCCCCCCGTGATGGGTGGGCGGAGCATACATGGCAGCCCCCGGTTGCTCAGACCCACAACCGCCTGTCGGTTAGCGGGGCGCCGTCGTTCTTCCAGGGGACCCGCTAAACATCCCTGGGTATCCTGGCTTAGCACCCCATGGTGCTGCTGCATGCTGTACCCCTTGGTAAGTGCAGACCCTGGATCGCCCTGTAACTCCTCCTGCAACACAAAGCGAGAATTGTTAGAAAACCTGGCCCCCCCATTGTCCCTCCGGACGCCGGGTAAGCGGATGGGCGGGCAAGGCGAACGAGCGGACAAGAGGGCGAGGAGGGGGCGGAGACAGAATATGTACCCCCCTGGCTCCTCCCCGCCGGAAGCAGCTATCTGCTGGGGTCTCCCTAGGTCCATCCCAGGGACACGACCTCCCACCCCTGTGCCTTCCTGTGGCACTAAGGCGGGCGCCCTCAAAGGGGCGGGCCGCTGCGCAACCCCCCCCCGGGCAGCCTTACATAGTGCCAATATCGGCAACAGTTATCACAACACACATAAGTACATAAATAAAACACACGACACTGAATGTAAGTGGAGAAATATTGCTGCAGGTTTATTAGCATAAGCAATATGCAAACATGGTGGGTTATCTTACGGGCGATCCCAGGGCAGGCCAGCCCCTATGCCGCCTGCCCGTCTGATAAGCCTAGAGTCACCATGGCAACGCCAATTGGTGTATACCTAATGTTGGGAGGGTCCCCCCCTCCCACCTGTGGACCACCAGTCCACTTGCTACACACGCCCCCCCGTGATGGGTGGGCGGAGCATACATGGCAGCCCCCGGTTGCTCAGACCCACAACCGCCTGTCGGTTAGCGGGGCGCCGTCGTTCTTCCAGGGGACCCGCTAAACATCCCTGGGTATCCTGGCTTAGCACCCCATGGTGCTGCTGCATGCTGTACCCCTTGGTAAGTGCAGACCCTGGATCGCCCTGTAACTCCTCCACAGCCTTGGGAGTGGCCACCGTCACTACCAGGGCCCCCCACCAAAGTCCCCTATTATTTGCAACCCGCAGCTGCCAGTGCTTCCCCTAGATCCAGTAAAAACAACTCCATGCCTAGATCCGAGAGGTGAACCCCATCTCCTGACAGACATCCAGTTGATTTGCCGTGCAGAAGGCCATGCCTGATGAAGCCAAAGCCTCTTTGCTCAGTGAACTTGCGCATGGCGCTGTTAACTTTTCTTCTAGACACTTCGATGGCGTCCCCTGAGCGAGCACCATGCCAAATCGCGCGTGGTGTCATCTCCGACCACCACAATTCACACGGCCCCAACAACACGCTTAACTTGCAGAAAGTATCCCTCATGTCCTGGAGCAAAGCTCTCCTTCCTAGTGATGTGAGGTAATTCCCCCCCAGGTGAACCACCAAGAGGTTGGGCGGGAGCCCCCCCCCCTGGAGTCTCTGCTTCACTTTTCGTAACAGCTCGCACCAGCGCAAGCCTGAGAAACCCAACCACGTGATGTCTGTGTTGGCAAAGCCATTCTGCCACTCTCTTGCCTCCGCCCAATGTGCCAGTCTTGCAATGATTGAGTGACCAATTACCCACCCTTCATACCTAATAAAGAGAAAATTGGTTTTGAGTATCTGTTTATTGAACGGAAAATCAGCAAAACAAAAGCACATCTACAGTCAAGGTATACGTCAATCAGGAGCCAGAGAAAGGGGGGGGGGGGGGAGGCCTGACAAGATAGTAGGTCTCGAATTAGACAGTCCAACCAACGTGTCCCACTGCCCGCACGGCCACTCCTAGGGCCGAATGTATCGCTTGAAGCAAAGCGATTGCCAGCGCCCCACATTCATGATACCTTCTGCGGGCAGTCCTGCCAGGAAAGCTGTGGTGGCCGCACCTATGCGGAAAGAATGGCTGCTGAATTTTTTGTCCCTAACCTCATGGCCGGACAGCCTTAGGCAGGCCCTGAGGATGTGGTCCACTTGGAATCTAGTGACCGGGAGGCCATCCTGATGCACCAGCAGGTAACCCGCCCCCCGCGGGCGAAGCGGCAGGTAGGTTCTGACACAAGCTACCGGGCAATACCTCTCATCCCCCAGGCTGTGTAGCACAAATGACCTCCCCCGCCCTAGCTGGTCAGTCTTGGACTGTCTCATGACTATTTTCAGGCACCCCGGCTCCAGCTCTACGTCTTTTACGTTCAAAGCCACCCCCGAGGAATCACCTTTTGAGCGAGCCACTAGTTCCCCGATCCTGAAGGCCCCAAAGAAGGCTAGGGAAAAACAGGCCGAGAACAGTGTGGCTTCGTACCCCGAGTGGGTGGCCCTACCCATACAATCTAACATCCCTTGTAGCAGTGAGAAACTAATGGGGGACCTGGGATCAGGGGACCGTGGAACCAGTTTGGCCCACCCTCGCAAGGCTGCCTTGATCACAAAAGCCTTGGTGGGATCAGACTGTCCCCTCAGTTTGGCGTGGTGGCTGATGGCAGCGAGGTGCCCAGCTATCCAGGAATGTGTTTTGCCCTCCCCTCTGGCCCACAGCAAGAATTGTTGCACTCTCAGCTCCAGGGCCACCTGATCCTCCTCCTGTAACTGCACTGAACAGAGTGACACAGCTCCCATATCGCTTTGCAGTTCTGGGGGCTAAGGACCGTTCTCCCAGCTCCCTCATCCGTGGTCCCACTTCAGCAGCCGCCACAAGTGCGGCGGGAAAGGAGTCCCCTCTTGACGTGCGCTCGGCCAGGCCTCCCGGAAGCGGTGCCACTGGAATCGAGACAAAGAGTCAGCGGCAACATTAGAAATCCCCTGAATGTGCCTAGCCCTGCACTCTACGTTGTTAAATAAGCAGGCCCTGACAAGCTCTCGCAGTAGACACAGGACCAGGGGGCAGCTGGCAGACTGGGAGTTGATGGCCTGCACCACCGCCAGGTTGTCTGACCAGAAAAGCACACGTTTGGCGGACAGGGCCCTGGGCCAGAGATGAAAAGCTACCACAATTGGGAAGAGTTCCAGGACGGTGATCTTGGACGTGACCTTTTTCTTGTGCCAGGCGTTAGGCCACCTCTCTGCACACCACTCCCTGTCCAAAATCACTCCGAACCCTTCCCGGCCAGACGCATCAGAAAAGAGGGCCAGCTCCCGACTGTTGGCCCAGGGGTCGCGCCAGATGACTGCCCCATTGAAGTTGCATAGGAAGTCTGCCCACATGATCAGGTCTTCACGCATCCCCTTGCTCAATTTAACCATGTGATGCTTCCTACTCACAGAGGCCGTAGCTCTAGCTAACCTCCTCGCAAATGCCCTGCCCGCAGGGATGACTCTGGCAGCAAAGTTTAGCTTCCCCAAGAGGCTCTGAATGTCTGCCAAGGAAACCTTCTCCTTCCCTACCACTTGACTAATCTGATCTCTCAGGTCCCGCACCTTGTCGGCTGGCAGCCTGGCCTCCCCCGCCACTGTGTCCAACTCAATACCCAAGAAAGAAAGAACCTGGGCCGGACCCTCCGTTTTCTTAGGGGCTAAGGGAACGCCAAGGTGATGCATCAGGGCCTGAAAATCATCGAGGGCTGCCCTGCATTCATGAGTGCCATCCCTCCCGATGAATAAGAAGTCATCTAAGTAATGGGAAACCCCGGAAACGCTGCAGGTGTGCTGAAAGGCCCATTGAAGGAAAGAGCTGAAGGCCTCGAAGAAGGCACAGGAAACCGCGCACCCCATGGGCATGCACTTGTCAAAGTAGTACATGCCGTCCACCTTGAAACCCAGCAAGTGTTGGCTGCTGGGGTGCACTGGTAGTAACCGAAAGGCCGACTCAATGTCGGCCTTTGCCAACCATGCTCCTTTGCCAGCCCTCCTTACCAGGTCAAGTGCGACATCCAATGTACAATAAGACACCGAGCAAGACCCCTCCTGGAGGCCGTGGTTTACTGAGCTCCCGTCTGGGTAAGACAAGTGATGTATCAGTCTGAAAGACCCTGGTTCTTTTTTAGGGACCAAGCCAAGGGGTGAGACTACAAAGTTATCTAACGGGGGCTCCCTGAAAGGACCCGCCACCCGTCCCAGCCTCAGTTCCTTCTGAACTTTTTCCTTTAAAACCTGTGGGAGAACCCTGGCAGATCTGAGGTTCTCCGCATCGCGACTGGACAGGGGACCTACATAAGGGATGGTGAAGCCCAGCGAGAAGCCTTCTAGCAGGAGAGCGCTGTCAGAGGAGAGGGGGTACAGTCTGAGTAATTCGAGCAAGCGGTCAAGAATGACAGGGGAAGGACCCTTGATGGCCAGGGGCGCCGGAGCGCTGGCTGCTTGAGCGGTGGGAGTGAGGGGGAGAGGAGAGGGCGCAGCTGAGGGAGGGTGCGAGGGTGGCTCACGAGGATGGTTTGAAGGAGTCAGCAGGCTTCTTGTCCTGTAGGCGAACGAGCGGACAAGAGGGCGAGGAGGGGACGGAGACAGAATATGTACCCCCCTGGCTCCTCCCCGCCGGAAGCAGCTATCTGCTGGGGTCTCCCTAGGTCCATCCCAGGGACACGACCTCCCACCCCTGTGCCTTCCTGTGGCACTAAGGCGGCCGCCCTCAAAGGGGCGGGCCGCTGCGCAACCCCCCCCCGGGCAGCCTTACAGTAGTATTGGCTGAGGAATAACATTTTCTTTGGAGTCTCTCCCACACAGTTCAAACTTGTAATATTTCTAGAAACAGACCCCTGTCGTGATTTCGCTTCAGTTACTCGACATTTGATCGCCTGTTTGTTGTGCTGGGATGAACTACACATTTTCGCAGTCCCTGTTACAAATTTCCTGGGAACGTGTACTTGGATACCATCTGAATAACTGCACACGGTTTGGGGTTTCCAGACTCCAAATTTCCGGGCCCAGAAATACTGGACAACACCATGGGTAGAGAAGGAGAGGGGATCGGGGCAGAAGTACAGCTCCGCCTGACAATTCTTCTTCTCCCTCCCACCCGGAGCCTACAGTCTCGCCATCACCCCGGACAGCCTAACCATCCCTGCACCAAACCGACAATAGAAACCAGCCCATATTTACCACTGGTTCTGTGCTGGTGATAAAAATTTGCGTTAAACTCATTGGACTTGTTTAACACCGGTGTTAAAGGACCTTCTGATTCCTGGCCCGTGGGTTATTACTGGTTTCAGGGAGTGTAAATCGTCTTAACTAAAAGAGAGATACAGTCAAGAATTGTTATTTGTTATCTCCTAAGGCATTTAACGGGGAACTCAGAATTGTTGGGGGGGGGGGGCAAAGGAGTTTTCATGTAACTTTCCTTATTTAATTGATGTTTTCATAGCCACGTTTGCCACAGTGGAGAGAACGGCACAGTCGTAACTTTATTATATTCTCAGAATTCAGTTTTGTAACTTCTAATAACTGGTTTGCCATTTTTCATAGCAAAATGTTTATTGTATAAAAACATCAACAAACTGTCATTCTGCATAGTCCTCCAGGATATGACGGTCTAGCAGAAACTGCGCCCATCATCTAGGAGAAAAGTCAGGATTTAAAAAAGACAATAAGTGTGCTGCTGGTTTACAAATTATGGTCTTGTCTTTATTACAATCAGTTACATGCATGCAATATGCCTTGGTGTAAAGAAACGGGCCCTTTGACAGCTGTTGGGCAGTAAACAACAATCATTTTAAGGCTTCAATGGCCCCCTTAAGGCTGTGCGCCCCGGTGCCACTGCCCCTTCTGCATCAACGGTAGCTTTGGCCCTGATTACAAGATTGTTGCTGTTCTCAAAAAGAAGAAAAAATAAATACATCTCATGCAGGTTTCTCTATTGAGATTAGTTGACAGCAGTGTTTGAGGCCTACATAGTAAATGACCAAGCTTCTCTCATGTATCCAGATATCCCTCATGTGGAGTTCTGGAAAAATGCAGGAAAGCTAAGGAGTACCGCTCTAGCACCAACTTCTACTGACTTAGCATATTGCACTTACAGCAACAAAAATACAAAAAAAATATTACTGTTCTCTCTGGTCCTATGGAAAATTAGTAGTTAAAGTTATTTGAGAAAGTTTTTCCCAATCCATGTGTAGAGTACCCTAATTATTTGTAATACTGTACGTCCTATTGTGGTCCTGTATGCATCATACTGGGTATTACCACTTATTTAGAGCAGAAACTTAAATGAGGCTTCAAGAGGCAGAGCCTCACCGCAGCCTGCTGTGCTTTTATATACACCATTTTACTGGTGATGCCACCCTGCTGCTCGATGACACTGAGATCCGCCAACACACAAATCAACACCACCCAGCATATTTACACTCAATATTATACCACTCAGCACTACATAATTCAACTCCACATAACACTCAACTCACTACCACATAATTACACACCACATAAAAGCAAACTATACCACATAGCAACAGTCCACATAAAAACACTCTGTACCATCCCACATAATTTTCTCAGCATATTTTCTCTCCACACCACACAGTTCCATGACACACAATTCAACTCAACACATTTCCATACACCCCACATAATTCGACAACAAACCACATAATTCTATTCAACAATACAATTACATAACACACCACGTACATCCAATACACACCACACAATCACACATCATACCGCAAAATTCTGCAAAACACCACATATTTAAACTCTACTACATAATACTCCACAACACAAAATAACATTCCACATAATTATACCCCATAACACACAATCCCACTAAGCATACCTCCAATACACTCAAATACACAATAATAACTATCCACATAATTTAACTGTACACCATGCTACACACCACTAAACAAATCCACTCCGCACCACACAATTCCACAACTAACAATTCCAAAACAACAACATAATTCCACTACACATCACATCCATCCACTACACTCCATAACACATAGGTAAAAGACATTTGCATTTACAGCGCCAATCAACGCCACACATGAAGTACTGGGTATTTTAGACCCAGCGGTGCAGGGGCACACACCCTATGACTTCTGGGTTCACCCTGTTCCGGACCTACAGAAACACAGAGTCTTCTGGGTGAAGTCAAAGATTCGTTTATTGGCTGCAGACCAATTACAGGTATCCTAGAAGTACAACAGCGTGTATGTTCTCAGGAGACTGCTGAAGATCATAGGAACGGACTTCTCCTTAAGTACAAAATATCATGCTCCAGGCACACATTCCTTGGTTTACGATATGGCCATTATAAGTATACATTACAAACGAAAAAGCAGAGTCATGATGACCATCCCACATTCCAGTTCGGCCAGCCCACAATGATTTACACAGTAAGGTTCAGATCCCACATTTGATGTAAATAGACCCCCCAATAAACATGAGCATCTCCTGTTTTGGGAAACAAGTCATAAAGCAGGAACAAGCAGGTGTGGAAGAGATTAGCCGGGGGATTGTGTAGAATGAAAGGGTTTTATGACGGGTCAAGCCCTGATGCTAATCACAGGTGGACGGAGGAAGGGGAGCTCGTGAGACCGGTTTGGCCTGGGGCAGCAGAGCCAGCTGCCCAGGTCACAGAGAAGTCAGAGGGAAAGCCCATGTACTGTGAGGCCCGTATTTACTCCATTATAGCCTATGTGAGGGCAATAACAAGATGGCCACTGCTTCCAAAATGGAACCCGCGTAGTGAAGCAGAATAACGTGTACACAGTGCATTCATAGCTAGAACGATATATAAAGCACTCGTACATGCCGCATTTACCATTTGCGGTTCGCTAATACCAAGATAGACAGGGGTAGGGCCCTGTCCCCTACGCGGTCCCGAATATTAAAGTACGACAGACCCTCCTTTTGCCCTTACATAGGCAATCACTATACTCATCTTAATCCGAGTCTAGGTCAATGTTCACAAAGTCATGGAGATGTTGCTGTAGCATCATCCTATTACTTAGCTCGTCCCTTGATACAGGTTTCCTTACACATAAGGTAGCACAGAGACCACATATCGCAGGAGCACACTGTATACACAGACAGAACAGGAAAAGAATGGCTAAGATCATTCCAATGACCGTCAGAACTTTCCAACCCCAGGCAGATATCAATTCCCAGAACCACCCCACCAGTGACCAATCTCCCTTATCCACGTGTATGGCTTCAGATATTTTATGGAGTTTGGAGATGGCTTGATACACTGTTGGAGCATTATCTGGTATGAAAATGCAGCAACTGGATTGGATGACCTTGCATACCCCACCGCGGTCTGCAAGAATAACGTCTAGAACCATGCGGTTCTGCAAAGTCATAAGGCGATCCGCTTGGAGCTCAGCTGTCAGATTACTAAGGGCACCAGCCGTTACATTGACAGTGGATTCAACCACACGTGTCAGCTGTCTCAGGTTCCTACTATTGACCATAGGACCCCAAAACGGCAGGAAACCCAAGAAGAAGTCTCCTGCTTCCTGACCGGCAGTGTCCTCCTTACTAATCACACCTCTCACAACTCTGGTCTTGTGATAGTCAGAGGCAGCAGTAAATGTCGGCGGTAGCAAGTTCGCAATATAACATGTGCCCGAAAAATCAGGGGGCAGCCATGTATATGCTCGGTCATGACAGATGAAATATGTGCCCTTGGCAGCCAAAAACGCAGGGGAAAACTGTGACGGGAAGGTGTACGTTTCGGTACAGTCACTTCTTCCCAGTTGAGCTCTAGGATTCTGACCATTACCCTGTAAGCAGAACCGACCCATGTGGGGTACGACCCAGATTGGAGATGAGATTTTTCGCTGTCTTTCACCCAGACTAATACTATACCCCGTCGCGTTCCATCCTACATAAGGTCTCAACTCTTCTTTGGGAATGGATGAGTATGCATCGATATCCCTACTCATATCGGCAACTCCTTTCATCAAAGCCTTATTATTGGTGATAGGTCTGATGGAACGCGGTTGGCGAGGGGAGTATGTATCTAGAGCATAGAGGAACATGGTTTGGAATGCCCATGACGATCCATTGTAACTATACGGCAGCACCAGGTAGGGAATACCCTTGTTAATGGTATGTGGCATTAACCCACACACCCAGCAATTGGTCGTATTCATTACTAGTTGGTGCTGGTGCAAGAGCTGGATAAATGAGTTATTTACAAACTCTGATCGTCTGATCTGTTCGTGCTCAGGCAAAGGGTGAAAAGAGTGAGAGGAGGCAGTAGAAGGAGATATAGGCTGTTCAGTGGGTGCAATGGGCTTTTGAGCGGAGAAAAACACAAATCCTACAATAAACATTATGATACTACACAGTATAAAAAGACACAAAAAGACAAAACATTTACTTTTTACAATTCTACACATCCTTGCGTTAGAGTTCACTTCCTCAATCGGTCTCTCCATCTTAAAAAACTCCATCCTCTACTCGGGCCGCTCGCGGTGGATGAGTTTCTTCTGCTGAGGGGCACGCCTGTCAGTCCAGGGAAACGCCCTAGACCAACCAGAACCGTTGACCTAGCGTCTTCGGCCTGTACCCCAAAGTCTTGGCACCGCGACCCTGCGGCAGAACCCGGATGGTGGTTCGAAAAACAAAAATCAAGAAAGTCCTTCAGATGGGAGAGCAAAAAATGTCAAAAGGGAAATCGTAAGGAAATCTTTATTTGTCCATGGGCCTAGGTCTCAAATTATAGCGGAGACGGCCAGGTGCTGTTTGGTCTTGAAACAAAAGTTCAGGCTCAGTGGTGTCCAGTCGATTTGATGGTGGCACAGCTTCCTGTAGAATATTGTCACTCTCTTGGTCTGAAACTGTGCCTTTTATGCGCGCGTCACTGAATGGTACAAAGCGAGGTACAATGTCTGTCTCTGAGTCGGCGGTACCCTCCTTGACCCACTGGTCATATGGCAGAGGCAAGGGGACTACTTTGCAGTGGGTACCATGAATCCAGTGCTTCTTCCCTTTCACTCGCACTGCTGATCTTGTCGAAAGAAGAACAAGATGAGGGCCGATCCAGCGAGGCTCGTCGTTGCTTTTGCGCTGAAAATTTCGGACTAGCACCCACGTACCAGGGTTGATAGGGTGTCCAGGAGGTTCAGAAGCTTGGGGAAGAGTATCATGTACCTGTTGGTGCAAAACACGCAGTTTAACAGTCAAATCATACAGGTAATCGAGCAGTACTGGATGTTCTATCTCACTAAATTTCGCCGGTCTTGGCACGCCCCATACATTAGCCGGGCGGCCAAAGACGACCTCATAAGGGCTAAGCCCCACTCGTGAGTGTATGGTCATTCTGGTGGACAGGAGTGCTAGAGGCAGAGCGTCAGGCCATTTAAGACCGGTGCTCGCCTGGATTTTGGCCAGCTTGAGCTTTAAGGCTCCATTGTAGCGTTCTACTAATCCAGCTGATTGGGGGTGATTTGCAGCATGGAACTTCTGCTTTATCCCTAGCCCTTCACATACATTCTTCATCACTTTACCCACAAACTCACTTCCGTTATCACACCACACCATTCTTGGCATCCCAAACCTAGGGAAAAATTCCTTCACAAGGGCTTTGGCTGTGGATAGGGCAGTGTTATCTTTCAGAGGATAAGCCTCTATCCATTTTGAGAAAGCACAAACAACCACCAATACATATTTCAGGTTGTTGCATCTTTCCATGTGAATAAAGTCCAGCTGCAAAACTTCAAATGGACATGATGGGGGTGCGAAGTGACCAGCTGGAGTTGGGGTTCCCCTACCAGGGTTGTACTTCAAGCATACTATGCAATTCTTGACCACATTCTCTGCACACTTGGGAATCCCAGCATTCTGCCATACTGGAGCCAACAACTTACAAATACCTTTCGTACTAATATGTGCCATTCCATGTGCCATAGTAACCACTGGAAGTACATATGCATCAGGCAATAACCATCGCTTATGTTCTGTCAGATCAATCCAGCAACCATTCTCATCCAACTTACCCATACTTTCTCTCCACTTGCTTAACTCTTCCTCTGTGGCTTCAGCTTGAAGCAACTTCACACTCTCTATTGTGTTTTCACACATCCCAACATCATTAACCCATCTTGCAGGGCCTGCAACATACATTCTAGTCTTCACATTCTGTGCCGTTTCTTTCGCGGTCTCATCAGCAAACGCATTCCCACGTCCAACATCATCTGTAACTTTCCTGTGCGCACTGCATTTCATGATCGCAACTTGCAACGGTAGGGTCAGTGACTCAAGGAGATCATTCACCAGCTTGCCATTCTGAATTTTAGCTCCATGTGACGTCAGGAACCCACGCTCTTTCCACAGTCGCCCAAAATTATGAGCCACGCCAAAGGCGTACTGGCTATCTGTGTATATGTTCACTCTCATTCCTTTAGACAACACACATGCTCTCGTGAGGGCGATTAATTCCGCTGCTTGGGCCGAATTATGTGGCACACGTGCAGTTTCCACAACCGTGTGCAAAGTCGTGATAGCATATGCAGCAGTCGTGTCACCATTAGGGAGCTTGAAACAAGACCCATCCACCCATAAAGTGCCATCACACTCAGTCAGGGGAGTATCTTTTAGATCTACTCTCCCTTTCGTCTCTTCTTCCGTTCTGAACAGACAATCATGTTGCTCAATCTCATCTGAATCTGCTGGAATTGGCAACAATGTAGCTGGATTCAGCGTATTGCATCTCTTTATGTGTATGTGATTAGCTAACAGTGTAAGTTCATAACCTGATAGCCGCGCACTAGTCAAGTGTTGTGTCTTGGTCCTATTTAATAATGTGTCTACAGCGTGTGGAACCATAACAATCAATGTGTTGTCCATTACCAAACCAGCAGATTGTCGGATAGACATCGCTGCAGCAGCTGTTGCTCTCAGACAGCTTGGCAATGCCCTCGCTACAGGGTCCAAGGTAGATGAAAAATATGCGCATGGGCGCGGTCTGTCGCCAAAAGGCTGTGTTAACACTGACAACGCACATCCATCTTTCTCGTGAACATACAATGTAAAAGGTTGGCTGTAGTCAGGAGTACCCAACACAGGTGCTGAACATAATGCATTACGCAATTCCACAAAACTTTTCTGGCACTCTTCAGACCATGGGATAGGATTCGGTGTGTCTTTGCATGTTAAGGCTAACAAAGGTTTTGCCAATAAAGAAAAACTAGGGATCCAATGCCTACAGTATGAAGTAATGCCCAGGAAAGCACGCACTTCACTCTGTGTTTTTGGCACACTCAACTGTGCAATGGCTTGAATTCTTTCTGGGGTCAGTTTCCTTCCCTCCTTCGATAAGAGATGACCTAAGTAGGTCACTTCTTGTCGACAATATTGCAGCTTAGAGAGAGACACTTTGTGATGGAAAGCAGATAAATGGCGCAACAGTGACAATGTGGCTTCTTTACAAATCTTCTCAGTATCCGCGGCAATTAGTAAATCGTCCACGTACTGAATCAGGATAGCGCCACTAGGTAAAACAAGTGCATCAAGCTGCGCTTTCAAAGCCTGACTATATATGGATGGACTCTCACAGTAGCCCTGGGGAGCACGTTTGAAGCGGAAGCTTCGGCCTCCCAGACTAAAACCAAAAATGTCCCTGCTCTCTTCTGCAATTGGGATACTAAAGAAAGCATTCTTTAAATCGATCACTGAAAACTATGCAGCAGAGGCTGGAATCATCGTTAACAAGGCAGTTATATCGGGGACAACCGGAAACTGTGGCACAACAATCTTATTAACCTCTCTAAGATCAATCACAAACCTGTAAACAGGTGGCTGTGAAGGGTCCGTTCGTTTTAAGACAGGTAAAATCGGGCTATTGCAAACGTTGCCTCTTGTCTCTTCTATCACACCCTTATTAATCAAGTCGCTGACAATGTCTAACAATGCTTTCTGCCCTTCATTAGAGATCTTGTACTGGGGAATACGTGGCAGTCTGACATTAGCCTTTAAAGTCACCACATATGGCGGTATCTCCAAGAGGCCCACATCATTGGGACCAGTAGCCCAAAGGGCATCCGGAAGGGATGACAATTCAGGTGGCATTGTGTTTTTAGACAAGTACATTGGGGAAATCACTTTCTTCCCTAATGTAAGTTGTACTCCTGAAGGAGAACAGTACAGTGTAGCGTGCAATCTTTTCAACAAATCTAATCCTAGCAAATTCTCACCACAACCTGTTGTCAGAATCAGGGGTGCTTTCAGCTCGCAAGGTCCAACAGAAAGTGACATGGGACTGGAAATCGGGTTCCTAACTGGGGCGCCAGAAAAACCTACTGAAACATTTATATCGCCAGACAAAGGTGCGCCAGGGAGTTTTGAATGCATGATTGAACTCTTTGCAGCACCAGTGTCTAGCAGAAAAGGCTCCGTTACATTTGCTGTAGTCACCTCAACATACGGTCCACTCTGATCCACTGGCACTGAAACAACTCCCTCTCTTTGTCTACGGCTGTCCTAGTAATCATTATTCTCTGCATCACCGTCCTCTGCATAATAATCATTATTATAATACTGGGCCGTATTACTAATCGCGTTAGCTTGCTGATCAAAGCTATTGATGGTATTTTGAGGCGGCAGAGGACGCGCGTTCTGGGGAACACTTCCACGCCCTCTGCCTCTAGGAGCTTGCTGACCACCCCTTCCTCTTGCGCCATACGCATTACCGTTTCGCTGCATTAATTTAGGGCAACTGTATTTAAAATGACCTTCCTCTTTGCAGTATGAACATTGGTTGGGACCTACAGGGACACGTGGTTGGTAATACCCATTCATTTGCTGATTGTTCTGAAACTGTTGGGGTTGGTGATAGACACCTTGGGGTTGCCTATAATTATTCTGACCTCCACGTGGCGGATAGGCCTGCTGTAAAAGGACCTTTGTCTTTAGTTCCTTCGTTTTCTTTTCTGTTCTATCTTTCTCGTCCTTATCTCTATTTTCATAATACTGTGCAGTAGCCAGTATTTGCGCTGAAGAAGAAACAGCCCAAGAACTTTCTGAATCTTTTAACTTTTTACACAGGTCAGGAAGTAAATTCTGCACAAACTTATCCACAAACAGCCGTTGGCCACCCTCAGTACTCATATCCTGCCCACTGTGGTCAATAAACGTTTCTTCAAACCTAGTAAAGAAGTCTGACACTGTCTCATCTTTCTTCTGCTTGCATGCAGATAACTTGTCCCAATTTACGCGCATCGCAGGCATTATTGTCTTCATATACGTGATGATTCTACCAGGCAGTTCAGCTACTAAAGGTTCTGGTTTCGCACCACCAGTTTGTCTAGCATCAGCAGCAACAATGTTAGCCCATGTATCCCCTAGTTCTGCATTGTGATCTACATTACGAATTGACCCCCATAGAGGCTGTGGAACAACATTACCAAACAACATGTCTATGTCGGCCAGATTCATAATACATGACCCTGCCGTCTGTGACAACTCTTTATAATAACCTGCTGGGTTTTTACGGGGATCAGGCAAGGACTGCTTAAGCGCTAACACCTCAGAGCGCTTCCATGGAACATGCACCCAAACACGCTGGAAATGCGCTGCCACAGCGGGGTTACCACCGGCAGCTGCAACCGCTTCCTTCCATACCGGGGGAACTTCTCTCATAGAGTATTGGCGCGCTTTTGCCTTTTTCCCCACAAGGACCTCTTGTTCAAACAATGACTGTTGGCAATCATCATTCCTAAAGGACAATACAACCGCAACTGCTTGATCTACTTCGCGGTCCACAATTATACCAGTTCCAAAATCGGACCTCACTCTACACAACTCCTGCGGGTTCGGATTTTTACCACTATCCTCCAATTCTTCACAGAGAATTTCGCACATTTTCTCAAACACATATCTCTGTTTAGGGGCATCCCATTGATGGAAAACGTTGACAACTGATTCCACATCATACAGTGAAGGAAAAACGATCCATCTACGCGCCATGTTATCTATTACCTTTTTCTCATCGGGGTTAGGCAATTGGCTGCGCAACTGCTTACGCTGTAAACCAGGAGTCGCACCAGATGACTCGAAGAGAGGAGACATTAATGTAGTAACCACATTAGCTAAGCGCTGTCGCGCTGAAGGAGAAGCTGAGGCGAGAACAGGGGGAAAAACAGAGGGAAGAAAAGAGGATGTAGAGACGGGTACTGGAGTGGTGGAAGGAAGAGTGTTAGGGGAGGCAGTTGCTGAATTAGGCAAAGTCGCAGGAAGTGCGGGGGCAGTTGGAAGCACAACTGGCGGCGCTTGAGAGGGCTGCGCTACAGGAATAGGAACTGGCTGCAAAGCAACTGGCGGTTGCGGCAAGGCTTGCAGTATATGCACTGGAGGCGGCATATTTACAAGCTGGGGAGGCGCCGTGGCAGTTTGAGCATACGGGGGTGGCGAACTCAACAAATGTGACATCAGGGGATCTTTCTCCTTTTCTTCGGACTCATTCTGCTTAGAATGTGGTAAAGCTGGGTAACATTTGTCAATCCCTAACTTATGCTGCCTGTGCAATTGCTCATTCATTTGCTCCTCTTCATTGTCTTTAAATTGTACAGCCGCTTGCATTACTGACATACCTCTCTCTCTCTTATTCTTTTTCGCTAACTTAATTTCCTTTTGTTTGGCTTCCTTTCGCCATAAGCGGAAAGAGTCAAACATCGCCGGCCGGGCTTTCTTCTTAAACAATTTAATTTCCAAATTATCTAAAATATCGGTATCAAAACTACCATTTTGGGGCCATTTTAAAACACCATCTTTCCTGGTGTAGTGGATCCACACTTCGTTATATGCAATGGGGCCTACGCCATGTTTTACATAGAGCTCATAAGTTGGAGTTCCAACCGGAGGAACCGGACATGATTCCTCTAGCTGGAAATCTTTTCCACAACCCAAACAGGATAATCTACCAAATATTCCAGAACCAGGCATCTTCGCTCACTAGTCTAGATCCAAACGTCAAAGGATTATCGATTACGATAGCCTCGTGAATACACGAGTCCTCTGGTTTTGGCGTTTGCAAACTCCAAAGTACCAAATTACCAAATCAAACGATCCCGAAGGATACCAAAAACAAATAGGAGACGCTCCACTTATACTTAACTGAATATTGCTGATCGATGGCGTCACCAGAAGACTCTCTCGATTGTTTCGCTCTCTCAAAACTCGTCAAGGGTCCAAAACAGGTCGATTAATCAGGGCAGCAGTCCTTCGTAGCCGTCGGGACGCGGAGAACCTCGCAGAAAAGACTTTCGGACCACGTCGACATGCAGGGGTCGATGAAGTGGCGGCCTTCCTCCGGAATTTCCACACGAAGCTCCTCACGAACCTCTGGCTTGGACTGGTACCGCTGAAATCGCCCCACGTTGGGCGCCAAACTGAAGTACTGGGTATTTTAGACCCAGCGGTGCAGGGGCACACACCCTATGACTTCTGGGTTCACCCTGTTCCGGACCTACAGAAACACAGAGTCTTCTGGGTGAAGTCAAAGATTCGTTTATTGGCTGCAGACCAATTACAGGTATCCTAGAAGTACAACAGCGTGTATGTTCTCAGGAGACTGCTGAAGATCATAGGAACGGACTTCTCCTTAAGTACAAAATATCATGCTCCAGGCACACATTCCTTGGTTTACGATATGGCCATTATAAGTATACATTACAAACGAAAAAGCAGAGTCATGATGACCATCCCACATTCCAGTTCGGCCAGCCCACAATGATTTACACAGTAAGGTTCAGATCCCACATTTGATGTAAATAGACCCCCCAATAAACATGAGCATCTCCTGTTTTGGGAAACAAGTCATAAAGCAGGAACAAGCAGGTGTGGAAGAGATTAGCCGGGGGATTGTGTAGAATGAAAGGGTTTTATGACGGGTCAAGCCCTGATGCTAATCACAGGTGGACGGAGGAAGGGGAGCTCGTGAGACCGGTTTGGCCTGGGGCAGCAGAGCCAGCTGCCCAGGTCACAGAGAAGTCAGAGGGAAAGCCCATGTACTGTGAGGCCCGTATTTACTCCATTATAGCCTATGTGAGGGCAATGACAAGATGGCCACTGCTTCCAAAATGGAACCCGCGTAGTGAAGCAGAATAACGTGTACACAGTGCATTCATAGCTAGAACGATATATAAAGCACTCGTACATGCCGCATTTACCATTTGCGGTTCGCTAATACCAAGATAGACAGGGGTAGGGCCCTGTCCCCTACGCGGTCCCGAATATTAAAGTACGACACACATATCCAATCTACACCATATAATTCAACACCAAACTACATAATACAACTCAACAAAACAATTGCACAGCACACCACATACAACCAATCCAAACCACAAAAATCCACAATGTGCCTCAAAATTCAACAGCACACCACGTAATTAAACTCCGCAACATACCACTCAACAACACAAAATACCACTCCATGTAATAACACTCCGTAGCACACAATACCACTCCACATATTTCCACTACACTGTATACCACATAATTACTATCCACATATTTGCACAACATGCCATATAATTTCACTACACAAATCCACTCGGCACCACACAATTCCATTCCACACAATTACACAACTAACTAATCCAATCCAACCCACATATTTCCACTACACACCACATACATACACTCCATAATACATAGGTAAAAGACATAGCTATTTGCAATGCCAATAGCTCTAACTAAAACAAATGCAAGACAGATTGCATTTCCATGCACTCATCTCGTAACTCCACTGCAAGCCGCTACCTCCCTCACACTCCCTGCCTCCTCTCCATACTGCATGCTCACACATACTACCTTCCTATACCTCCTCCCGATGTGCAGTACTCCACCTCTTGGGTCTCCCCTAACCCCCACGGGTTCCTCTCACTCCTTCCTCTCTCTCCAGCTCTCTCATGCACTCTTCTAACCTCACTCATATGGTTCACTTCAGGTCTTCAAGCACAGTTTCTTTCCCGTGCTTTTTCAATATTTCCGTTCCTCAAACCCATGCTCTCCTCTTCTTGGGGTGTCTTCTGTGTACACAGAAGCTCCCTCTTTATGCGTCTATGGTATGCTCACCCTTTCTTTCTCTCTCTCCCACATACTGTTTCTGCTCCTCTGTCTGGAGTTTATTCACCACTCTATGCACAAACTACCTATCCCTTTCTATCTTCCTTTCTGTATATACACTGTGGACCGCTCACCCCGATCTATTCATAATTACTACATAATTCCACTACACAAATGCACTCCACTCCATACAATTCCACTGCACACAATTCCGCAACTAACAATTCCAATTCAACCCACATAATTCCACTCCACTTCAAACAAAAACACGTTATTTACAATGCCAGTAGCTCAAACTTTCGCAAATGCGAGACCTATTGCATTGTAAATGGTTATCTTCATAGTACAAGAAATGTTATCTGTGCTTTCAGTGAGGGAGAGCAGCCAGTCTTTGCATGGCTCCTCCTCAAGTCACTTCCTGGTGTTCCTTCCTCAAGCTCTCACATCCGGGATACGCTCCATAGCCATATGTAGCTTTCTGTTTACAAAGCAGTCATTTATCTTTGATTGCTGGTACTATAATTTTCATGTGGTTTCAGTGCTTGTTACAAGAAACCTCTCTGGAACCAAAGGACTGCTCAAGACCCACCTCGAATTTGCAAGGGTCCCACCCTGGTTTGGTGGCGTTACAACATCAAATGTAGGTCTGCGATTGCAAAGCCTTGTGCTTTGTGACTGGGCACAGTTGTCTGGAGTGCTCGGTTGCACCTGGATCCCTCCGCAAATGCACAAGACGATTCAAGGCAAATATCTTGGAAAGCTCCTGTCGTGGTTGACAAATGTTTGATGCCACAGGTCTTGAGGCACAGATTCTTGCCACTGACAACAGCAAAACAATTATCAAGTTGGTGGTTAATGGTTCAGATGTGAACATGCCAAACCTGCAGTGGCTAGAAATATGTGGTCAGTGTTACTGGACTTGGGGCATCCTCCTGTAGCAATCTTCCGAAGTCCCCAGGCCTGGGACGAGGACACCAACCCTTCGTAAAAGTCACTGAAGTGTAATACTGCATAGTGAGGTGCTACTGGTGCTAGGTCATCTCCAGCACCACTGTCCCCTCTGTTAGAAATTGTGCTTCTTAAAGACCATGTGAAGCAGTAGCTCGTGTTGTGTTCAGCAAAGTCCAGTGACTGTCACTGACCACCAGGTCCCTGATAGCCTAACTGAATACTGGAATTTTGACCCCTGACCTGTTGTCTGTTACAGCGAAGCACTTCGCCATCTGTGTATGGGGATACTAGTTTACTTTTGGCTGGTGTTTTTTTTTTTAGAGTTTAAACCATTTTGTGTGATTTGTATTTTGGGAATGTTGGCAGATTCTCAAACCTGCTGATTTGTCTTACTCACACCCAGAACTGCCGAAAAACTAGGAGAGATGGATACTAAGGTTACTCTGCCGAACAACCACTGACAGTCACATGACCTTGGTAAAAGGTTACGCAAGCTACATACAGAAAGGGACTCTGGTTTAAAGGACGAGCCAACATTCAGGTTAGCATGAGTACATGCCAGTTAACTTAGGACGCATAACACAGTAGGATTGTGGACAATGGACCCCTTTGATTTGGTCTTTGGAGAAAAAAATGTTTTTAGAATCTAACTAAATGTGCAGTGGAAGATTTTGTTCCTACTGTGCATAAGAAAGCTGTTCATATGTTGTTGTTTGAGAAGCGCGTCCCTCCCACCTGAAGTGGATGGAGCAAGAAAGGAAGCAATGGTTCCAATAATCCCTTTAAAGAGAATTGTGTGAATCATTTTCAAAAATACCATGGGAGCACTCCCCTAGGACCATGAAATGCAGTAACAAGATTCTGCTAGTTATCTGAATAGCAGAAACCATCCAGTTATTATAGTGGCAGACGGATCCAGAAACATCATCAATCTATCCAGTTCATCTACATTTTCATACTCGACATATTAATAAATATCGGTGCATTGCAGACGTTATGCTGCTGACGGTGCTGTGCATGGTGACTATTGAATAATTGTATACATTGCTACAAGAAAAAACACAGGTGGACAAAAATATTGTGTAAATCGGGGATCAGGAGCGTATTGATTTCAGTAAATCCAGACCTGTAGTGGATGTTGACGTTTCGACTCTTGTGTGGTGCCAAACTCAGATCCTAATCAGGAGAAAGTAAAAACAACTGTCAGTCTGCCTACTACAATAATGAGCAGTGAAAAAGGGAAGCTTCAATTTGGGTCCCGGTCAGTGAAAAATAAATATGACAGTCCGTTCATGTGCGTCAAGATAGACATCTGTAAGGAATGCATTACAATTTGTATCTGTTAACAAATGACACTTCTCAAACCCCAACAAGTATCGGTTCGTATGAACAACAAAACAAGTGTTAAAGAGAGACTAGTGCATATGAATTACAAAATATAAATGACACATGTTTCAGTGCAGTATAATCCAAAGCATCAAATTAAAAAGTCAGAAATGGCAAGACCACATGCCAAGTCCCAGGCTTACCCACAAGGCTGTGCGTAGTTCAGAGAAACCGGGGCATGGCCTTGTCGCTGTCTGCAGCTGTCCCACTAAAAACACGCACAGAGCTCCGTAAGAGAAATGGTGCAAACCAGCAGGTAGTTAAAACGGAGAAGTGTTTGGTGATCTGGTTGCTGTGGCCGAGGGGGCATTTCCTGATGACCTAGAAGAGGAGGAATTTGTATTTAGAGTGCACCATTTTTCTTAATCTGCTGGCCAGATCTATAACCAGGGTTTGTATTTCTTCTGCACTGTCTAGTAGGTAAACCTGGACGCCTATGTCCAGCGAATTACCATTATCAAATGTAGGCACAAATAGACGTTTATAATTTTAATACGCAGTGGTGTTTTCTTTAGTGGCTTCCATGACAACGACGTTTACGGGTTGCACAATTAGTATCTGTCTTTAAGGAAATAGCCAGTCGCACTGTCCAAACTGTAATCTTTTAATGCTTTATTGATTCTAAGAAAAGTTACTGAATTACTGTGACTCAATGGGATGTTTGAGAAGCCATTTGCAAAGTAGCAACGTACGCAGCCTTGGTATTGTTTCTTTTTAAGTGCATGGATATGCTATTATAACATACCATACCTGTGAGAGATGGACTGTGTTTGGAATGCCCAGTCGCCATTCCACAGAATGTTTTTGATGCATCTTTGTTGGCTAGTCCAGAGAAGTCGAATCTCACTTGGAATAAAAATATGGGATTCTGTGTGTAGCGGCACATCAGATGACATGAAATAAAGAACTTTAGGTCTGCACAAAGTTTGGGAAAAGATAAAAAAAAATTAACAATGGCTACATGAGATTGCACTTCAAGAGTTGTAAATGTATGAGTCAAAGAGAGACAAACGATGTCTATGTAACAAATCAGAAAATCCCAGAAACGCACAACTCTGGCTGTACGTTTCAAAAAGATTTGGTTTTTATAAGATGGGGTGTCACCTCCTGATCCGCAGCGTTTCAAAATCTAATAGATCGAGCCAGCTATTGGGGGTCACAGAGGCTTCATCTAACTGTGCTGCCAGTGGTCCACGCTGGAGGTACCGTGGCTTGCAGCCAGTCGACACTGGCTCAAAGTTGTTGAAAATTTGGTTTGAATGAGTCCGAGCATCCGTGTGGAAGTAGTTTAACAAGCTACAGATAAACCATAATGCAGAGCCCATCTAGGCAAGCTTAAAGCCGAATTCTGGGTGCAATGGGAGATCGGGATTGGGTGGAAGGGGGTACAAGGGATAGATCAACAATGGACCTGATCAGCCACATACTGGACGTTTTGTAACTGTGATGTTCATTTGATTCAAAGGTGAAAGATGAACTTTTATAGTGACGCGATGGAATGTAGCACGTAGTTTGGCACCCAATGGCGCTGGTTTGTATTTGATGACACCAATAAAAAAAACATTTTTTAAATGGTTTGTGTTTGATGACACCAATACAATATTTATTTAAAAAAATAAATAAAAAAAAGATTGAAGCGGGATGTGCTTTGACCAAACACTCAGACTCTCATTATAGGTAGCCTGTTAAAAGCCTTTTTACTCCACTATGGATTTCCAGGGAACAGACTGTGTTTCTATGCGGACCTCCCCTTGTTTACCCTGGAGTTTCACACAGAAATTTGGGCTCCCATTACCCGGGCACTTTGGATTTTACTGGCCACTTGTAATGAGGCCTCCAACTGTAGCGCTAAATTCTAAGATCGGGAACTTGAAGCGTAAGGTTCTGTGAGCAGCCAGTATGTCTGTGGTGGGACAACTAAGTGAAGACGCTTTTCGGAATCTGAAGCATGATGCTGGTTCAACGAAGGGAGTTTCAAAATTATCCAGAGCTTGATGGGGATGTTAATGCTGATTCCAAAGGGTTACAGCAGTTTAACCCAAACCCAGCTTAGGTGCTTCTTCTTAATAACTGGATCTACCAAGCTCGGTCTTCTTAGTTCAAGGGTTTTCTGATGAGCACATGTGTCTGGTTCCAGAAGCTTTTCAGTCCCTGAAGGCAGCCTGTCCAGTAAGCATCCTTCCCAACATATGCAGGGCCAAGTACTCCTGGGATGCTAGCCACAAAACTGGCTCTCCTAGTTCTGTATTCAAGCCCTGGTTCAATCCAGGGGTGGCACAAACTCTGCGTTCCCATGCCAAATGTTAGAAGCACTCTTTGCAACTGATAGGTGTGTCAAGCAAATGTTTTTAAAAGGAAACTGGTATACATTGGTAGGTGATCCAAAATTAGTCCCACACATCTCATTGCAACGTAAACTTTCTGCCTACTGACAAATCACCCATAGTCCCTAGTGGGGTAATATCCAAGATGGCTAGGGACATCTTTGTACATGGGAACGTCTAGCTTTCCCTCCAACTGCACTCAAACTAGTTCAGCCTGGTCCCTTTAGAGTGTTTCAAGCCCATGTTCCTGGCACTACTTCTAGTAGACAGTATAAGAGGTACCTTCTACCGAAAGGAACAGGTCTAGCCACTCACAAATGTAAAGGGCCATTGGCTCGGGTCTCCAGCCTCCTTCCTTTTTGTGACATGCGGTATGCGTCTTTTGAAGCTTGAGCCACTAATCTCCATTCACAGAGGTTTTAGCATAATATAAATACTGTGAAGACCTTTTGTTACAAAGATGAATGTCATGTAGCCACTAAAGCTGGATCAAGTAACCAGAAGATACAAATGGGTAATGCAGATCATGCTTCACATTCAGCTCAAGTAAAAGCATGCTGTAATTTTGGAGTTGATCACATTTATCAAACTCAATATCACCATTGACGGTGAAGTTGCATTTATTTGACTGAAATGTGCCTGCATGACAGTTGTCCAAATTCAGCATAGCCCGAGCTGTCTGTCATAATCGGTGCAATGGAGATGATTCGGCCTGCTCTACAGTTTTCATACCTAACTTCAGTGCAACAAGACATCCTGCCTTATTACTTGGGCACCAGCCATTAAGATTTTAAGCAGGTGTCCTAGACAGCCTAATGCCTTGACAAGGAGTTAGGTGGTCCTAGAATACTTAGGCTGCACCAAAAAGACTAAGGCATGGCATTTTATAGCGCAAATAGACAAATCGTCCGTTGAGCCAAAAAAAATCAGATCCCAAATAGAAACCAGCATTGGGAAGGCCAATAGGTCTCCCCTTTGGGACACATTGGCTTTGCCATTGATTTTTACCAAGCTGTAATGCATCCCCAAAACTGTGCAGCATGAGGCACTAAACCTTTCAAAAATAAAAATGTTATGATGCAGTAGCTGCGTTATTTTGTAGGTGTACACACCATCATGCTCACTCCTACAGAATGACGGGAGCGATTTTTAATGAAGTGTCAGGAGCGAATAACGCAGAGGGCCAAGGTGGGGGAAGCAAAATAGCAAGAAGGGTTTGGAAGCAGCGGTCAAGAGAGGAGGGCGCAGAATGGGGGGGGGGGGGGCAGCCGGCTAGGGGGACAGAAGCAACATGGAGGTTGGGGTGGGGAGGAGAAGCAATGGGAAAGAGCGCAACTTGGAGCATGGGGAGAGCAAATGGGCAAAGCGAAAAGTGGAGCAGGGGCAAGATGCACACGAGTGAGAAAGCAACATGGGGGCAAAGCATGTGGCAATGAATACGTGGAGAAAGCGCAATACGGCACTTGAGGAGGGGCATGTCAAGAGACGTAAACAAGGAAGGCAGCTGGAAAATGCATGCACTCTCATTGATTACTTAAATCAAAAGAAAAAAGTAGGTTCCTAAAGTGAGCAGTGGAAGAAAACAATTCACTGGACAATACTCCAGTGGAGGGGTAGGCACAAGATGGAAAAAGCAAGCCATTTAGTAAGAAGAAAGCAAATGAGTGACAGGAAAGTCAACCGATGGTGAGCAATGGGTGGTCTCCAAGCTCCTGTATGTTCTTGGAAAGACCACAATATGGTCTTGCACCAGTTACTGTCTGCCTCTAGTAGGCTTGATCTAAATACAAAATCCTACAAATAAAGATAGATGGATTTCTTCTATGTCACATTAAAAAGTCGGGCAGTTTGGATCAGTAATGAGGGTCAAATTTCACTCCTAATTTTGAATTTTAGTGTGCCTGTCACTAAGTACCTAAACTATGAATGTTATCTGTGAATTTTGTAGATTTTGTTGTGCTGCGAGGACTTGGTACTCAAAAGCGTGTTTGATATGACAAAAAATGTTGGTGTATTCTCTCTTTATTTGTATTTTTTTGAGGAATGGAATTTTTACATCTAATGAAATGACACACGCATATTGTATTCCTCTAAAAAAACGAATCTGGGAATCTTACACAGCTTCTCACTTGCCTGTGTGTTGAAGGAGGCCGTACAAAAGATACAAGTAACTAACCTAAGCTCATGTGTAAAACAATACTGAAATGTTGCAGACGATGTCGCTGGAAGGGCTGACCGTTACATCAAGGTAGAATGGTACTGGTAAACGAGCAGACACTACAAAAAGGGGAAAAAAACGGATTTTGAATACAAAAAGGAAAAAGTGACTTACTTCAAAGTATGAGAATGGAGAAAGGTGCCTTTGGTATTACGGGTTCCCTGCAGTGGAAGAAAAATATGTCGCCTTGCAACTACTCCTTCAGTCATGCGTGCGGGAGAGTCCAGAGCAAATTATTTTAGGGAACAGTTATGTGCTATTGCGCTAAATAAACATGCACCACCACCTGAGTCCTCAGTCACCCATCACGGTTGCGCGATTGGAGGGGACAGATGGTGTGCTCACTCGCACACGTCGCTCACGTAGGCATCAAAGCGAGGAGCATGCTCCGTTTGGAAGCAGCTGTGCACACTGGCACGGTTCTACATCCTAGGCTACCAGTACACATGTCCTAAAGAAAAAGCCAGCGTTACACTGATAGAGGCCTTGAGCAACAACAGGATACACCCCTCCCCTTGCTTAACTCCTCCCTTCTCTCTGTTGAACCATCACAACCTAAAAAATATATATATTTTGTTAATGCTTATATTAGAAGTGGACGAGTCAACAAATTAACCAGGAGAGTCGATCCATAGCTCAGCCAAGTTTCTGACTCGGATCTTAGAGCCCGTGCATGAGCCGAGCCCTAAAAATATTTGTATCTGTAGATTATAGACCAAACTTAAATTGAAATATGATTAAGTCTCCTCAGAAGTCAAAAAAAGTAATTTCTTTAACATGGAAGCTCTGACATTGATTTGTCACAATATATACTGAGAAGCAGGTTATTGAAAGTGATAGTTTTTAAACATGAACCATTAGTGAGCTAAGAGGCCAGACATTAGTCATGTGTACCCTGCACATGGTCCCGATTATTATACAGCACTATTTCTTATGGTAAGGCTTTATTTTTCTTTTTGTGCACCTTTCAGTAGGCTTTATATAGCGCAAACACGACCGAAGGTATTGAAGCGCTTTGCATAAGCATCCGTTACATTACACAAGGTCACCATTCATTGTTTATAGGGATGGGGAAATGAAGGTATTTGCCCAGGATTACAGAACATTGAGCCGACGCCGAGACTCCAACTTTGTTCACCACGTCCAAAGTCTACATCTCTGGCCCTAACGCCAAACCCAGGGTAATTTGGGGGGGGGGGGGGGAATACACATGAAATCTCAGGTTGCTGTTGGCTCCAGGTTCCAACAGGACCTCGAGAACAGCCAGGCTTCAGGCTCGAGCTTGGCTTGAGCTTTTTGTGGCTCACCCACCTCTACTTTTTTATAATATGTTAGATAAAGTAACACCTGCCGAGGAGTTCCATGGCCATATAAAGGAAAGTCGAAAGCAGAGTTACATTATAAGGTCATGGAGCCATAAAGTAGATCAAATCCCGAGGCTGCGTGGATATGATCTATGCCAAGGTGTGAATTTGTGCATCTAACAGTAGTTGCGACCATGTTTGACGCAAGAACTGTACTGTTTTCACATTAGGGCCTTTATACACACCAAGTTAACTGGGCATACATTCTTTTTCACTCTTATTTTGTGTCTACCGCTGGAGTTCACCATGCAACCGGTGCAGACAAAGGGTACGCCCATTTTTCCTCATATCAGTTTAATATCCCTCTGATGCAGTCTGAATATCCTGTGTGGTACCCCTGCCCTCTACAGCTTTTCTGGGGTTTTAGGCCTTCCCCGTCTGTAATGTGCATTTCTTGCTAAAAGGCAACGGGAGCTCATCTTTTTTTTAAACACCATGGATCTAGTATGTTTTAACCGGATTGACTGACATTCAAAGCGACTAGTGTGTGAGTAGCTTCTTTAGACTTTTTGTGAAGAACAGTTTAGTGGTGTTACCATTCGTAGGTCTTTGGTATTGAGTGGACGTAGATTGTGTAGTTAGTAACAATATGCTTTCATGACCAAACGTCCCTGTACTAGGCGATGCGCCACCATGTCCAATCCTCTTCAACTTACATTTATATTTGCAACTTTAACCTAGTGAGAAGAACCAATTGAGTGCATCAAGTTGTGGTATTAGACCCAGACCGCCAAACATTGTAAAACAAAATTATTTCACGGTTAAAATAGAGAACGTTGGGAGGTGGGTTAGGGGGGCAACCTTTCCATGTATAACTGAATGGTTCCTCGGTCCCAATGTGGCAGTTGAAGGGGAGCCTCACTCCTTGGGAGTGCTCCTCCAGTTCACCGTGTCATATATTGTACTTTCCAGCACTATGGTTCATTTTATATAGGCAACAAGTGCAAATCTGCTAAGTGGTTCCCCATGGAATTTCGGCTTCCACTAGTAGTTGCGACCATGTTTGATGCAAGAGTAGTGCTGCTTATTTCTACTGCTGTCATTGGTGTTTGTAGGTCCCACCACTGTACTGTTTTGGATACCACAATTCCAGAATCTGGGCTGGCAGTCGATTGAGCAGCATCGTGGTCTCTTTTCTGTTGCAGTCTTGGATGTAAGTTCAGTAAATTGTGCATCTCTGCTGCTCTGTAAGTACCTATTTGGGATACTGTTGGCTTCCTTGGACTTGAGTGGCTCTTCTCTTCTCTCTACTTCCACTCCTGGTTCCATCATAAGCAACACCTAAAGAGGTGGGATTTTCCATCCGCAAACACTTTCCACTTCTCTGTGAACAAAATGTACTTCAGAAAAAGTTCCCACAGGATTCATGGCGGTCCCATCCTGGAACGCTGCCTGGTCTTGCATGGCTCTCTCCTTTCTCCTATTCTCAGTACTTCTCCAGAGTATGTCGTAACCTACTCCCAGTCTCAGGCTTTTCAGACATTGTTAAAGAAGCGGAATTTCCCATCCACAATCACTTTCAGCATAACTGTGAAGAACAATATGTTATGTACTTTAGAACAAGGTCTTAAAGTTTCCTTTTCATGCCTAGATAAGAATTTGGTTCATTTTGGACTGCTTTTTAATAGTCGTAGGAGGAGGGGGGATTTGTACAGTTGCGTTCTCTTATCTTGTTGAGCTGAGGTGCCTGGCTCTCTGGACAATAAAGTAAAAGGTTCCCATAAACAGTACCTTTGCGATAATGGGCTGTTTTCTGGCACCTGGTTGGGAAGTGGGGGAGGAAGCTCTTTTCAGCTGTGTGCCTTTTCCACCGTAAAGTATTTGAATAGACCTATGGGTGCGATCTCCTTCATGATCTAGCCCTTTAGAAATAGTTACATTGATGGCCCCTCAGATTTCTCTGGCATGCATTATTATTTGACTTTTTTCTGTTGTGACCATATTAAGACATCTTCTGCTCTTTAATTGAGGAACCTTACACTCGCTTACCGTTTCTGTAACTGGTTGAAAAGTTCCACAATTCCTAGTTCCATAGTGGTCACTGGTTTATGCTCTTGTCACTCTATCCGAAAGTTTGTGGTGCTCTGTTCTCAGCACCTTCAACTTTTACCACTACTGAGTCTGTTTTCAACTCTATTCCTAATCTGGTTTCTCGGATGGCCTGAAATATACGATCACATGTATCTTCCAAACCACTTTTTTGGGGGGGTGGGGGAGGTTGCTCTTAGGTCTGTCTTGGCCTTCTGTGGTCAGTGCCTTGCGGTCTTTGAGGCTAACTTTAAACATGCGCCTTTTGGGTCCTCCTGATCAGCGGAGCTTATGAAGTTCAGGGGAGGCTTCCCAGAGCAATAGAATTTTGCAGAAAAAATGACAAGAACACATGCATTGATCAAGGAAGACAAAGAGCTGCCAATGCCTCACCTATTGACTTTGCCAGTGTTTTGTTTTTTTACTTCTCACTTTAGACGAGGGAGACCTCATGTTACCTGTACTTAAAAAAAAAAAAAGTAAATGTAATTCAGAGCGAGTGGGCTTAGGGTCTGGCAATTTCATTCATTGGCTTTTGATGTTTTTTTCATGGCTTGCGATTGCATGAGTGGGCTGTCCTTCAAGGCTGTGGCATTTTGGAGTTTGCTTATTTTCCGATCTTTGATCTCATTGGTGATGGTGCTCAAGAAGTTCTGACATGATGACCTTTTAACGGCTGGCTTGTGGAGTTTTTATTTAGGGAGTGTGTCCCGGGTGTCTTTATGGCAGGCTAAGGCTAGTCATTATTCACCCTTGAAAGGTCATTTGCTTTTGCTGCCTTTATAATGTTCTTATATTTTCAACTGTTTTTGTTCACAAAGTCAAGACATGCAGGCATTGTCAAAAGTGTTCAGTATGCAGTAGTTTGCTGTTTTCACCACTTCAAACACAAACTTCATTTTCTTACTCCTTTCCACAACACTATTCTTTGAGCATACAGGTTAATTCTGCTAATGCCGTCCGTTTAACTAAGGTGCCCCACTCCCAGCTTCCACATAGTTGTGGCCTGTGATGTTGCTTGATTTTTAGATTTTCTTTCTGGTGTCGCTGATGGCAACCCACACATTCGCCAAACTATTTAAGAAACTCTTCTTCTAACAAAAAGACAGACCTATTGACCATGTCAGTGCTTGTTTTATTGGTTGTGGTGGGTCCCTACTGTACATTGTGCTTGTTGCTTGAACATGAAATACCTTGAAAAAACAAGAGAACAGGTTGTTTAATTAAACATTGCCGGGAGATCATTTACAGACATAGTGTCTGATGACTGTCTCCATTTACAGTTTATCTGTGGCGCTCTTAAATACAGTTTATCATAGACAATTAAAATGTTTCCGATGATCCTTGTAGGGTGAGGAATGTAAGTTGCTGCTTTTGGAGGCATAAATATTTGTCTAAATGGATAATACAGGTGGGCCGCGACTTGCGTGGGTAATGTGTCAAGATGTCCCGCATGGTGAGTGCATGATCACTTCATGTGCCATATTCTGATTGGCTATATATTCCTAACTTATGTAGCATCTGACTTTATGGTGTTTTAGGAGTGTGTTCTCCCCCTCCCACCCTCGGCCATATGTGCTTTATTGGTGCCGATCTCCCTTGACCATTGTAGTGTCGCTGTGCCTATCTGTGGGATCAGGGTTGGATTGGGTTAAAAAATAGGGGCCTGGGCACCCTAAAAAGAAAAGTGTCCAACATTTGCGGAATGCACTTTTTCGCAAAACACTTCTTAAGTGTTTTCAGTAGTATGAAGGGGGGCAGTTCTTTAAAAGAGGCATGTTTTCCTAATTTCACTGAGATAAAACAAAATGCAAATGTTGCCAGGACTTTTTGTGCACATATTAGTTCTGTTGTGAACCACATCTGAATATAAGCGAGGCCACTTCTGCTCAGGCCCCCTGCTCAATCCGCATACAAGCATGGGCCGGCTCAGCGAGAGACTAGGAATGACACTTCTGTCCTGTTTGTAAAAGGGAGGTAATAAAGGCCCATCTGCCTCCGGAAAGGCCGCTCATGCCCACACTGGGCGTCTGACGACCCCTGAACAGCACAAAAACAGCCCAATTCAGCCAGCACTCTAGCCAATAAAGCGGCCCACAGCTGCAACCGGCCCATTGCCCGAGTGCCCGCCAACCGATCCAACCCTCTGTGGGATTAATCTAAGGTTTCCTGTCCGTGTGTTTGTCTGCCGGCTACGTGCCACCCCACCTGTGACCGGTCAATCAATAACTTCAAGCCTAGGTCTCAGTGCTGGCCTGACTACGCATTTGCAGTTCGGGTTGATGTGAAGTTCACAACGGGCGAATTTGTTAATTAAGACGCGATCTTGTTCGCATAAATCAATGTATTGTTTTTCATATCAGCTTCAACTTTTTCCATATTAACATTTGCTGAAGCAATTTCGCAATAGTCAAATTGACGACTATTGCAAGGAGGAAAGGAAGGCCATCTACAAAAAAAAAAAATCACATTTTTTCATGTGGAATCTCTAAGACATGACAAAAAAAGTGAAACGATAAAGAAACTCCTCAAATGTACATAGTCATACTATCTTATGATGCATCGGCTATTATTACCTGTCTTAAAAGGAAAAATAAAGTCAGAAATATTGAGAGACAGTCGATTCAGAATATACTTGACTATCTCTGGTCAGTGAGCTGCTTGAGAGAAGATAACAACGAGACTTGTAAATCTCAACTTTATATACATTGCTAGTGTGGGTTTCAGCAGTAAAAGTATAGAAATTTTTAAGGAACAGGAAAAGAATTAGGGAAAAAAATTAAGCTGTGTTGCCAGCCAAGAGGCTTCGTAAATATGGGGTGTAAATTAGTCGTATATTTGCTGGCTGCAGACGTACAAAGCATGGGATCTGCTTGTTTACGCCCCCATTTCAACAAATTGTGTGATCCAAGCAGTGGTTGGAGTGGACGGGATATGCAGGGTACAGCGTGCCCCAACTTCTTTAATTTAATAGATTCTGTTCCCCTACTTTTGTTATTTTAAACATGCTTCCCAGGACGGCAGAAATAGCCAAGGCCTACAGATAAGGCTCGGCGTTCGGGACGGGTGGATGGGCAGAGAAGGAAAATAACTCTGTCTTTTCCGTCTTGCCCAGAGCAGACAAGGACAGCGTCCACTTCTGCTCTGCCGCTAGCAGCTTCCCCCTCTTTCTTTCTTCCCCTTATTCCCTTTCTTTCTGTCTAGTTCCTCCTCACTTACTGAAAACCGTGACTTCATGATATGGTTCTCATCCTCTCTTGCATTTATTTGTTCCCCTGTGAAATGAATACAAAAAAGAAAATCGCTTTTGCTGGAAATATCGTCTTTTTCTGACATTTTTCTTTTCCAAAGTGCAGCTTCGGGAATACAAAATATGAAAAATAAATAAATAACTAAATAAAGCAAGACAGACTGGTTGCAAAGTGAGCAGATTGGTTTTATTCATACCCAAACACATTAGCGTCACTTTATAGAGTTTGCCAGTGAAACGCTACTTATGTTTTCTTGACTTTCCTTGAACAGCATTGTTTTCCCCGGGTGGGGAAGTGCCCCAATCCTGGCGGTACTGCAATGTCTGATTGACCGGTGGATTGGAAAACAAAATGTGTACTCTGTATTCACGGACTTAGTCTTTTTAAACCATATTGTTTACATTTAGTAAGGATATATGCAATGGACGTTGAAATGGGTCCCTTCCGGGCCCTGTAGTCATGTCCTTAACTTTTTAGGCAAAAGAACTCACTGATTTCTGCTTAGTGAGTGTAATAGCGTTATGGTAACCATGTTGTTCATGCTTACATTTCTCATGCTTTACTTATTCTTGCATTCCCTATGAGTGTTTGCTTTTTCCAGGATGCATATTGCTCTTGTCTAGTACATAATTTGAATTGAGTTGCATCAAGGTGTTTATAGTGGGCCACAATTGGGTTGTAGTTGAAAGCAGTGCAAGTTTCTCTCAGTGGGGCAGTATGGTGTTCAGTATGGGAGAGAATGTGGCACTATGGTCAGAACTGCCGAATTTGGAACTGGAGAACCAGGTTCAGCCTTCATGACCAGCTCTCCAGACCACTCTCCTGAGGGAACACTTTCCCATGCTAGACCTTAGAAGTCCTCCGCAAGACCTTAGAAGCCCTGGTGTCTTAGCACCAGCAAGTGGACCCTAGTGGTGGCAAGTGTCGGTTAACCTTGAAGGCCTGTCCTCCACAATCATCTCTTGTCTTGTAGGCAGGCCTATGAAGCAGCACATCCTAGAGCAACAGTGACTCTACCACTGAGGTCACAGGACCATTGAGAAGGGCCAGCTCTAGGGCAGTGCGACCGGTGTGACCGCAACAGGTGCTGAATTTGGTTGCAGGTGTTGTGTTTGCAAGTATATTTTGGTTTTAAAAGGGCTAGTTGCCCCCTTCTTGGCCTCCAGCAATTTTTGGCTACAATAAAAATATCATGATCACTCCAGTGATTGATGTTCTTCCTAGAGAAGGAACAGAGTTTTGTCTAGTAGAGGTTTTGACTCCTGGAAAGGTAGCGCAGAGGGTTAATGTACCTGCTGCAAAGAACATGTACCATGCAGATCACAAAGTGCATATAATGTAAATAGGTCAGAGGGTTACTGCTTTTGTCAGAGAGATCCTTTTGTTATTTGCAGTTTATCAGTTAATATCCTAACACAGAACAGTGAACTATTCATTGTCATCTAAGAGCTGCATGCAAACTGCAAGGTATAAATGAGAGCGTTGTGGTTTTTTCCCCAAGTCTTTGATTATCCTAATGTTGCAAAGAGTGTTCATTTCGATAGAAATCTAGTCTGATTATTAAAGAGAACCCCTAACCATGGTATTACATTTTAAATTCTGAGTTTGTATTTTTCAAGACCAATCCATTTCAATTTCAAAATCTTTATTTCGATTTTCAATCATAAAAGACATCATTAAAATATTTGACAATTTTAAAAGAGAAAAGGGGTTCTTTCACGAGGGATGTAATGTAAAAGATTTCATAATATTGTTTAAAAGCCACACCAGAACAGTTATAAATACACATCCCATTATAAATAAAACATTTAAAATGTTTAAAAGGCTTATGATATAAAAAGGGGCTATACAAGTGAAATCTGAAATATTCACAAGAAGCGTAATTTGCGTGCACGGATTATCCACATCCATTGAAGGAATTTTGCAACAGCAATAGTCGCAGGTTGGGAGGTGTTAGTTTTAAGAACCCGTAAAGCCTCTCCACCTGCCCGAAGGCCCAGCTGTAAACAAATAGGTTTAAGCCAGGACCGCCTGGGATCTTTATACTCTGGACAAATAGATAAAATATGCCCAGTACTTTCCCGTTGTGTAGGACAGAAAGGACAACTAGGGTCAAGGCCTTCTCTCCATTTAGCAACAAAGGAATTAATAGGTAGTGTGCCCACTCTAAATTGATGGTATCTCTTTCTGTCCTCCACAACAGTAATACAGTCCCAATAGCTTTCAAACACTGGCGAGTCTTTAAGTTCCATAAAATCCGCAGTTCGTGACGGACCAAATACATGAACCAAATCTTTTCACTGAAACCATACTCCAGTATAGATCTCTTAAGATTTGCCTAGGGGGGAAAGTGTGTGCTGTTGGGTCTTCCCAAAGACTGGCTAGGCCCAAGGCGGAGTAAATTGCCTTAACCTCCCGCATCCAGGGGATTTTTTGCACCTTATCTGCTCCTCTGACATCCATAAATGCCCGAGCATACTGTGAGAGGTCTGGGGTGACCCACAGTCTCCTCCAGTATGCCACTGGTCTATATCGGGCCATATCCTCCAAACGTTGGACACCTAGATCATAAAAGAGGGGGATCAGCGGGGTTGATACAGGAAGACCTGTAATTACTCGTAGGAACTTATTTTGGGCCCTAGTCAGCAGGGTGAGGTTACTGAATCCCCACAATTCCGCCCGTAAAGAATTGCTGTTCCTATCTTTGCATCGTAAATTTTAAGTGCTGGTATTATTGGCCTGGTATATGAGAGGTGAAGCTCTTTTGTTAGTGCTCCAGTTAGCTGAGCATGCCTTATAACCAGCTGGGTAGTGTGCGGTTTCCAATTAGATTTGATGCAAGGGTTATACCCAGGTACGAAAAAACCTTAGTCTGTTCTAGTTTGACCCCGTTCATTTGCACATTTCCTCTTGTATATTTAGACTTATGAAGGACCATGAACTTGGTCTTACTTACATTTACTATAAGCCCATGGTCCTTGCAGAAGACCTTGAATACATCAATGGCTTTTTGTAAACCCTGTTGTGTCTTTGAGATTAATAGAGTATCATCTGCAAACCTCAACAGGGGGATCAACTTACCATCCAGCTTGGGAGCGTCGGTAGGGTGTTGCTCGAAATAGTTGATCACCCTGTTGATGTATAATGAAAAAAGGGTCGGGGCTAATACGCACTCTTGGCGTACTCCCCTAGCGATGGGAAACTTATCTGTTACACTGCCCGATTGGTTCCATCTAACTTGGGCATAATTATCCTCGTGGAGCTTCATTAAAAAGGTCAAGATGTCAAGTGGCATACCTTGATCTTCGAAAACTGCCCACATTTTTGCTCGTGGAACCAAGTCAAACGCTGATTTGAGGTCAACAAAAGCTGCAAATAACACACCCTCCCCCAACAAAACCACCCGCCAATAAATTAAAAGAAACCTAAAAACTTGGTCCATGGTGCTTTTGTGACTGCAAACTCCTGCCTGAAGTGGTGCCAATACTTCCTCCTCCTCAATCCACCCTTGGATTCTCTGCAGAACAAGCCTTGCGACCACCTTCTGTATGCAGTCAATCAAGCTTATGGGCCTATAATTTCCTGGATCTGAGCGCTCCCCCTTTTTGTAGATCGGTATGATCTCAGCGCCCTTCCAGGTATTCGGTATGGGTGATCCATTGGCGATACTGTTAGCTAGACATTGGATGTATGGTGCCCAAAGCTCCTTATCGTGGATAAACAAATCAGCTGGGATGGAGTCCAGCCCTGGTGCTCTACCCCTGGGGATGGTATTCAGTGCCTTTCTCACCTCGATTATCTCGAAGTTTAAGGGGATTATATCCTTATTAAGGGGGGTGGGATCTTTACTAATCTCGCCAACCGTTTCAAAAGATGCAAACTGGGACGCGTAATGCGAAACCCAGAGGTTAGGCGAGACATAGTTTATTGGTTCTTCCCTTTGTAACCCCCTGCCCCACTAGACCATATCCCAAAAGGTACACAATGTTCGTTCTTTGCTGGCAGAATGAAGGTCCCTCCAATAATCCTTGTCCCATGCATGTTTGGCATCGTATTGGGCTTTTTTGTAAGCAACACGGGCACTCTTAACACGATCTCTATCTTTGGATTTCACTGCCTCGGTCAAGGCCTGGTACGCAGCCCTACACGACTTCCCGTACCATTGATCCTCCTTTCTAAGTAGTCTTTTAGGTTTGGTATAAGCCTTTTTGGTAAAAAAAACCCTAAGTTGATTTAAAAAGTTTGTATGAATCGGGTTGACATTAGCAATAGCCTCCTCTTGAGTAATACAATTTTGTAGGGCATTTGTCGCCGTGGTGGTCAAATCCCTAACGGTTATTATCGGACTCTCATTCCTTAAACAATTTTCACATTTAATGCGTCTTGTATCATTTGATAGGACAATGTCAGCCTTTACGGGAGTAACCTCCTGACTGTAAGATTTAAATAACTTAAATGATAGAAGTAAGGGGTCATGATCACTTTCAACCCTTTCCACTACCATCATGTCCTTGATACTGGGCCAGTTCTCTTTATTGGTAAGTGTATAGTCAATGCGACTTTTTCGTAGACCATTGCTAAACGTAAAAGCCCCAGGTTTATCAGAAGCAGATCTACCATTGATTGCTCGTAGCCCCTGTTCCACACATAGGACCTTTAACTGAAGTGCAGCCTCTGTCCATTTTTTAATAGGCAAAAGTGTCAACTGGGGAATATTCCATGTACGGTCTTCTTCTAGGGTAAGATCAACATCATTACTGTCTAGAGGTTCGAAACAGCAGTTGAAATCGCCCGCAACTATAATATTACCCTTTTTGCAATATATCTCAAGGAGTACATCTAGTTCTTCAACAGTGTTTGAAGACTTGTCCCCCGGCATCCCTCTTGCATAAGCATTAAAAACAAAAAGGTCCTTCGATCCAGGACACTGAACTAGAATTAATAATATGTCGCTGCTTTTTGAGTCCAATTGATTAACATTATACCTGCTATATTGTCTGACCCAAGTTAAGAGTCCCCCCTTTGCTCTACCACGGAGGCTAGGAATAGCAGGAACGTTAAAACTAAGGTATCCTGGTCTAAATTCTATTGCATTCAACCAGGTTTCCTGGAATAGTATTAGGTCCTTGCTATCAAGAAAGGTTAACCAGTCTGATGACGCTGCCTTATTTCTAAACCCCGCCACATTCCAGGAGACCAATGATGAGAAAGCAGAATCCGCATCCCTATTTTGGGTACCATTTACTTTACCCCCTAATTGTAGAACCTCTTGCATCGGACTATTAATATTGGTTAGTCCACTTGTCAGAGTGTTGTCTGCCAATACAGGGGGAATTGTATCATGTGGACCTATTCCATATACTAGACTCACTCCATGTGGATTAGCTGTATTAATTCCTCGTAAGTCCTGATCTTGTCCGTGCAAGAGTCAGTCGTTAATATCCAGTGAGCTAAGAACCTCAAATCTGTTGCTCACTGGTGTGAAACTAATATAAGGGTCAACCCGAATGACATGGTCTCTCCTGCTAGTGGCGGCAGTGTTACTAGGTGGGTAGAAAAACCCCAATGGTAGTATGTTGATGCGATCTTGATGTATCCTTAATGATCCTGCCTGCCTCAGAATATGATCTACCAATTGGGGGGATCCAAAACTCACGACAACACAGTCTCCCTCCATACCCTTCCTAGTCTTGCCCACCCAGTCCACCCTTCTTACCATCTTAAAGTTGTTAAAAAGATGTTCGCCTAACACTGTTCTGTTATTCAAAAAGTGGAGTGCTTTATTTTTAAGTGTAGACCAATGTTCCTCTTTGCCATCAAAGGTTTTGGGGACGTTTGCCAGAATGATGGAATACGGGCACGCCTCTGGGGGGAGATGAAGACTAGTTTCTTTCGGGGGAATGTAACCTGTGTGATTTAAACTACCCCTGGGTCCCCCACAACCAAGCTTAACTCCACTAACTGAAGTTGAGATGTTTGATGGTTGTGTCGCCTGAGCGACTATAGGTTCTATGGGTTCACTCGAGCTAGTGGCTGCAAATATGGGTGTGGGAGCATTGGTGAAGCGTGCTTCTGTCAGTTTTGTCCCAATCGTAGGCCCCTGTTGACTTAATACGTGTCTTTCAAGGACTTTTAATCTACAATCGATTGAGTCAAGTTTGTCCATCACTGGGTTGATAAGTGCCTTTAGGCGCTCCTCCATATTCCCTATAAATTCTGACAATGTATTACCCTCCGTAGAATTATCTGTTACACGTGTAATTAAATTACCCCCTCCTTGAGTCTTAGGGTGGTTTTCCTGGTTCGTTGAACTTTCTGTTTGACTACCCGGCCCGAGTGTAGAATTTTTTTTCCTAGCTTGTTTCGCATTTTGCCTACTTCCCTTTGGAGCACTATTCGCCTTCCGGTTCCCCAACAGATCTTTAGCTCTAGTGTCAAGTGCAGCCCGTGACTGCCTAGTGCGTGTGTTAGGAGGTGAAGGAGGGGGACAGGGTATAGGTGTACAGGAAATGTTAGTTGTATGTAACACTGATGTCACGACATCACTAGAGGGTGTAATTAATACTTGAGGGGATTGGAGGGGAGTCTCGATGCCTCCTATTAATTCTATAATTGGTGTCTGATTTGGGTTTTGGCCTAGTGGATCAAGTGATAACCTCCTCTCAACTAGTTCTATCTCCTTGGCCACAACTGATTCTGCCCGTTTAAGAAAAGCATCCAATGTCCCTACACCCCCTGCCCCACCCCCCCCTTTAGAATTAGCAATACATTTGGCGGGAAGAAGGTTTACTATTAATAAGAAGAGAATGATGCCACACTATAGTCAGCAAATTGATAACACTAGACAACTAGTCGATTCAATCAATACCTTGCGGCTCACTTAGCGATAATTTGAGTCCTGTGTCCTGCTGGAAATGTCAAGGGGCTGGCCCATCCTGGCCTCCTCTGGCCCCTGATGGCCACAGATGGCCCGCCCTTTGCCCGGGCTTAGCCCGGCGCGCCCGCGCGCGTCCCGCGGGACGAAGTTCCGCCCGATCTTTATGCGCCTCCTGGCGCTCGTTAGCAGCGTCGTCGGCGTCCTCAATGCCTGCGGGGCTGCTGGGGGATGAAGTCCTGAGTTCTGCGAGCAGCAAAGCACAGCCCGGCCACACGGAGAAGCTCACAGGGAGGGACAGCGGAGCACAGCCTGGCCAAAGCGAAGTCCCACAGGGAAGGCAGCGGAGCAAAGCCCGGCCACAGGGAAAAGTTTCAAAAAAGGTTCCACACGGCCTCGGCCCCGCCCCGATCTTTATGCGCCTCCTGGCGCTCGTTAACAGCGTCGTCAGCGTCCTCAATGCCTGCGGGCTGCTGGGGGATTAAGTCCTGAGTTCTGCGAGCAGCGGAGCACAGCCCGGCCACACGGAGAAGCTCACAGGGAGGGACAGCGGAGCACAGCCCGGCCAAAGCGAAGTCCCACAGGGAAGGCAGCGGAGCAAAGCCCGGCCACAGGGAAAAGTTTCAAAAAAGGTTCCACCAATCACTATTAAACTATACAGCCTAATAGTATGGTTGTCATGTGACTCCTGCACCTTGTAGTCCTTGGTCTTGTGTAACATTTCTTACACGTAGAATTGATTGTCTCTGTGTAATGTGTGTGAAATAAAGTGCTCTGACACCCTACACTAGTATGAGTGGCACTGTAAATCAAATTAAATGCATCTGAGAGAGAGTGTGGTTATGGAGACTTGGGGGGCACTGTCAAAGGGTGGTTATGAGGGAATCCGTGGCAGAGGTAGTCATTGGGCTGCCTGCTCTGGGGCTGCTGGAATTATGCAGCAAAGGAGGACAAAATGATGCTGCAGTGTTTACTAAATTATGCAGCAAAAAGGCTGCAGCGTAATGCAGTATTTTTTCTGATACTTTATTATTTGTACTTTTTTACACATGCTAACAGTCTCTGGAAAGATGTAGCCTTATTTAGTACCAGTGTAACATTCAAGTGCAGTAGTGAGAAAGGTTTAGTTTAAGTTTATTTATTTGTTGATTAATTAAAATCATTACAAAGAAAAATAAAAAATAATGAATATCCACAGCAACATCTAACTAAACATATACATATACAAATACAATGAGATTTACTTACAGCACCAAAACTAAAATGCCTTGTAATAGCAGCAAATATAAATAATTTTAACAATATGCCAATAACAGTTAGCAATAGAAAAAACGTGCTTTATAATTTCAGCTCCAAAACTAAAGTGCCTTAAGCTTGCAGCAAAAAGTTGCAACATTTCAAGGGGTAAACTACAACATTAGCAGTGAGAAAGGTGATCAGTCTACCCTTGCAACAGGTAGCAGCAACCCAAGTCACATTTATTTGTAACTTTTGATCCGTTTGATACACAAACAATTTATTACTTAAAATTATCAGATTATGCAGCAGATGTATTATGTGGCAAATATGGCAGAGCCATAATTATATAGAAAACCTTTGCAAACTAGGATATTTTGCCATTCATGTTTCAACTGCTCATGTGGAAAAAGGGAGGAGAAGCGCTGATGACAGATACTCCATGTCTCTGAGACAAATGGCTTGTGCGTCCACTTAAAAGCGTATTTGGGACATTCTGTGATTGGGAACATATTCCAGTTTGTGAATGTATTTTAATGCGACTAACTCATATTAAACCATAAATAAACATATGTATCCATTGTTTTTATTAAATAACTTTAAAAGCTGTAACGGGTCAGTGAAATGCCGAACAAATACTAAAAATTGGGATGTTTTGCTCTTTCTGGCCATACAATTGACTCCGCCCACTGGCCCAATCCTTGGGTTATTCCTTCCCACAGTTTCCCTAATATTTTTTCCCCACTTCGAACTCTGGATCCCAAAACACATTTCCTTCTCCCCGTGCCTCAGTTCGTAACCTGAAAAAATTTGGAACACTGCGAAACAAACTGACCCCCGGTGTAGAGCTCTGTTAAAAAAAAATAACATATATATATATATTTATTTTTCATTCAAGCGAGAACAGATACCACCGCCTAAAACACGACAGCGTCTACACGTATGCGTCTGCACTGGACTCAGTGCTTATGCAATGCTGTGTGATGTCAGGCTCCCTTTGTGCGCATACTCCGCTTGTCAGCACCCTGCCACCTTTACAGCCCTTGCACCCGAGAACAACAGGATTCATCTTCTTTTTGTCGGGGTCGGCCAGTCACAGCCGCTGTGAGTCATCTTCTGGGACATCTTCACTCACGCTGTCACTTAAAACACCCTTTTTAACCATCGACCCAGTTCTCTTCTTGTCGGGCAGTTCATACTGGTTATTTTCAGTCTGAGGTAGCTCGGGCCAGCCGTTCCTGCTCATGCAGCGCACCGCCCCTTCGTTATTGTGGAACCCCCAGGCGCGCGCACACACCCGAGCAGTTGACTCTGCCTTCCGTTTGGTACTGTACATCGCATGCTGACTTTTGTTTACTGTTGCTTTTTCCAACACGTCCTTCGCTTTCCCGAGGCCCGGCAGCGTGAACATGCATCTCACGGAACGAAGGCTGAGGTAAACTCTCGGCCGACCTTTCATCCTTTATTATGTATTTGTAAGCGTTCTGTGCAAGATTGATGCGTAAAAACGTGTCCCTTCAGAGGCATTACCGAAAAAAACTCTAACCCTCTATTGGTTTCTGTCGTTTCAGTGTTAAGGATGAAGAACGACCCATGTCGCCTTTCTACATGAGGTAAGTTATTTTTACCTCCCTTGGAACCCCCCTAAAATAAGATGGGTTAACCCGAAATGTGTGCAGGAGATTGAGTGATGGGCGTGCGTGTGGTTTCGTGTCTCCCCTGCCTTTGTACCTGTGTATATACATATCCTTTCTTAATCTGGCAGGTTTTTTTTTTTATTGCTCACAACTTCGAATCGAGGGCGCTGTTACGTAGAATCTACTTTAATATAGCCAAATGATTTTTCTAGATACTAGTTTAAAATGGTATGTGCATTTAATACACATTTGAAATTGAAACTCATTGAACCGACCTCAGAGCAGCGAAAAACTTTCAGCGTTCTCTGTTTACAAACGGAGGCCTGGAGACCCCAGCAGATCGCGGCTGGGGATTTTAATTTAGTTATTCTAAAACATCTGCATGGATTCAACAGAAAGTGGTGAACAAAAAGTGGATTGGTTGCGTTATAGCTTAGTGTTAGTAGAGAGACGTCACTCGTGACAGCCGTGTTATGAATCTGATTGAAAATAGGAAGAACCTATTTTAAGTCTTAGTTCGAATCCAAGCGGCCTTGTTTACCATGGTGTACTTCTGATGCGTCACGTGAATTACATGTGTGTTGGGTGAAAGTACGAGCCTGTTACTAAAGTACCAAGAGACTGCTCAGTATCTCCCGTGGATTTTGGTTTAAAGGATTCCTCCTGCCTGCCCCTCTCCGCCCTCAGTGTTCTCATGTGGGATTGTTCTTCTAGCTTCTGGAATTCGCCTGGATAGGCTACAAAGTTACATAGACGATGTAAGCATTGTTTTTTAATTCAAAAGGTAATGGGAAGGATGAAGTCGGTGATGGCATCCACGAATTCAGTCTGATTGAGGAGCCCTTGGAACAAAAACAACAAATCCGATAGTAGTAGTTTGTGTGTGTGTGTGTGTGTGTACGACAAATTAACGTGCTGAAAAATGAACACTTTTTACCACGCTTCTCTCATTGTACCAATCTTGCCTATTAAGAGAGATTTAATGATACAAATGTAGTTGCCCCTGCTTGGTAGGCTGGCTCGAAGTAATTAACCGAAAAATGCGCAGGAGTACATCCATGAGAAATGAGTGGCCCAGTGGCATTTTGCAGCTGGGGTCCCTAAAAGATGCGGGGGGCAGGTGTGAGGAAGGGGGTCCTTGAGCTGTACAGGCGGGGAAGCTTCAGTAAGCAGCACTTGAATGCGGGAGCTTGAAGGGGTGGGTGGTGTAGCCAGACTTCGTCTGTGTGCACTACCTTTTGAATGTTCGCAACTGCAAAATGGTGTTGCCTGATATCAACACTGATATAGGCCTGTGCACCAGTGTCAGCAGAACGTCCGTTGCCAATGGCTAAAAGAGGCTGTTCAAAAGCCTCTGTCTATGTATGTTGTGTGATAACACTAACCCTCAGAATCTACAAGGGGAGAATGAAGGTCCAGCATACAAGCCCCCACCCAATTGGGCTATGTAAATCCAAAGGCTATGCAGTTCCTAACAGGTGCGTAAGAGGTTGGGAGAAGCCTGAAGCGTCAGATCGGGGGATCTGATTCCTCAGGAACAAGAGCCTTCACACACCCAAATGGGTGTCATGCTTCATCATCGGTCAGCTTCTCGTTGGGTGGGCGTTGCTATCCCTAATGCGCCCCGCGAGGGGGCTCTTTGCCGGAGTTGTTTTGTTTTTTGCCGATGTGAAGAGTGAGGTGCAGTGTTGGGTGTGATAATGTGAGTAGACAGGTGTAATGTGGGATTAAAAATAACTAAGGGATACCCAAAGTCAGTTTAATGTGTGGCTCTCCTTGTAGTCATTTGAAAACAATGAATGGCAAGAACGGAATACAGTGGTCCAAACTAGCTCAACAAGTGATAATTAAAAGAAAGTCGACATGTTTCTTGCCTATTTAATGTCAAAGCTGATCAAGGCAATTCATCAGGACCAAGATTCTAATCTACTCATGGTTGGGTCGGTAATAGGTGCACAATATGTAAACTGTACCGAACAGCTATCACAATAGTATGTAGTATACCTTCACAGTTTTAAAAACATACCCGAAAAGAGAAAGTCAGCAATTAATCAACATATGTACATTCAGTGGGATGCTGTGCAATAGGACCAGTGCATGCCAAGGTCATCTCCACTCTAATGGCGCATGTGGGAATTGACCAAACAACAAACTTAACCAAAAAAGAAAGAAGTACACACACAGACACGTGACACACAACAAAAGCCCAAATGCGCAGTTTAGGGGAAATGAAGAAGGCAAAAGCCGGTGTCCCAAAAAGAGAGGCTTACCATATATGGGGAGGTACTATACCTCAACAAAAAGTGGCAGAGGAAAACGCTCGCTGGCGTTAAGCAACCCAAGGAGAGACTATTATGAGCATTACTCTGAATCGAGTAAGTAAGTTGGAATATCAAAGGGGAGCTGGTCCATAGAAGTCAACACTAATGGTTTGTCGAGAGCTCAATTTGCAAACGACCTACCCTACTCTGTCACCACGGAGGTAATTGGTGTGCAGAGTGAGCGGCGTTTAAGAAGCAAACGGCGTGGGGGAGTCTGAAGGTGCTTGCCACTGGGGCATCTATCAGTGATGTGACCTGCCAAAGGGCACCATCACTGGAGTGCTGCACCTTCATACTCCCCCCATGACCACAGTAGTTTTCACTTCTACTTAAGTTAAGGCACCACTTCCTAGACGGCGCTTAGTGTAGAACACATGGTTTATGGATGCCCCAGTGGTCAGCACTCTCCATGTAACTACAGGAGTTTGCACTTTTCTCAAGACAGATCACCACTTCCAGATGGCGCTCATTACTATTCATATAACCCAGAGATGCCCCTGCGGTATGTGTCTCCTGCAGTCACGTGGGTCTTCTCTTTGTTCAGGACTTCTGGCGCCTTTTAACTGTGGCCAAGTTTATATGAGCTTGGTTTTTCTGACTGTGACTTATGTCCATTACCTGGATCGAAGTAAACTTTCCCAATATGCCGCGCGCTCTATTCAAGATGGAGTCCGCACCCCGATGTATGCTCCTGCAACGTCTTAGTGGCCTCATTTTGCTAGACCTGCACATTTGGGCTTTTTTTGTGTGTCTTTTGTCTGTGTGTACTACTTCCTTTTTTGGTTAAGTTTGTTGTTTGTTTATTACACACCTGCACCATTAGTGTGGACATACCTCGGCATGCACCGTTCCTATTGCACAGTATGCCATTGAATGTAAATATGTTGATTCATTGTTTACTTTCTCTTTTCAGGTCAGTTTTTAAAACCCTTAAGGTATACTGCATGCTATTGTGATCGCTGTTGCAATGGTTTACATATTAGGAACCTTCTACCGACCCAACCATGAGTAGATTAGAATCTTGGTCTGGATGAATTGCTATGAACAGCGTTGACGTTAAAGGCAAGAAACATGTCAACCTTCTGTTATCATTTAATGAGCTAGTTTAGACTGTTGTATCCATTTCTAGCCATTCATTGTTTTTAAACGATAACAAGGGACCCACATGTTAGACTGATTTTAGGTATCCCTTAGTTATTTTTAGAGTCCCACATTACACCTGTCTAATCACATAATCACACCCAACACTGCACCTCACTGTTCACATCGGCTTGACGTTGAGGACCGCGCGCGAGTGAGCAAAACATGCCCGCTACGTGTTTTTGTACTGTGCTACGTGCGATTCTCATAGCGCATAGTTGCGCTCGCTACACACACTCTGCGAGCGTAGCGTAGTTTTCCGCCCAGGGTTAATATTTACATTTAGGCCAGCATTGCTCCAACCCAGAACCCTTTTCAGTTATTGGCCAAGCAGAACTACTCAACAGGTCAAACCCTCTTGCATGACCCGTAACATGATACACTAAAATGACAATGACAACCCTTTCTTCATGCTCGAGTGCCCACTCTGCCCTTGATCCCAGTAATCATCTCTAGATGACCCTTTTCTGTCCTTATTCACCCTTTTTGCTGCATAGGCATCTCTTGATTGGTATATTGGTCAGAACCATGGGCCCAGAGTTCTGTGTCACAGAAACTACCAACCCCTTAAGTGGCCCATGCTTGGTGCAGAATTGTTAATATCAGGCCTTCACATGTCAAATTGTGAGATGTAAATTTCCCCAAAAGTATTGAGAAACCACAGGATCAGTGCTAACCCCACTAAGGGCTACCACGGCCACTGTTATTCTCCTTTCTCTTCAGCTCTATTGTAGAAGCAAATGACACCTGTGTCTCTACGAAGGCGTATGTTCCCTTATTCAACAACCTAACCCCATCTATGTGAAACATGTTCTCGCCTCATATCAACCTTTAGTAATTAAATATCATCTACTAAGGCAGCAAAGTGAGAATTAGGCCTCCTGACATATACACTGAGAGTCTTGGGGTGCAGCACACCACTCCAACACTGTTTTGGGCTCATGGCTGAGCATGCCTCCACAGCAGTGGGAAATACGTTTTGTAAGACCCTACATTGTTTTAATACTGCATTTAGTACATCTTGTGCCAACGTTGTTATTGAGTTCCTCTGGGCAAAAGTGAAGAATGACCACTTCTGGCAGCATGTGCACCACATAATGCATAATTCTCATCACTGTCTCTTAGTGCCTATAGAATCTGAATCCTCTAACACCTAAGCACTGGTCTTATAAGCCTCATGGGGACCTTTTTACTTTTTCATCTACATCCCCTAGCTACACATTAACAGATGACCAAATACCCAAACTGTCAACATCAGTAATAACTATGGAAAAGTGATGACAGAAAAAGATCAGGAGCTGAACACAATCAATTCACAGCAAATTGTGCCGGATTTACCTCTTGTAAAAATCTGACTCGCAACTACTAATTCTTTGCATCCCGTAGCGCTAATCCCATCTCTGCTGCCGTGGTTGCTGCCTCTATCCTGAGGTATGTGGTGTAAACTGCCTACGGTTGATCCCTGATTTAAAAAAATGATCCCTGACCTTTCCAGTACCATTGAGCACACTTTTGCTATTTGAAAACCGGTCAAGGGACTGAGGTAATCATTAATAAACAGAGACCGAGATTGCACTGTAGGACGTGTCTTCATGTAACACTTAAGGGCCGCCGTAGAGGCACAATGACTGGTAAGGGACTACCCCTAGTGTATCCCAATATTCCTTCCTTCCTAATAGGTCTTTAACCCCTCACGCCAGACAATCACCTGTTCTGACCCCAATGTGACATATTCCAAATCTTAGCATCCTTGTATATTGCTTTTCGCTTTTTTCACCATTTCCCCAATGCAAAATATCCCATAAAAAAATGCCATAGTGAAGGCTGACTTAAAGACTGACCACCCAGTGACAGAGAGGCATACTTCTGCCAGGTCGTCAACAGTGATTCTTTCTGAAAATAAACCGTTCCCCTCCTGTCATTCGGGTTCCCTCAATGTGGCAACACCCAACTAGAACCTTCCTCACTATAAAATTGTTGTTAAGAGTGCCTAGGCTTCCCTGCAGTTTAGCCAAGAGTCCCATTGCTACAAACTGTCTGTGTATAAGCAGCTGAGCGCCCTACTTCCCTCAAATGGCTTTGCATGCTATCCTTGCCTCTAAGTAAGGTAAATCCTTAATATTTTCACTTCTAACAAAGGCAGTGTCCGAACATAAAGCATCCTTATAAGCTTTCTTGTTCATGACGGCTAGTGATGCTGCAGTGAGCCCGGTTACTTAGGCAGCAAGATGCCAAAGTTGTTCTGGGAATTATATATAGTTTGCTGAGCTTTGTGAAAGGCCTGAAATTCCTTAAACTTGGAAGAAGACAACACTTCAGAAGCATTATTCGTTACCCTGTACCGTACCGTGTTGTATTTCAAACAAAGCAGCACCACTACTTAAGCAACCTTACCACCAGCATACAAGTCCCCCTGTCAGTTGATTGCGTCCAAAGCAGACATACTCTCTGACCAAAATATAACGCCTGGTTTACAGAGTTGCTTCCACCAAATGTGTGTGTATACCAAAATTGGTAACTCCAAGGTGATATTCCTTACCAAACCAGACCCGTACGAAGCAGCTGGCCAGTGACTTGCACCAATCTGATCTAAGTACTGTTCCAAAATCTACACTACCTGTGGCATCTGTAGGCACGCCAAACTGCTCGCTGCGAGTAGGTCCAAAATGGCACATCATTATGCCATTGAAGTAACTCAAACTCTTCCAAATTCTCAAATCCTCAGGCAGTTCAGCAAATAAACAAGTACAATGATGCTAGGTTTCCAGGCCAGCCATTGCCCGCACCATAGCTCTGAAGAATGGGTAACTCCTGGGGATAACACGCAATACATCATTCAGTTGTCCTACCATGTCCTGGATCAGGTCTAGGGTCACTTTCCTGTCATCTAAGCAGGCTTCAGTGGCAGGCCTGAAAGCCTCAACTTCGTCTAGGGAAAGCCTTCGTGCCCCAATACTGATCTTCTGTAGCTAAGAGGACTCCTAGCATGCCCATCAAAGATATAAGTGTCCAGAGCCTTCTTGTATGCCCCACTATTCGGGGGAAAGGGGGCCGTAAACAGGAAATGATCAAGGTAGTGAATGAATTCATTTATACCAACAGCCTTGTGAAAAACCCATTCTAAAAAGGTACTGAAGTGCTAGAAGCAAGCACGGGACTTTGGGAAGCATATAAGCATGCACGATCGTAAAGGGAGCCCTGGAACTGAAATCTTGAAGATGAACAGGCTGGCAGTAGCCTAAAACAAATTCAGAATTACCATTTGCCAAACATGCCCCCTTTCCTAACCCCTTTAATATGAGTATAGCAGTGTCTACGGAAATTTATTTATCTGAACATAGCTGGGTAGAAGCATCATTTGCTGATCACCCTCTCTCAAGTGCGCCATTGTGGATCTACCGTAAGTCTCCTGGGTCAATTTTGAGCACTTTACTGAGAGGGTTGGTAGCAGACAACATTAATAAATAGAAGGGAGGATAAAGGGCCTGCAGACGTGCCTAGTGACGACTGCTTAATGTATCTTGTTGGTAACTACATTGGGATTCGTTAAAAGAGTGTTGCTTCTTCTCTGCACCTCTACCTCTGACCTAGCCTTCTGGTATTCTTTAAAAAAAATATATATATATTTTTATTAAACGTATTCATCGACAAACAGTTTACAGTACAGAGAAGATGGAGTACATTTCCTATCGGTATTTACATTATCTTTGTGCAGTGCGCAACAGTACATTGTATATACATTTTATGGGGTAGGGGAGTCATCAGTGTTAGTGCATTGCGGTGGGGTGCAGATGTTCCCTCTGTAAGCATTCCAAGAGCTCCATATCCAAGCCCATTTTCTAGGGCAGCCTCTAACTACGTATACTGTCTTTTCCCTAAACATGCACCAATCTAGGTCTTCTTTCCAGGCCTCTACTCCAGGGTATTGCTGAGCTCCCCAGTGCTGTGCAATGTTCCTCTTTGCTATCATTACTCCAAGCGTTGCCCATTGCTTGTTATAGTTCTTTAGGTGGGTGGGTTCCCATACATTCAGGAGGCATCTACAAGCCTCTGGGCGCAGATCAAGTGTAAGAACTTCACTAAGGATGTCATGTATTTTGCTCCAGTATATTTGTATGTGAGCGCACTCCCATATTATGTGCATAAAAGTGCCCTCACTTCGACATTGTCGCCTGCAATCTCCTCTCTCCGCTCTACCCATGTGAACCAAACCGGGCCCTGTAATTTAGATTCTGTGGAGTATTTTGAATTGTACTAACCACAATCTAGCCTGGATCGCCACCTCTCTCAGGGAAGACAGTGCCTCTTGCCTTTCTTCATCATCCAGCTCTATTCTGTCACGTTTCCAATTTTCTCTGAGGGGCTGAAGCGGGTCTACCATGTTGTAGATTAATCTTTTATAAGTCAGGGAGATGGCCTTTTCAGGCAGGTGGCCATCCAGTAGTCTGTCCTGTAGAGGCGAGGCCTCTGGGAGGGAGGAGCTTTTTGGAATGTGGGACTGGAGGGCATGGCGGATCTGTGTGTACCTGAAGTGCTCTGCATCAGCTAGTTCATGTTGCTGCTGCAGGGATTCAAACGTTATCATTTCACCTTTGACTCATACAGCCTTGATCTGTGAGATCCCGATGAGGTCTCATTTGTCGAAACCCTTAGTTTTCCACAAATTCCCCAGCTTCTCAGAGTCCCATAAGGGGGTTGCCAATGTAAGCTTACAGTCCCATCCCAGGTATTTATTCACAGTGTGCCATATATGGACCGAGTGTTTAGTTGGCCCAGTTAAGGAGTATTTCTGGGGTCTTGAATAGAGTGCTCTATTATAATTTCCACCCTGGCAAGAGCCACCTATCCATGGCGTACCCCGGATCGCCTGGGCGTCCGTAGGTGCCTTGATTAATGGCTGCAAGATGGGTTGCCCAGTAGTACCTTTTGATATCTGGGAGGCTAATCCCCCCCCCCCCCCCCCCCCCCATCATACCAATTTAAGGTAAATTTAGCTAAAACTATCTGAGGCTTCCCGTCCCACAATAGGCCTCTCTGTAGGCATTCGATTTCTTTAAAGTATGATGCCGGGACTGGGTCCTGAGAGTTTTGTAGTGCATATAGAAAGCGGGGCAGCGCCATCATTTTAAAGTGGGCTGCCTTGCACAGCAGCGAGAGCGGAAGCGTTTTCCAGCTTATAATATCGCGTTTCAACCTCTATATTGGTGGGAGGAGATTACAGTTGAAACGGAGTGTTTGATCTAAGGAGATGAAGATACCTAGGTATTTAAAGCCCACTGTAGAGAACCCAGAATATCGCCCGAATATTGCCAAGATATCCAGAACACTTACTAGTGATGCTTTCAGGGAGGCTAGGTAAAGCAGGATGTCGTCTGCGTAGAGAGAGATACGATCCGCCCACTCTGAGGACCATCTCAGACCACAGATGACCAGGTCCCTGCGAATCCATGAAGCAAGCGGCTCCAGGACAAGTGCGAACAATAGAGGGGATAGAGGGCAGCCCTGACGGGTCCCCCAACTCAGTCTGAACATAGTTGACTTCTTATTGTTGACTATGACCTGTGCCAGGGGCACCGAGTATAGGATCCGTATCCATTTTGTAAAACTCGGTCCAAACCCCGTTTTAGCGAGAACTGCAAAAAGATATGGCCATTCGACAGTGTTGAATGCCATGGTCGCATCTAACAACACGATTATTGCAGCCTCCTGGATAGTGGCTGCTTTCCCTAGTACCCCATGCACCCTTCATAGGTTTAAGGCGGTGTATCGATGTGGCATCAATCCGAACTGATCAAGGTGAATTAGACTGCCAATTACCCTCACTAGACGGTTTGCAAGGAGTTTTGCCAGGTTCTGCGTTTAGGAGGGAAATCGGTCTATTATTATTATTAGACCGATTTGTAACGCGCATGGCTGCCCCAGCAACGGGGCGTCCCAGCGCGACCCCAACCAAGACCAGCGTCCCAGAGACAGAAGCAAGATTTATGCTAAGCAGATGATGATTTAACCAAGCCAGAGAAGAGCCAGGTGTTTATGGCTTTGCGAAAGGCCAAGTGCTTCTGAATTACTCTAATAGAAACAGGCAATGAGTTCCAGAGTTTGGCCGCCAAATTCCGAAAGGAACGGCCACCTGCTCTAGCTTTGAAGACGCGGGGGGTGCAGACCTGGGCACAGCCAGCCGATCTCAATAGGCGTTGTGGAGCATACAACTTGAGTAAGTTGGACAAGCCCACAGGAGCATGACAGGACAAGATTTTGTGCGCCACGCATAATGCCTTAAACTGAATGCGTTTTTCTACAGGCAGCCAATGCAGCTTAGGGAGCAGAAAGGCCACTGAGCTAGACTTAGGGAGTGCTACCAACAGCCGCACAGCAGCATTCTGGACCCTCTGCAGACGCTTAATACTGGCCTTATTAGCACCCAAGTAGAGGACATTTCCATAGTCCAGCCTGGACAGGATTAAGGCCTGGACTATGGTTTGTCGCACTTTAGGGGGAAAGAAGCCTATCACGGGTCTTAAACACACCCCAGCCACTGTTTTAGATTGAGCTTCAAACGTCAGACCCTGATCAAACCAAATCCCCAAGTTCTTCACAACCTTCTTGGGAAAGGGCGCAGGTTTAAGACGCTCAGGCCAGCACTGTTCGGACCATAGTTCACGGTCCTTCCCGAACAGCAAGATCTCTGATTTGCTGGTGTTAAGCTGCAAGTAATTTGCCGCCATCCAATCAGCCACTGCTAAAAGATCCTCCTTGAATTTCTCCAGATGGTCATCATGATTCTTAGAGAAGGAGATCAGCAGTTGAGTGTCATCAGCGTATGACACCAACGCAAGCCCTCTATTTTTTGCTACTGCAGCCAGGGGACGGACATAGATGTTAAACAAAAGCGGGCTCAAAACTGAGCCCTGCGGTACTCCCTGATGCAGAGCAAACTCCTGAGAATGGAACGGAGGCACAAACACTTGGAAGGATCTTCCCTCTAAGAAGGAGCGGAACCAGCCCACAGCCACACCCGCAACACCAATTTCCTGCAAACGAGTTACTAAATTGCATGTGAAATGGTGTCGAAGGCGGCACTTAGATCTAAAAGGACCAAAGCCACTGAGTCACCCCTGTCCAAACTGGCCCTAATAGCTTCCGTTACAGCCAACAGTGCAGACTCTGTCCCATGGCGCGCTCGGAAGCCATGTTGAGAGGGATCCAGAATGGAGTTCTGTTCGATGTACTCAGAAAGGACAGAGTTTTCCTGAGATTCCGCCACTTTTGCCAGAAAAGGCAGCTGGGAGATTGGCCGATAATTACCTGGTTCCACGGGATCCAGGGAGGGTTTCTTAAGCAGTGGAATGACTTTGGCATGTTTCCACACCTTAGGAACCACTGCAGAAGACATAGACAGGTTCACCAATACATATCCCAAGGGGCGATCACAGAGCGAAGCTGATGAAACAAGGTAGGGGTCAGAGGGTCTGCCGGGGATCCTGACTTGATTTTCAGGCAGAGTGCATCAAATTCGTTAGATGATAAAGGTGGAAAGGAAACCAGGCTATTACCCACCATAGGGCCAGGAATATTCAGAACCTCCCTCCCAACATGCATATCTGCCATCGGCAGGTTAGAGTAAATCTGCTCAGCCTTGTTCAAAAAGTAATGAGCCAGCTCACTACACTGTTGGTTAGAAACAATCGGGCAGGATACCACTGAGCCAGCGCTTTTCATACCTTTAAGCAAGGCGAATATCGACTTAGCCGGATTAGTACTTGCCAAGATTTTGTTAGCCACGTACTCAGCTCGAGTCTTCCGGATGAGTCGATGATACTGCTTAATGGCAGCCCGATAATCTAACTTAGCTGTAACGTCATAAGAGCGTCTCCAGACACGTTCAAGCTGCTTACACCCTTTTTTGGCTGACAAGTAGTGTGTCAAACCACGGGTTAGAAGACCCTCTACTCCTTGCTCCCAAACGGGCCAGGATACAAGTATCCAGACCCAGTAAAGCCCAGTCATGGAAACAAGAGATTGCTGGATCCATGTCTGGGGGCAGCAAAGGCCTATTGTTAGCCAGACAAGCAGATAGTTGACAAAGGTCTAATTTGTGCCAAGGACGTTTCAGCACAGGGGCAGAAAGTGAGGGAACAGCTTTTCCCTGCAATCGCAACACAAAAGAAACCAGGAAAAGATCTGTCCAGGCCTGGGGCGCCGGGGGGGAAGACCTGTAAAGGACATAGATTGGAGAATATAGGGTCCAATAAGTGCCCTGCCACATGCGTACTCTCAAGGACGCATTGTACTAGCTGAAAGGCATCCAAATCTCCCAGCAAGTTTGAAATCTCTGCTTTCTCATGCATCTCAAAATGAAGGTTAAGATCCCCCAAGATAGTAAAATTCGAAGCCCTACCCGCATATAGTGCGACTTTACTCAGAAAATCCTCCCTGTAGCCAATTGCGGAGCCCGGGGGCCGATAGACCAGAAGGCCGGACATAGTGAAGTTGGGGCTCAACATAACTTTGAACACTGCACTTTTTGCAATCCGCAATGTTCTCTTTAGTAAAACTACAGTTATAAACATCTTTAATGATCATTGCAATGCCACCACCCTGCCCCCCCTCTCTATTTACTGTTTTCAGCACATATCCTTGGGGAAGGGCCAACCAGGGCACAGCCATCGAGTCCTGCGTGAGCCAAGTCTCTGTTAAAAACAAGGCATCTGGGGCCTCATCTATTAACAAATCGAACACCTCCGCATGATGTCTTACGAGGGACCGACAGTTCAAACTAAGGAACTTGTACTCCGCAGCCTCTGGGGGGAATGGTACCCTAACCACCCCTGGCAGCTGAAATGAGCAAGACTTACACTTGAAGGAGTCAACCTGGTGCTCCCAGCGAGAAGCACAGCACCTGGTTTCCAGCCCCAAAAGTTCCTCACGCGGGAACACGGGCAGGGTGCCTGGTGACCGGCGACTGTCGAGCGCGGACGGGCGCAGACGGGCTTGCCCGCGGCGCGCCCACTGCGCGAGCCCGCTGCGCGGCCGCAGTAGTGCCGGCATTTAACGTCGCTTGAAGAGCAACTAGCCCGTCAACCCTCACTCCCACCAAGATGGCGTCTGTCCTCCTCCCAGCCCCTCCTGCCTCAGCAGCCGTCAGCGGACCTCGCTGCCCGCGTGAATAACTCAATGCGGCGGAAAATAAGGTGATGTAGAGTTTATTATATTAAAAAAACGGCCTCGGGGGCGTGGCCAAGATGGCGGGGTGAGCGGACGCTTCCTCCCGTAGCTCCTCCGGCCCGGCCAAGCTTGAGCCCTTTTCTTATGCTTTTCTCCCCCCGCTGAGGCTCAGCGTGGAAGAGGAGCGTGGCGGAGCACCTGGTGCGCACGTTGTTGCCGTTTTGGTTCTGATCGCCTCGGGGGAAGCCCCCAAAAAGTCCGATCAAGCTCGAGGAGCGAAGGAGGGCCTGAGGGGCGGAGCGCATCGGAGTGCTGTCCGGGCGCCTCGGCTGGGCCTGGTGCTGAAAGTTGCGATCTGGAGGGAATCTGGCCCGTTGTTCGACGGAGGGTGAAGGAGTCCTGCGGGAGGGGACCCGACGGTGCGGAAGACTTCGGACGGGTGCTTTGGCACTCGGACCTGCGTCGGCGACGCTTCGCACTGTGTAGGCCCCTGTCCCTTGGCCGAGGTACGGCGGACTCTCTGTTGGGGTCGGACCATCTGGGCCCCTGCGTGTGATAGACTGAAACCGGCGGTGGAACCTATTTGATTGCTGTGCGTTTTGGGGGCCCCGGTGGTGTCGCCGGGCCTGGTCGCTCTGCCCTGCCTCGCCCTGCCGCCATCTTGTCCCCGTGGGATCAGTGGTGTTGGCCTTCACCGGAGCCCTTGCTGGTGGATGTATGTGACCGCCGCTGCTGCCGGGCTGACTTTTTGGGGGATGTGCTGATGAGGAGCCCCCCACTGTAGCTTCCATTCCTGTCTCGGATGGGCACCCGCGGCTGGCGGTGACCGGGCTGGACCGCCATCTTGTCACCTGTGACGCAGCGACCCTGCTTGTGGGGGACACCCACGTCGAGCGCTTGCCAGCAGCTGGGCACCCCTGGGGCGGCTGGACCAGTGCCCGACCGCAGTGCTTGCGATGTCTGGAAGAGGAGGCTCGAAGAAGGGGGACCGCACCCTGCCGGACATGCTTGGCAGGGCCCAGCAACTGCGGGACAGAACACAGCCTTCGCCGGGGACCTCCCGGGCTTCGGCGGACGTGACTGGGGGGGAGCCACCCGTCACGAGGACCTTTATGGAGGAACTGTTTAGCTCCCTCAGGGAGGACTTCCAGACACTGAAGCGGGAGGTGGCCAGCGAGGTCCGGGAAGTGCGCAGGGAAGTGGAGGGCCTTGGTGAGCGCGTTGAAACGGTGGAGACGGAGGCCCAACGCCGGGAGGAGGAGATAGTCCATCTTCAACAGGACGTTCTCCGCCTCCGGGAGCAGTGTGTTGAGCTCCAGGCCCACTCTGAGGACCTTGAGAACAGATCACGGAGGAACAACATTCGAGTGCGTGGTGTGCCGACTGCAGACGAGGGGTCCGATCTGGGGAGCTACCTGCGGGACCTGTTCCGAGAGATCCTGGGGGAGGCTGCGGACTTCCCCATTAGCATTGATAGGGCACATAGGGTTGGCCGGCAGCGCCAATCATCGGCACCTCCACCGGACATTCTGGCCTTCCTGCCCGATTTCCCGCTGAAGGAACGCATCATGACTGAGGCCCGCAGGAAACAGCCCCTGACTTTCCGGGAGCGGCCGGTGGCGCTTTACCAGGACCTCTCCGCCATCACGTTGCAGAAACGCAGGTCCTTCAGGATTGCCACTGACTTTTTGCGCGAGCACGAGACGCCGTACTCTTGGGGTCATCCCTTCCGCCTGATCTTCCGATGGAACGGGGTGCTACACCAGCTACGCTCCTTGCAGGACATTTGTGGAGTCCTGGGGCTTACGGCGGCGGAGGAGGAAGGAGCTACACCGTCGTGGAGGGCCTCGGAGAGACGGAGCCGGCGGAGGTCGGCGAGGCGACGATCAGCGGCCAGCGCAGGGCGTCCTGATTCCCCTACCATCAGGGCGGACATGGCCGACGCTTTGAGGGCGGCGGCCAGGGACTCGGCCGGCTCCACCGGCGTGGCCTTGACGGCCTAACACTCACTCCGGGGGGAGATGCCTTTAGCTTCTTTAAATGCTGGGTTCGGGGCGGGGGGGTCGGGGGGGAGCGGCTGGAGGTGAGTGGCTGGACGTCCACTTCGTTCCTTTCTACGGACTTGCCCGTTTTGGGGCTTGACTGGGACAATGGGGTATTTGAGTTTGCGTTTGGCTAGTTGCCAGGGTTGTGTTTCGGGTGGGTGTAGGGGTTGTTCTGGGGTTGGGGAGGTCCCGTCCGACGTTGTCCATGCCCACGCTTGGTCTGTTATGGCTTGTCCTGCGCGGCTGCCCCGCGCGCCCCACCCGCTGAGCCCCTGCCCATTGCACGGCGCTCCCGATCCCCGAGAGGAATGTCGGCCCTAAAGGTAGTGACCCTTAATGTTCAGGGTCTGAACAACCCCGTGAAGCGCAGAGCGATCTTATCTTTGCTGGAGGGGACGCAGGCGGACATTTGCCTTTTACAGGAGACCCACTTATTGTCCCGGGATTGCCATAGGCTGCGCTCTGCTAAGTTCCCTACCCAGTTCTTCTCCTCGGCAGCGAACAAGACGGCGGGGGTAGCCATTCTTCTAGCGAGCTCCTTTAGGGGGGAGGTTTTGTATAAGTGTGCTGAACAGAAGGGGAGGCTTCTTGCGTATCGCATGCGCTTAGGAGGCATAGCGTTTATGGTTGGCTCCGTTTATAGCCCAAACGACCACCAAGAGCGTTTCCTAGACTCCGTGTTGGTGGATGTCACTGCTTCCCCCGACCGCCACGTCATTCTGGGGGGAGACCTTAATATTGTCTTCGATTCTGTGATGGACAGATCGGCGCAGCGCTTCCCGCAGACGGGGGAACTGCCCCAGGCTATGAAGGCCCGGATTGCGGAAATGGACTTACACGACCTTTGGCGCTCCATGCACCCCACGGATAGGGACTACTCTTACTTTTCACACGCACATCGAACCTACTCACGGCTGGATTACCTTCTGGTGAGTGGACCGATGCATGCCGCTGCCACGGCGGCGGACATCGGGGTCCTGACCTTGTCTGACCATTCACCAGTCACCGGCGTTTTCCAGTGGCCGGCGGCCTCCCCCTCTCGGGGGGTGTGGCGCCTCCGGGATACCCTTTTACACAAAAAGTCTGTAGTCCAGCGCATTGGGGAGGTCATACAGGACTACCTAACTCATAATAGCAACACCGACACTTCGCAAGCGACACAGTGGGCGGCATTGAAGGCAGTCCTCCGGGGGGAATTTATCTCTATCTCCGCAGCCGAAAACAGGGAGCGGCAACGGAAGAGGGACGAGCTGACCGTTCGGGTCCGGGAGCTTGAGCAGGTCCACCGCCGTACGGGGGCGCCAAGGGTGTGGAGGCAGTTGAAGGCTGCGAGGAAGCTCCTGTCGGCAATGGATCTTGATAGGGCGGAGTATGCCGCCTTGCGCTTGAAACACGCCTTCTACACTGGGGGGGACAAATGTGGCAAGCTCCTAGCACACCGGCTCCGGGTCACGCAGCAGCGTGGCGTTGTGAAGGAACTGGTGGGCACGGACGGGGTGGTCGTCTCCGGGGACGCGGAGGTAGCGGAATCTTTCCGCGGCTTCTACGAAGCGCTGTATGCGGAGGAACCCTCCTCGCCACAGGATGCCGAAGGCTATTTGGAGTCGGTGACCCTTCCGGTGCTGGATCCGGCTCAGGCGGACAACCTGGAGCGGGATATCCATGTTGAGGAGGTGATTTCCGCTATCGCGCGGCTGAAGCATGGTAAGGCCCCGGGCCCGGACGGGTACACGTCTTTGTTTTATAAGACTTTGCACGCCTGTGGCCCCTGTCTTTACTCGGCTATTTAATTCCTTTTCCGAACCGGGAGCCATCCCACCGGATCTCCTGAGGGCGACGGTCGCGGTAATTCCGAAACCGGGGAAGGACCGGGCCCTCCGCGGTTCGTATCGACCCATCTCGCTCTTAAATGTCGACCTCAAGTTGTATACAGGGATTCTAGCGTCCAGGCTGGGTCCACACCTCCCCGGATTGGTGGAGGCGGACCAGGCTGGCTTTGTACCCGGCAGACAGACGGTTGACAATACCAAGCGGGTGGCGCATGTTCTGGAGAAGGCCTCGCGGATCCCGGGGGAGCGGATGTTGCTGTCCGTCGACGCGGAGAAGGCCTTCGACAGAGTTCACTGGCCGTATCTCGAGCTGGTTCTCAAGAAATTGGGAATAGGGGATAAGTTCCGCACCATGGTATTCAACTGTTATAAGCATTCTTCAGCGTCGGTGCGGGTCAACGGGTGTAGCTCCGGTGGGTTTGCCATCGAACGCGGCACAAGGCAGGGCTGCCCCCTCTCGCCGCTCTTGTTTGCCCTCTACATGGAGCCGTTTGCTCAGAGGATTCGCGATAACCCGGATGCGGTTGGGGTCCGGATGGGCCAGTATGTCCACACTGTCAGTCTCTACGCGGACGATGTCCTGTTGACCTTGGACGACCCTAGGAGGTCGCTGCCTGCTTGCCTCCAGGAACTAGACTCCTTTGCCTGTGTGGCCGGCTTCAAAATGAATATGAGCAAGTCGGTGGCGTTAGACGTGTCCCTGGCTGCGGACACCAGGAGGGACCTTCAGCGACTCTTCCCCATGCAGTGGTCCTCCTCCACGGTGCCATACCTGGGGATTCTGCTGGCGCCCACATTACCGGAGATGGTCACGGCTAACTATGCCTCCCTCAGCAGGAAGATCAAGGAGGAGCTTGGTCGCTGGAGCAAAGGCCTACTGTCCTGGCTGGGGCGAATCGCGGCGGTTAAGATGACGGTGCTGCCCCAGATACTGTATCTTTTCCGGGCCCTCCCTCTCCAGCCCCCGGTGGGCTGGATACGACAAATGCAGGCTGACATCTCCCGCTTTGTCTGGCAGGGCCGCAAGCCACGAATGAAGAGGGTCCTCTCCACGCTTGCTCCGGAGGCGGGGGGCCTCGGTATTCCGGACCTCCGTAGGTACTTTCAGGCGGCACAGTTGCGATATTTGGTGGAGTGGAGCAGGTGGGAGTCCGACAAACACTGGCTCTTTCAAGACCAGGCAGTGGCGGGCCGCACTTTACAAGAGGTTCCATTCTTGCGCCGCGCGCACCGCCCTCCTAACCTTTACGCTTCTTTTATTACGCGGGTCCCCCTGCGGGTGTGGGACGCAGTCTGTGAGGCTCGGGGCCTCACCACCTTCCCTTCGCCGTTCACACCCATAGCGGGCAACCCGGACTTCTCCCCAGGGATGGAGCCGGGAGTTTTCTCCCATTGGGTGCAGGCGGGCTGCAGGGCGCTCTTCCAGATCTATGGCCCGGAGGGAGTGACTCCGTTTCAGCAACTCCGCCAGGAGTTCGGCCTGACGGAGCTGGACAGATTGCGCTACATGCAGGTTCGGCATTGGGCCCTCCAGCCCCAGGTGCGTGACACCGCTGCTCGTCAAATTACACCGTATGAGAGGTGGCTGGCTACCCGGACCTCCGACGCTAAGCTAATTACCGATCTGTACAAGTACCTACAACCCCCGCCGTTTCACTATTACAACCCGGGGAGGGAGCGCTGGCACAGGGAATTGGGTAGGACACTCAGCCACAAGGAATGGGACAAAATTGCGTATCACACGGGCCTTACGGAGACCTTCACTAAGGTGTCCACTTATTGGTATTACACCCCGGAGCGACTGTATGAAATGCATAAACACACTGACAAGGGGTGCTGGCGGGGCTGCGGGCAGGAGGGTACCCTCTCACACATTCTTTGGGATTGCCCCGTGCTGACCGCTTACTGGAAGGAAGTTTTGGACGAGGTGGATAAGCACTTTGAGATAGAGCTGCCGCGCTTCCCGGCGTATGTTCTGCTGGGCCTCCCCAATGACCTAATGTACCCACTGAAGTCCCGCAGGGGTAGGCAGATCGCGATTGCGCTGGGGTCTGCGGTCCAGAACATCCTTATCCACTGGCGCACCAACACTGTTCCCTCCATCACGGGTTGGTTGCATAGGCTTTGGCATGTGCTGGGAATGGAGAAGTTGTCGCTCACGGTGGCGGGGGAAATAGACCAATTTGAAGAGCTGTGGCAACCCTTTCTAGCGCTGCTGTCCACCGAATTCCGGGAGCTCACCTGTCCGAGGTATCTTAGGCTTCTCAGGCTGACGCCGCCGGTGATCCCGGCGGACTAGATCACATGTGAGACAGAGGCCTCCGGGGTGGGGGGGGGGTGCGGGGGGCTTTTTGGTGAGGACTAATCTGACGCGGGACCATAGGACGGGGGGGTGGGGTATTGTTTTTTCTTTCTTTCTTTCTTTACTGGGGGGATGGGGGGGGTGGATTGTGCTTTGTCGAGTTGCTGCTGGCTTTCATTGCTCAGATTTGGGGTGTTGGATATGCACGCAGGGATTCCACAGTTTGCATCTCTAGCCTTTCGTTTACTGTGCCTTTCCCCTGGCCCATCGAGCTATCCATCGCCAACCCTCTTGAGTTGCACCTTTTTTCTTTGATTGTATTAACTGTACCCTAACCTCCTACCCCCCTCCCCCATGGTTTGTTTTGTTTCAATAAAAACGTTTTAAACATAAAAAAACGGCCTCACACAATACTTTTTTTCAAAACAGCCTCACAAGTATACTGATTTTAAAATTAAGGGTGAAAAATGAACAAACAGGCACAACGCGCAACGCAACACGCTACCCGATTCTGTCTCCCGGCTCAAGCCTCAGGAGTCCAGGGTCTATATGAAGCGCAATCAGTCCTTGGTTTACCCTCTTTGTGAATGGCAATTAGGGTGGCCATCCTCTGGTAGCACTCCCCGCTCACTGCTTTCTACGAACATGGCTTTGAGGTATGGGGCCAATTTGTCGGGTGTGAGTTTATACAACTCAATGGGTATGCCGTTAGGGCCTAAGGCCTTCCCCGAGTGTAGACCTGATGGCTTGTGCAATTGTGTCATTTTTAAACTCGCTTTCTAGGAGGTGTCAGTTTTCCTCTTTCATGGAGGGGAGCTTTATGTCTTGTAGTAGTGACTAGGAGTCCTTCTCCGTGAATGGCCCACTAGTGTGATATACTGCCTGGTAGTGGGCAGCGAATTGATTAGCTATTTCTTGCGGTTCGGTGATAGTTGTGTCTTCAGCCCCCCTCAGCTCAGGTACCAGTCTACTGGCCCACTCCTTCTTGTCAAGCTAAGCAATTAACTTCCCCTCTTTATCCCCCAATTCATATATTCTGCTCTGTTTTTCTCCCCCCAGGGTTTTAGCCCTATCGGTGGCTAACACTTTGTAATCTTCCTGTTTGAGTTGTAGTTGGTGAAGTTTCTCATGGGTAACCTCTATTTCTAGCTCTACCTCCAACCTGAGAACCTCATCTTCAACTATGTCTTTCTGTCTGTCTTTCTTCGTTCCAGCAATTAGTGAAAATGCTTCCCCTCGTATTACTGATTTGAATGCCTCCCTCAAGGTCTGGGCTGAGTCCACTGTTCCTTCATTCTCTTGGAAATAGTGGTCTATGGCATGTACCAATGCTTTCCGGACTCCTGGGTCTCGGAGATACCACGGATTAATAGGAGCGATTTTCCCTACCCTTGTCTGACCCAGGACTATAGTCGCCCAAATCGGGGAATGGTCTGATATTCCCCTTCCCAAATGCCTGATCTCGTGAATACTAGCTACCTGAGATGCTGGGACTAGGAGGTAGTCTATGCGGGAAAGGCTGTGGTGAACTCCGGAGTGAAAAGTATGTTGGATTCTATGTGGGTTGTGTGTTCTCCACCAATCCCAATGCCTCTGTAACATTGGGCAGCCATCTATAAGAGGACCTGATCTCGCGGGGGTGTCGTTCTAGGGTGCCTGATACCACTACATTGAAATCCCCCCCCCTCCCTCCACCATTAGGAGACCCTCTGGGAGTGACAGGAGGATTGTTCCCAAGTCTTTAAATGTGTCGTTCTGGAGGCTAGGCGGCACGTAGACCGACAGGAGCGTGACTGTGTTTCCTTCCCAGAGTCCTGAGACTCCTATATATCTACTCCTATCGTGTGGAATTTACAGATAGAGGGAATGAGTTTTGCACCATTATTCCTACCCCTCGCGAGCTGGTCGTAAAGCCCTCATGTGCCACCAATTTATATCCCCCTCTATTTAGTGCCTTGCAGGAATTTCCCACCAAGTGGGTTTCTTGAAGCAGGATAATGTCAGTGGCCTGTTTTTTGATATATTGCAAGGTCACGCTACGTTTGACGTTATCACCAAGCCCATTGACATTCCAACTCAGGATTTTAGCCCTTTTGTCCCACTGTATACTCATTGGAACCTGTGTAACTGCCGGTCTCCTCTGTTTTGATGTCAGTTTGCTCTGTCGATGCAAAAACTACAACATTCAATAACTTTAAACCTGCATCCCAACCACCCCCCTCCCTGCGACACTGCACTCTGGGCGCTAAACTGCCCATACGGTACTTGCAGAGTGCCTGTCACCCAACAAGTTAACTAAAAGTAGAAAATTCTGCTCCTGTCTTAGGCATGGGTCTGGTGTATCTGGGTGAGAGGCTCCACTGCTCCATGGGTCCCAATCGTTCGTTGACATTACAATCTGTTCGCTTGCTGTGGGCCTGATAGTTTCTGAATTATTCCTTCCGGCTCTCCAGGCATTCGGCAGCTGACTCCGGATGGTCAAAGAACCATGCCCTCTCCTCTGCCTCCACCCAGAGCCGGGCCGGGAACAACATAGCATATTTGAAGCCTCTGTCTCAGAATTTCTTTTTAATTGCCACAAAGGATCGCCTCTGCTTTTGTACCATTTGGTTGATGTCCGGAAAAAAGGTTATGTCAGCGTTTTCGTTGCGGAGTGGGGGGGCTACCTTGGCGTTTTGGAGTATGACGTCTCTGTCCCGAAAGTTGAGGACCCTGGCCAGAATTGGACGGTGGGGGCTCCCGGTTTCGGTCAACCTCGAGGGACTCTGTGTGCCCTCTCTATGACAAAGAACTTGCCCAGTCCTTTGGGCTGTAGGTGAATAAGGATAAGCTCTTCCACAAAGAGGTCCGGTGACTGACCTGATTTCTCCAGGACTCCCAGGACACGTATGTTGTTCCTTCTGAGGCGTCCCTCATAGTCATCCAGCTTGCTTTCTGCGAATTTATGAAATTTCTGCAGTTCGCCAACTGCTCGCCTTGGTGATCTCCACCTTTTTGACCTTTTCGCTGATTTTAGTAAGATCTGCTTGGATGAGATTAACTTCAAACGAGATTGAGTCCATCTTGTGCTCAAGCGAGGTTATTTCCTCCATCACGTCTTTTAATGTGAGTTCCGGGTTTTCACCCCCCCTTTTCTCCGGTGTGTTTATCTCTAGGTGATGGGTCTTGTAACACATCTTTGGGGAGCGTGTAGCGGTCGAGTTTGTTCGTTTGAACCGTTTTGGGTCCCCTCGTAGATGTCATCCTATCCCTCTCCGGGCAACTCAGCCCGCTCCCTACGACTGCAATGTGGGGCTGTTCCAATCCCGGTTACACTTTTGTGGTGTACAATTGATGTTCCGGCTCCCCCCTCATGAACTCTATAGATGGAGGGGCCACTGGGGTATGCATAGGAGTGCTGCCCCATGTTTTAACGGATGCACTGTTCCTCATGGCAGCGAAGTACCTCATTAGAGGATGCAGTCACTCCCCGCCGCTCTCACCATACAATTCAGTCTCGGCCCTTCCGCTCAGTCAGTCTGCAGTTTCAGGCCGATGTTCGGGAGCGCTCTTCATCTCTGCCCCTCCGTTGCAGAGTCTTCCCCTCTGCCAGGCGCTGCTCCGCATTTGAACTTTGTTGCTTGCTGCGGGGGGCTCCACCTATGATATTCCACGGTCCAGTGCGGGCGGGTGGGAAGGTGGGGGGGCCTCCGCACCCTTCCTCAGGCACCTGATTGTCACCTCCCCTTCCCTATTTGTTTAAGGCCGGTCCCAATGTCCCAGCGTTACCACATGGTCTCCTCGCTGTGTGGGCTGCTAGCAATCCACGAGTCACTCTGGTTCCTTTTCGTCTCCCAGTTGACCCTCCGGCAGGCCGTCCCCTGGCCGAGTGCTGCGGGTCTCAGGGCCTCACTTTTCGGTGCTTGGCCACCTCCCCGGGTCCTTCGCCTGAGCTCGCCGCGTTGCATCAGCACGTAATCAGCCACTGCCTCCACTCTAGGCCCTGGCTTAGGCTCCCGGTGCAGGCCGCAGTTTGGAACTCCAGCTGTAGACGGGCTTTTGGCTCCATTCTTTCTGGGTTTTGTACCTTGCACCTTCCGGTTGCGTGTTTCCCTCTCAGGTACCGGATCAATGTGTCGGATATGCGGGGGAGAGTTGGTTTGGACGGAGCTACACTAATCAGCAGCCATCACGCTACGCCGCGTACCTGCTGGTATTCTTATACCATGTGTAGAACCTAGATAAACCTCCTTTGCATTGACACATCTGAGTACACTGAAAGACAATAAACCAAGTTATCAATCTTTACCGGGGCAATAGCTTTTATAAAGAAGGCCCCCATCTTCTCCAAACCATAATTTTCTGGGCGTAACTTCCTATTTCCTATTGCTTTTTTGTTACATTTAACCTCTGGTTTGTAAGCAAGACCGCGGAATAAGTACGGATGTTTGAATTTACATGGTCCAGGAGGTCTAGTACAGGTCTTCCCATTCAAGGCTCACTATGAGCCTTGTTTGGCGGTCCCATCTCTAGGCCCTTGCAAAGGGCAAAATGATGAATGTCCTTTTAGGGGTACCCTTGTGCTGCATGTATCCAACCAGAAATAAATTGATTTCTGACCCCCATCTCAAACTACTTTTGCTAGCCTTTTCCAACCTGAACTCTGTCACACTCCAGCCAGGCATACTCCCCAAATTGTCCACAGGTCCTGATCAGTTTGTTTTCCATGTACATCACCAGTTATGCACCTGCAAGCAAGTCTTTCCTCCCAAGACTGAGGCATCGAACAAACAGGCTAGAGGGTGAACGCTCAGTTTTCTAAGGCTATATAGCCACTCGGATATCCTCAGAAGCACAACTGATGTGGCCTTCATGACTCATGTCTGGGTACCCTTGCTCCAATCAGATGTGCTGAGAGAAACCCCCACCAAAGGCGAGAGCAAAGGGAGCTGAAAAATTTAAAAATACACACACAACGTTTCACTTTCAAGGACCTAAGACCCCCTATGCCTACCCAGCCCATAAGACCCCTCACCATCCCATTATTGTCCAGTTGTGGCTTCAAAGGCTTCGCCTCAGGTTCACGCCTGATCACTTCTCTCAAATCGCTCAGATTCAAGACCTAGTTGCAAAGAAAATGAAGACAACCTAATCGCAGCTGTCCCTGTGTAATATAATGTAGAAATACTGCACTATTGTACAGGCCCTAGTATATGACTATCAAATGGTCCCATAAGTCGATTTAATGTCCCTGTTCAAAATCGATTTGAAACTTTTTCAAATCTTAACTTAGTTGATTGACAACAAATGGGAGAACCTCCCCGCATAGACATACCCAATACTTAGGATCGGGTGGTTAGAAAGAGCCTTCCTGATCCATCACCTATTACCACCTTAGATGAGCCACCCGCACATAATGATCTAGTAAGCACCGGCCTAGTGCGAGATTTGATGGCTATTAGTATCACGGAGGGAGTTCTCAGCCCAGTACGACACATTGGTTTGTCGCAACTCCAAGACATTGAAATAGGGAAAAATGATCATGGAAGAGGTCTAGAGGTCCAGAGCAAAATATTATTTTGGAACATCGCAGGGTTGAAATCAAAGGTGGACAATCCCCTGTGGACTGAATTTATTGATAATTTTAAAATAATTAACATATAAGAAACTTGGATGCTTGACCCCCTACATATTAATGGTTATAAAACATTTTATACGCCAGCCACTGCAACATCATCTGGCAGAGCTAAGGGGGGCCTGTCTACATATGTTTCTAATTATCTTATTGTTGTAAAAATGTAATTCACTTCCCCTGATCCCCATTATCATATTGTGACCCTCCATCTGGATAGTACCCTCTGTCTAGTAATTGTAAACTTTTATAATAATATGTCATCGGCTCTGGTTACAGACACTATGAGGTCACTGAGTTGTTCTCTCCACACACTAACTACCCGACTAAAGAAGGAGGTGTTTGTGATCTGGGGTGGGGATTTTAATTCTCCCTTTTGTAAACATATTGATGACGATGTTTGTGGGTTAACGTATGGCAATGGGGAAAGTTTTGTTCATTTCCCGCATACACTTTACGGGGATGCTTTAAATGACATAATGTTCACTTTTGACTTAGGGTTTGCCAATAGATTGTGTTCCCCTTTGATTTCTTTTCGCCCTACCTTTCATGCTAGAGGTCTATCATCTACAATTGATTTTATTTTGTCTTCATGTAGATACTCCTCTTGCATCAATAATTTTACGACACACGAAATAGCCTTAAGTGATCATTTCCCCCTCAGTGTTGACGTAACTATGCTTAACCAGAGCACCAACGCTAGATCAACAACTGCTGACAATGTTGATCACATTGTTGGCATTAGACAAAATGGGTTGGCACTAAAATGGTCCAATGCAAATACTAACGAACTTATCTCAAATATTGTTACGAACTGTAAAAGCATGTTTCTGAAATGTCTTGATGACACCACACCTAGTAATGAGATCAGGGAAAACTTCCTGGAAATCTCCAGATACATAAAAGACTCACTATCTGTTAAAAACAACAAGACCCCGAGAAGTAAACAAGGCTGGTTTAATGCTGAATGCGCAAAAGCATATATTCATCTTAAAAATTGTATTCATGCAACAGTTAAAAACATTGTACATATAAGGGAGGCAAGACGTAATTACAAAAATGCCCTCAAAAATGCTAAGTCTACCCTAAAACAAAACACCTGGCGGGCATTACGTGATGCTGCAGACAGTCATGATTTTTCTGCTTTTTGGAAAGTGGTGAATTCACCTTTTATGGCAGATAAGGAGTCGGCAGTATTGGAGGTTGCTATTCCGGAATCTGAATGGGTCAAACATTATTCCAACCTGTATAATAACCCAATCTTAGAGGAACAAGGCCCTATATCCACTACCCTGGACATAGTACATGACTTTAAAATGAATTTTACTCTAAATGAAATTTTTGTAGCTATTGATTCGAGCCCCTCTGGTAAAGCTCTAGGCCCAGATGGTATTCCCGCGGACCTTTTTAAATCTAATACTGCCCTATGGGGTCCTCTTTTAACCCAGGTTTCTAATGCCTGTAATAGTGCCTTTTTACCAAACTGGTACGAATCCTTGATTGTACCAATTTTTAAAAAGGGTGATAGATCGAATCCAGCCTGCTATCGCCCGATATCGCTGCTGGACTCCACCACTAAGATTATAGGCCGGGTCTTACTTAATAGATTACAGACCTGGGCAGATGAACAAGATATTATTAGCGACCTCCAATATGGGTTTCGTGAGGGTTTGGGCACAGTTGAACAGGGTCTGAACCTCCACATATTGATGGAAAAATATACTAAGGCAAAAAAGGGTAGACTCTTCATGACCTTTGTCGATTTAACGGCAGCTTTCGACTGTGTCATGCATAATAAGCTGTGGTTGATTTTAGAAGGGCTCGGCGTAGATCTTTTAATTATTGCTTTTTTAAGGGAACTTTATTCTGGAGCTAGGGCTAGGGTACGATATAGTAGGAATGGAGAATGCACGAGGCACTTTGGAATTGAGAAAGGGGTGAGGCAGGGCTGCGTCCTTGCCCCATTTCTTTTCACATTATATATAAATGGTCTGGAATCTACTTTAACTAAATAGTGTAGGGACCTACCCAAGGCAGCTAAGCGTCCCATTCCGGCACTTCTGTATGCAGATGATGCTGTTTTAATGGCCTGCACCCCACTTGCACTTCAAAAGGTAGTTAATTCTTTTATTGGCTTTATGTCAAACTTGGGTTTGTCTATAAATTGCGCAAAGACTTATTCTATGAATTGTGGGGCAGGGACAAATAGGAGGGCTAAGACCATATTTATCAACACCAGCCCAATCGAGCAAACAAAAACATTCTCTTATCTAGGGATCTTAATTGAGAGGACAGGAAGCTGGATTGAGGCGATCAAGAGTAGACGTCTATTGTTTGCCAGGGCATTAGCGTCTGAAAATTAGGTAAGCGTCCACCGGTTGAACCCCTACACATTTACAAGGCCAAATGTGTCCCCATTGCCATCTATGGAGCAGGTGTCTGGGGTTACGCTGTCACAAAAATCATGCAGATTGTGGAAAACACGTTCTTGAAGTTCCTCTTAGCAGTACCCCAAAGCACCTCAACATATATAGTACACATGGAATTGGGTATTCCATATTTGGAAGATACGATTAAAACCCAACCCGTTCTTCTGTGGCACAGAATCTGGACGGCAGAGGAAACAGGATTCAATCGTTACCTACTGACCGATGCACTGAAATCTGATGGTGCCAAACTCATTAGGTGGCTGGAATATGTGAAAAAATTCATGTCAGACATAGGACACCCTGAATACTACACAGATCCCAGCGCTATGCACAACATTTCCAGGAAAGAGCTTAAGGCCTGCTGTATGGACCATCTGGGCGAAAAAAGAATAGCTGTTGAGATGAAAAAACCCACTGTTCAAGCCCACTATTTGACCCTGTCCTCACCCACTATTCAATTATATTTATCATTAATTACTCATGATTTTGATCGTCTTTTGCTGACCCGTTTCAGATTTAACTTGATATTTAGACTCCTAAGTTTCCCTACGATGAACATCTGTGTAAATGCCCTTGTGATGGTACCTCTATGCAATCTACCATTCATATTATTTTATTCTGTAAATATTATGAAGTACCAAGAAAGAGATGGATTACACCAGTTTTAAAGACCTTTGGTTTGAGATGTTGTCGCCCCGTCCTTTTAGCTCTGCAATTTTTAGAGAATGAATTCATCATCGCCTGGTGTACAATTGATGTTCCGGCTCCCCCCTCATGAACTCTATAGATGGAGGGGCCACTGGGGTATGCATAGGAGTGCTGCCCCATGTTTTAACGGATGCACTGTTCCTCATGGCAGCGAAGTACCTCATTAGAGGATGCAGTCACTCCCCGCCGCTCTCACCATACAATTCAGTCTCGGCCCTTCCGCTCAGTCAGTCTGCAGTTTCAGGCCGATGTTCGGGAGCGCTCTTCATCTCTGCCCCTCCGTTGCAGAGTCTTCCCCTCTGCCAGGCGCTGCTCCGCATTTGAACTTTGTTGCTTGCTGCGGGGGGCTCCACCTATGATATTTCACGGTCCAGTGCGGGCGGGTGGGAAGGTGGGGGGGCCTCCGCACCCTTCCTCAGGCACCTGATTGTCACCTCCCCTTCCCTATTTGTTTAAGGCCGGTCCCAATGTCCCAGCGTTACCACATGGTCTCCTCGCTGTGTGGGCTGCTAGCAATCCACGAGTCGCTCTGGTTCCTTTTCGTCTCCCAGTTGACCCTCCGGCAGGCCGTCCCCTGGCCGAGTGCTGCGGGTCTCAGGGCCTCACTTTTCGGTGCTTGGCCACCTCCCCGGGTCCTTCGCCTGAGCTCGCCGCGTTGCATCAGCACGTAATCAGCCACTGCCTCCACTCTAGGCCCTGGCTTAGGCTCCCGGTGCAGGCCGCAGTTTGGAACTCCAGCTGTAGACGGGCTTTTGGCTCCATTCTTTCTGGGTTTTGTACCTTGCACCTTCCGGTTGCGTGTTTCCCTCTCAGGTACCGGATCAATGTGTCGGATATGCGGGGGAGAGTTGGTTTGGACAGAGCTACACTAATCAGCAGCCATCACGCTACGCCGCGTACCTGCTGGTATTCTTATACCATGTGTAGAACCTAGATAAACCTCCTTTGCATTGACACATCTGAGTACACTGAAAGACAATAAACCAAGTTATCAATCTTTACCGGGGCAATAGCTTTTATAAAGAAGGCCCCCATCTTCTCCAAACCATAATTTTCTGGGCGTAACTTCCTATTTCCTATTGCTTTTTTGTTACATTTAACCTCTGGTTTGTAAGCAAGACCGCGGAATAAGTACGGATGTTTGAATTTACATGGTCCAGGAGGTCTAGTACAGGTCTTCCCATTCAAGGCTCACTATGAGCCTTGTTTGGCGGTCCCATCTCTAGGCCCTTGCAAAGGGCAAAATGATGAATGTCCTTTTAGGGGTACCCTTGTGCTGCATGTATCCAACCAGAAATAAATTGATTTCTGACCCCCATCTCAAACTACTTTTGCTAGCCCTTTCCAACCTGAACTCTGTCACACTCCAGCCAGGCATACTCCCCAAATTGTCCACAGGTCCTGATCAGTTTGTTTTCCATGTACATCACCAGTTATGCACCTGCAAGCAAGTCTTTCCTCCCAAGACTGAGGCATCGAACAAACAGGCTAGAGGGTGAACGCTCAGTTCTCTAAGGCTATATAGCCACTCGGATATCCTCAGAAGCACAACTGATGTGGCCTTCATGACTCATGTCTGGGTACCCTTGCTCCAATCAGATGTGCTGAGAGAAACCCCCACCAAAGGCGAGAGCAAAGGGAGCTGAAAAATTAAAAAATACACACACAACGTTTCACTTTCAAGGACCTAAGACCCCCTATGCCTACCCAGCCCATAAGACCCCTCACCATCCCATTATTGTCCAGTTGTGGCTTCAAAGGCTTCGCCTCAGGTTCACGCCTGATCACTTCTCTCAAATCGCTCAGATTCAAGACCTAGTTTGCAAAGAAAATGAAGACAACCTAATCGCAGCTGTCCCTGTGTAATATAATGTAGAAATACTGCACTATTGTACAGGCCCTAGTATATGACTATCAAATGGTCCCATAAGTCGATTTAATGTCCCTGTTCAAAATCGATTTGAAACTTTTTCAAATCTTAACTTAGTTGATTGACAACAAATGGGAGAACCTCCCCGCATAGACATACCCAATACTAAGGATCGGGTGGTTAGAAAGAGCCTTCCTGATCCATCACCTATTACCACCTTAGATGAGCCACCCGCACATAATGATCTAGTAAGCACCGGCCTAGTGCGAGATTTGATGGCTATTAGTATCACGGAGGGAGTTCTCAGCCCAGTACGACACATTGGTTTGTCGCAACTCCAAGACATTGAAATAGGGAAAAATGATCATGGAAGAGGTCTAGAGGTCCAGAGCAAAATATTATTTTGGAACATCGCAGGGTTGAAATCAAAGGTGGACAATCCCCTGTGGACTGAATTTATTGATAATTTTAAAATAATTAACATATAAGAAACTTGGATGCTTGACCCCCTACATATTAATGGTTATAAAACATTTTATACGCCAGCCACTGCAACATCATCTGGCAGAGCTAAGGGGGGCCTGTCTACATATGTTTCTAATTATCTTATTGTTGTAAAAATGTAATTCACTTCCCCTGATCCCCATTATCATATTGTGACCCTCCATCTGGATAGTACCCTCTGTCTAGTAATTGTAAACTTTTATAATAATATGTCATCGGCTCTGGTTACAGACACTATGAGGTCACTGAGTTGTTCTCTCCACACACTAACTACCCGACTAAAGAAGGAGGTGTTTGTGATCTGGGGTGGGGATTTTAATTCTCCCTTTTGTAAACATATTGATGACGATGTTTGTGGGTTAACGTATGGCAATGGGGAAAGTTTTGTTCATTTCCCGCATACACTTTACGGGGATGCTTTAAATGACATAATGTTCACTTTTGACTTAGGGTTTGCCAATAGATTGTGTTCCCCTTTGATTTCTTTTCGCCCTACCTTTCATGCTAGAGGTCTATCATCTACAATTGATTTTATTTTGTCTTCATGTAGATACTCCTCTTGCATCAATAATTTTACGACACACGAAATAGCCTTAAGTGATCATTTCCCCCTCAGTGTTGACGTAACTATGCTTAACCAGAGCACCAACGCTAGATCAACAACTGCTGACAATGTTGATCACATTGTTGGCATTAGACAAAATGGGTTGGCACTAAAATGGTCCAATGCAAATACTAACGAACTTATCTCAAATATTGTTACGAACTGTAAAAGCATGTTTCTGAAATGTCTTGATGACACCACACCTAGTAATGAGATCAGGGAAAACTTCCTGGAAATCTCCAGATACATAAAAGACTCACTATCTGTTAAAAACAACAAGACCCCGAGAAGTAAACAAGGCTGGTTTAATGCTGAATGCGCAAAAGCATATATTCATCTTAAAAATTGTATTCATGCAACAGTTAAAAACATTGTACATATAAGGGAGGCAAGACGTAATTACAAAAATGCCCTCAAAAATGCTAAGTCTACCCTAAAACAAAACACCTGGCGGGCATTACGTGATGCTGCAGACAGTCATGATTTTTCTGCTTTTTGGAAAGTGGTGAATTCACCTTTTATGGCAGATAAGGAGTCGGCAGTATTGGAGGTTGCTATTCCGGAATCTGAATGGGTCAAACATTATTCCAACCTGTATAATAACCCAATCTTAGAGGAACAAGGCCCTATATCCACTACCCTGGACATAGTACATGACTTTAAAATGAATTTTACTCTAAATGAAATTATTGTAGCTATTGATTCGAGCCCCTCTGGTAAAGCTCTAGGCCCAGACGGTATTCCCGCGGACCTTTTTAAATCTAATACTGCCCTATGGGGTCCTCTTTTAACCCAGGTTTCTAATGCCTGTAATAGTGCCTTTTTACCAAACTGGTACGAATCCTTGATTGTACCAATTTTTAAAAAGGGTGATAGATCGAATCCAGCCTGCTATCGCCCGATATCGCTGCTGGACTCCACCACTAAGATTATAGGCCGGGTCTTACTTAATAGATTACAGACCTGGGCAGATGAACAAGATATTATTAGCGACCTCCAATATGGGTTTCGTGAGGGTTTGGGCACAGTTGAACAGGGTCTGAACCTCCACATATTGATGGAAAAATATACTAAGGCAAAAAAGGGTAGACTCTTCATGACCTTTGTCGATTTAACGGCAGCTTTCGACTGTGTCATGCATAATAAGCTGTGGTTGATTTTAGAAGGGCTCGGCGTAGATCTTTTAATTATTGCTTTTTTAAGGGAACTTTATTCTGGAGCTAGGGCTAGGGTACGATATAGTAGGAATGGAGAATGCACGAGGCACTTTGGAATTGAGAAAGGGGTGAGGCAGGGCTGCGTCCTTGCCCCATTTCTTTTCACATTATATATAAATGGTCTGGAATCTACTTTAACTAAATAGTGTAGGGACCTACCCAAGGCAGCTAAGCGTCCCATTCCGGCACTTCTGTATGCAGATGATGCTGTTTTAATGGCCTGCACCCCACTTGCACTTCAAAAGGTAGTTAATTCTTTTATTGGCTTTATGTCAAACTTGGGTTTGTCTATAAATTGCGCAAAGACTTATTCTATGAATTGTGGGGCAGGGACAAATAGGAGGGCTAAGACCATATTTATCAACACCAGCCCAATCGAGCAAACAAAAACATTCTCTTATCTAGGGATCTTAATTGAGAGGACAGGAAGCTGGATTGAGGCGATCAAGAGTAGACGTCTATTGTTTGCCAGGGCATTAGCGTCTGAAAATTAGGTAAGCGTCCACCGGTTGAACCCCTACACATTTACAAGGCCAAATGTGTCCCCATTGCCATCTATGGAGCAGGTGTCTGGGGTTACGCTGACACAAAAATCATGCAGATTGTGGAAAACACGTTCTTGAAGTTCCTCTTAGCAGTACCCCAAAGCACCTCAACATATATAGTACACATGGAATTGGGTATTCCATATTTGGAAGATACGATTAAAACCCAACCCGTTCTTCTGTGGCACAGAATCTGGACGGCAGAGGAAACAGGATTCAATCGTTACCTACTGACCGATGCACTGAAATCTGATGGTGCCAAACTCATTAGGTGGCTGGAATATGTGAAAAAATTCATGTCAGACATAGGACACCCTGAATACTACACAGATCCCAGCGCTATGCACAACATTTCCAGGAAAGAGCTTAAGGCCTGCTGTATGGACCATCTGGGCGAAAAAAGAATAGCTGTTGAGATGAAAAAACCCACTGTTCAAGCCCACTATTTGACCCTGTCCTCACCCACTATTCAATTATATTTATCAATAATTACTCATGATTTTGATCGTCTTTTGCTGACCCGTTTCAGATTTAACTTGATATTTAGACTCCTAAGTTTCCCTACGATGAACATCTGTGTAAATGCCCTTGTGATGGTACCTCTATGCAATCTACCATTCATATTATTTTATTCTGTAAATATTATGAAGTACCAAGAAAGAGATGGATTACACCAGTTTTAAAGACCTTTGGTTTGAGATGTTGTCGCCCCGTCCTTTTAGCTCTGCAATTTTTAGAGAATGAATTCATCATCGCCTCTGTTACTGTATTTCTTAAAAATGTTTTTAGATGCCGGAAAACAATGATTATGTGATCTCCAACATTTATGTTTGATAAGGATTTTATTGCTGTAAATTATTCTTTTTAATACTGTACTTTGATGGTTATTGTATTTTATAACTGAATAAAGTGATGATGATGATGATGACTATCAAATGGTGGCAACCCTGTAACTACAGGCAACCGCAATTAATCTATGGCATCCATCAGAATGGTTTTGCGTGCTCCAGCACAACTCATCAAACAGCAGAGAACTTGCTGCCACCCTTATATGCCCATATCACCCTTAAATAGAGCTGCATCCACCTACTTAGCCATTGTGGCAAAATCCTCTGCCTGTATGACCGAGAAACTCATCAACTTTGACAGCCTGAGCAACACCAGGCATGGACTAAAAAATATAAATCCGACAAGACACTGGAGCCACCATTCTTGGACAATATGGTAGGATCATTAAACTAAGTCCTACGCCACCCCAGGTTTGCTTATGCACCACCTGCTGAAAGAGAACCCTTTTCACTGCATTTAAGTGTCAACCTAAATCATTAAAACCCTCAAAAGACCCTGTGCATATCACCTGCTTGTCACTGACAATACCAACTTCTTATCCCGATCTTCTAGCCCGTCGCCCACACTGCTCTTCAAACGATCTTGTGTTGTGCCTCCCTGCTGAGATGTTTAGACTTACACTTCAGAGTATCATAAGCTATTTTTGACTTCTCATATGTGTTGTCTGCCGGAAAATAAGAAAACGGATGACGAAGGCCTTTAAGCCTGTGTCGCAATGAGTACAGTACTGAGCCAATGTCTTTTATCTGACTTTTCCCTTTGCCCCATTAACTATTCCTTTGTGTTCTTTTCGGGTCTCAGTAAAATTACACAAAGCTTGGAGAAAAAGATACAGCTCAGCGTTGTTCCTCTGCTAGGCCTTTATATGTTAAATCTCAAAATAAAACCATGGTAATAGTTTCCAGGTGAGCCGTGCACCTCGAGTGTTCTTGTGCATAATTGCTCACACCCAAATAAGTTCAACTGAAACTGCGGTCTTTCAGCAGTTGCACCAGATTTCTGACGGCATGGGAACAGCAGTTGGGGCTTGTATCACAACTGCCCGGATCTGGAAGAATCAAACCGATCACTCAGGAAATAAAGGTTTCAAGTCTAAAATCCCTGCGCTTTAGGCTGGCTCGTTCAGAGTGGGATGCCGGATGCGTGTCTTGCAAAAAGCGAAGTGACTGGAAACAGGCATGATTTTCATTGTGAACCGACTTTTTGCGACCCTCCTAGAATTTTGTGTTGCCGCTGATGTACTAACCAGTCGTGTCGCTAGATGGATTATTTGTTGGTTGCTAAGAGTCCTGGGCATCGAGGCAGGTTACGTTTTGTAAATCTTTATGAAATGCTGCGAACACAGTACGACCTGCGCGTGACAGCAGACCTCCATCTACTCTACATGCCGTCGTGTGTGTTTTTAAAAAGCAGAACCTTTCCCTTTAATGGACACGGGCTGCTTAAAAAAAAAACAAAGAAAAAAAAGCTGACCTGCTATGATGAACTCAATAGGAGAATGCTGCAGTCCCATGGACCATTCATTATTTGCTTGACTCAGTCAGGCATTACAGGAGGAACATGTTAAAGCATTTTACAGTGCCATTATGGTTCATACGTAATTGACACGACTCGAAAGAATTCCGACACCAATTTATAAAAATAGAGCTTATTTTAGTGTGCAAATTTAGACACCAAAACAAAAACTTTGTATCCTACATATTAAGGAATGCAGGCATTTAACATTGCGGTCACTGGGTAATTCTGCTCATAACAGTCACCCTTGCAGGGTAGAGGTCTGTGGGGCCTCAGCACCAGGTTTCAACAGTCACAGAGTATTTTTAACGTGCTCTGTTAATCCGGGTTCAGAGGTAACTTCTGAGCTGTCAGTGGGCTTTAACCCCTTGAGTGCCCGCCCCTTTCCCCGCCCTGTGCCGGCCGTTGCATTAGCGGGCGGGGTTTATGACGAGCTGGTCTCGTCATGGGCACAGCGCAACCGCGGCCCATGACGAGACCAGCTCGTCATGGGCACTCAAGAGGTTAAAAAGGGGTTTTTAACATAGTGGTCTATGGGAATAGCTGCTTAGTGACAAATGGTCACTTCGGGGTCAAGTTACTTTTTTACTCTTGCAGGGTAGAGGTCTTGGGTCTGGGGACCCAGGTTCAACCGCCGGTTCACTTTTACCGTGCTCGGTGAGTCCGAGTGCAGAGGTAGCTTTGGGCTGTCAATCCACTTGAATCCAGTCACACCAAGGCTGCTTTTTCTAAAGGGACGCTGTCGCTAAGAAGATGCAGGTATAGCAGATCAAGGTAATAACTGACGCTGGTCGCTGTTCATGGGAGCTGCTCTCTTAATGCAGAGTCCACTTACGGGGTCAGTCACCAGCCTGGTGACCAACAAGCCGTGGTTGCATTAAAGGTAATCCAAAGGAACTTCTGCTGCTGGAGGTCCACTGGAGTGAGGTAATGGCTCAAGACTTCAGGGAGAGCTGGACTACAACTTCCAGAGTGCACTGCACCACTTTTCTTTGGGCGATTTCTCAGCGTTCACAGTGGCCAGCACTTCTTTTACTTCAGCACGTCGTTTTACCTGCAACTTACAGGAGACTAGTTCCACCAGTCCAGGGGAGCCTGAAACTGCTTCTGGCTCCCATACAGGTCTCTCTGCCAGAGAGTGCAGAGTTTTGGCCACGGTCAAAAGTTGCTGATGCAGTTCCAAACAGTGGTGCCACAGGGATTCAGTATTCTTCTCTTCCTTTGTGGCAGAGAAAAGTCTTGTTGGTAAAAATGGTCTTCTTGCTGTCCTTCCTTGCAGCATGTCGAACAGATCTGGGGGTTCTGGTTTCAGGGGTGTCCCTTAAATCCTGGATTTAGAGGAGTAGTTAGAGGTGTGGGAGCTAGTAGCCAACAGGCAGCTATTCCCTACAGCTAATACTCCCTACAGCTAACCCACCCCTGAGGTGACCCCATCCGTTGGTTTGGGTCACCTTTTCAACCCAGAACCCACTATTTCTGCCCTCCTAAAGATGGCAGAACTCCAATTTTGGTGTGCAGCTCGACTGCCAATGCTTAGGGGTGTAGCCAACCTTTTTGGAGGTGCACACCACCTGCATACCTAATTTTCCCCCTCGCCCAGGTCGAGCACGCTTAAGGATAAGGGGGGTCTTTGTCTTCCACGGGGAGACAACCTTCTTGCATATCCGAGTCTGTAAAAGCCTTTAAAGCTTGCCACTGTGTCTCACTTCACTAGCCTACCCAGGGGGAGGGAGGTGTGACCTGCTTGCCTAAGCCTTTGTTCTACTTCCTGGAGCGTGCATACTACCTGGTAGTAGGTCAGAACTCTGTCTTGGTGGAATCTGAGGTGGGAAAACCCGGGCCTGCCAGCCAAAGTACATGTCAGATTGGGTAACCATATGGGCATCCTCTAAGGTAGCCACCTGGGTGCATTCCAGCCTTCCCTCGACACAAGATTTTTATCAGGGGAGAGCAGGCAAGTTGTTTAACACCAATCTCAAAATATTTAGGTGGTACTAAAAGGGAGCTAGCAACTTGGGTATTCCTAGGTACTAGTCCCATCTTATCCTATGGACCACCTATCACTTATATTGCACTTTAATGGTGAAATCACTATAGAGACATGTAAGCTTGCACTCACTTGTCTACACTCTTATACTGCACCATGCCTCCTGGGCTCAAGAGGCCTGGTCTGGGGGTGACTAATATATCCTAACAATCATTTGCAATGCAATAGGTCTCAAATTTACGAGAGTTTGAGCTATTGGCATTGTAAATTACAATGCCTTTTATTTATGTGTTGTTTTTAAAACAGATAAATAAAAGGCATTGTCATTTACAATGCAAATAGCTTAAACTCTTGCAAATGCAAGACCTATTGCATTTCTAATGCCTTTGGCGCCTGTGCTATAAAAATAAAAATAAAACGTTGAGAGGACTTGTCCTGCCTGCAACAGCAGGCAGGACAAAGCTATTTGAGAAAATAGTGCTCATTGGCTGTAATTAAAGCCTACCGAGTAACAATAGAACGTAACAGGGGGTGTCGCCATGGGAGGTTACAAAGTGAGACAAGGTGGTACTAAGGAGGGACCACTAAGCCTTTTGACCAATGAACAGCCACAGTTTACAGTGGAAAATGACACCAGCCAATAAAAATATGGGTGGTGAGTGGGCAGGTGCTCTGCCCAGGCTCGACCTAAAAACCATGCTGGGACTTTGTCACACGTGGTGAGGACAAAGTTAGATTGGAGCAGTGAACATTGTTCCTGCAGTCTGCAATGGCAGACCCTCTGTCATTAGTTTACTTGGGTCACTCTGGTTGGCACAACCCGTGCTGCAGGCCCTGAGTACCCCTTCACCAACCATGCCCTGGGTACCACAGGTACCACTTATCAGGGACTTTAAGGGAGGTGAGCTCTTTGCCATTTGGAGATGCCAATTACACGTCACTTAAGGGAAAATAACACTGGAGTCTGGTTAGCAAGCTTCAGTGCGCTGTCAGAATTAAAAACTGGCATCTAGCAGTTCAAATGGGGGCAAAAAGTGGGGGACATCTGCACCCAGTCCAGTTTCCTACAGGGTGCTACTACTAAATGCTTTAGTACATGTGGCCCCCTAGTTCTTGTTCTATTTTCATCATTCACCACTTCCATGTTTAGCAAGCAAAATGTTGAGGTGCCTTCTCCCAATATTGTTGTGGGAGAAACCTATGTTGACCTGGGTTTCTGAGCATGAGTTGCTCGTGTACCTGCATGTAAGGAGCTGATTGCATTGCTGTGCTTGGTTATTGTATTGTAATTGCATTTATATAGTGCTTACTACCCCTGACTAGGCGTCAAAGCATTTTTTCGTTGAGTAGTACGCTACTCCAGATACCATAAAGGATTAATGGTGGATTAATATAGTGAAATATGAAAGTTATTTGAGTGGTGGCTATGCTAGTCAGTTATTTGGATTGAGACAGATACTAGAGAAATAGAAGAGGGAAAAAGGTTTGCAATTATATAGCGCTTGCTACCCCTGTAAGATGTTGAAGCACTTTTTCGGCGAGTAGCACGATACTCCGGGACCCATATGGATTAGTGGTGAATTAGTATAGTGAAAAATGAACTTAATTGGAGTGGTGGATATGTTAAACAGTTATTTGGATTGAGAAGGATAGTGGAGAGATAGAAGAGAGAAAAAGTTTTGTGTGTGTATATCGCTTTCTACTCCTGATGAGGTGTTAAAGCACTTTTTCAGAGAGTAGCACGCTACTCCGGAACCTATGAAGGATTAGTGGTGAATTAGTATAGTGAAATATGAAAGTAATTTAAGTGGTGGATATGTTAGTCAGTTATTTGGATTGAGAAGGAAGAGGATAGAGTCTAGTCTAGAACTCGTTTATAGCCGTAGCAGAGGGTTTGGGTGAGTAAAGGGGAGGTGAAGGTGATTTAGTATGGGGAAATATGAAATTGCCTATTGTTAATGGGTTGATGCTGCTCTGGGTCTTGTGAGAGTAATCTGAGCAGAGGTGTTTGTTTCCCTTTGTGTAGAAGAGCTGATTCTTAGCCCTGTGTGCTTGGTTATTTGACTCGGGTGGTGCTGCCGTGTGTCTTGTAAGAATATTCTGAGCATCCTCTGGTTGGTCTCTGCTTGTCCTAGAGCTGTTTGCCTAGCAGTGCTCCGTTATTTAACAGACTGGGTGCCTTTGAGAATAGTCTGAGCATCAGTTCTTTGCTTGTCAAGGAAGTGTTTGTTTAGCTGCACTTGTTTATTTAAGCCCTTGGTGGCATTCCTCGGATTCCAAGGCAGGCGTCAGGGCACAGGGTGAATGATCCCAAATAAGACGTCGCAGGCGGCCACCTTGACACAGGCATCATTGATTGGACATATTTCGGTACCTTGCCTTCTATTGGCAGAGGGGTGTTTTCATTGGATGTCACCCAGTCCGGTGCTTGCCACGAGACTTGGTTTGGTGTTTTTGCCCGGTCCGCATTGTGATTCTCCACACCACCCCTTTGCTCAGTGTCACGTCCTTTGACTATTTTGTCGTCCCATTTACAGCGCATTCGTGTAATGAGAACGCTTCAAATACAGACATTAGTTCCGACCCGAGAGCTGGCCGTGCTGTGCGAGTCTGCCTCTTCGGATCAGTGGCTCTGGGTTGGGGAGGAGGTTGGGCAAAGCTTGCCCAGGCATTGTGCTGTGTGCCTTGCAAAGGAAGGGTTCTTCCATGGAAGTATGCAGACACCAAGCAATGCAGCATTTTATTGAGGAGTCTTATCCCGGAGGTACTCCCTGTGTCTAGCTTATGCAGCAGTGTACTAAGTGTAGCTGTTCATGGGCAGTATATCTTGTACTCGGGGCTTGATTTGGGAATGAAAGAGTGCCGGTGCCTGAAGCTCTGCCGAGAAGCTTGCGGCCTGTGCAGTTTAAACGTCGGCGCGCCGAATACCACGATGGTAGTATTGAATCCACTACCAGACACTCCCTGTCTCCTCTTCTCACTCTTGCAGGTTCCTGCTGTCTCCATCTAAGACCGTTTTGCCGTCTTTCTCTTCCTCAGGCTTTCTGATCTGTGCTCTTGCACTCGGTAAATATGGGATATGGGGTAATTAAGTGCCAATGCCCCCCCCCCCCCCCACCAGCAACCACCGGCTCAAATTAAGCACTGCATGAATTGCGTATTATACGTGAGATTATTTTCTGCGTGGTGAGTCCTGCTCACAGACCGCTAATAGCTGCCTGCTGTGCTGTCTGCTTTTCATACTCCCCATACTTACACAATGAACTAACCCAAAGCCCAAAGTGTCACTGGCTGGCTTTCTTGCCTATCCTAAATGGTTGCTTCTTATTCAGCCGCTTTCTGTCTCCTTCTTGAGTTATCCCTTCCTGGATCATAGCTTCATCACCATAGTTTTCATTGGATGACTTGTGACCTAGCCCTGCTAACGTCTTGGAAACATTTATTTGTTTTTTTGTTGCTTTTAAGCAGTCTGGGAATGCATGTGTTTCTTGCTCCCTCTGGCTGTTTCCTGTGGGCTGTTTCTCCCTTCACATCCCCATGTCCCCTGCTTTCCATATTGCTCTCCCACCCGAGCTCATCTGTTGCTTCTCCCACTTCAGCCCGTCCCTCTCACCCACACAGTTTTATTTGTGTAACCCCTCTTCTGTTCCTCGCTCACTCCTGCCGTCAGTGGTTTTGTATTGTTCACCTTCTCCTCCACATCGCTCAGCTTTTGATTGCTGCGCGTGGCTGGAGCAGGTGGTGTTGAGTGCCATACACCTGAGGGTCAGCCAGTGGCGTCCTGCGCTCACCTCCCTTCTTTTCTTTGCACAGTCACTCACTTTCAATCGCCAGCAACTCTTGCATAGGCTACAAGCTCAGCCCCTGATACTCGAAAGTGGACTGGCCAAAGGTTTCTGTTCTTAGGCCGGCTGCCATCTTGGAAGGATGGATTAGTAATGTGTAGCCAATAGCGTTCCAACAGAACTCGTAAAATTTCAAATGTCCTTTGTTATTAAGTGCAATTTAGAGCTTGGAAATTGATAAGAATTGTTTTAATGTCCTCATAAATATTGTTGCAGTAATATTTTTCAGCAACGTGAGGTTAGCCAAGGTAGCTGTGCAGGATGGGGGCTTGCTATGTATAAAGCAAAGCAATTAAAATCTGGTTTATCAGTGGTGCAGTTTGTTGAATTCCACTCATCAGACTCTCCACTTTTTGGGAAGTACTGCTCTGGTGAGGAATCTGCTGTTAGAAATATCCATCGAGGAAATCCAGAAAGTTTCTTACTTCAGTTACTCTCTTTCTGGTTGATCCTCCATTGAACCCCCGATACCTCACCATCAATGCTTAATTTGTAATAAAATATGTGCCAGAGCCCACGTCAGGTGGCCACTGCAGCTTTAACTGGCCATTGCCCCTGCTAGCGCTACCAAGGATAATACCTACACAACTATTAGCCATAACACTCCTACTAGTGTGATAATTCAGAATATTCCAGGCCCCCAAAGCTATAAGAACGGCTTGGGCGGCAGGAATTAACTGTTTTAAATGTATATTGAAGTAATAAATAGCTGTTGTTCTGCTCATCTCTAAATTACACTGACAGCACCACCATGTGGCAGTCTGCCATAAGTGCTGGTGTTCACAATTAAGTGCCAGTGCCGGGCACCAGAAACCACTGGCCCAAATAAAGCACTGCCCACCACCCACCCGTCTAATGTGTAGTGCCATTTTAGGATTCTAAAAAGTAACACGTTCGGTTTGGCACACTTGTGTATGCAGTCTGTCACTGTTCTTATGCACCTGTATTTTAAGTTGCTTTCTGTTCCTCTATTCCCCTATTCCCTGCAGCCATAGGACTTATGGGTGTAGTCTCCTAGCACCAGGACATATTTTCAGTATTTTGCACTCAATACATTTGATAAAGTAACATCTGAGGGCGTGGAAGTGTTAAAAGATAAAACTGTCCTTGGCGTGCAGAAGTGGTTCCTGTATGCAGCTCTGTGCTGTGTCTTCCAGAGATAGTGTGTAACCTCCACGGCATATGTTGGTTGGCACCACCTATCATCGCATACGAGCAGTTGCTAAAAAAGTTCTGGATCTATCTTGGAGACGGGGGTAGTTCCAAAGGTGAGAAATCTGTAGTGAGAGTATCCAACAGAAATTGTTACTAGTGGTAAGTAGCTTCGCCTTTAGCTCCTTCAGTGGTATAGTAACACAAGCCTAGCCATGCTGCTTAAATCTCATCTACAAAACGAAATTAAAAATCGATTCCATTTCAATAACTTTATTCGATCTAGTTAAGAAGCATAGATCATAAAAGTACATGCATTAAGATGAATCTTCTTAATAAAACAATACAAACTAGAACAAACTAGAATTTAAAAGAACCAATTACAAGTCCTGCTCAAAAAGGGCTTCGGGTTTAACAATTCTCTAGTAAACATGGTTAGCAATAATGCTATTACTATTCAGTTAAGTGGACACAGTGCAAAATCAGATGACTTGATTACCTTCAAAACTCCAATTCATAAATAACTAAAAATGAGTTGCAAGTAAAACATCAATCTCAATCATAAGAAGCATTGAAAAGTTGGGTAATTTATACCAACCCCTAATGTGTCAGTCTTGGTTCAAAAGCATAATTTTTTCAATACTATAAGAACTTAGTTAAATAGATAATTAAAATGTACACAGTTCGCCATTATAGAAAATGTCTCCTTCGCTTGCAAGCCCAAAGAAATGACGCAACAGAAAAACAGACATAAGGGTCATAGAGCTTTTTAAAAAAAGAACAAGGCAATACGAAAAGAAAAATCATTCTCAGCCCTAAAAAGAAGGCCTTTCCCAAAGGAGTCAGTGCAGTTTTTACAACTGCCTCTCCAGTATGTTTCTCAAAAAACCACTGAGAAAAATACATGCACATATACGTACATACAGGGAGGGGCTTTTGGTAAGCTATTTTCAACCATTGGTCCGTTCAGGTATTATTTACATTTTACTTCTGCCCAGCTCAGCGTTACTCGTGAGTCAGTTGGTCCGCCAACTTCATTCATTCACTGTTTGTCGCTGTGAATGACCGCATTTTGCCGCTCACAAGTACAGATCCTCCTGAAAAGGAGTGCGCTGGTGTCTTGCTTCCCGGGCCACTCATTTGTTTTTATATTTTTGATAATTTATTTTTGTGAACTTCGTTTGTTTGAAGGGGAGACATCACATTTGTTGTAAGGCTAGGCTTACTGACTTTGCCAATGCTTGTTGAAAGACTGGAGTTAGTACTGAAGGAGAATGTATTTCTCAAGTAAGCAGGGACACAGTCGTCTTGACGCTCGCAGTTTCTCATTCTCAAACTAGTCACGTTAGGGAGTAAACTGTACTTCCTCAATTGCTGTGATTAAGCAAACATCACACTTGAGACTTAGGAGCAAATAGTGTGGCCCACACGGCAAGACTTTTAGAGTTGGGTGTGTTAATCATCCAGAGAACTTGTTTGCTGGAGAGGACTGGTCTGCTGCTGACCCAGTGTAGATTTATTTATACATAAGGTGCTCCGTTTTCTGTTTCTATTGTTTTATCCAAATACTGGCAGAAAACAAACAGTTTCAAAGTCTGTATTTCTTTCTACACGTGCAAAATGCAGAAATGTCTTGGTGTGAGCCCCTCCGTGCTATCTGTCATGACTGAGGCCAATAGCGTTGTATGTCGGCATCGTTTAAGGTTTAAAACAAAAGATGAAGTGTCCTATTGAAGCTTAAAGAGGTGCGGATTTTTACTCGTCCTTGTACTTCACCGCTGATCTATTCGGGTGATTGGATTGTTTCATTGTGCACACACACATGGGGGCATATGTATCAAACGTTTATTTAATCGCAAACGCTGCGATTCGCAAAATAACAGCGTTTGCGATTAAAAAATCGGTAATCGGGATGTATGAGCCAAATCCCATCGCAAAATTAAGGAATTGCTAATTTTGCGATTTCTTAATTTTGCGTAAGCATTTAGGAAATCGCAAATTGCGATTTCTTAAATGATATGTAAAAAGCACCCAAGTTGTGCGAATTATCCTTAAGAAATCGCAAATTACCACCAACTTCCAGTTGGTGGTAATTTGCGATTTCCTTTCAAAATGCACTTTTTGGAATTTTACAAAGTGCCACGTGGCGCTCATACATGTGCGCCATATGCACACACATGCTCATTTCAGGGGTGCATCAGGGTGTCATCATGACACCCTTGAAATTATTCTCAAATTGCGATTAGCAAATTGCGATTCGCTATTTGAGAATTACTTCCCATTCATTCCTATGGTTCTCCTGGCCCATAGAAATGAATGGGCAGGTATTCCTTAATTGCGATTTTGCAATTTGCTAATCGCAATTAAGGAATTTTAAGAAATCGCAAAAAGTTTGCAATTTTTTTAATACATCCCGTTTTGCAATTCTCAAATAGCGATTCTTTAAAAATCGCTATTTGAGAATCGCAAATGGTGATTTTGATACATATGCCCCTTAGTGTACTAAAATCCTGCACACATCCAAGTGTGAGTGAACGTCAGTTAAATAAATGCAGAACTATTCTATTTGCCACCGACGAAAATTAGGTATTCGTAGACACCAATTGGATATGAAAAATAAATATGGATGAGAACAGACTGAAGTGTCAAAAATAAATACCATGACACGGGGAGCCCTACCATATATAGTCAGTGCGAACCGAACTAAGTAGCACCTTGCATACATCAGCGATACCGGTGCATGCAGCAGGAGGATGACCTGAAAGCAGTGGGAACCCCCAGACGTATGGTATATTGGTTTCATCCGTTTTACCAGTGTGTATTTTCAGGTTAAGGAATGGTCAAGGTACTTACAGGTGACAGGTTGAAATGAGTAAATTTTTGCACTTAATATCTTTGCGTAGCTAAATGCCTGAATGGCATTGAATAGTTAACAGTTAAGAAATGACTGAACTTCAGAGACAACCTTGGTACTAGACGATGCTCTTAAATATGGGAAAAGCCTTCACCACAATCGCAATCTGAAGCCGTTTGTTTTGGTAATCTCCAGTGGGCTATTTTGTTTACCCTTTACAAGAATATCTGGCAGACTCAGATCTTGCATCAACAGACAGCATTAAAAAAAGCCTTGTGTCACAGGACCAACTGCAAGCTAAATCCTATTTTCTAGTCATTCTTTAACTGAGTGAAAGCGGAAACAATGTTCTTCCGGGTTTAAGAAGATTAAAATGAAACCACAATCTGGCTTTGGGTACAGACATTTCTCATGTGTTCTGTTTGTCGTGAATGAATTGTATTCTGTGGCCTGCCCGGGGCTGGATTGGTGGGTCACTGTGCCTGAGCTTTAAAAGGAAAACATCTAAGCAAAGCCAGGCAACCTTGGGGGCGAGCGGGACAGGGAGAGCTTAGAAATTCCTGGTTAGTGTGAGAATCCAAGCACCATGATTGACATGTAGGCATTGCTCCTCTCGGTCCCAGCCTGCGCGGCTTGAGCCCCTCTGGTGTATGCCCCTGGGTGGCATCAAGGGCCAGTAGACTGGGCATTGTAAGGGCTACACCTGCCTGGAGCTGCCTATCCCTGATTTCAAACAGGAACGTATGCCATTCGGGTTGCGAGAAATGGGCTTACACACTACATGCACCCCTGACCCAGGCAGTCAGTACTGAAGTCCAGCACTGACAGCCTTTTTCACTGAGACTACTATTAGTGAACGCTTGGCTGCAAACAAAAACATATCAGCCTCTTCTGTGTCACCTCCGTCCCCCAAACCGCCACCTGTGAGCTTAAAGATGGAGGAACCATAGGTGGAAGAAAAACTGCGAGCAGCCATATTCAAAAGAAGGCCATTTATGTGTCAGCTGGCCAAGGCTCGGGCACCCCTTACTTCCTTATATGACAGTAGTGACCATTTCTTACATAATGCTTCATACTACACTCCTGTCATTTCTTAACCTGTAACTAACAAATGTTAACATCACTTACTTTAATGGCTTGGATTGTGGGCCTCGGAAGGATGAAGGGCTGAGTTGGGCATGGGGATTTGCACTTGTGTCCTACCAATCGCTACATGTTTCAGTGGTGGGCGTTCAGTGCCATTTAGCCAGATGCCCATTGTGAAGTATTTCAGTACCAAGCTCACCTTGTTACAGGGCACTCATTCTGAGGGTGTAGAAAAAGGTATGTTGGTTGCAATTGAATTGGAGTGTTCTGCGTAGAGCTATTTGTTCAAGAAGCAATTTGCAAGTCCTAGAACAATGATTTAAATGTGTTTTTTTTTAATGATTGTTTAGCCGCAAGAAGTTGTAAAATGTACTCCCTTCTTTCCATTCAGTTTTACAGCCATTCAGAATTCTCAAAACATGTCTGGGTTACGCCTCAAAACATGCTCCAGTTTCAGATTTTTGAAGCAACATCCTGCATCAGTTTTCTGAATTCCCCTTTCCTCAGCAATCCACTGTTACTCAAGAAACATTGTGATATAGTAAGATGAAATGAGAAGAAAATGTCACCCCTTTAGATGGCTGAAAACACCCAGCAACTGCTGGATACCAGTTAAGCTTTGCCGTGTCGAGTGCGACGTTGCACTATGTGTTCAGCGATTTTAATGCTTATGAACTAGACATTTTTTTAAATGAAAAAAGTCCTTTTATGCAGATTGTGTTGGACCATGTGGCAAGTGCTGCAAATTGATATTTAAATAGGAAAAGCTTTGGCCTTGAAATCGCCGTTTTCCAGAGTCCCTGCTTAGTGGTAGGTCGTTACAGCAGTTTTTGGCCAAGCTTTGAAAAGCTGTTTTTTACTTGCCCTGAGGCGGTAAGGGTTCTACGGAGCTACCTTGGGCTGGTGTGCTGGATGCGTTCTTCTTTCTCTCTGTGTGACACACGACGTTCTCTTTGTTGTTAAGCTCGTTAACTAAATTGTGCAGCAAGAGGAGGCAGAGCGTGTCACGTAATGCAGCACTTCGTGTGGCAATATTGTTTCGTCATTTTAATGGCATTCATACTGTCTGGTCAGACGTTGAACGGCTAAATCAAGCATTCAGGAACGGAATGTGAGCAGGTATGTTTTGCAGTGGTTTTAACAACAAAGGTCTGGCACAGATAGGCACTAATCTAATTGTATATAAATCCAGGACTGGGAGGAGGAAAGATAATTTTATCAAAAACCTCAATCACCTAATTAATGGCTTAGTGTAGCCCAATCCTGCGTGCCTCATACTCTATTAAAATGAAGGAAACAGAAAAAAATCAGACAAGAAAGTGATCAGTCACTACCTTAAAAGGATTTTTTAGTTGACACATGCCACCAATTTCAAATGTATATGTGTAATGTGTAAGAAAAGAGAAAGTATCTCACGTGCGCACCACCAGAGGAGCTACTGGCAGGTTCTCACCAACTTGCCCACATTTGTATCATCATTGATAACTTTCTCAGATAAAAAGTGATGTGTCCAGTGGAGAAGAGAGTGAAGATGAAAGAAACTTGTGTCCCCCGTGAAAAAAGTGAGACCAAAGAAGTCTCAATTAAAAATTGACTAAACTCACAGACACTATTCTCCTTTATTCCGGACTGAGAGTCTGTACGAAGTTTAAAAACACAGCATGTTTTAAACCATTTTAGTGACGGCCAACATGTTTCATTGCCATATTATTTGTGGCAAATTCGTCAGGGCAAACAAGGTTAACAATCCCCTCCCTGGACAAACAACATCAAAAAAAGGACTGACAGACAAAAAAAACACAAGGAAAACTAGTTTAGAAGGGATATATCCAACTCCAGGCTCTCTTCAGTACAGGTAAAACTCATGAAACTAGGATACATGAATTAGATCTACTCATTAGTCCTATAATTTCATCATCAAATATTTACCTAGTAGGAGCTATGGGCCCACATACCAGCTCCCACCAAGTCAAGGGAATATGTATCAAGTACAGTTTTCGTCCCTTTCAAAAAGCACTTTCGTTGCTATATGCTTGCATCTGTGGAAAAAATCATAAATCACAATGATTATCACACCCTATGTGTTGGAAGCTCAGGGATGTCCTAGATCTCATGTCACGAAGTGAACTACCTCAAATAACCCACTTCCATATCTTAGTCAGTACCCACATGATGTCATACCATATACTTAAAACTACAAAACATCACAGAAAGTTGACACCTTCCACACTCACCACAAGCGTGAGGATCTGATCAATAAAATCCGCTTTAATCCTCAATTAACCACACATTCTTACAATGCTCGTTCGTATCTCCGATCAACTGACCGGCATTCAAAACATCCTTTTATATTGGCACAGATCGGTGTCATCTTCAAAAAAAGAGAAGAAAGTTGAGAGAGGTCTCAAGGAAACCCACCTGCATCACTAACATATCATATCTAATATTCAGCATTATAATACAATGCCAGCTCGAGCTTCTCAACTAAACGGCATAACAGTGACATTATACATAGTTTCTCTTGTCACTTTTTCCCGTTTCATTAAAGCGCTCTCGTCACACACACTCTTACCGCATCCCAGCGAATAAGGGTGGTAACTCAACCCAGCAGCAACCCCGCCGGCCGAAGTGCGACTGTTAAGACCTCCTGCAATCTCTTCTCGCGGTATCTCCAGTCACAACTTGGTACAGACTCTCAGTCCGGAATAAAGGAGAATAGTGTTTGTGAGTTTAGTCCATTTTTAATTGAGACTTCTTTGGTCTCACTTTTTTCACGGGGGACACAAGTTTCTTTCATCTTCACTCTCTTCTCCACTGGACACATCACTTTTTCTATGAGAAAGTTATCAATGATGATACAAACGTGGGCAAGCTGGTGAGAACCTGCCAGTAGCTCCTCTAGTGGTGCGCAAGTGAGATACTTTCTCTTTTCTTACACATATACATTTGAAATTGGTGGTATGTGTCAACTAAAAAATCCTTTTAAGGTACTGACTGATCACTTTCTTGTCTGATGTTTTTCTGTTTCCTTCATTTTAATAGAGTAAGAGGCACGCAGGATTGGGCTACACTAAGCCATTAATTAGGTGATTGAGGTTTTTGATAAAATTATCTTTCCTCCTCCCAGTCCTGGATTTATATACAATTAGATTAGTGCCTATCTGAGCCAGACCTTTGTTGGTAAAATAAGTGTTGAGTGGAGGGTGTTCTGGCACATTGTCCCTCTATAGCTCCTTTTTGGAATCATTATGTTTTGCAGTGGGCCTGCCACCGCACCGCGGTACTTTGCACATTTTTTTTTACATTACAAACGTTTGAACAATTTGAGCTATAAACTATTGTTACATTGAAATCTGCAAATTCTGCTAAAGATGATGTATCATGTGGAAAGGGTGGTAAATGCACAATTATGCGGAAAACGCCACATCTGCAGATTCTCATCATTCCGTTGGACCTCACTATAGGGACCAGTTGCCGCGCTTTACCGCGATTACTTTCACTTTCACGGCCGTTTTGATGTTTGATCGCGATCACTTTCACGGCCGCTTGGCATAGCCAATAGGTCTCACTTTTGGGACCTTATAAGTATTTAGTTATGCAACTGTTGCATGACTAAACACTTATAAGGTCCCAAAGGCGAGACCTATTGGCTATGCCAATGCTTGTTGAGCTTTGTATTGCAGTGTTATAAGCAGCAGTTCATTGCTCTTTTAAAAATGATCTGTTACCTTATCTTCCAAGCAGTAGAGATGGGTGCATAATGGTCCTGCTCCGCAGTTCGCATGGACTCCTTTCAGATCCAAACTTGGGCTATAGCCTTTTCACGCTGCACATGATCCATCTGGGGAAGCAGGGCCGTTGTTGATCCTTAGACCGCTGCTGGGGCATCTTGAGGTGCAGGGACAGAGGCATGGCTTCCAGCACAAACATGTGAATGGCAGTTGTTCTTTAAAGGATTTCTGCTATCAAAGACAAAATAGGTTTATCTGGAGTAAGGAAAAATCTGAATTGCCTACATAAACAGAAGGACCTCGACGTCTGGAAGTCCATAACACGGCAGTGTTTTGGAACAAAAATGTTATGATTCCTAGATAACTGAATATAAAGTGGACTCTTCAGTTGAATTTTGAGAATTTTCTTGATACAGCTTCTTCACTGCCAATCTTCTCAAGGGAATTGCAGGCGGAACAACGTATATGCCATAAGATCTCAATACTATTGCCACCTCAAAAACACTTATGTAATTAGGCTGTTCGGTAAGTTTTTTATGTAGTGTAAAATTTATTTATGGACTATTTTGGTTTAGAATATCTTCCCTACAGAATTGCATGTTTAAATACATATTATGAAATCATTACTCAAATATATGAGCATGTTGCATAGATGTTGAGGTTAAAATAATATACATCCATTAGGTTGCCGTTGCTCAATTCCAGATAAGTAGGCCAAATCATAGCCTCACGGAACTTGGTGAGACCTTCATAGATTTTCATTGAGGAAGTGTGAAAGATTTCCATTCGACTGGTGGGTGAGTTAGTTATTCTAGACTTGATCCAATGTATGACCATGCGAGAGATCAGTAGATACCAGTGCATGGCGAGCTGAAAATACACAGATGCAAAACTCAGGAACGTCAGAATGGGTCGAAGATCCTTGATCATGTAAGAGGCTTCAGAGATTAAGGGTCCAGTGAGATCTTCAGTAGCTGCTTGAGATATTTAGGCGATATTCAATAAGCTGATGTAGACCAGGAGCTGGACTAGACTTTCAAAACCCCAGGCATGTGCCTGTCTAGAAAAAGAGCCGGCGTCTTTCCCAAGGGAGCCTCAAACTCGGTACCTCCTATTGTAATGGTGCTTCTGCGCCTATGCCTATAATCTGCAATCATTTGCACTACATAAATTGGAGCACAAGGCGCTGTTGGGATTTGTCAGTAGTCTAAAGTCCGATTTTATTCATTCTGTGCAAGCGTTCCTCCGGCTGTATGATGTCCTGCTGCGTTAGTGTGGTGCCTATGTGTCCGTTTGGCTGAATACATGTGAATGTGCGCCTGAGTGCATGTCTGAAGTGACCAGATGCCACTGGGCACCCCTTTTGCAGTCCTCTGATCCATTTGACAAAGTGTGTTCTGGGAGTCATAGTCTGTACTTGAACTAAAGGGGCTAGCATGGTTCGCGGCGATGAGGAGCCATGTTATCATCCTATGGATGCTAGGATATTGGATCATGAGTCTGGCTGTCTCTGTGGTGTTGTACTCTCTTATGTTAAAAACGTGCTGTTTTGTTACTGTTTTCGGTTGAAAATGGGGTGGGGTCTTCCTCTGGATTTGTGTATGGCTATTAATCTCATGCTTTGAGATTGTGTTTGTCAGTTTCGTGCCGCAATTCTTGTTTGTATGTGCGTGAGAAAATAGTGAGGGCTTATTACCTTTTCTGGAGAGATTAATGTGTTGATTGTAAGTACATAATGAACTTTTGTTCCTTTCCGCTCTTCCAAAAAGGGAGAACGGGAAGGCACGCTGACCTCAGTCTCCTCTTGAGCATTGACATGCATCTCCTGAAGGCTCGGCTAACATCTGTGTTTGTATCTGCTTTTCCACAGCACCCACCCAACTCAAGCCAGCAATGTCCCTGCTGCCAGCGGAGAGTAAGTGGTTCTATCCGTTTGTTGTATTAGAGTTTTTGTGTTTAGTGGGATACAAGAAGAATGATCTTGCCTCATGTATTCAATACTTCTTGCATCAGAAATGGTGAATTTATCACAACCCTCGTGTGTTGCCAGACGCACAGATTCTGAGCCTTCACAATCTCCTCTACAAAGGCACTTGGAGCCTGTGAGTCACTGTATTCACTGCTTGTGTATATTTCACGGTTTTCCATTCTATATTTTATTTTTGTACCGTTTTACAAGGTTTTCTTGGAGCATATTTGTTATTGTTTGATTGAAAGGGAATTGAGTATTTGAACAAATCTATCATAGTGTGTTCTCAGGCACGATTGCATAAATGATTAACATTATAACGACCAGAGTTACAGATTTGAGCGTTACATGGCTCGTCATTACCATGTGGGACACGCCCTTTTGGGGAATAGGTTGTGATGAAATTCAGCTTAGACGGATCAAGCCCTTCAGGGCAGCAGTGCAACGGGCGCAGTGGCATCTGCAAAGGGTTGTAGTGACTGCAAAATTAAAGGTAACCTATCACCTCTTTCCTACAAGCCAGGGCCATAAATATACCCGAATCAAAAAAAGACCCTTTGGCCCTCACGGGTGTACATGGAAACCACTGACCATTTTCTCACTAGGAAGTACCAATTCCAAAAGAGGAGGGAGGGGAAGTGAAGAGGCTTTTCCCAGACATGACATTCCTATAAGATAATACGTTTTCAACCTTCGAATGTGGAATAACTTTGGGAATATCGTGTTTTCTCACTGATTCCCATTTTTTTTTTTTTCTGGCCTTTTTGCTCTCTTAATTAATTGAATGTTTTTCCTGCAAAAAATGTGCATGGAGAAAATTGATCCAGCTGTAGTGTTCTGCATGATTTATAACCTCTGTTGGTCCAGTGATTTCACGACATGGCAACATTACAAATGCACCTGTAATCAGGGCCCTGTAGTGTTGCCTCTAGGAGGCTATATGAAGGCCTAAGTGTTCTCTGGCACAAAGGTGTTAATATAAAAGTCAACTTTTCGCCTCTGCTTGTTTCAGGTAGCATGTTACCCACTGGCTCTGCTATTATGCGCTGCAGAACAATAACTGCACCAAGAGGGCTAAACCGAAGCGTTCATTTTTAAGATAATTTATTTTTTTCTACCTGTCTTACAATTTGTGTTTGTTTGCTAGAGGTAGCCATGCCGGCTATTTTTAAACTGTGATGAAGAGAGAAAAGGACCCCAGTGCATTTCGGTCTACAGTGTGATAGCTAAATCAACGAGGATAATTGTATTAATAGGTAACTAATGCATTCATATGACATGCATAATACCCTCTGTCCTCTATAAATACGTCAGTGCACAGAAATCAGAATGTGGGTACGTTCATAGCAATAATCACTAATATTTATGCTAAATAATTATTTTGAAAATCTATCATAAATGCAAGGGCAATAGTTTCATTACAGAAGTGTGCTATTGTTCTTTATATATTCACATAGAAGTTGTATGTGTAACTTGTTTCCAGTATCATACATGTTATTTTTTTGGGAAGACAACCAATGTATGTTTTCATTTGCCGTGTCTCACCGCTGTGATTCACATAAACCAGCATGGACCATATTTTGTTAAGTATTTTTGAACTTTTTACCATACATATGATGCTTTTTTATATTCTTTATTTCAACTAGCATCTTTCATACCAATATACGTTTTGAAAAAGCTCCAGTCCCCTCTGCCACAATGCGGTGAAACACGGTCTGGACGAGTCTAAAAAAGCTAACCTCTATGATTCTGAAAGCAAATTTTACATATTACTTCTAATTTGAGCGTTATCAACCTTGCATTTATGATGGCTTGTCAAAATAGTTCTTTTGCATGAATATTAGTGATTATTGCTATGAACGTTGGTACCCATGTTCTGATTTTGCTGCATTGTTTTGAAATTAAGTCAATGATGGGAAAACTTGTAAGTAATAAACCAGATAATTAGGTGGTGAAGGTAGAGAGCAGTAGGGGTTGCTTGTTTTCCACTGTTTACCTCCTGCTCTTTGTTCCCAGGTACCTGGAGAGGACCATCAGATCTGCAGTGGAACAGCATATCTTTGATGTGCATGGCTCTGGAAGTCACAGTTCAGAAGACTCTGAATCTGGAACGTCTTCGACCATGCCCACGTTGTCTTCCAGACAGAGGAGGAGGCATCTCAAGGAACAGGACGAAGCCTGGAGGAATAGAGATGTGTAAGACCAGAAATATCATACACTTCCTTTTTCCTCATGTGTAGATAAACGCAATGGTGACATGCACCATCTTTTATTGGGAGTTCTTCATTCGCTGCCAGCTGTGCACCTCTGACGCCACTGAGTAATTGAATTTTAAGCTCTCACTACCACAATGTATGTGGTTCATGGAATGTTTAGTTGTTATTTGTTTTGTATCAAGATTCAAATTCACAATGTCTTGAAAAAGTGGTACTCTGTGTACTAATGAGATGTCAGACCATGTCTCTGGGTATTAATCCAATTGGGCTTTCATGTATTAGATGGTTAGGAAATCATTGTGCACTCAGAAAAGGGAAGTATCCTTAGATAATACAATACAAATGGTCCCGTGGCCATCAATGCACCATCAGGCGTAAACCTCGCCTTATGCAGTGGATCTTGGATCAGTGCTCAATGGTTGTGGTGTTTGTCATGCTGAGGCTCAAGGTCTGCAAATTATCATCTTCAACGCAAATCAGGGTGGTTGAAAACCTAACTGAGCTTTATTGAAAAGACCTGTCGCCTCTGCGCGGTTTGACATTGTGGATACAGCCACCATGGGATGTGATCATTGAAACTGTTTACTGCAGATTCTTTGTTGATGCCATGGAAAAATAGTTTTGATATATCCAATTAAAAAGACACAAAAGACTTGCAGGCAGTGCCTCAAAAAGAACTATATGAGGAAAGATAAGTTATGAAATGATGATTGACCTCATGTAAGTAGGCTGGAGGAGGATGGGAGAATTGAAGGCTGAAGCTGACTTGAGTCCACTTCTTATTCCATCGAGCCTTTGACTTATCAACCTTGCACGCAGTGAAGTGGGGAACGTGGTGAACTACTCTTCACTGCACCCTGCCTTGCCAGGATGTGCCCTTTGCAGCAAACTCATATTGCTAGGTAACATGTTATGCCACTTTCACTGTGTTGTTAGTTACATTTTTACTTTGATTTGAATGATTAGATCGGACCATTACCGCTGATAAGAGTCATTATTTATAATTGGTTACTCTAAGTACAATTTTCTTAGATTAAGCAACATTTTGTCAATTAAGAAAATAATTATGAACATCTCATCATGAATATCACATAACTGGCAACATAAGGAACAGACTCAAGTCCTAGATATTGAGGCCATTGATATGCTGGCAGCATCCACTAGTACTCAGAAGCACTCAAGCATGTTTTTTTTTTCCCGTGGAACAGTTAGTTAGAGATTTTCTGAATAACCTATTTCCACAAGTAAGTCCAACAGTTTGGCACTATAATCTTGGCCAAGTTGCACACCATTGTCGCTTCTTTGTAGTTTGTCTGTAATCAAAGTTGCTCCCTGATTGCTGAATGAAGAGTCTACTTTTCCCTTTTGTCTTCTTGTACCTTTTTGCATTTTGAGAGACTTATATAAAGTAGAAGTTAATTACGACGATGCCTAGACAGCCTGCCAGTGGACTGCCCCCTTCGACCAAGATATGATGTCTTATGTTTAACTTACTTGGCCACCATTTTATGATCCTCTGCTTCAGTTCTGTGCCAGCTAACATTCCTGAGCGAATGGGCTATCAGATCTCTGTATATCTCTTGGAAGCACTTCCTGAACAAAGGAGTGGGTCCGAGGAGATATGATAGATAGTGTGTTTTGATTTTACCTGTTTTGCCTGAAGGAGTGACGATTAGTCTGAAGGAAGAGTGTTTACTTTGTAACCATCTCCTCCATCAGTGGAGACTGATGTATGGAGCCCATTAAATTTTATTAGAAGAGTCCTTTCCTTGAATGTCTCCCGAGTCGGTCATTCCAATATTGTATTACTTTATCTTCATAAATCCAATCATACCTGTATCATATTTTTTATATACAGGAACAGTTTGTGCTTGCAAGTCCTCACATGTCACTTAAATGGTTTTGAGTCCAATTCTTCTGTTAATTGGGTCCCTCACCTCCGTACTCCTTGTGCTTTGTGCCTGTGAAGGGCCAATCTCCAAAACTGGGCGCGTTATTGTAGATGAGGTCACACCATCCACTGATTGACAATACATCATCATAACTTCCTCTTTGCAACAGGATGTACTTCTTCTGCACTAGGATCCCTCTGCAGTGTCCTACATTCTCTTGGCAGCCTTGAGCTTTACCCATGTTGAGCCATTTCTTGTTTGGCGCTCATCAGTTCTCACCCTCTAAAAATTGACAGCTTTTGTTATACAGGTGAACATGCTAAATACCACTAAATGAACGAGTCCACTCTGAATATCAAGTGCTCATAAAATGTGAACTTAAAGAACTAATGCATTGACGCAGGAATTAGTCTGTAACAAGACGGTCCAATGTTTGAATCCTGGCAGGATAGATTCAGCCTGTCATTCTTCTGCAGTTCATTAAACTGGGTTCCTTTGAATTGTGTAGTAATAATACCTCCTTATTCGGTTGCAATGGACAGTGTTGCGGCATTTGCAAAGTAAATGGTTATTATTAGCATTATGCAAAAAGAACAATTGATGGACAGAATGCAGAACAGTGTCATACCTTACCCCAGTACAGAGATCTGGGCCTAAATCCATCGTTTTTTACTCCCCATGCCATTCCAGTTTGGACCCAGCCATATGCAAATCAGTCTTGACCCTGCGCCCAATGGGAACAGTCCAGCCCGAAAGGCCAGGTCCTTCCTGGACTGGAAACAAGCATCCGAGGACCATTGTTTCTTTTGCATATGTCGCCCTAAGAGGGATAGGTATGCCCAGACGTTGGTCCCTTGCTCACTACACCACTGGATTCAAGATAGCCTGGCTGATAAAGGGTGATGCCCTGAAACCGGTCCTAGGATGCTTGTTTCCAGTCCAGGCAGGACCTGGCTTGGCAGTTCGGGCTTGACTGTTCCCACAAGGAACAGGGTCAAGACTGATTTGCATATGTCTAGGTCTAAACTGAGGAGGTGTGGTGAGCAAAAGAATGATGGATTTAACCCAGATATTTGTGACTGGGGGTGAATGTTTGCATTGTCCAGCATTCCGTCCATCAATTGTTTCTTTTGCATTATTAGCATTATACAATTGTACCCCCTGAATATTGCCCCACACTGCACTTGGCTTTTCTGTCCAATACTTCTGAGTAGAAGACTTTGCGGCTAAAGCACTGTCTAAACTACCCTGTGAAATGTGTATGCATGCTGGACCTAAGCTTGAACAGACAATCAGAAACCTGACCCTTAAGCAAGCTTTCTTAAGTTCCCTCAGTTAGGGAATCTTGGAACTTGATGAGTGAAAATGGCTTCCCACCCTCCGCTACCATCTACTTGCCAACTATTCTTATTTTTTTGGAATCCGCTAGTTTTGGTTTAGATTTTACGATTGTTTCATTTTTTCACTGATATGCAATCAATTCTCTATGCAGTTTGATGGAGAGCTTAAAAACTCTTCATTGTAGCCTTTTTATTTCCCGCGTTGGAGTTCTCACATGTTGACTCCAATCTGGCTTTCCTATTACACTGTCCCTGACTTTTTCTACTGCATGTATTGCTTTTAGTTGTTCATGTAAGCTCCACTCTACTTAGATCTTGTCCAGAAGAGAATTGTACACAAGATGGCCCTGCAGATACTCCTATTTTGGAACCAGTTATGGTCCACTGTAGCACTTGTTTCCTATAGGGTGGATGTCTGTGAACTAATGAGAACATCTTGGGAGGACAAGATTCTCTTGTTGCTCACAGTCAAGAACCTGTTACTCAAGCTAGGATTGGATGCTTATTGGAGTGAACCGTAAACCCTTGGCCAGATTAACAAAGCCTGTCTTAAAGCAGAAAATTGGGGTTTAGTTCAAACTGATTTGATATTGAATTGCAATGGATCACTTTCAATTGCTTTTATGAATTTTAAACAGACAGCCTCATTAGAGCCCACACTGGACGAAATTGAACCACCACTAGCAAGGAAATTATACCTACAATTCAGGCATGGTTGTCTACCCCTAAATTGTTTTTTTTTTTTAACTGCTGCAAAGCAGGAGAGAGTGCTGAAGAACACTTCCCCTGTTGTCAAGGGTTACCTGAGTCACCTGAACATGTCCTATTCTTTTGTCCCTTGTACCACCAATCTCGAACTAAATGGATTGCACCCCTTTGTAGAAAACTGTGAGTAAGGAGGTACAAGGAGGCTTATAGAATACTGCGATCAAATACTACGCGTTTGATTGCATTTTGTACAGCCAAGTTCTTAAGAGCCATGTGGATCAGGTGCACAAAGCACTCTCCTGATAGTTTTTAGGGTGTAGTTCCCAGGGTGTACTATATTTTATTGGCGGCCCCCTAGGTTCTACTGTGGGCCATGTGCGATTTTAAATGAACACACTTATTAATCTATTTTATTCCCCTTTTAAACATTTTATTATGTTGTTTTTAAACGTAAATAATTGGTGCCATTTTTTAGCCCCTAATACTGCTGCTATTAAAATGAATTTTAATTGCGTCCAAACAATGATGCACTTTGACCGTTCTGTACTGTGACTGTAGATATACTGTGAATGTTTATTTATAATGTCATGTCTTATTTGTATCGCGTTGCTTGTAATTGTCTTGTTATATGATGTACTTTGATGATCTTAAGTGATCAAAATAAAGTTCTTGATTGTAAGGCTTATCAAGAAAATGGAATTAACCACGAAAAAGAACACGTTGGTCTCAGTAAAGAAGTGGCTACAGTAGCTCAACAAATCATTGTAGTGTACCCAGTCATCCATGTGCTGGTTATTAAATGAAAGTCCTAATTTCAAGGAAGGCAGCATTATTGCACTCAGGAAATAATGTCAAATTCATTCATGTTTATTCTGAGAGGGATAGCACGAAAGAGGCCCAGAGAAAGTGTGTGATTGTTGATTTTCCATTAGTTTTTTCTTTCTGTGGAGGATTGCTAGGGTAGTTGAGGCCCAGTAGGAGGCTTGTTTTAAATAACCAAGTGCTTACCATTGTGTGACCTAACACAGGTGACATTGCAATACATTGAATGTAAGAGTAGGTCACAGAAAATGTATTTGAATTGTGACTCAGTCTTCGAATTATTGACACATGGGCAAATAATCTGTAGCAGGTGGCACCTGGCAGGTGTTTATCGCACTGTTGCGCACTTACGATAACGTCCTTCTCCCTGTTGGAGACTCCCAATAAAAATGTAGTACCCTGGACCTTCTGAAATACCCATTCCTATTTTTATGCATTTATATACCTTGGTACTGCGGTGGCGTGTGCTCAAGAAGGTGTATTCTAAAGTGCAGCCCTCTGACTTTCAACTTTGTTTCCTATTTAGAGAGGCCATCAACAAAGAAAATATTCGCTCGAAGTTCGGAAGCCTCGATGAATGCATCCTGGCTGCCCAGGAGGCGGAGAAGCTGCAGGAGAAAAGCTCTGGGTATCTCGAGGAGAGGATCAAGCCCAAACGCCAGAAATCCAGCACAAAGCTCTCGGAGCGGAATGATAACCAGGACAGCCACTTGGTAAGTGGAATGATATTTTTATCAGACTGTTGCATGTCGTGGTGTAAGCAAGTACAGACACCCAATGAGCACTGTGCTGGATACCATGCTTCAGATGAGTCGATTGACAATATGCTATCCAAGCTACCAAGACAATATACAAGACACATGCAGCATTTAATTTGATTTATTCAACTAGAAATATGCATTTGACAAACATGCTGCACATAGCAGCAGTAGGATCGTCTTTTTTTTAGGTATACCCCTGGCAGGAACCTGAGGTCTAGCTCAGCGCACATGATAACTATCCCAAGAATAAGCACAGCACAGTGGGGTGGAAGAATGCTCTTGTACCGTGGGGGGAATATAGCAAACTCCTTGCCCCTAACCCTTCGCTCGCAACTCAGCCTGCAGCTGTTTAGGAAGGAGCTAAATACCTGGCTGTTCTCCCAGTAAGTCATCAGCTATATTCTTAAGGTAGGCCTCCAGGCGGCCTCTATCCTGAGTTTTCTGATCCGCACAGTGCTAAGACACCTTCGGGTATTTGTCTGCTTTATAAAATTACCTCATCATCATCACACACATAGGTTTCTGGTTCAAGTGGTAGGTGTAAGAGTGTCAGGGAATTAGTAGGTTAGATGGTTCTGGTGTAGCAGGGAAGTAAATAGGTTCAGTCTTTGCGGTGTTTAGCATAAAAGATAGGATAGCCATGTAGTCATGAACAGATGTGAAGTAGTGGCCGGCTTTGGATTCAAGCACAGAGGTAGGGGAAGGAGAAGATAATGTGTGCCTACAATAGTAACATGTTGTCTCGTGCGAATGTAATTAAAGAAGGGAAAACCACTTAAGTATGTTTCATGATGATGTCGGCTTTAAATGCCCAAGCACATGCCAATATGTTTATGCATGCTGTCTGATGGTAAGATCATTTGTTGGCAAGTTGCTTAGGAATTATGACTCCAACTGCCTTTTACAGTGTGGGCTATTTGACACAATTGTATTCAAACTTTATACGAGCAAAACTCACTGTTAATGAGTTTTGAACAATAGCAAAGGACCCCACCCTCTATATCAGGTTTTCAAGTATCAACCAAGTTTGAAAAATGCTTCTGAAAATTCATGGAAAATTGTTGTTTTTTGTCTAGTAGGGGCACGGAAAAAGGAATTTACGATTAGGAGCGAAATTAGCCCAAATACTTTTAAAAGTCCGTTCTCTTCTCTTAGAGTTCCAGCTTTTAAGGGGTTCAGAAAATAACTTGGAGTCGTCCTTGTAATCAAGAGAGAGCTTCCATTCAGTATGTTTATTGCAACAATTTTAGGTGGACAAGTCCCCATGAGTAGATGTTGTGTATGTGTGCAGTTACACTTGTAGACCTCCCCCGCCTTGCCTTCATTGAATATGAGGGCCATGTTGTCCCACACTGGAAACACACATGCTCCTTTTTCAGGAGAATTGTTCAGATCCTTTCTTATGGTGAATTATGTGGAATGCCTAATTTTGTAAGTGTGCAAAAGTTGTTGACGCGTTTATGCTCCCCTATTCTCTACCCTAATTCGGACTTACTGATAGAGAAAAGTCTGTCAAGTAGTTGTACATTTCTTATGCAAAAATCTGGAATCTGGTAGTCAGAATTGCCATTTAACAATCTCAAATTTTTGTGCACTCAAGTGACACCTAGGTGGTGCATTAAACATTTACTCACTCGGATCCCACTTATTTTTGTGAGCAATTAAAGATCTGCAAGGTTTGCCTGTAATGCAAATACTTTTTGATCGAAAAGTGTGAAGGATGGTTTATGCCCTAGGAAATCCTAGACACAGCAAGGACACAAAAATCTGTTTGTTTTTCTCTTCATGGAGCATGAAAAGATTCTTTGTTTTTAGGTTCTAATGAATATGGTTTGTTAAATAGATTTATCCTCGAGATCTTTAACAAAAAGGGAATTCAGTCAGACAGTAGACAGTGACAACAAACTACGCAAACATAAAAGTTAGCTTATGGCTGTTTACATATTTGATGTACACCTAAAGCCCTTCGGAAGTCAAAGAGTACTACAGTTTATACTGAATTGGGACACAAAGGTTCCCAAACTTGTAATGAAGCAGGCACGGAAACCTGGACCAGGGAAGACCATTTTTATGCTATGTTCCAAGTGTGGCCATATCAAGTGCCTCCCTTGCAGTCTGGTGGAACATACGGGGGGCATTTCATGACAAGACGTAACTGTACAGTCAGATTCTACTACTTGATGAACTAGAACGTAGGCAATAGTTCTGCAAGGGAAAGCCTTCCAGGCTCTTTTGTGTCTTGTAATGTGGCACTGATCTTTATGTGCAATACAGTAGTACTATGTTTATTATGGCAAATATACTCTTAATCGCTTCACCCATCACAGAAGGCACATGAGATTGGCACTGGGTGTAATATATGAAGATGCACTTGTATATTATATAGTAAGAATTTGCAAAACGTGGCACATTTATCGCAGTGTTGGTAGTCCTTATCAATATATGTCTCAACCATCACCGTGCTTCTTGGTATATGGTGTGAACAGGCCTTACCAAAATACCATAAGCTGATTGCTAATCAGGGAATGAGAACAGTGCCTACAGACACAGCACCGATTTGTGGGGCACCCATGTAGTCTGAACAACAGACCTGTTGTATATGGAGTGGTGCTTTGCCACAGAACAAACGGTCTGTGGAAGCAGAGGATGTCCGAAAGGTTTGATAAACTAGGGGAGCTATCGAAACTTCATGGGGACTTGGATTTACCTCAGGGAGGGAACCTCAAGGACCTGCGAGTGGAAAAGCTGCATGCCATGGGGATAGCAGCTCACAGAATGAAATTTATGTATGTGGCCTTTTGTATTGGTTGTTTCATAGCAAGAAATATAGTACTGGTGATGAGACTTAGGCAAATATCAACACAGTTCCATTGAATGTTTACCTTCTTAAGTTTAAAAACTTGAAAGGTAATATAGGTAATTAAATAAAAGAATAAGCAGCCCTCTAAGTTCGACTAGGACGAATTGGAGAAATCTACGAGAGGGAACTAAATCGGAATACTGCAGAACTAGTTGTCCAGGATTGGGGATCAGCAATCACAGACTTTAAAAAAAAAAAGAGAATTAAAACATGTTGAGGTTCAAAGCTGAATTATTTAGGAATTACTCGATATAGACATTTGCATAATCCTTTCACCCTTGTCGGCCGAGCCTCACGGGATCAGTTAGAGTAGACTCTCAACAGTGACATTAAAGTGCATTGCATCGACTTGAGCCAGGCACAAATTATTCTCACACCTAGTTGAGATGTCTGAAGCACCACACTGGAAGGTGGCAAAACATCAACGCCTATTGACAACGCACCAGTCAACTGCATTTCATCCAAAACCGAGATTTTTAAATTTAGCATCTGGAATCTAGCTCTTTACTACAAATTTGTCCAGATGAATACCAAAATAATCCTACATGGCAATTTGGAATTAGTTTATGGTTTGGCGGTTGCACAGATCTTCCTCTACTACACACTGGTGTACCAAACACATAATAAAGCCAGCTAGTAGTTGGGGGATAAGCATAAACTTCATTTGTGTGTACCTGTTTTGCAAGCATGATACTGCCAAGATAAGTAAAGGCACCACTCATGTAGGGTCTAAAAACACTAAGAAAATGCACAGTTGCTCGATAAATTGTAATTCAGGGTTACGTTGAATTACAGGCTCCTACTTGTAATGAACCTTTTATTCAAATTCACAAAGAGTTCTTCTAACATGCCCAATATTCTTGGCAAGTGTAATTTCCATTTTTTCGTGTAGGCCAAACATTTGAGTTGCCAACATTCTTTCCAAACCCTCAACCAGCAGCTAAGAGATAACGGCACACTTGAGATGTCTGAAGAGGACTAATGTGCTATTTGAACAGAACATGAACTATCAAAAACGCAAATTAACTATTTGAAGATTTTGTACTACTGTCCCCTAGACTGATTGCCATAACTATGACTGACCATGCCGGAATAATAAGCTGCATTCAGATCTGTTCTAGATTGGCAAATAAACATCTTACAGTAATGTCAAGTGCACGTCCTTTATCAGGATGGCTGAAAATGTTCCTTTCTTGGGTCACGCGTCTCTATAAAATGTGTGTATATGAAAATGAGTGTACAAATCTTTGCAAACCATCGACATGGAGTTCTAGTAATACTGTCACTTGTCAGTAGTGCTAGAATTCATGCAAGACTCATAAGACATCTAGTGCTTTGTTGCTACTCCGAGTAAGCGTGTGTCACTTAAAGATTAATGTGCAGCCTAGGCAACCTTCCCCAGAGGTAGGGAAAGACAACACAACTTTTGTAAGATTGTCAGATTTAATATTTGTGAAAGTTTACATAAACTGATACAGTAATAGAGCTAATATAAAGCCGACAGCCCAGTGCCCGGGGAATAATAATGTGTGTGAATGAGAGGTGTGAAAATGGCAGCAGCCCGTTGAAATCCAAGACTCATACTAGAGCGTCCACATAGAAGGACCAGGAGGTAAACACAGCAGCTTCCTTTCCATATGATTGTTTGACTCTGCAGGGGTCAAGGCGCTGGAAGCTATGGTTGGAAGAGTTATTCTTTTCTTATGTTTGAGCAGAGTTTCTTGTGGATATCTGCCATATCTCGTGTGTGACGAGCTCATATGCTATTTACACTTTAATTATTTTGTATCTATATCCTTTTCTTAGTGTGGTGTATTGTGTTGTATTACAATTTTCACGTTGTGCTAGTTCTGCTCGTGGTCAGGGTAAGAGAATAAAGATCGACAAACATGTTCAGAGTCTAATTTCCATATTAAGGAAGAACTGAACCCCCGATGTCTCTCTGATCCAAATTGATGCGTGTGAACACTATTTTGCAAGCGACTATGTCATGCTTCACTAGAGTTATTTCTTTCTCGTTATCACTTGATCTTATTTTATTGTTGATTGTAAGTGTTTTACACATTCTTTAAAGATTGGTCCATTGACTCTGTCGACAAAGCTAGTTTTGGGCCTTCCTGGTTGGTAAGAACGCTAGAGAATTGAATAATCAGTATGTAGCAGAAATAATTTGCTCCTCACTCATTAGACTAGTTCCCAGTCTGGGCACATGCAGCCCTGAGACAGCTGCCCTTTTGGATGCTTAAAAAGCCCATTCGTATACCCTGCTCAGTGGGATCCTTGCCTGTTGGCACTTTTGGATTTTTGAGCGGTGCCCATCAAAATTGCTTATAGGATGGTACAGCAGCTCTGGAAGATGTAACCGGAGAATGGTGCACCTCTTCTGAGGAGCTCGTCACCTTCCTCGTTGATAGCAGGTAGAGATTGGCGCTGACTGATTTCAGCTTGCCTTTGTCCCCTCCTCTGTCGAGATCTTTACAGATCCGTTAAACTTCTATTCATTTTGAATCTGAATACTGACTTGCGGGAGGATCGCTATAGCACCCACATGAGTTTAAACGCTTAAACTGTAGAGGCATCATTACCCATATATGTTGTGTATGCATTGAGCACTGGGTAGCCTACAATCTCCTAAAGTTAACATCTCACTGCATCCGAATGATTGGATGGAATTTCTCTCTAAAATGTACTGTGGACTGGGGAAGCAGTGATGAGAGGTGTTGCAGTAGAAGTTGTGCTTTGTTTTCAAGTCTCATTTGCATGCACGCAGCCCGATGAAGGGATCTTGGATCAAGATACTTTACAAGTTAATTATTTTGTTAAATATTGACTTGTTAATATGTATGACTAGTTGCTAATTAGATTTGCACATATAGGGTGTAGCTAGGGTCATAGAGAATCTTAGTTAACTAGTATTCAGATGATAACCTTTCACATCTGAGGTACTTCATCATAGAGGGCATCGGACAGCTCACGTTCTGTGTGCAGTACTCCAACTTCACCGTGCTCTGTGATTTTATTGTGCAGGAAATTAACATTAGTTCCCTTCCAGCTTCCCAATTGATAAATGCCTTTTCAGTCCTTAATCTAGCACAGCGGCTCTCTGGGCCCGCCCACGTATCCAGCCACGCACTAGATCTTATTTTCTCAAAGTGATCTATCAGTTGGTTCACCTTCCCGTTAATCTGGTCTCATCATTATATTGCGCCTTTTTCGGTTTTTCACCAGTCTGATCAGTTGCCAAGCCTAAAATATATCAAAGCCTCTCGAGCATAGCATAGGGTTATTGAAAGTAATCTCTTACCACAACTTGCCTCTTTTCAGCTAAATGTTGCAGATATTGTTGCGGACGTGTGCTCTAAACATCAATGGCTATTTCTTGCCATTGATTATATTGATCCTCTGAAAATTCAGACGTCCCTGAAAACCAAACCATCAGTCGCTTGATTCACAGCAGAGCTTCAGAAGGAGGAGCTACTTCAAACGTTTAGAGAGCGTGCTGTGTAAGAAGTATGATGTGAGTGATTAAAAAAAACTCCTATAAATTTGCTTTAACGCAATACGTAAAGTCCAGACAGATTTCATTGCCGAGCAAATGTCTGTTACATCAGATGCCTCCATAGAGGTGGTGGTGTGCTGTGGTGGCGTCAGTCCTTCTTATCGATAGATGTTCTTCTTTCTCCTTATTCCTCCACTACTAAGCCATTGAGCCATGGTGTGACCCTGGGCTCATCTTCGAGCCCTACTTTATTTGAGGTGTACATGGTGCCTCTTGCCACAATTATTCATGCATATGGCATCAAGGTGGTGGTGTATGCGGATGACACTCCACTTATGTTTTTTTTTCAGGAACAGAACAACGAACTTCAAGAGGCTTTTAAATCGTATAAGTGTGCCAGATCAGATAAAAAAGAGCTCTTTCAAATTAAACTCTGGAAAAATACGAAGTTGTTTTCTGACAATTCCTAGCCCTTAGGGTTCAGCCTATATTTGCCAAATGAATTTGGAGAGCCACCCTCCCCTACTTCTGTAGCAAGGAATTTGCGCATTACATTTAACAAACAGCTGCCTTTTGGCCCTCAAATATTGTCATTGACTGCAACCTGTTTTGGACTCTAATGTGCCCTAAGAAAAATCGTGAACATGCTCGCTGATAACACAGGGCCATAGTCCTCTTGATGATCGCCTTGAGGTTGGATTAAGCCAGGGTTCTTTATCTTTGTCTGCCTCGGTTCTTGCTGTGCTGGCTTCATGTGATGCAGAATGCTACAACGAGGCTATTACTTAATGTTCTTTGTCAGCAATCTGTTGCACATCATTTGAAAAGGTTGCACTGGTTACTGATTCAAAGGTGCATCTATTTCAAATACATGGGTTATTTACAGAGTTTTTTTTACGGAAAAGGCCATAAAAAAGGAGAGATTTCAGCAGTATGAGCTTAGCGCCAGGAAACTCTTAGGATGTCCGCAGTATAAAGTAATTCATTCAGAAGCTCTACAGACTGCTTCAATCTTCTAACAGCTGCTGTTAAAAATTTCAAAGAGGAAGCGGATGTAAAAAAGTACAAAGATGTATGGGGCCAGAAAAAGAAGTTTATCCTTTTTGTTTGTAGCCTCCAAACTGTGGAATGATTACAACTTGATCTCAGAGTTAGCCCTTCTGAACCAAGTTCCAAGATGTAGCTGAAATTCTGGTTATTTCAGAATGCTTAAGACTGTGCTGATCTACCTCCCTTTATTTTAGCTATACATCTTGCAGATATTTTTAATCAGATGTTCAAATCAGGGTATTTTCCAAACAATGGAAAATTGCCTCTGTGCTACCGTTAATTAAAGTAAAGTCACTCTCAATCCTCAGGAACCTAGTAGCTGCCATCCCATCTTCTGGTGCCTGCCAAAATTGCGGAGATGGTTCTGAACTAGGAATGGCTTCATTTTGAACTAATAATCACCTTCTGGGTTCCACCCAGTTTCAATTCAGAAGCAGTCATTGTACTGAATCAGCACTGATTGTGGCCCCTGAGGAGATGAGGGCAATTTTGGATAATGGGGGCAAAGCATCCCTTATTTTACTTGGCCTATCGACCGCGTTCGACATGGAAAACTATAATCTGCTGCTTGTCTGTCTCAACAATATTGGGAATAATCTGCACTGGCCATTACAGGATCCTTTCTCTCCAGAAGAAAAAAAATCAGTTGCCCTATATGAGTTTGTTTCCAGCCCCTTTTCCTTACTCTGTGTGGTACCTCAATGGTCATCTTTGAGCCTTATGATTTTTAATATATACGTTACACAATTGGCTAGTCTGATTAGAACCTTTGGCTTTTCCATGATGTCATATGCTGACGTACACAAATTATTGTCTCGATGCCTAGTGATATTTAAGATACAGCCGTGAGGTTCCATAACTGTATGCTGGAAGTAGGCAAATGGATGAAGGGCAATTGCCTTAAGTTACACTCTGGGAAGACTGAGAGCCTCCTATTTTGGAATGACATTTCCTTCTGGTCCCCCACCTGGTGGCCACAGGAGCTGTGAATACTCCCAGTCCCTGTTAAGAAGTAAGGAATTTAGGTGTCGTGTTTAATGACAAACTCAAATTAAGGCAGTCATCTCTTCATTATTCCATACCTTAAGGATAGTAAAAACTATTTGTGCATTTCTTTTGAACTTCAGAAGACTGTAGTGATGACCCTCGTTCTTTCTATAATTGATGACTGTCATACCCTTTGTAGAAATATAAAGCAGCGACTGCTGAACAAACTCCAGACTTTGCAGAATGCAGTAGCCAGCATGCTGCTAGGGATCCCCAAGTTCCAGTCAGTATTGCAAGACCTGCATAAGTTACACTGGCTACCAATCCAGAAAATCATTGCCTTTAAGGCCCTCTGTATCGCCCATAAGGCCCTTCGCGATACAGGCCCTGACTATCCCGAGCATAGTTTCAAATGGTACATTCCCGCTAGGACGCTTCAGCCTGTCTTCCAAAAATGTGAGGGTTCACAAATGTAAGCACTCCTCCTGTGGCGACAGAGGTTTTAATGGCCGCACCGCTAAACTATGGAACAGCCTACCTCTAAACTTGAAATCCATGATCAATCTCCTAGAAAGGCATGGCTTGGCAGTTCGGGCTGGACTGTTCCCATGCGGCACAGGGTCAGACTGATTTGCATATGGCCATGTCTGAACTGGGGTGGCAGAGTGGGCTAAAGAACGGTGATGGATTAAACCCAGATCTCTTAACTGGGTGTGAGTGTTTGATTTGTTCTGATGCTCCGTCCATCACCACCCCCTTTTGTACCCCTTTGTTCGCCATAAGTTGGCAGGGTATGCTCAGACGTGAGTCCCTTGCTCACTTTGCCACTGGATTCAAGCAAGCCTGGCTGAAGACGGTTGAAATGCCAGAAACCGGTCCTAGGAAGCTTGTTTCCGGTCCAGGGAAGGCATGGCTTGGCAGTTCGGGCTGGACTGTACCCATGAGGCACAGGGTCAGACTGATTTGCATATGGCCATGTCTGAACTGGGGTGGCAGAGTGGGCTAAAGAATGGTGATGGATCAAACCCGGATCTGTTGACTGGGTGTGAGTGTTTGATTGGTTCTGATGCTCCGTCCATCACCACCCCCTTTTATACCGCAATCTCCTAGAAAGGCATTACAAACTTGGCTGGTTAATTATTGGGGGCTTATCCAGTTTATAATCCTCTCCAACAGTTGCCGCATCAAGAATCATCTGTGCTTTTGAACACTTTATAAGATTCTATCATACCATTTTATATTTTAGTGCTGAGACAGCCTACGGGACAGCTGTTGTGTTGTATAAATGTTACTCATTTATTCATTCATTCACTTCCTTTCTGCGGGTAAGCATCCCATATATTTAATAGGTGGCTTGAAAAGAGAACTACAGTCAAGGATGTGCCTTTGCTCTTTTTGATGCAAATCTTTTTTGTGTTTAAAAGTGTTTTTTGTCCACGGACCCAACTAAAGTTGCTGCATGGGTCCATGATTCAGCAAGGGCCACAAACCTGATGGCACGGTCTGCAAACTCTTTAAAAAAAGAAAAAACGGACTGCGCCGAAGGCCATGACTGCGATCGTTGGCTGTCCATGGCGAGTTGAACACAGGATACAGTCAGATGTGAGATAAGGGAAAAAAACGGAAAAAGTAAAGGTGCTTGTAAAGTTATGGTTACCTTTGGTTGAAACACCTTACATAGGTTTACAAAGACTTCGCCAATACACTTGATATACTGCTGTAAAAGTGCTATGCCTATTGTGATGTATTGACTCCTTAAGTAATTACTTACCTGAAAGGTGCTGACTGTGAAATAGTTGTGCTGAATGTAAAGTGCTGGTGATACACCGAAAACGCGTTACCAGAGGTAAGCAATTGCTCTTCAGTGGGAATCCACATACATTTTATTGCTCCATGTGGAACTCCTGTTTAGAGATGCTTTCTTCACTCAAATATTCTCTGTAATGCACTGCACAACTGCCTGTTCACTATATTAAATACACAAATAATATAAAATTAAAATAAACCTTTAAGAAATCTGTTCTTCTCTGGCACTTGCTCCCTAGTATCTGAACTGCTGCAACCGTTCTCTCATTCATGTACAAAAAATTAGAACATGCATTGGCTAAGCCAATAGGTCTCGCCAATGAGAGCTATTGGCTTTCACAGTGTTTTGTAGCCATGCTATACAGCAGCGCGGATGCTTTGCAGTGTGGCTAAAACAATTTTTTTTAAAACACCAATCGTCAATGTAAATATCCATTTCAAGGAAGAAAGGGCTTCTTTTAAATGTGTGTGTGGCCTTGTAAAGCATACCTATGAATAGCAAGAGGTTCAACAAGTATGACACGGAAGAAGAAAAATTAAAAGTAGTCGCAGCGGAAGGACAGCAATCAAGCTGAAGCAATCAGTACATGGTCCATGCTGAAGCCAAGAGAAGAGGGAAGTGAAGCCAGCACACGCTGGCAAATAAGAAGGCTGCAAATAAGTATGACAATGAAGCCAATGAATGTTAAGCAATGAGTGGGTTGCAATCCCCTTGTTGTATAAGATATCTTTAAGCTGTCCGGTTTTAGTTTTAAACCTATAATAACTGATAAAACTCCACTGTAAGGGAAATAGCCCTCACCAGTGTAAACATATAAACACTGAAAAAAACCCTGCACAACCACAAACTAAATGCCATTCAAAGAAAGGAAAAGGAGCGTGAAAGAGTCATTTTTATTTCTTCCTGAAGGGGTCAATACAATGTGACTTTGTTACTTAAGGTAGCAGTAAGAAAGACTGGGCTAACACTATTCTGCTTGAGTTTTGTTGTTTAGGGATGTCACTAAAATATTGTTTCTTCCTTTTTTCAATTTTGTGGTCTTTGGTCTAAAGATACAGGGGTTAGAATCTAGCATGTTTTAGGTCTTGTTTATTTATTTTATAAACTGTAAAGAATCAGGATATATCAAAACCATATTTGATTTTTTTTTGCTGCGTTTGTCTTTCACTGATAAGGAAAAATGTAGGTTTCATAAGAATCTTTACCAATATGTACCATCACATTTACCCACAGAGAATGGGTAAAAACCCTTGATACATCAACCCCCTTTTCTAGGGAGTCAGTATTGATAGGTGAATTGCCAAATACCCCAGGCTTTAAACAGTCAAAGCAATGTACAGTCACTGGTATATGTGAAAAGAGTGCAGCCACAAAGCATCTGTGATACTGGTGAAAACATGACACCAGACTTTTGGAAAACATGGAACGTAGTGTCACTTGGAATGCTGCTGCAAAAAGTTCTTACCAAGTTCAACGAAGATTGGAGTGATTGTGTTTGAATTTGCAGTGATTCAGTAACTTATATGAAAAAGTTGTGTGATGACCTGTCACAATCGATACTTGAGCTAAAGTGGTTCCCTGTAAGAGATCCTTGCCACTTGTTAGATGGTATACTGAAAGCATCTTTAAAATCTTCAGATTTAATGAAGAATGCTATTGACTTTTTAGTCCATTCTGGTGAACTGTTTAGTAATGCACGGAAACTAAAACACAAATATTTCTCAATTTGTGCTTTGTGTGGCATCAAAGAAAGAGTCCTCCCAACTGTCACGTAGTTGGTGGTTCTCAGTCCTAGAGGCCACAAATGCTTATTCATGTGGCAACCGTATACAGAACTTTTGTTGAATGATGATGCCAAAGGCAAGAAATGGGAGGATCTTTGATCACATATTGATAGTGATTTGAAAAAAGTACATTCTACTGCCTTCTTAGATTTTTACAGGAAAGCATGACTGCTGTAGTGGACATAATAAAAAAAACTAGAGTCTGAAAATACCCTTGTCTACCAAGTGTTCAGCATAATTGGTGTAGATGTGAAACATCTCCTTGAAAGTAGGCTGGGCAACACTTTTAGTGACTTTGGCACTGCAACATATTCCATGATAGAGTGCTTGCTACTTGCTTGCTACTTGGTAAACAAAGAAATGTTGAGGAGCAATTCAGGAACTTTTATTTTACAATGTATGAGAAATAGCACTTCACCAACCATGGCATTTGAAGTCAATGAAGCCTCACTGTGGTACTCTGCTCAAGTTTTAGATCCCTTCTGTAAAGGGACATTTTCTCTGGAGTTTCAAAAGTGCTGCCTCATTTTTGACCGCTTCAATAACTCTGAGGTCATATGCACCCAGTTCAACGCATATGTTGCAGAACCTGTCGCAGAGAATCACAATCTTGAGGTGCACCAATATTGACATGGAAAGCTATGTCAGTGGCCAGAGTTAGCAAATTGTATACTGGCTAATTTGGAGTTGCCGGTCTCAAGTGCCAATGTTGAGAGGGCCTTTTCACAGATAAAAGTTTACATTGGAAGGTAAGAGCAAGCGTGCATGACCAAAGGCTCACTGGAGAAGTATTGTATGGTGTACTACGATAAGTATGATTTGTAAACATTTATTTGGACCTCATTTACACTGTACGTACACTGTCTATATACCATGTACTGTCAGTGCAGAAAGCAAGCAATAATAAAAGCAAAAAGTTACATAAACACCAGAAAAACACTGTTTCTGTTGTTTTAATGGTGCGAAAATGTGTAACCATTGTTTTTTAAGGTATTAAAATCGCTTGAAAACACTGAAAAAACCCCATCAGAATTTACCAAAAATTTACCAAAAATTGAAACTGAAAACAGGACAGCCTAGATATCTTCTTGCAAGCAAGAGGGCATGCACTGTGGCAGACAAGACCAAAAGAAATTCACATTTATTGATAGGCATTGTTCTAGTGCACAAATTTGTTTTATTAACATGAGAATTTTTCAGTGTTTAACTTGTGTTTTGAGAATTGATTATAGATAGTCACTAGTGTATCGTGTTTATGTGCCTCTGAGGAATGTATGTCCTTTCAGAAAACTGAGAAATGGACACATAATTGAATGGTGATAGCTTTATTAGTCTAACACACAATTGTGTTATCCAGTTTTATGGTAGCATTGGAGAAGGGGCATAGTCTACAAATCTAGCAAGCTTGTTTTTCTGTTGTGGTTTAGCATAAGTTTGTTTTAATAATTGATAGGCGAATTATAGAATTTAAGGAGTATGGTCCGGAGGTCTTGCCCAAAGTGTTTAGTTAAAATGTGGGTTATTTAACTTGTCCATTTCCAGTTGTTTTTATTTGAGAATGTTGGATGGAGTTAGTAATGTTCTATGGGAGTCGTGATCTAAATCTATCTGTATGGCTTTTTGGTTGGATATTAAATAGTTTGTGGTCAGTTGGTTGGCTGGTGTGTGAAATATCAGGAAGTGTGGGTACTGTTACAGGCATGTGATGTCCAAATAAATAGCATATGTGTGCATTGTTTAATGTGTGCGATATGTACTAAAATGTCATTTGTTGTGTCTTAATTTCGCTGAAACATGTTGTAGTATGTTTTTCGATACATCGATGGCGGTTCTGATGGTTTCTAATTTTTATTTGGTTTTTAAATCAAGTGACATTTCTCTTGCCCAACCCTGCACTATAAAAACGGAAATAGAATACTTGCTAAACAACAAGTTCTGCTATCATATCCCTAAAATGTTTAATAGAAAGATTTATTTTTGGCTAATATATAACAGAACAGTGTCTTACATCAGCCACTGTTTCTTCTGTCAGGAGACTCCCCCTTCCTATTCCAGGCAGCTGTCAGTGTCTTTCCAGGCAATCAGTGGCTTGTGTGGCAAAATGAATGTTGACATAAATAGTCTTCCCTGGGGTACAGCAGACCTGACTAAACCTTCTCTGTGACATGCTTGGAATACCACTGGCCCTGCACTGCTCTTTTGCTAAAGAGATCATGAAAGAAGTAAAACTTGTATTTTGTTTCTGTATGCGCAACAATAAAATCTAATTTATTTCTAAAATAAAGGGTTGAATTCACTTAAGGAGAGTATAGTCCTCTTTTGAGTTCTAAATATATATTTGTTCTGCTAAATCGTGATTTATGTGTATTTGTAATTTAACATTAAGTTTTTAAAGTGTGCCTCAAAAAGCAGGAAACAAAACTTCAGCTCTTCAAACAAGCTGTGACTGTGCCAGTACCCTGTCATCTTCTCTATTTCATTAAGAGAGCATCTGTGCTTAGATATTTAATTGCATACGTTATGGAGGGTAACACAATAGCAACATGCTAGCCCCAGATTGCATTAGGACAAATTCTTCCTGTGCTACAGTAAGATCTACTTTGCTGGCACTCATTTTTCCGTGTAGTCTGCCACAGACCAAAGCGCCAGCGTTGTTTTTCAAAAGCTGGTAAGGTGGCTGTGAATGCCTGGCTGATGCTCTGTGGAATCCGATACCTTTGAGCAGAGGAAACACATGGTTGCAGCAAGAATCTGATATAGATTCACATGTCACATATAAACCATGTACAGTTTAACTGGCGTAGTGTGACATGTTTTTCTCTAAAAAAAAATTGTGTGATCCTCGACAGTGGGTTTTTCAATAACAATACTGCTATAGGATGCCGAGCAGAGGTCCGCAATCTCACATGTTTAGATTCTTTAATCTATCTAAACTCTTATGGAATATATTTGTTGACGAAATCACTCAAGGCCTCAACATCGTGATTTGGGATTCCTTTTTTTCCAGTAAAGGACAGTTTATGCAACACTGTGCAAGACTTCATATTTTCTGTTGATTTGGTTGTTTAGGGTAAGGAGAGTTTCTGCCTTTAAACACAATTGTGTTTAAATTGTGCTTAGTTGCAAATTACATTTTCCACTTTGTAGATAAGTGCAGTCAACAAAGAGCACTTAATTTAATTTTGGAGTACCAAGTAGCCCTTCCTTATCTTAAAGCAAGTTCACGCGAAAAGCTGGTAAGCTTCGACAGCAGTGTCATTGGGCGCTGTACGCTGTGTCTTCCTAGACGTGCTCAGAGTTTGAATCCTTCAAATTTGACCAGGGTGAACTCGTTGGACCCAGTTACATAAGGCTATAACATAGATAAGGTTTTTTCACTGTCACAGATGGCGGAAACAGCCAAGTCTCCCCAAGGTGAAAATCCCCATTTTTGTGACAGAAAATCCCTTTAAGCTCACAAGAAGGCAACATCTTCAGATCTGGGACACACATGAAACTAGTAAAGCCCTTTGATCACCGAAAGATCGGAGTGTTGGGTACTAGAGGGCCCCATAAGTGTCGTCAGTGTCTGGACAGGAAAGCTATGCAGATGCATACTAGCACCTGCGTTGCCTGTATTGCAGGGACCCCCTCAGTTCAGAGCATCTCCTGATTGACCTAAAGATCTTGTGCACATGACTTAGTGGTGCCGAACACATTGCTCCGTTGCACCATCAAAATCACAGGGAGTACTATGTGCCTGTTATTGTGCAGTACGCTTGGGAAAGTACAGCGTTTGGCTGTACCAGAGGAAGATGGCTTTTCGAACTGGGATTTCTTCTCCGTGTCCCAAACAGGCTTTCCACACAGTATAGGCCATTCTGAACGTTGCGGTAGACAGCTCTATTATATTTGAGTGGGCCTTATGTACCCAGGGAGACATCATGGTCCTTGCAACTTTATTCTAGGCCAGCTGACTGCAACTTTGTGCCAGTCCCATGGCTCTGACTCGGAGCAAGGTGTTATATTTTCAGTAGACTTGCATGTTTTACTCTCTTTTCTAGCAAGGGGTCAGCTGAAAGGAGGGTAGTGGCGTTATACGCTCCTATACAGTTTCGTGTGCTGTCAGTAGTGGGATCAAAGCTGATGGCTCACCCTGCAGAAAGGAGGTGTGTGCTCTCGAGTGGAAAACATCTGCCACCTGACACCAAGGCGAAAGGTCTTAAATCCCCCTTGTCATGTCCAGTCAGCGTCGTGAGGCTCAATATAGTCCCCGAAGCAGCCAGGGCGTAAAACAACCTCTCATCGTCTACGGATCTGAAGAGGCCACTGGGCTCTGTTTTCGATAATGTACATGGCGACATTGCTAAGATATTTAGCAGTGCAGGCTAGCCGTCGTTTCATTGGAAGCTGAGCCTCCTTCACAGACGTATCTCTTTGAGGATGCGCGCACTATTGATAGAAATTATATACATATAGAAGCTTGTCACCTCGTGGCGAACCCGGATCATCCGCAGACGGAAACGTTCTGGCTGCGTTTGCTTGTTCCTGGACCTTGGCCAGTCAGTGACCCCGGAGAGTGCGCCCCGGTGCCCGCCATTTCTTAAGAATGTGCTGCGTGCTCGCTTCTGCGCGCGTGCAAATGCGCAGATGTTCAAGCGCGTCAGACAGACAGAAATGGGAGCTCAGGAGAGGCCGGGCATACACGCATGCCATCTGCTGCCTGTTGTTTTGGACAGGGGCTTGTTTATCATCTCAGGCTGAGCCCTTCCATGACCAGCGACGCAACACGTTTCCCTTTTTGCTTTGTGGACATCTTAGTGCGTCATTGGAGAGCTGCTACATTGTCACGGTAAAATGTTTTTAAGGTTCTTGAGAATAGCGGCACTGCCACTGGCACAAAGTCTGTGATTAAACTGTAATGTCTTAAATGTACAGTCCTCTTCCCTTAGGCTGACGACGTTATGGTCATAAAATATCTACTACAGTCAAGAAAAAAAAAATAGTGACTTAGAACTCGAATTGTCACATTGGAATTTTAGTGGTGATGGAGTCCCTACCTGTGTCAGCTGCCGAGGAAACCTATTTGATAGGTTAGTGGTGCAATATAAACTGTTGATATATACCTTATTGCCTCCTGATTTCTGTTAATCTTTGTCCATGAGTTCTCTAAATTTCTCGAGCACAGGATTGTATTTCACTTGTATCAGGCTCCCTTAGTTACATAGGCCACACCTCTTGTGAAAGTATCTTCGCTAAGAGTCTTGGATCAAACCCCTTCAATTGCCTCCCACTTTTTTTATGCCTCTTAAAGTACTTGTTATGAGGCAGATGTTTTCTGGACCCGGGTAAAAAATTATAGTGTCTCCACTTAGCAGTTCCTTTCATTTCAACTCTTTACCACCATTCCATCGCCCGGTGCTACCTCCAAATCCTACCTCACTCTGAATTTAAAACTGTCAAACTAATGAGCGTTATATAAAAGCCCAAGTTGACTGTATAACTTCTGCGAAGCATATCTTTTTACACAAAATGGATGCAGCCAGTAGGAGTCACTTTCACTCGGCAGAAATATTCTTCTAACGTAATGTTTCTTGAGCTGTTTGCTGCACCCAGTTGTCTTTCTGGTACACACCCCATGTCAGTTCATGAAGTCAGTTTTAACTTGCCAGCTGCATCTGCATGCACAGGTGTTCTGCCTTCTCATGGGACCGCAAATGAAAATTCCCTCCTCATAGGTGGAAACACCAGAAGAAAGCTAGATCATCCACTGTCATGAAAATTACGTTCCTTAGGGATTGGCTCAGGGTCAAATCCACACAGACTGCAAAACCCCTGTCCCAGGCACCAGAAACACATTGTTGTTAAAATCGATTGGCAGCAGGCCAGAAAATCTCAGTCAATTATGCTGATGCACACGATACATAAAGCATGCCTGAACCCTTCCTTCATTACAGATAGTAAGTAGACCAGAGCCACCATGACATTAAAAACGAGGTTCCCAGACATGGGCCTCGGGACAGACCTCATCTGTCTTGAAAACTCTTTCATACACTGGAAGCTAGAGCGAGGGAGGAATGGGTGGGAGAGGAGAGGGGAGGTGTCTAGTATCATACTTATGGGTGATTAAGGATCGCGGCCATCAAACTATTTTGTAAGTGGCTCACCATTGTTTTGATCCTCCCCTTCCTGTATCAAGGGTAATGTACAGGATTCAGGATGTATCAGTAAGAGGGTGGACCATCGGAAGTGTAATAGTGTAATCAAGAGTGTGAATATATATTTATATATATAATCTGTCAATGGGCCGAGTTTTAATGGTAATCTGACTCCGGCTGCTGGAAGTACGTTCATATGGTAAGATCCTGCTCACTAATGTGGTAGCGGTGTAGTCATTTTGAGGAAGACACGGCTTCGCACTAAAGTTCAGTGCTACTGTGAGTGGTCACCAAGGCTTAAGATGTGCATACCCAGCAAGGGAAGAACCTTTTGTTTGTCCTAGAAATAATATTTGCAGCCCAGGCCTCTCCAATCCTTTGGAGCATTGGAATCAGTACTTTTAGGGCCCCCACAACCATCTTGTGCTATGACCAGTACTATACAATTTTCTGCCCAGACAGATCAGTGTAAACACTTGTGGCATAATGTGCCAGTGGACAGTACCCTTAATGACGACCGACAACAGCTAACATGTTGTGCTTCATCAAGCTCAGAAGTGCAGACGTTCCACCCAAAATTCAGTTTTGTTGAACTGTGAATCGATCTTTCACAATAGTGCTGGAATTGTGCCTTTGTGAGAGAAAATGTTAAGTGGTTTAGATGGAAAAATCTTTTTCTACAGTGTGCGGAATTCCTCTAAATCTTATCAACTAATCTGCTTACTAAAGGAGATTTGAGGGTGTTGATGAAAAATAATAGTCAGAACTAATGTTGCGTCTAGGCCTGCCTACTCATTGGACCAATGTTGTATGGGTTATTAAAAACAGGACTTCAAAAAACATCAGAAGAAGAAACCTGAAAAGTGTAAATTAATGTTTATCTCTCTAGTGTGGGCGTGTTCTGTTGACGTCTTGGACACTGGTCGCCTCCCAGTCTCTCTTATCCTCTCTTGTCTTATTCGATAGCTCACCTAGGCAAGGCTTGATGTTCTGTTTTGTTTTTATGTAGATGCTATGGTTTTGCATTGATACCTCTTAATATATGTTGTGTACTTTTTGCAGAGCATGGAAACTCTTGGCTCCCCGAGGTCAGCAGATACAGTTGGACCCGACAGCATGGAAGTGTTGTCTGAAGAAGGGTAATTATTCAACTGGCCTTTTTTTTATTGATATTCATGTTTGCTCACTTGCAATTGTTAATGCTGTGACTGAATTCACTGCTCACTTGCAATATGAAATGAGAGCTGGGGGCAGGTGGGTCCCAAAGAAGTTATCATTTTCCTGGTAACAGGGGGCATATCCATTATGTTTTAATCTATTAAGGTCCTTATTTCTTTCGTTCGTTTGAAAAGAATAATGATAAAAATGCAGTGTTCAGGGAAGAACTAAATGGCTAGAGCAGGGGTATGTTACGTAAGCCCAGGAGTGACAGATCTGTGCCTAAATATTCAGGATTGTACTGACTCCTCGTGAGCTCTGTTGAAGTTATTGAATACAAATATCTTTTAAGTGGATACCTTAAAAATCTGAACCCCCCCCCCCCCCCCCCATCTCTCCTTTGCCCTGTTGTCTCTCTTCTCGAGATCTCATGTTCTCCTTCTTTTTCAGTGGCGGTGTGAAAGTGGGAGGAATTAATAAATGACAGGATATTGCATTTCAGTAGGTGAAAGTGGAAGCTTTCTAAGTGACCTAAGGCACAGTGATCTTTTTCAGCCTTCCTATGTCACCTTTTACTACTAAATCTCTAGATTTATTGGGGTCTTGCTCATTCTGGTTGTAGGGTGACAAGCATGACTTTTTTTGGGCATGCACATGAGGTAAGACACCTAATCAGGTTATACTGTAGCTGAAGCCTGTGATTAGAAAGGAAAGTATCTGTGTTGGTTGCGAAAGCAGTGAATCTAATAGCCTCTCAAACAAGCATTAGCATGGCCAATAGGTCTCGCTTTTGGGACCTTATAAGTATTTAGTTATGCAGCACAATATCCTTGTTGCAACAACAGCAACTGTTAAAGTGACCGCGCATGCACTGCAAACACAGGAATGCATTTTCATGCGATAAAACATTCAAGCCAGACTTATTGACATGGTAGTGGTGGTAGTGGAGATATTGGTGGTGGTTACACCAGTAGTGTTGGTAGCATCATTAGTGGTACTGGCGGTGGTGTGACAATGGGCTGGTGGTGGGTTTTGTTTTAGGGTAGTGGTAGCGTTGATACTTATTGTGATAGAATTCACATAACATGAGTTTGTAAAGTAAACATTCGCCCAAGTCTTGGGCCTTCTGGCTCTGAAATAACAGATGTTTATTGTTATTCAACTCAATGTTACTCATTTTATTGATATCGGAAGGACGAAAGGCTGAGTGGACCTGTTGGGATTCGAACCTGTGACCATTAGGTCAAACACAAATCCGGGAGTTGGATGTCTTAGTCCACTGTTCCACCAACCTGGTATTAATGGTAACACAGCTGTCCGAGTTAGTGGTATTTGTGGTGGTGGCATCTGTCATGGCAGGTGGTGGTGTGATATTGGTAGTGTTGCTGATGGTTGTGGGGTGTTGTGATTTAACTGGTATAGTGTTATTGGTGCTGGTGTGGTATTGGTGGTGGCAGTATTATTATTGGTCATGGTGGAGCTGGTAACATATTGGCAGTGATACTGGTGGTAGGGTGTAAATATTGGTGATGGTGGTATTGGTGATGGTGTATAGGTAATGTGTGGTAACAGTGATGGTGTAGTTCATCGAGGCGGTGGAGATATTGGTGGCGGTCATATTGGTGTATTTGTATTGGTTTTAGTACTGGTTGTAGTATTGATGGTATCTCTACTGGTGGAGGCAGTATTGCCAGTGATAGTGGTATTTCATGTTTACGATTAAAAAAAAATAATGTGACAAAAAGTCTGGTGGTTGAGTGGACAATTTAGATCTAAAATAGTCCCTTGTGCACACATTCCATTGGTGGTGGGATGATATACCAAACAGCCAATAGCATGAAGTCAAAGAAAAATACTCCTCTCTGCATAGCCAACAGCCGCTATCTGTATATCTTAAATAATTGACAGTAAAAGGTCTGACACAATCTAAAGTCATTTGGAGCCAGGTTTAAAAATGTGTATTCTTTAAAGGAAAATAGTGCACTCTTTAGGTTAAAGGCTACACTCTCATTTGGCTTATTCTAGGCAGTGACACTTAATTTAACACCCCACATTAAATGTGTGTTTGTATTGGAAATGATAAAACTTAAACTAGCGAAGGAGGAAAGGAGTGCGGGACACCGCAGTACAACGAGTGCAGCAGCCCCTGAACTCTAAACTATGCCTTCGTCAGTGATACTCATTTTATCAACCTCAGAAGGATGAAAGGCCCAGGAGAGATATAAACCTGTTACTTTCATGTCGAGCACAGGTGTTAACAGCAGGTACAATATTTGAGTATACGCATGAATCATAACCGCAACACATCATTAAAATAAGTTAACATCTTCTTACAACTATAAATAGAAATATAATGCAGCTTAGTTCCTTTGCTTGCAACGCCCAGCAGTGCCAGGAACCCCATGTTCAAGAACAATATACTATATTACACATAAAATAAAGAAGGGGAGAGGAAAGAAAATGGGGTTGGGTAGCGCCAGTTAACGAGAAATACATATAGCAATTTATGAAAATGCCGAAGAACAGCATTATATGTAATATATTCATGAAAAATAAAAAAAAGTGCTAAAATATACAAAGTATTAAGATGTGACGAATATGTTAAGTTTATACATTCAGGGGAGCTCTTCAGAGCTAATTAATGTAAGAAAGATATTTTGCTGTTCAATAGAAGGAAAGGTTCAAGGAGACCAAATTATTTCTTGTTTACAATAGGATACAAATAAAAAGTTTGGAGACGAAACCTTATAGCAGCAGGTACTTACCACACCGAGCCATCTTAGAGGTATGCAGTGCTGCAGCAGCAGCAACTTGAGTCCTGTTTGGTCAAAGCACTCCTGAACGCACAAATCGATCAAAACATCGACTCACGCCTTGTTTTTCTAGCTCTCTTTCATTCCTCACACACATTCCTGAGGGACTCTCCCAGTCAAGAGTTTACATCCTGGGAGGTGCTCACAAGCAGACGTTGCGAGTGTGCAAAATGGGCAGAGGAGCACCCTTTTCAGTTGCAATGACTGGAAGCATGACGTCATCCAGTGTCACTAGAGTGTAAACGCAACACCAAGAGCCAGAGAATGAACGCGCTCAAAGGCGTTCCACAATCACGGACACATTTCGCCCTGCTTGGTGAACATCAGAGTGAAAAGGTTATTGTGCTCTCACAGTAAGGAAGCTTAAAGGAGGCAATGAGGGAGGTTGAACGTTCCTTATATTGTGTGCTTGGGAAAGGTGCCATCCCTTATGACAAACATATAGCGCTGTGAGGCATAGCTAGTATTTGCCACCTAAGGTGTAGGTAGGGGCTTGAAAAATAAAGGAAATTCAGAAAAAGTATTCTGACCTTTAAAGATAACGTTATTACAGAAAGCAAAAGTACTAAATTTACAAATTTCGGGGCTACAGAGAGCAGTTCCCCAATTTGGATCAAGGGGGCGGATGACCCTACTTGGGCGGAGATGGCGACCATAGGCGCAAAATCTTGCTAGAAACGGACATGTTCATCGCACATTTGCAACAGAAAGTTGCCAAAATCTGCCACTGTCATCAAATGACTCCACCCTTTTCGTCTAACTACAGGGAGCGCTTTGTTGAGGCCACAGTTGAGTTGGAACGATACAAATATTCTCAATAAAATAAGTAGAAATGAACCGTGACATGCACTAGATGTAAAATTTTGGGACAGGAAAAAAAAAATCAATAGTCGTAGCTCAAAACTTGCCCACTGCTCAACCTGCTTGCTTTGTTCTTTATCGCACAAATCTCTCCATTACGTTTCTAGTCTCTGTAGGTTCGCAGCTCCTCTAACTGCTCAGAGAGAGCCGGAAAACAGAATGTAGGCACTACACCGAATACCGAAGAAAAGAATTAAAAAATCAAATTAAAGCGGCATGCGCTGTAGGTACTGGAGTGCAACTAATACTGTAGGTTAAAACGATGCATGCGTTAGAGCAAAGTGAAGGCATTGCCTAGCAACAAAGCAAGAACAGTTAGCAGCAGCACAAACAGGAAAGAGCAAGAGGAAAACTCAAGTTTGAATCTATAAGTCTCTGCAACACGCAGTAGAGTGACAAATAAAAACCAGTAAAAACAAGTTAAAGCAACTTAAAAACAATTGATACTAAAGTGACTAAGTGCTTCAGACCAGGTGGATAGCGTAGAGAAGTTACGACCCACCAGCATCTACAGAAGTCCGCACTCCATGCTTACTAAGACATGTGCCTGCTAAGTAGGAGGTACAGATGGGACAGAATCAGTCACATGACTGAACCTAAGCAGGCGCAACTGCGATTTCCAAAATACTGGTTTGAGAGGAAATTTCTATGCTGTTCTATCCCTTTAACGGGCATATGAAGTTTTGATTATCTGTAAAATTGAGATGGTAGTGAATCTGCAACAGAGATCTGTATGCGAAAGGCACTACACGGGTTACTATACTAGGATGCTGGCTGGCCCTGAGGGTTATTGTGCCAACTGCAGAGAACTGGGTGCAAGCTTCAAAGTTAAAATATCACTTGGGCGAACTCAGCACGTCACCTTTCAGAAGTTAGCAAAAATAAATGTAACAAATAACACTTACTGGTAAAATATGTAGTGTGCACCTCTGGAAAATGTAGGACTACAGAAAGAATCACTTCATTACGGCCGCGAAAGTGAAAGTGATCGCGATCAAGCGCGGCGGAGGAAAGACACATGGCGGCTGCGTGCGTGCACGTGAGCGTGCACGCAAGCTTTAGGCCACAGGCAGCACTTTTAAAACCCGTACACTAAATGTCTCGGCCAGAGCATCGCATGCGCTGGATCAGGCGAGACCTAAAAATCAGTAAAGGAGATTCACTTTTGTCTTTTTTACCTGTAACACGAAAAAGAAAGGAGCTGTAAATTGATAATTTTCTTTCATCTTAGGCTAAATTCGTAGCAACTGTGATTTGTCCTATTTTGTGTTGAGTAGTTGAACGAGAATCAGTGCCCTGCATTTCTGCCTGGTGTATAAGTAGAATATGGGTCACCTGTATGTGTTTAAAGAAAACTTGTAACTACGCTGCCTCTAACTCATGTACACCAGCGAGTTTTTGTAAAGCTAAACTAGATTATTCTCCTTTTCATTTTAGCAAGGACAGCGAACCTGACTCACACTATGGTAAACATTCACAGGTTAGTATCCAACTGTTGTCCAGTCACGATAAAAATGATGGTTTAATAGAAATATGCCTATTTTATTAGTGTTAACAATAGAATTGCTAAATGTATCCGAGATGCAATGATCCTATGAGATAAGGGGATACAGATGGAGTGCTGGTTTATCTCATTATACCTGGATTTATTTTTTGAGGGCGTTTTTGTTTGAGGGTGCACTGTTGCATACATTACTCATTGAAAACCTAATCTTCAGTTGAAACTGCGTATCTACTCTATTTCAAAACCTGTATCCTGTGTTGCCCTCAGTATCATTTACTCCTTGTTTCAATCTTTCCCCTTTCCCCCAGCTCCTTTATTTGCCTCTGTTGTATCGGGTACCCCTGCCTGCACTGCACCCTCCCTCCAGTGAACTTGGTTTAGCGTTTCAGTCTAATACAAGGTCCTCCAATGTTGGTCCTGGAGGGCCGAATCCATTCCAGATTTTTAAGAAAACTGCATTTATCTAAATGTGGATATGCTAAAAAAAATCCGGGATGGATCCTGCCCTCCAGGACTGACTTTGAGGGGTCCCCCTTGTAAAGTACATGGAGGGGGCCTCACGCTCTGGACCCAGTCAGGAGCTCTCAGGACAAGTGCCTGCCACCCCTGCGGAGTGCCTGAGACCCCCCACGCCCCCAGACACACCGCAGGGGCTGCGTTGGCATAAAGACCAGCTTAATCAGGCTGAGTATGCAGTTTAAAGTGCTCTGATGAGACCAGGGTTTGTTGCATATTTGGAAAGATTGTTAGTTGTCACATCACATGTTCACGTGTGATTGGCCTGCACTCAAATTGACATATAATGTGGCTTTATTTGAAATTTTAGCTATACTCCTAACAAACTGATCCAAATAATGTTTTATTTCATGCAATTCTGGTAGCATGTTCAAGTTTGGTCTTTTTGTGTGGGACTTCGAAATCAATGATATTATAGACCGAAGCAAAATGGTCTTAGCAGAGTTCTTTATCTCAGAATGTCCTAAACATGCAATGCACTCAGTTGTCCTCCGTGTTAACAAACTAATTTCTTGGCCTCTTACATTGTAGCCTTTCCCAACGAGCCAAATAGACTGTTTTATGTACAAAGAAGTTCAGTGGGGTCCATCTAGCATTCCTACTTGGATTTTATTAAGCAAACTGTTGATTGACATTATTTGTCGTCCGGCCTGGTAAATGTGTGCTTATCTTATGGGGCTGTTGCAGGAGTCCAGTGCTGAGGAGAAAACCTCAAAGGAAACTTGGGGCTTACACACACCCAAGTGGGGGCTGTCAAGAGAACTCCACTTCCAAGTAGTTTAAGTGGTTTCTTTTTCACACATTTTAATGTTTTTTTAGGTATTTAGAACAACACACGCATCATTCAACTTAAACGGTTACAGCAATTTTTTAGTGGCTTTTCGGACTTTCATATGAAAATACAGTTTCATTAGATTTTTTTTTTTTATTATTTTCTGAAAATGCTGACTAGAATGAATTGTAGCACAGGACATTATCTACCAGGCAAAAAAGTGGTTTACTTCACATGCCTCTTGTTCATCTAATTGCACCATGCTTCTGTAACTTGACACCACCGCACCCTGGCATTGCCCATGCTTCATCTAATCTTCACCCCCCTGGCCCTACAATGTTCTCTCATCCATCTTCTCAACACTGGGCAGGGGTATTCCTGCCCCTCAAATGCCTCCTACACAAGTTGCTGAGGCAGGGCACTGTGAGGGAAAGAAGTGAAAAACAGTAGCACATTCATTCTCCTGTTTTCCCCCGTCCCCATCATGCCCCAGCCCCACCCCCATCTTTTCAATCACCTCTGAAGTATATCCCATAGTTCGAGGCATGTGGGCTGCTGAATTCATATCTGTGCATAGATCGCCGCCAAGTGTTGGGTCCGGATGATTGCACATTGTTGTCCTAGAAGAGTCTTCGAAGTATCACGAGATAGGTGGCTCCTCCCCTGGACTACAGTGCGCATGGGCATCCCCTCCATCCTTAGATTGTTTTTTTCCGCCATTGGGTTCGGATGTCCTAATCTTAGCTCTTAGAGTATTTAGGCCTTTATTCGTTGGTATTGTTTTCATATGGCGCCGAGTAGTTTCATCGAAGTTAGCCATTTGCCCTTCGACATCCGAGGCAAGATCGACGATGGAATCAAAAACATCGAATAGCCCCTTCAAGCGTTGCCCTCTTTGCAATGCTAAGTATGCTCGCTTCGACGTGCACCCGGTGTGCAACAAGTAACTCTCTCCAAACCACGACGAAGCCACCTGCATGGCGTGCTCCAGCTTTCGTTCGAAGAAGACCCTTCGCATTCGTCGAGCAGCTCGGCTCGAGGCGCAGAAAGCGGCGCCGCACCCGGACAACATCTTCGGGACCGAAGATGAGGAGGTCGTGGACCTTGAAGTTCAGGGAGAGATGTTGGATCCGGCGTCGGAGCGTGAATCCGACTATGATGCCGAAGACGAACATATAATAGATGAAGAGGAGGATGACGTCGTCGTACAGGTAGGAGATGACGAAGAGGCCCTTGGGGCCGAGGAGGATGGCTCAGAACATGAGGTAGGCCCTCAGGTCTCCACAGGGCCGACGGAGGCACTCGATAAGGCTCAGGTCGCGGGATCGCCACAAGGCCTTACCCAAGATCATTCCTCTCGTTCTTCCGCCCCGCATAAACGCCCGCGTCGAACTATCCTAAAGAGCCATCGGTATCCAAAGCGCCATCACTCGATCAACGAGAATCGAAACTGAAGGCAACGGCACCGAAATCAAAACCGAAAGTAAAAGAGTCTCTCCACGGCGACAAGGCCTCGAAGCCCTCGGAGCCGAAAACACAAAAGACGGCTGTCGACGCCAAGAGAGGTCATGGGGACGTCGAGCCAAGGGCGGCGCCGAAACTCAAAGCCAAGGTCGCCAACGCCAAAGAGCGTCAACACAGATATGGAGGGCGGCCATCGAGAGCCAACCCATCCCACTATTCCGGTCCAGAAGACGTCATCTGGTACGGGGCTTGATGCCACAACGAAGAAGGCGTCGAAGGACCGTGTCCAATCCACGACGCCATCGCCCTTTGTCAAGCAGAAGGTGTCGGAGTCGTTATTACGCATCCACAACAAGGCTTCCACAACTGGTGCGAAGACAGCCCCGCAGCCGAAAACGGTCAGCGCGGTTCACATCGCGTCGACGCATATAAAGTTCGGCCTCCCACCAGCGGTGCCACCGAAAATGTTCGACGCAAAGAAGGGTCTCGACCCGCAAGAAGCTCTCGACCCGAAGAAAACTGTCGATGCACCAACAGGAATACAGATGGGACAGAGACCTGTTGCAGTGCCTCACGACGATGAGGTTCCACGGCAGTTTATCGACGCCACCACTGGTAGACTTTCCATATACAAACGGAAAATCGTAACAGAGACAACAATGGAGCCGTACAAGATTCCATTAAAAAAGAAGAGAACCACATCACCAGTTCTGGTGGAACATATTCAATTTGGCACCCCAGAAACTCAGCCATTCTCGCCCACACACTCTGATACGGATGCTGGAGATGATGGTGATGCTGAGGGCACTTATCCTGTGGATACTGACCCTGAGGACCAAAACCAACCTTGGGTGGACAATACGGATGCAGGGGACACACATACTGCTCTGGACACACAGGCATATGTGGCAAAAACATCTCCTACAGAGGACACTGCTGCTTTCAATGCCTTAATTGAAAGAGCTGCCAACAATCATGACGTACAGCTCCACACTGATCCTATTGAGGACGACTTTCTAATGGCTACCTTCTCTACTTCAGAAAGATCTGTGAAAAATCTGCCCATGCTGAAGGGGGTCCTAAAACAGGCTAATGACATTTTTAAGGAGACCACTAGGGCGAGAGTCCTTAACCCTAGAATTGAAAAAAAAAAAAAATAGGCCAGCTCCAGTGGACCCTGCCTACATAAAAGGACAGTTGCCTTTAGACTCATTGGTGGTTTCCAATGCTCGGAAGAGAGCCAACTCACAGACAACGGGTGATGCTCCTCCCCCCGACAAGGAGTCTAAGGTCTTGGAAACATCAGGAAAGAGGGTTGCTGCACAGGCAGCTAACATCTGGAGAATTGCCAACACTCAGGCACTTCTCGCTAGATACGACAGGGCGCATTATGATACCCTAGAGACACTGCTGCAGCACCTCCCAGATCAGTATAAAGAAGGAGCGGACACACTTATTAGAGAAGGGAAGCTCATTAGTAACGCTTGCATTAAATGCGCTCTTGACACAGCTGACACTGCAGCTAGGGCTATCAACACCAGCGTCATGTTAAGAAGGCATGCTTGGTTGAGAATCTCGGGATTCAAACCAGAGATACAAACAACTATACTCAACCAACCGGTCAACCCTAACTCCCTCTTTGGCCCCGAGGTTGACACCACTCTAGAGAAACTCAAACAAGCATTAGCATAGCCAATAGGTCTCGCCTTTGGGACCTTAGAAGTGTTTAGTTATCCAGCACAATAACCTTGGTGCAACAACATCAAGTGTTGCATGGCTAAACACTTATAAGGTCCCAAAGGTGAGACCTATTGTCTATGCCAATGCTTGTTTTGAGTGAGTGGCTCGTGCAGGTATGCCACTGTGAGGTAGAGATGCTGCGAGTGCTTTTACAGGAGCCTCTGTGACATTGCGCCTCTTCAAAATATATCTTGGGTCTAGTGTAATACCTCTATTCCCTATTCTCGTCTTCTTACACCCAATGCATCCTTAAATGTCCCATGTACAGCCGGGGTTGACACTCCTATTACCCCTGCCCTCCAGTGACAATTTACCTGTCACGGGTGATGGTGGTGGTGGTGGACATGGTGGTGGTGGACGTGGAGGTGGTGGACGTGGAGGTGGTGGAGGTGGATGTGGTGGTGGACATGGTGGTGGTGGACGACGTGGTGGTGGATGACGTGTTGGTGGACGTGGTGGTGGTGGACGTGGTGGTGGTGGATGTGGTGGTGATAGAGGACGTGGTGGTGATAGTGGACGTGGTGGTGGACCTGGAGGTGGACCTGGAGGTGGTGGTGGACCTGGAGGTGGTGGTGGTGGACCTGGAGGTGGTGGTGGACGTGGTGGTGCATGTGGTCGTTGTGGATGTGGTGGAAGACATGGTGGTGCATGTGGTCGTTGTGGATGTGGTGGAAGACATGGTGGTGGACGTGGTGGAGGATATGGTGGTGGTGGACATGGTGGTGATGGACGTGGTGGTGATGGACGTGGTGGACATGGTGGTGGTGGACATGGACGTGGTGGTGGACATGGTGGTGGTGGACATGGACGTGATGGTGGTGGACATGGTGGTGGTGGACGTGGTGCTGGTGGTGGACGTGCTGGTGGATGTGGTGGTGCTGGTGGTGGACGTGGTGGTGGACCTGGTGGTGGTGGTGGACCTGCTGGTGGTGGACGTGGTGGTGGTGGACGTGGTGGTGGAGGACGTGGTGGTGGACCACGTGGTGGAGGTGGACGTGGAGGTGGACATGGTGGTGGTGGACGACATGGTGGTGGACGACGTGGTGGTGGTGGACGTGGTGGTGGTAGTGGACGTGGTGGTGGTAGTGGACGTGGTGGTGGTAGTGGACATGGTGGTGGTAGTGGACATGGTGGTGGTGGACATGGTGGTGGACATGGTGGACATGGTGGTGGACGTGGTGGTGGTCGTGGTGGTGGACGAAGACATGGTGGTGGACATGGTGGTGGGGGACGTGGTGGTGGGGGACGTGGTGGTGGGGGACGTGATGGACATGGTGGTGATGGACGTGGTGGTGGATGTGGTGGTGCTGGTGGTGGACCTGGTGGTGGTGGTGGACCTGGTGGTGGTGGTGGACCTGGTGGTGGTGGTGGACCTGGTGGTGGTGGTGGACCTGGTGGTGGTGGTGGACGTGGTGGTGGTGGCGGTGGAGGACGAGGTGGTGGTAGAGGACGTGGTGGTGGTGGACATGGTGGTGGTGGTGGACATGATGGTGGTGGAGGACGTGGTGGTGGACGACGTGGTGGTGGTGGTGGTGGATGACGTGGTGGTGGTGGACGTGGTGGTGTTGGCCGTGTACGTGGTGGTGGTGGATGTGGTGGACGTAGTGGTGGTGGTGGAGGATGTGGTGGATGTGGTAGTGGACTTGGACGAGCCCGGGTAATTTCTCTATGGTTGGCTCTATGGTATCTTTCCTCCATAAATGGAAGCAATGGTTGTTATTTTGAAATCATAGCAGATAAAGTACTGCCACTACTTGAGTTATTCAAGCATTTTAGGCCCAGCAGCCGGTAGTAGGAAAGTAACATGCAAACATAATGCAATGCAGTAAAATGGAATGTGATGGGACACTTTGGAGAGAGAGCAGTGCATGAGGGAAAACGTATGTGATATTTTATGGCTCAGTAGTGTCTGCCTTATATTGAGGCTATTGTTAATTGCTGTTACAAAGAACATTGTAAGACGAATTGCTGTCTTTGTGCGACATGCGACAATAAAGAGCAGGCGAAAGAGAGTGCGAGCGAAAGAGAAAGAGAGTGAGGGACGAATAAAAAAAAATTTTTTTTTTTTTTAAACGCAGCCCGCACTGTGTTTAACTCTTTCGATGCGCATGACGGAGCGGTTCCGTCATGCGCATTGGTTGCGCTGTGCGGATGACAGAACCGCTCCGTCACAGCCCCGCCCGCGCAACGAACCTTCAGCACGGCGCGGTAATCCGCGCCGCGCTGAAGGGGTTAATCACAGTGAATGACTAATGCTGGAACGCAAACAAGCAGCAGCTGTTTTAAAGCACACCAGTGCTTGTACTGGCCTCCGCCTTGCGGGAGCGAGCAGCGGCGGCGCGAGAGCCATATGTTTTCAATTAGAACGCGTGCCGCTGCTTGCTCCCGCAAGGTGGATGCCAGCCCAAGCACAAGTGTGCTTGAAAAGGAGCAGACCGATGGCTAAAGGCCCTCCTAGAGCAGCGCATGCGCCCTGCCTAGGCGAGACCTAAAAAGCACTCTGTTAGATACAAGATAAAATTTTAGTGGGACACAAAGGGAGCAAGTGGCGAAGCTATGTAGAACTTTCACTGGGTTTTACAACCAACACTGAAAAAGTTGGTATCAAGGGATCAAAACGATTTAGAAAAATGTCCACTTGCCACGGATGGTACCATGGCGATTATTTCCAGGATGTACATAAACTTCTTAAAAGGTAGAATAGCTGCGTACCTGTCGAATATATGATGAAGTGGGAAAGAGCGCTGGTTAAAATACTGGGAAACCAAGACTGAAAATGGGTAGGAAGTGTTGTTACGAAAGAAATGTTTAAGAGTATTCATAACAGGAAAGGACATTATCAGATTATTTAGGCCTAGCACTAAACTCACTTGTGATTACACAATGTGCGCCAAATAATCCAAATTGCAGGAGAGGATATGGCCAAAAAGGAAGGGATGGATATGTTCCATGTTTGATGGAGATTGACCATGTCGGCTTTTTTTCTGAAAAAAAAAGGTCTTCAACACCATAAAGGAAGTTGTGGATTACTCCATACTGAATTATCCTAGAACCATCACTCTGTGAGTGGACCCAGACAGTAAAAGTAATTTTCAAACATTGCTTGGGTGCGTAAAAGATGGCTATCGCCTTTAACTGGAGGAAGGTGGATCCTTCTGATATCAGGACAGTGAAAATAGTGACTATGCAACATCCGATCACTTACATGAAGGGAAAATACCCAACTACTAATGGGATTTGGAGACCTTTATTAGACCTCTTACTCAATAGGTCTTCCTAGCATAGCCCGTCAAGATTGCAGCCCATGAATTTGTTTTGTTAAAATTTTCCATCCACCTGGGGAAAAGGAATGTACGGTGGTAGAAGGGTCTTGTAAATGCTGTACAATGAGAGAAACAGAAACATGACTCGAATGTCCGCTGCAAGGAGGGTTTACAATGAAAACACAGGACAGAGTGTCTTGAATGCAGGAGGGGATTTCTGTTAGGGAAAGGGGCAGGTTTCATTTTAACATTCATTTAAAAAAATGGTTAGTTCATTCAACAACCTCTGTAGGCTAACTAGGTTGCATTAAATAAGACAAGATTGTCAGCATACATCAACATGCTGACCAGGTTACTCCCTTTTACCCCCAATGTAAGCAGAAAACAGTGCATTTTCTCCAATTTCCTAGTGAAGACATGTACAAAATAAATCGTTAAAAGAAGAGCCTTGAAGGTGTCCCTGGTTAGTAACAGTTTAGATGCTTTCTAATTAAATTGTTGGTATGGAATCCTACCACAGTCAATGTAATGACATAGACACAAACCTCTAATAGTTAGTGCTTTTGATGCCAGTAATGCTGTTGCCTTTACATTACAATTTACTCTCTCCCAAATCACCCAAAAAACTAGCCGGTGACCAATTAACAGGTTACATTCAATAATGTAATCGGTTTGCTGTTACAATTTGCCTCCCATCATGAGAAATTAGAGGAATTTCCTTCCTCCCTTTTCAGGTCATGCCTACAGACGGTGGTGACCTTCCTGTGCCAGCAGGAATCCGTCCTGAGCACTCTGAGACGTACTGAACCAGAGAACAGATCTCCACACCAGCTGGAGCTCTCATCTTTGTCCCAGTTAGAGATTCTTAAGCCAGTCAGGCAGGGGAGACCTCCCGAGACCTGATGTTCCTCTTCCTGGACACTTTAAGAGATGGAAGGTCAGAGAAAAGGCCTCAAAGCCGGGGGCTACCACCCTAGTGGGGCTGGAGTTCTCAAGTGCCTGGTCAGAGCTTCGCAACCTAGACAGGCTCTCGGGCCTGCAAGATTGTGTATCGGGCTCTCAGTGACATTGTGAACCAGAGAACTGAGCCCAAGGTCAGGTGCTTCCACCCCAGGGGCCGGGTTAAAGCTTTTCCATTGTGGAAAGTGTTAACTCAGGCCGCTGCTCAATGCAACAACGTAGGACTACGGTCTCTTGTCCCAATACAGACTTTGATGGGCATTGGGTCTGCCCGTTTCTCACAGCTTCACTGCTTTCTTGTCCATATCTGTTCCATGTTCCCGAATGAATGGCTTTCCTCTCCATAGAGCATATTGGCCTCATTGTGTTTTGATGGATACTTAAACAAAGGGATCCACCCGCATGTATAGTAGATCAAGAGACTCCCGTTCATACCATGTGTGTCCCACGGTCGTGGAGAATACACATCAGTTGTTAAAATACCCCTCACACACCAAAAGGGCCCTTGGTGTCATGCTTCATCATAGGGGTCTTCCCGCCCCTCTACGGGACGGGGCGTGCTACGACCAACGTATACGTGGGAGCACTGTTCTTGGTGAGACTACTATGTGTAGTGCAAGGGTGTGCAAGGAAGGGTCAGGAGTGAGTGGAGAGTGATTTTAAAAAATACCTGGCTCACTGGACTAGGAAAATTTTTTTTTATTCTGCCATCTAAGCTGGTATTAGTAAAAAGGTGGGGGTGGAGGGTGTATGCCTCAATGAGCTTGACCTCCTGGTGTCGACATGTTTCGAAGCTTCCCCAAGCTTCTTCGTCAGGACCTAAGAAGATCCCTTCCAACGACGCACTGTGATGTGGTGAAAAATAGTGGGTGAAAAAATCAAATAGGAGGTAAATAGCCTCCAAGGGTTGGTAACGCCCCAATGGGTCTTACATACTCCTTGTAACCTAAATGGAGAGAATGGTATGAAAAGAGAGATACACAAGACATTATTGTTATAAGGATAGACGTTCATTCCGTCGTGTTTAAAACAGTGATCTGAAAAGGAAGTGAGCGATGATCGTCTTCTAACGCTATCACGTGATCTGTGATAAAAATATTGTGTGACATACTACATTAAAAACATACAATAACAAAACAACAGAAAACACACACTCTACTCAGAAAGGAAACGAGGTTCCTGTAGGGCGAAAATGTCATTGTGGTTGTTTGCATGCCCAACAAAGCAAAGAGAAAAACATACTTGCTGCAAAGAGAACAATTTCCTCATGAGCTCATTTACCGAGTGGTTGGAGTGCCAAATAGGCTACCTAAATAGCGGGAGAGAGGAGACTGTAATCCAATCGTCATTTTCTGAAGGTAAATCTTCCACCTGCCGGCTATGCCGTACTTACGCCTCCTAGGATCAGTGTCCTGCTCAAATAACCACCCCGGTCGGCTCCGTCGATAAATTTAGACTGGAGATATTGTAGTTTAAATACCCCCACCAATCAGGGAATAAGTGCCACTCCGCCCCGTTTGACGGACCAATAGAAGGCTACCTGCTCACAAAGTAAGTGGAAACCCGCAGGCGCTGCTACACGGGACCCGGAACCGGAAGTTAGAAGCGGCCGGGTCACCGTGGTGAGACCGCAAAGGACCCCTAGAGAGAGAGGTGTCTATGTCGGATGCCTGATGGAGCGCTGACGAAACCCAATAATGAAGGGTGATAGATGTTCCAAACTGTCAACATCACCTGATTTTGAGGTTTAAATGTAAAAAAACAAATAAATAAACTGGGAAGGGGTGTGCATATATCGAGAAAGTATCCCTAGGTGTCCATATAGGTTGCCTGAATAACATCGGGATGAAAAGAATAAAATAAATAAAGGCATGTAACAGGTAGGAGAAATGCCCCCAACCTGCGTATTAGAGACACCCAGCTGGTACATAGCTAAACCAAGAGGTACATATATGCATGAGGTATGCAAAGCCCACATAAATAAGAAGGCTACAGCAGGGGGGCCTCAGCTGTGGTCACGAGGGGTAATTGACAAGGGCATGAAAAAAAGACAAAGAAATTACACAATGGTCCTAGAGTGGTACTACACTGGTTCAGGACAGATACGGGGGACCGAAAAAAAGGAGAAAAAACGTGAAAGGATTATTTTCGTCAGGTTGAGAACCGGTAGCTGAACAGTACTCAGTCAGGTATGATGATGGTTATACTCGGAACTGATTCCATGGTATATCCTCATTTAATCCATGGATGTGTGTTTTGAGACGGAACACCCATCGTTGTTCCTTCTCTAGGAGGCTGTGTTCGTTACTCAATTGTTCTATCACTGTCCACTGTAAATCGTCTATACAATGACTTTTGGAAATATAGTGATTAGACATCTTGGTAGTGCTCCTACCGCATCTGACATTACTGCGATGTTCGCCAATACGTACCTTAATTGGTCTGGATGTCATCCCCACATACTCAAGGCCGCACGGACAAGTGATTAGATATACAACATTTTTACTATTACAATTCGTGAAGCTTCTCTGGTCCCACTCATCGCCATTCCGGAACGTAATGTGTGTACTTTTTCTCGTCAGGTGACAGGTGCTGCAGTTCCCACAGGGATGATGCCCTTGTACTGGGGGTAGTAGACCAACAGGTCTTGGTCGAGATATGTTCTTTGGTCTTGTGTGAACAAGCATGTCTCTTAGGTTGCGTCCCCGCTTGTGAGCGAACATAGGTTTCGTTATGTTCAAGCCGCAGGAATTGAGTAGACGCCAGTGTTTATTCACTATCTTAGTGATCTGGTTAGAATGTGTGTTGTAAGTTGTTACACATATCGGTCTCTCATCGATCTGGTTTTCCACTTTGTCTTCCAAAAGAGCCTCTCTGTTATTATTCCTTGCTCTTTTCAAGGCTTTGTCAACGATTTTCTCAGGATAATTGCGTTTTATCAGTTTGGTACGCAGTTCAGATGCTTGTTGTTTGAAGTCACTAAGTTCAGTACAGTTTCTTCGGAGACGGAGGAACTGACCGTACAGTAAGTTTTCCCTCAGGTGACGGGGGTGGAAACTGTCAAACAAAAGTAAACAGTTCTTAGCTGTTGCCTTAAAGTGTGTGGTGGTTTTGAGTTTCCCCTGTTCAGGGTAGATATTCAGGTCCAAAAACACCAGGTTTTCCGCCGATACACTATGTGTAAATTTCAGAAATGCATTCTGTTGATTCAGCCATAGCATGAATGCCTCTGTTGATTCGACGTCACCTTCCCATACGACCAAGACATCGTCAATATACCTTTTCCATACTTTGATGTGAGCGAGGTATGGGTTCATCGTGTGTAGGATCCTGTTAGTTTCCAGATGGTGTACATACAGCCCTGCTAGACTTGGAGCAAAGGTACTCCCCATGCTGGTACCGTGGCGTTGTTCATATATATCTTCAGCATACATAAAGAAATTACGGGTGAGAGCCAGTGAAACACATTCCATCACCAGACTACGAGGTGTCTGGTACTCCCAGGGAGTAGAGAATAAAACCTCCTCAATGATTAGCAGTGTTTCGTCGTGTGGGAGACTGGTATATAGGCTCTCCACGTCTAATCCCATAAGCAGATTTTTGGTGGGGTCAAAGTCGATGTCCTGCAGAATTTGCAGGACGTTCTTGGTATCACGCAGGTAGGTGCTGGTACTTTGAACCAATGGTCGAAGGAACGCATCCGCGAACCTTGATAGAGGTTCCAAAATGGAATTCACACCAGAGACGATGGGTCTACCAGGTGGTGAGACCAAGTTCTTATGGATTTTAGGTATGGTGTAGAAGTAGGGGATCCTGGGATTGGTATTAACCAGAAATTCAGCCTCCTTCTTGGAGATCCAGTCGTTTGCTAAGGCCTCCTCTACCATTGTGACAATCCTGACCCTGATTGACTCAGTAGGATCTACCTGAAGGATTTGGTAACACCTTTCACAATACATCAAGGGAGGAAAAGTTGGCTATACATGAATTATCAACAAACCAGGACATTACCATCAAACCTGCAGATAAAGGGGGAGCCATTGTTTTACAAACCACTGTCAACTATGACATTGAATGTAGAAAACTGCTGGATGACCGTAGAAACTATGGAATCCTTCAGGTAGATCCTACTGAGTCAATCAGGGTCAGGATTGTCACAATGGTAGAGGAGGCCTTAGCAAACGACTGGATCTCCAAGAAGGAGGCTGAATTTCTGGTTAATACCAATCCCAGGATCCCCTACTTCTACACCATACCTAAAATCCATAAGAACTTGGTCTCACCACCTGGTAGACCCATCGTCTCTGGTGTGAATTCCATTTTGGAACCTCTATCAAGGTTCGCGGATGCGTTCCTTCGACCATTGGTTCAAAGTACCAGCACCTACCTGCGTGATACCAAGAACGTCCTGCAAATTCTGCAGGACATCGACTTTGACCCCACCAAAAATCTGCTTATGGGATTAGACGTGGAGAGCCTATATACCAGTCTCCCACACGACGAAACACTGCTAATCATTGAGGAGGTTTTATTCTCTACTCCCTGGGAGTACCAGACACCTCGTAGTCTGGTGATGGAATGTGTTTCACTGGCTCTCACCCGTAATTTCTTTATGTATGCTGAAGATATATATGAACAACGCCACGGTACCAGCATGGGGAGTACCTTTGCTCCAAGTCTAGCAGGGCTGTATGTACACCATCTGGAAACTAACAGGATCCTACACACGATGAACCCATACCTCGCTCACATCAAAGTATGGTAAAGGTATATTGACGATGTCTTGGTCGTATGGGAAGGTGACGTCGAATCAACAGAGGCATTCATGCTATGGCTGAATCAACAGAATGCATTTCTGAAATTTACACATAGTGTATCGGCGGAAAACCTGGTGTTTTTGGACCTGAATATCTACCCTGAACAGGGGAAACTCAAAACCACCACACACTTTAAGGCAACAGCTAAGAACTGTTTACTTTTGTTTGACAGTTTCCACCCCCGTCACCTGAGGGAAAACTTACCGTACGGTCAGTTCCTCCGTCTCCGAAGAAACTGTACTGAACTTAGTGACTTCAAACAACAAGCATCTGAACTGCGTACCAAACTGATAAAACGCAATTATCCTGAGAAAATCGTTGACAAAGCCTTGAAAAGAGCAAGGAATAATAACAGAGAGGCTCTTTTGGAAGACAAAGTGGAAAACCAGATCGATGAGAGACCGATATGTGTAACAACTTACAACACACATTCTAACCAGATCACTAAGATAGTGAATAAACACTGGCGTCTACTCAATTCCTGCGGCTTGAACATAACGAAACCTATGTTCGCTCACAAGCGGGGACGCAACCTAAGAGACATGCTTGTTCACACAAGACCAAAGAACATATCTCGACCAAGACCTGTTGGTCTACTACCCCCAGTACAAGGGCATCATCCCTGTGGGAACTGCAGCACCTGTCACCTGACGAGAAAAAGTACACACATTACGTTCCGGAATGGCGATGAGTGGGACCAGAGAAGCTTCACGAATTGTAATAGTAAAAATGTTGTATATCTAATCACTTGTCCGTGCGGCCTTGAGTATGTGGGGATGACATCCAGACCAATTAAGGTACGTATTGGCGAACATCGCAGTAATGTCAGATGCGGTAGGAGCACTACCAAGATGTCTAATCACTATATTTCCAAAAGTCATTGTATAGACGATTTACAGTGGACAGTGATAGAACAATTGAGTAACGAACACAGCCTCCTAGAGAAGGAACAACGATGGGTGTTCCGTCTCAAAACACACATCCATGGATTAAATGAGGATATACCATGGAATCAGTTCCGAGTATAACCATCATCATACCTGACTGAGTACTGTTCAGCTACCGGTTCTCAACCTGACGAAAATAATCCTTTCACGTTTTTTCTCCTTTTTTTCGGTCCCCCGTATCTGTCCTGAACCAGTGTAGTACCACTCTAGGACCATTGTGTAATTTCTTTGTCTTTTTTTCATGCCCTTGTCAATTACCCCTCGTGACCACAGCTGAGGCCCCCCTGCTGTAGCCTTCTTATTTATGTGGGCTTTGCATACCTCATGCATATATGTACCTCTTGGTTTAGCTATGTACCAGCTGGGTGTCTCTAATACGCAGGTTGGGGGCATTTCTCCTACCCGTTACATGCCTTTATTTATTTTATTCTTTTCATCCCGATGTTATTCAGGCAACCTATATGGACACCTAGGGATACTTTCTCGATATATGCACACCCCTTCCCAGTTTATTTATTTGTTTTTTTACATTTAAACCTCAAAATCAGGTGATGTTGACAGTTTGGAACATCTATCACCCTTCATTATTGGGTTTCGTCAGCGCTCCATCAGGCATCCGACATAGACACCTCTCTCTCTAGGGGTCCTTTGCGGTCTCACCACGGTGACCCGGCCGCTTCTAACTTCCGGTTCCGGGTCCCGTGTAGCAGCGCCTGCGGGTTTCCACTTACTTTGTTAGCAGGTAGCCTTCTATTGGTCCGTCAAACGGGGCGGAGTGGCACTTATTCCCTGATTGGTGGGGGTATTTAAACTACAATATCTCCAGTCTAAATTTATCGACGGAGCCGACCGGGGTGGTTATTTGAGCAGGACACTGATCCTAGGAGGCGTAAGTACGGCATAGCCGGCAGGTGGAAGATTTACCTTCAGAAAATGACGATTGGATTACAGTCTCCTCTCTCCCGCTATTTAGGTAGCCTATTTGGCACTCCAACCACTCGGTAAATGAGCTCATGAGGAAATTGTTCTCTTTGCAGCAAGTATGTTTTTCTCTTTGCTTTGTTGGGCATGCAAACAACCACAATGACATTTTCGCCCTACAGGAACCTCGTTTCCTTTCTGAGTAGAGTGTGTGTTTTCTGTTGTTTTGTTATTGTATGTTTTTAATGTAGTATGTCACACAATATTTTTATCACAGATCACGTGATAGCGTTAGAAGACGATCATCGCTCACTTCCTTTTCAGATCACTGTTTTAAACACGACGGAATGAACGTCTATCCTTATAACAATAATGTCTTGTGTATCTCTCTTTTCATACCATTCTCTCCATTTAGGTTACAAGGAGTATGTAAGACCCATTGGGGCGTTACCAACCCTTGGAGGCTATTTACCTCCTATTTGATTTTTTCACCCACTATTTTTCACCACATCACAGTGCGTCGTTGGAAGGGATCTTCTTAGGTCCTGACGAAGAAGCTTGGGGAAGCTTCGAAACATGTCGACACCAGGAGGTCAAGCTCATTGAGGCATACACCCTCCACCCCCACCTTTTTACTAATACCAGCTTAGATGGCAGAATAAAAAATTTTTTTCCTAGTCCAGTGAGCCAGGTATTTTTTTAAATCACTCTCCACTCACTCCTGACCCTTCCTTGCACACCCTTGCACTACACATAGTAGTCTCACCAAGAACAGTGCTCCCACGTATACGTTGGTCGTAGCACGCCCCGTCCCGTAGAGGGGCGGGAAGACCCCTATGATGAAGCATGACACCAAGGGCCCTTTTGGTGTGTGAGGGGTATTTTAACAACTGATGTGTATTCTCCACGACCGTGGGACACACATGGTATGAACGGGAGTCTCTTGATCTACTATACATGCGGGTGGATCCCTTTGTTTAAGTACGCTTTATTGGGAGGAAGTATCCACCTCCACCACTCGTTGAGTGGAACCTCTCTACTCCCCCCTTTGTTTTTCTTTTTTGATGGATACATCACATACTTAGCCCATAAAATTAAACAATGTAGTCCATCCAAGACTGTTCATTCATGCTTATGTCTGCGGAGATTCCAGATCATCCATTTGTTTTTGCAATTCTAGACCAGAACCGTCAGCAGCTCAAACTTTTACAAGCTACAAAGAGTTTGCGCCATTTTTTTCCTGTTATTCACCCTCTGAATTACAAATAAACCTCCCAAGATTACAACAGGCTTCAGTCAAATCCTGTTATAAGTGAATGTTTTTACAAGCTTTACTGGAAGCATGCAAAGCATCTTTTTAACAACCTATGCTGCATTTTACATTATACCACGCATTGTATTCCTAGAGAAACGGGTAGCAATCTTCTTTTAATCAAACACGACCCTTATTTTTGGATGACTGGTTTACAAAGAATATACCAAAATGATGGAGAATCAAAATTCTTCAATGCATTTAAAACAAATACTTCACAAAATGTCTTAAATGCCTACCAGTTATTACCAGTAAAAGCCTTTAAAGCGTCGTAACATGCACTCACACAGGCACATCTCGCCACCACTACACAGCTACTGCAGAAGACATGTTCCAGTAGTGACCAGTACTTTTGGATGGGAGAGACTAGTACTGGAGATAGTAGTAGTAGAAGGTGGTAGGAGGCGGGATGATTTTCCATGGCACACTGCAGAAAAGGGGTTTGTATTCTAGAGGTACAGTACTGACGGGATGGACTGTAGGTTTTTATTCCACCACTTGTTTTCCACGGCAGTAGACGCTTTTCGTTTTTAGCGTCCACTTTGTAAACTCTTTACCCATTGCATTAAGGTCTCAATTCAATATATTTACTTCAGAAAAATGTTAAAGACTTGGCTTTTTTCAGGTCATTATTAGCTGATCCTTTCATTTTATCCAGCAGGCATGCTTAGCGCTATGACGCCTCTGGCAATTGCGTGCTTTACAAAATTATAAAATGAAATTAAATGGAGAGAGGGACGGGAGGGCCCTGGCAGCTTGAATGAGTCATGAGACATCCTCTTCAGGCACAGCTGTGGTCCATAGCCAGCCCGCCCAACTCAGTAGGTCCCAGGTTTACAAGCACTGAATGTCTGAAAGGAGACGGGTCTACTTAGGCAACAGTGCTGCAGCTCAAGGTGTGGTGCATTATTTGGCTCCTGGTGCTGCTGCTCCACCCAATCAGCCTCTCTCACAAATAATCCTGTCTTTAAAAAAAAAAACATAGATTACGTTTGTGGGAACTGAAATCATATATTGAAGCAGCGGTCTTTCCGCAACTGCCAAGAGCGCCTACCAGGAGCAGAAGAGAAGAGGCGCTTCAACCTATAAGCACACTGCAATACCAATAGGAGGGTCACTGGGCACCCAAGTAAATAGCACCTCACTATCAGGGGTAAGGGTGTGCGCTGCTTCGTGCAGCCAAAGGGCTTTCTTTAAGCTCCGCAGCCACCTCCTGTGGGTATAGAGCTATGAATCGACCACCTCATTCTTTCTGTGATGATGTAAGGGGAAGCAAGGGACACCCAGCTAGGACTGAAAAACCCTGGCTCTCTGTGTGTGGCAGCTGGAGTGGCACAGGCTGCCCAGGCACTTACCAGCTAGGCAACTATAGGCGGGAACACACCACTACAGCTTGTATGCATATGCCCACATAGACCATGAGAGTAACTGACAGGATTCTGCCACAGCCCCCACCAGCCATGATATCCAGGCCCTCTAGTATACAGAGGCAAGCTACTGAAAAAAGATACGATAAATTAGCGAGCCAGTTACAAAGAAGCGGCCATCTTAGCTCAAGGGAAACTCCTCGAAGCGAATGGTATTGCTGCATTACTGAGGATCACCTTACAGGTTAATGTGAGCGTGTTTTGTAAGGGTTCAATTTCCACGTGCTTTCTCTTTCAATAAAGGGAATTTATTTCCAAATGAAATGCGCCCTGGCTTCGGAAAACGAGGGCGAGAGAGGCAGGGGAGTGAGAGTAGAGCAATATAAACAAGCGCGCGTGGCGACTTTAATTACAAACAGATGGCCCCTTTCTATAGGTCACTCCTAGAGCAGCGAATCAAGCAGAGCATCAAAGGGCTGGGTGAGAAGGGAGGGGGGAATGGAAGGAGCAGAGGAGCAGAGCGGCTAAAGTGAAAGAAAGCTAGAAGGGAGGGGGGAGTGGGAGCAGCTGTGCACGTGCATGTGATCGTGCACTCAAGGTTTAGGCCAGCCAAAACTGTGGGTAGCACTTTGAAAATCCCCCATATAAAATGTCTCTTCGAGCCTTTGGCTCGCGAGACCTAAAAAGATACAGAGACTGCAAAGTCTATGGGGGCTCTGCAATCCCAGCAGTTTCGGAGTGGGTCCTTTCGTCGCTCTAGCAACAGAGGACCATCTAAAACACAGAACTCCCAACAGTCGCAGTACACTAAAGGAGGTACACAGCCCACCTATAACAAGAATAGTAGAGGTGGATACCGTGGAAACAACATCAAAGGCAGAGGCCGAGGAAACAACAGCTCCAGGTCCTCCGCCACCAACAAACAGTGACACCTTGTCACTGCCCCCCGACCACGTAACACCTGTCGGGGGGAGACTACAGAGGTTCCTGCCAGTCTGGGAATCCATTACTACAGACAGGTGGGTGAGAGAAATTGTCCAGTACGGTTATTGTCTGGAGTTCACGTCCACTCCACCCAACATACCACCAAGACACCGTCATATGTCCGCAGAGCACTTGCACTTATTCCAACAGGAGGTTATCAGTATGCTCCAAAAAGGAGCCATAGAACTCGTGCCTGCAAAGGAACAAGGATCAGGGGTGTACTCCCTGTATTTTCTGATCCCCAAAAAGGATGGATCTCTCAGACCCATACTAGATCTAAGACCTCTAAACCGTTACATTCTCTCAGAGCATTTTCACATGCTCACTCTGCAACAAGTGCTACCGTTGCTCAGTCAGGGAGACTTTCTCGCAACATTAGACCTCAAAGATGCGTATTTCCATATACCCATACACCTCTCACACAGAAAGTATCTCAGGTTCACTGTTCTCAATCAGCATTACCAGTTCAAAGTCCTCCCTTTCGGGGTAACGACGGCACCCAGAGTGTTCACCAAGTGCCTGGCTACAGTGGCGGCACACTTAAGGAGACAGCACATACATGTCTATCCTTATCTGGACGACTGGCTTATCCAGGGGAAGTCGGCCCAGCACTGTGCCAGCCACATGTCCCACACCATTCACCTTCTTCACAGCCTGGGCTTCTCACTGAATTATCCAAAGTCCCACCTTCAACCCAACCACGTACAGCAGTACCTAGGCGCAACCATAGACACTCTGGCAGCCACGGCACAACCAAATTCAGTGAGGATCACCAGCATTCAGTTGCTCATAAAGAAATTCAGACCTCAACACTCACTCCCAGCAAGAGTGTTTATGCAGTTGATAGGCATGATGGCCTCCTGCATCTTCATAGTCCCACACGCAAGATTACATATGCGCCCGCTTCAGGAGTGCTTGGCACGTCAGTGGAATCAGGCCCACGGACAGTTAAAAGACCTAGTGTTGGTGAGCGGTCGGGCATACAACTCTCTGCATTGGTGGAATCCACAAAACCTTTGCAAGGGCCGACCGTTCCAGGAGCCTGTTCCACAAATCATACTGACAGCGGACGCGTCTCTCCAGGGATGGGGAGCTCACGTACTCAATTACACAGTGCAGGGACTATGGTCGACACAGCAAAGGAGGATGCACATCAACCTTTTGGAACTAATGGCGATCTTCCTTGCAATGAAAGCTTTCAAGATACACTTGTGCAACAAGGTCGTGTTGATCCGAACGGACAACATGACCGCCATGTACTACATACAGAAGCAGGGAGGAACACACTCGCCACAGTTGTCTCATCTGGCTCAGAGCATGTGGAAGTGGGCCATTCAGAGGAACATCTTCCTCATGGCGGAACACCTCCCGGGCAAAGACAACCAGATGGCAGATCTGCTCAGCAGGCACAGCCACCAAATGCACGAGTGGGAGATACACCCATCAGTACTCCAACCGTACTTCCGACAGTGGGGTCATCCAGAGATAGACCTATTCGCCACAAGGGAAAACGCAAAATGCCAAAACTTTGCCGCCAGGTTCCCACATCCACAGTCTCAAGGCAATGCAATATGGATGAACTGGTCCGGCAAATTTGCGTACGCTTTTCCCCCAGCACCATTAATACCGCTGGTGGCACGCAAGCTCAAGCAACACTCGATGACGCTCATCCTGGTTGCTCCAACGTGGGCACGCCAGCCATGGTACACCACTTTTCTGGAAATCTCCGTGGTACCGCATCAACGGCTACGGCTCACACCCACTCTTTTAACGCAGAGCCGTGGCGAGATTCAGCACCCAGATCCGCAACAGCTGAACCTGGCGATCTGGCTCCTGAGATCCTAGAATTTGGCTACCTAAACTTGCCTCCAGACTGTATGAATATCATCAAGGAGGCAAGGAGACCCACTACCAGAGAATGCTATGCGGCCAAGTGGAAAAGATTTGTCATGTATTGTAAAAATAATTACATAAATCCACTGGATGTCAACCCAGAACATTATCTGTTATTTATTACACTTATACAGATGCAATCTAGCATACAATTCCATCCGTATACATTTAACCGCATTGGCAGCTTACCTTCAGAACAGGCAGCACCTCTCACTCTTCAAAGTGCCTGCCATCAAAGCTTTCCTGGAGGGGCCTCAAACGTGTCATTCCCCCTAGACACCCCCTGTCACCAGTCTGGAACCTAAATGTGGTCCTCACCAGACTGATGGGACCAACTTTTGAACCTCTACACTCCTGTGAGATTCAATTTCTAACCTGGAAAGTAGCTTTCCTCGTTGCCATTACTTCCCTAAGACGAGTTAGTGAACTTCAGGAACTCACCATTCAGGAGCCATTTATACAGGTTCATGCAAACAGGGTCGTGCTACGCACCAACCCTACTTTCATGCCAAGGTCATTTCGCAGATCCATATGAACCAATCTATAGAACTACCAGTGTTTTATCCTAATCCCGAGAATGTAGCGGAGAGAATGCTCCACACCCTTGATATCAAAAGAGCTCTCATGTACACAAACTTTCAGGAAGACAAAACAACTGTTTGTTGCCTTTTCCCCGCAGCACAAGGGCAACCCCATTCCCAAAGCAGGGATAGCTAGGTGGATCGTTAAATGTATACAGATTTGCTATGAAAAAGCTAAGCGCACACTAACGATTCCTCCGAGAGCCCACTCCACTCGAAAGTTGGGGGCCTCCATGGCTTTCCTGGGAAATATTCCCTTAGAGGAGATATGTAGAGCAGCCACATGGTCCACTATACATACCTTTACCAAACACTACTGTGTAGATGTACACTCAAGACAGCAGGCTGCTGTAGGCCAGGCTGTTCTCAAAACTCTTTTTCAGACTGCTGCAGCTGGCACGGGCAGCCGCCGCTAAAAGGAGGGACTACTATATAATCTATGCACAGATATGAATTCAGCAGCCCACATGCCTCGAACTGATTATGCTACTTACCAGTATGCTTCTGTTCTTGGCATGTAGGGCTGCTGACATTCATATCGCCCACCCTCCTCCCCGGCGCCTGTAGCAGCTGTAGCATTCAGTAATTTCTAGTTAGCATGGTCATCATTCACTGTGTTACACTCCATCTCTGCCACAATGGCGAAAAACAATCTAAGGATGGAGGGGATGCCCATGCGCACTGTAGTCCAGGGGAGGAGCCACCTATCTCGTGATACTTCGAAGACTCTTCCAGGACAACAATGTGCAATCATCCGGACCCAACACTAGGCGGCGATCTATGCACAGATATGAATGTCAGCAGCCCTACATGCCAAGAACAGATGCATACTTGTAAGTAGCATAATCAATCCCAAGCTTTCCCATTGTCCTATAGACCAGCCTGTCCCTGGGATTAGTGTTTCATCCCACTTGACTCATTTTCTAGCTTGCCTGAGGGCAAATGATTACCTTTTGTAGGGCCTCTTTGCCCTGGAGGCATAAAACATTACCCCACCTATTGTTTGATCGTTTTATGGGAGTTTTCAGGAGTTTCCATTAACATTTTGAAGCTCAAAACTACTGATCAGTCACACCTCCTCTTCAGACTTTGCTTCTGTTTAGTGCATTGCCCTGTTGATTTGTTCTGAAGTTTGTAGGTACATGTGCGTAAATGGGTTACTTGTTGAAAATGATGCGAATCCTTCCCAAGGTTTATCAGGTACAAATCACAAGTCAATAAATAAATCTGGATTCAGCTGCTTGTAGCTCGGAGCACGTAACAGGCATTTCTAAAAATAGAGAAACACTTAATGAGGAAAATTACATAAAAATCACTAACATTCAATAAGAGGAACCAGAGATATCATTTAAAAAGTTTCAGTTGTAGTTTAGGAAAAGTAAAGCGCCAGTCACAAATCAGTGTTCGTGGTTGACCGGTACCTAGGTGTGATTTCAGGCTGACGGTGATGGAGCAGAAGTCGGATACTCCAAGCATGTCATCACGGTCATATATTTTACCTTCTGACTTAGAGGATTTAAATTTTCCTTTCAGAGACTATCTGGGCATGGCTGCATGCTTGATCCAATGAAGTCCTCTCAGAGTCGTATTGCCATTGAACAAGGTCCCTCTAAAGATGTTTGTTTTGCCGGGGGGAACGCTCAGAGAGGGAACATGATAATTTTGTGACTGCTATCATCCTTTCTTTGTGCGGCTATTTTTCGCGCCTTCGCCAAGTCCAGATTTTTACCATCAATTTTTTTTTTTTAGCGAGCGCAAAATCTTTCATTGAGGCAAGCCTGAAGCTGTATCTGACTTTCTGGAGCAGTTCCTCCTGGCCTACTGTAAGGCTCCCAGGACCTCATAGACAGCATTTAGGGTATCAGGACTCACTGCAGCAGAGTCCACCAGCAGGGCCCATTCCAGGTCTAGTTGCCACTGCTTAGCTGGGCACTTCAGGAAAAGACCCTGTGCAGCTTGTTATGTCCCTGTAGCCACACATGTGGTCAGCCAACTGACCCTTAGAGTCCACTACTCAGTCCTAGGTTCAAGTAGGAGCGGGTCCGGCCCTTCAGTTCTCCGTTCAGGTCACCGTCAGCAGGTCCAGTTTTCTTCCGTTGTTCTGCAGGTTTGGATGTGTTCCAATGAGCTGTGGGTGAGGTGCCACTTTTTAAGGGGTTCACTGGCCAGTAGATGGGCCTGTGCATCCTGGACACTGCCTAACCAATGATAAAAAAGGTCTATTGGGCAACCCTTCCCACTTTGACAGAAAGACCTAAGTGTTTGGTAGTTGCCTCCTATCAGCTCAGGAAATGCTGCTGGGGAAGGATCACAAACTTCAGTAACGTGAAAGAGAGCAGGTTTGGGCCAATACATTCATTGTTAAATGAAATGGGAGCCCCGAGGAAGAGAATCATTTGTTCTAGGGGCATTATGTAGCCAGCTTGGCATTAGCCCGTTGGATGGGGGGCTGGACCCAGAACCACTTTGGTGTAGTTAAAGAAGAGGAGATTTCTCATTTCCCTAAACATGCCAGTGTCTGACACACCGACAGCATCCAAGGGCCGATAGGTGCTCCCATATTGAATTTGCCATCAAATAGTGTGGCATAGTTTGCAGTAACAAAGACATGATGAAAAGAGGGAATTTCTCACAGGGCATTTATCTATATTTTTCATGGGGAGTGGGCAGGAGAGGGAGGACTTTTTATTGATTTTGTGCCCGATCAAAACCGAAAACAATACATGGCAATCACAGCATCACATTGGTATTCAGAAAAGCAGCAGTACAACATTTGAGGTAACTCCAGAGAATGTCAATTTTTTCCCCACTAATCTTGTCCGAGTTTCATAGTTCTCAGACTTCGGAATCTGATTAAATTCTGGGGTCAGATCAAGCATTATACCTCTATATTGACACCACTCCTCCAGATCTTATGTTCTTTGGGCATCCACTTGCCTTATAAACTGGTACTTCTCAAGTCATGCAGTGGTCCATCTTGTTTCACCAGGCCGCTACAGAAGGGGCTTCGGCGGATTGCCAGTTTCTGGCAATATCTCTTCTGGCTACAAGGATGCTCGACAGCAGTAAGACCAGTTTATATAGTTTTATATCTAAATCAGCCAATTTATGAGGCAGTGCTTATTTAGGAATAGGCAATATTTTCCATACCAGCGCCACCTCCTCTGTGTCATGCACCCCACTTTAAAAGGGTGTCAGTTTGGTGCATTGCCAAGTTGTGTGTAAGAGTTCTGCTTCTTGGCTTGTGCGTCTTAAGGCACTCCAGGGAGGGAGCACACACCATTTTCCAGAGCTTCTCCATGGTCAGTAAGGTACAGTATAGATATTTAGGCTAGATCAATCTGAATTTTAATGCTGTTGTTGTGGGGCCAGTCTCACTTCTTGCCCTCCTCATTTGTCAGTTCCCCATCATCTCTCCCATCAAAACATATCAGGGGTATTAATGACAGATGATTGGTAGTATTGGGATATCTTGTGTTTCTTCATTTGCCCTGTTAATAATTTGGCTTTAACTAGTTTGAAGGCACCAAGTTCGTACCTCAGTACTTTCGAGACAAAAATGTTCCTGCACATTAATGGGAAAACTTTTTGGGATATTTAGCGGGACAGTTATTGAAGGGGCAATTAATACTTTTACATTAATATCCATTGTGGGAAAAATGCCCTAATGTGTGGACAGAAAAGGATCACGTCCTCTTGCTACGGATTTTGAGGCACAGTGCTCCTACTTATCCTACCACCATGTACATCCCTCTTTGCTCTGTTATTTAGTGATTATCTAGCTGAGTCTTTAGCAGGTCTCAAGGTTTTTTCATCACAGGTGAGCTGCTGCGGGTGTTTGCCTCTCAGTCAGTGACGTCTGCAAATCTTCGACAATTGTATGCCACCAAGGACTTGCATTAAGCAATATTTCATTGAGATTTTCCCCAGTTGAACAAAAGTGTTTTCAATCCATTAGATTCTAGCAGGTTTAAATTCACAAATTGACAGATATTTGGAACCAGATACAGCACCTAAGTGAATTCGTTGACAGCCTAATTTCCCATGTCTCTGGGTTTTGCCAACATTCACAGAAGGATGCACTTGATGGACGCATAAGTGGAAATGTTGATGAGTGGGCAAGATACACCCATACCATCAGGAGCATAAACATTTTCACCAGAGAGAGAAGAGATGAGCCTAATGGTTAAGTTGATGGGAAGTGCTTAGAGGAAACGCTAATAGCGTGCCTTCATTTCACAGGTTCACATTTCAGTCACATGGTAAATTTTGTAAAAAGAAAATTGGAGGACAACGAACTGTGTCCATAGGTGGGGTTACTAATAACTGCAGAATTCAATGAGGCAATCTGAGTGGCCCAAGATAACCTTTCCCTACCGTGCCCACCTCGAGAACAAGGCTGCTAAATGTAGATATAGAGAGCAACTGTAAAAAAAAAATGTGCTAGTTGCGCTGTTTACTGGACCGTGGATTCCTTAAGGTGAAAATTTACACTCAAGCGTTTTTCCCTCCCATTTTGGCACTGAGAAAATACCAGAACTGTTGTCTGGCCAACCTAAAACACTAACTGTTATTTGGTGTGAAGATGATCAGGACTATATATTGTAACAGAAAGCAAGCTAGTCCTTCATGCAAGCGAATGTGTCTGTCAGTAGTCAAAAAAGGAAAAAACCTAGTGATTTTGAGAATAATTTCTGTTAAAAGTACATTGGTTGTTTACATCGCAGAAGATGGCACGTGAGCATTGGGAAGTAGAGCATTCAATGTGCAACTTGGCCGCGATGGCTGCAAGATACATGGCCTCTGGAGTCACCACTAGAATGACTCATGTCCTCTAGACTGATCCTCTGAGATGGAGGGCAACAATATTTTCGGTAAAGGTTTCTACCTTTTGCTTAATTAGCACTTTGTTTTTCTGTAGATTAATTGTGACTACTAATACGGTCACTCTCTTGGGTTTTCTGTCTAGGAAGAAATCCACGAGAGCACAGGGCAGGTGATGCTCTGTGGCCTAAAAAGTAAATGGTCTACGTTACATGATTGGAAGAGAGGAGCGAACTGGGGCTGACCCTTGGGCCGAGCGGTAAATCAGAAAGCACAAAGTAGAAATAGCATGAAAGGGGCAAGAGAGCTGAGCTGGTCCTGTAACGTTTGCAGAAGCCTGTCTTGTGCATCCTTGCATAGAAACCGGTAGAGGTAGGCAGGGCTTTAAGTGAACCGGGTCTCACTGGTACTGAGCACCAGTAGTTTTTTAGGTCTCGCCTGACCCAGCGCATGCGCTGGTCTGGCGAGACTTATTGAGAGGGCTCCAAAAAGTGCTACCAGGCCAGCCTAGAGCCACAGTGCACGCGCGCGGGCGCGCTGCGCTTTACCCCGATTACTTTCACTTTTGGAGCCGCACAGCCGCTTTGCATAGCCAATAGGTCTCGCTTTTGGGACCTTATAAGTTTTTAGTTATGCAACTGTTGCATGGCTAAACACTTATAAGGTCCCAAAGGTGAGACCTATTGGCTATGCCAATGCTTGTTTAAAGGAGGCCTCTATCGGGCTCTGTTTTGTGCCCTGGCACAGGGTCCGTTTTTATCCGGACTGCAGACACATCGATGTGGTGTGCTCACACTGCTCATTTCGCGCTAGTGGAGAAGTTACGGCATGACGTCATGCCAGGTGAGCGTTGTAGGGGAAGGGAAACCCTTTAAAGAGAGTCATTTGCTCTCTGGATTTCCCCTCTGTTTTTGAAACTCGGGAGCAGCAATATTGTCGTGGTGTCACCAGGGCTTTAAGTTCAAGCTTTTTCAATATTTTATACAAGCCATAGTTGCTGCTTATTTATCTTATGCCAAAACAACAGTTGATAGACAATGCAGAACAATGTCATACATTCACCCCAGTACAAAGATCTGGGCCTAAATCCATCGTTGTTTTGCTCACAATGCCATTCCAGTATGAACCCAGCCATATGCAAATCAGTCTTGACCCTGTGCCTCATGGGAACAGTCCAGCCCGAACTGCCAAGCCAGGTCCTCCCTGGACTGGAAACAAGCATCCTAGGACCAGTTTCGGGGTTTCACCCCTCTTCAGCCAGATTAGCTTGATTCCAGTGGCATGGAGAGCACGGGACCCACGTCTGGGCATACCCGTCCCACTCTGGGTGACAAATGCAATTGTGTGTCTTTTGCTTTCTCGCTTATTTATCTTATGCAACTAACAACCATTGACAAAGCCAATAGTCCTGACTTGTAGGTATGATGTTACTTGTTGTACGATATATCTGGATGCAACAAAATACAAGTCGGGCGGCACACTATGCTAAGCACAGATTTTTTGCTTACCTGTTTTAAGCCACACCCATAATTACATTGGCCACGCTCCTCCGAGAGACCCCCAAGTTTTTTTATCCCACTTAAAGCCTTGGAGGTAGGTATGGGCCTCCTAGGCCCAGGAGGCTAGGGTCTATGCCAGATTTTGATGATATCCACGGGATGTGAATACTACTTTTTCAGATAGTCAATGATTCCCTCAAATTTGGCATGTTTCCTTCCCTTCTGGTCCTACTTCGACACCATTGTGGCAACGGACAAGCATGCGGTTGCAGGCCTCAGTTCACTGTGCGAGAGCAGTAGAGACACACTTGAGAAGCCTATGGGCTGGAGAGACTCATAAGAGGTGGGAGAAAGGACAGGAAGCTGAGAAGTATCCCCATTGGAGTGGCTTGAAGAAAAGAACCGTGATCGAAGTACTGGCCAGGAGGCTGTAGACGGGGAATTGCTGCAGGAAAGAAAGATACGGAAGGAAGGTAGTAGACCAGGCTCATGTTCAATGCAACGGATATGAGGTGGGATCAGTAAGCTGCAAGAAGTCAACAATGAGGGCCGAATAAAAATGTTAACTGGGAAATGGACTTGAAGAGAGGAATGGGAAATAAGGTGATTGTTTTTGTTTGCTTTAGTAGAAATGAAAGAGCCATGTAACAGGCTCCCTCAATACCAGTGACCTAATGTTGGAGGCATTGAGCAGCATTCAGAAGACAATTTCTAAGGTGACAAGTACATTAGAGAAGCTGTTAGAAATGGAAATAAAACAGTAGTCGGTGTGAATGTTAAAAATGCCCCCTCTGTATCCTGAGAGGTCACAAAATGTAATTTAAATGTGAGATGCTTTTTTCGTCAGGGAGGGAGTGATAGCATTGGACTGAGCAATAATTAATACAAATCTCTATTCGAGCTTATTTATGGCAGTGTAGAGGCCGTTAAAACATGAGAGAAAGCAGTCACCACTGCCCCCAGGGCGCTTTCCTAACGCATGACTGACCCCGAAGCCCACCGCTGGCGACGCTGCACAGGAGGCACTGTTCGATGGGGGAATACCATTTGACTTTCTTTCTTAGATGCAGAAATATGCAATATGCGTCTGATTAAATAAAGGAATCTACCAGCGTCACGCAAAGTGAAACGTGTAATGTTCCAACTGAAGCTTATAGAAGCAAAAATAAAACGGGAAAGTCAGACTGTTCTCCTTTTCTGTTGCCTCGTGCTGTGCAGTTTTAATGTCTGACTAGTATATTCTCTTTCATCCTGAGCAGTTGATAATGAATGCAGGCTCTGAAGTGAGGCACCCGCTGCCTGCCTGCCACTCTAGAAGGCTTCAATTCTAGCAAGTAAGATAGCCGGGTAGACTAATGCATCTTTTGTATAGAACTCTGTGAGGCCTGCAGGAACATGAGCCGGGGATGGGTGCACTGGACCTACCGTCCTTCCTAGGTCAATAAAAGCAATACCACTGGGTTGGCGAATAGTAAGCCTAATCAGGTGCATAGTATAAGTAAAAAAATATACATTTGAATTTGAAGCTGTTTCCTTAACTCAGTGCATCTTCCCCAATCACCTCAAAAAAGAAATGACTGGACGCAAGGTGTCTCCCAGAGGCAGATCTTGCTTTTTTTTCAAATCTGTTTGTGTGAACAGTTTCTATTACCACAGGCTTGCACTTAACTGAGACCATGTTACACATGTTTGGCCAACTTCACTGCCTCCCCGTTAGTCCCAAATTCAATTCAGGTACTAGTGCAACATAAATAAAAAGGCATTGGCAAAGCCAAAAAGTCTTGCCTTTGCTATCTAGCTGCGACTTACCAGCTTTGCCACTGCATGCACCCTCTTGTAATGGATTTTCTATTTTTTTTTTCATACTCCTTTACAAGATGGCCACAGTGATTGCACATGCATATAGTTCCCTTCTTATAATGGGGTTTAAAAAAAACTGAAGAACCATCATTAAAAGGTGGCCATAGTGCACACGTGTGGTGGTTGTTTTGGAAAGTTTGACATTGCCAATGCTTGTGCATCTATAGACAGTCAGGGGTAGCAGCTCAATGGTGAGTGACTGGGGCAACTTAAAAACCCATATAACCTTCTACAAAAAACCATGGTTACTAGGTCAACCCACCCTGCTAATGGCAACTTAAAAAAATGCCAATAGCCAGCTGTTGAAGCGGCTGAACAAAAGCTCACTCTTCTGTATGTACGTGTAATGGTAAAGTGGAGTCTCTGACAGATAGCTACAGACGGCACATAAAAGTGCAATAAGCCTTTCGCCGGTGCCACTGAATTTCCAGAACTTCTTTTGACCTTGGGTCAGAGGCATATCAGTTTTGCTTATCAGTGGTATTCCCTCATCTTTACACAGGCCTCAACCACAGTAATAAACCAGAATTGCCAGCACGACTAGAGTAGCCCTTCAACCAGCATCATGAACTCAGTTCTGCAGCAGCACTATAAAACCCCCTCCCATCACACAAAATAAATACAGGCAGCATTGCACGCCCAATCTCCCTAATGTTGTGCCTTAGGGAAGCAATGTTCTCCTTTTGCCCATTTAGAAAATTTATACCTTGTTTAAATTGGGTCTCTTTGTTACCCCATACATAACGCTTTAAAGCACACAGCATTACTTACATGAACCTATGCTGTAAAAAATGGTCTATTATTGTTTTCTTTTTTTCTTTTTGTTTCTTGTATAGCTGTATTAACATGTGCGGTGGTATCCCTACCGGTGATGAATCCATGTTGGTGTTCAGATACTAAGCCAGGCATATAAGATGGCAGGCAATTGGAAATCACTTTGGCGAATATTTTAGAGTCAGAATTAATGAGCGATATTAGGCGATAGGATCCACACTCATCAGCGCTCTTCCCTTTCTTAAGAAAAAATATATATTGGTAATGTTCCAAGATTTAGGAGCTTGCTTGCATTCTCTGATTTGATTAATGACCAACTGAAATAGCGGAAGTATTACGTTTTTGAAAATCTTATATAATTCTATAGGCAACGTATCTTCCCCAGCAGCCTTACCTAACGGTAGTGCTGCTATAGCAGTTGAAATTTCCTCTTTCGTTATATCTAACTGGAGATAATCCACAGCCTCTGAATTAAGAACTTGTGAGGTTGATAATTGTAGATATTCTTCGGCCAGCTTTGCATCTACATTATCAGAAAAAGCATACAGCTCCGAATAGAAATGATAAAATTGTTTTAAGATCGAATTAGTCGATTTATATAACCTCCCATCTCTACCCTTAGTTGTATCAATCCTAGTTCTAGCTTTCTTGTCTGCGACCTGGTAAGCCAATAGCCACCCAACCTGATCGCCATATTCATATTGATTCATTCAGTTTTTATGGTAAGCAGCTGCTGCCTTCTCCTTAAACTGCAGAGTCATAAGTGCCCTTGTACTTATTAATGAAGAGTAGATAGCGCCAGTATTCGGGCCCTTTCTTAAGAAAAAATATATATTGGTAATGTTCCAAGATTTAGGAGCTTGCTTGCATTCTCTGATTTGATTAATGACCAACTGAAATAGCGGAAGTATTACGTTTTTGAAAATCTTATATAATTCTATAGGCAACGTATCTTCCCCAGCAGCCTTACCTAAAGGTAGTGCTGCTATAGCAGTTGAAATTTCCTCTTTCGTTATATCTAACTGGAGATAATCCACAGCCTCTGAATTAAGAACTTGTGAGGTTGATAATTGTAGATATTCTTCGGCCAGCTTTGCATCTACATTATCAGAAAAAGCATACAGCTCCGAATAGAAATGATAAAATTGTTTTAAGATCGAATTAGTCGATTTATATAACCTCCCATCTCTACCCTTAGTTGTATCAATCCTAGTTCTAGCTTTCTTGTCTGCGACCTGGTAAGCCAATAGCCACCCAACCTGATCGCCATATTCATATTGATTCATTCCGTTTTTATGGTAAGCAGCTGCTGCCTTCTCCTTAAACTGCAGAGTCATAAGTGCCCTTGTACTTATTAATGAAGAGTAGATAGCGCCAGTATTCGGGCCCTTAGACATAATTACCTTTGCATATGCTATTTCTAATTTTATTAAAGTATCACAAAGCTTGTCCTGTTTTCTTTGGTTATTCTTATTTAAGTAATAAATGTATTGCTGAGTGGAGCCACATATAACAGCTTTTATCATATCCCATATAGTGAAAAGAGGGGCAGTACCCATATTATGTTGTAAAAATTCAATTAGAGCTCCTTGGATATGTGTAATAAAGTGTGAGTCGGACAACAAATGCCTTGGAAATGAAAAGGGATGTTTACTCTTCTCCACATTTGCGAGTTGAAAACAAATCAGAAGTGGGTTATGGTCAGATGTTATCCGAGGACAGACCTCCATATGTGACATCTAGAGAACAGCTACTTACTAATATTAAATCAATTCTGGAATAATGTCCATGCGGCCCAGAATAGTATGTATAGCCAGGTAGAGTAGGATGTAATATGTGCCATAAGTCGGCCAGCCCATACAGATGGATCATTTTCAAAATCGCTTAGTGGACCCTGTTCATTCTTGGAAGGGCATGTCGGTTTGTTGAGTCGATAGTATAGTTTAAAGTGCAGTTAAAAACTCCCAGTATGATAATTTCCCCCTGACAATTCAGAAGCTCCAGAATTAATTTATCAAAAAGAGTAAGATCATCTTGATTTGGTCCATACAATGCGCACAAAACTAATTTTTTGTTGTTAATTTCAAGCTGTATAATGACCCATCTGCCACCTGGGTCAGAAGCTGTTTTTAGTTTCTTACAGACAAAATGATTGTCCCTGAGAACTGCCACCCCTCTAATTGCTGCACCCTGTAAAGTGCATTCTAGTATCTGAAAACCAAGCTGTTTAAACAGACCCCGATCTTTATATATCAAATGTTTTTCTACTAAAACTACCAACTGCGGTTTGTATATATTAAACTCTTCTTTAACCAACCGCCGTTTGATAAATGAGTTTAACCCAGCCACATTCCAGCTTATACATCTAATAGTACCCTTTATGTAGCCTTTGATTTTTCGGGTTTATTCTAATTCTTTCTTTGAGAAAATTCAATAGTTATTTAAACAACAAGCTTTTAAGTATCTGCAAACAAATCATAAATACATTTTTCTTGCTTATATATGTTTTGTAGCTTATATCCCTATTCAACAATGAAATAATCTGTGCCCTCCGATTTTTACACCCCCATATCCAATGCTCATAAGTACACCACCCTTTGATCAGCAGACCCCTCCCTCCCCCACTGCCCTGAACCTTGGCAGGTTCCCCCACCCGTATCTAGGAAAGGAATCGGCCCCCCTATCCTGCTGTCGATCGATGACTGCATCGAGAAGCAGGACCCTGCGAGACCCTCCCAGCATCGGCTAGTAAATACAACACTTGTGAATATATGTTGCGAAAGTATTTATATAAAAAAAAAAAAGCCCGACCCAATAATCCCAGAATAAGAAAAAAGAAACCACCCTATCCTTTGAGCAGTGCAAGACATCCTGCTTCAATTATCCCAAAGCAGCAAATATTTTCTGAATGTGTACTTATTTAGAACTCTGTTGTAATTTTGCGAGAGCCAGTTTTGCCTCTTGGTCGGAATAGTAAGTCTGCGTTTTGCCATCCTTAATAACCTTCAATCGAGCAGGTTCTTGAAGATACACCAATGCTCCAAGGGCCTTCCAAGAATCAATCAGTTCCCTCATTCTCCACCTCTTATCCTTTTTTTTATTTTTTTATTTTATTTTGAATTTTTAATTTACAATAATACACAACATGACAAGCATACTATGCACCGCACAGTAAAGTAAAACAAAAGAGAACAGAGAAGAAAACAGACTAGAAAAACAGATCATCAGCCTTCAAACCAGTTCTTGAAAGGGGCCCAGGTTCTAGCCCCTAACTCCCGCCTTTTCCTCCCCCTTAACAAAAAAACCGCTGACTCCAAATTATATAGTGCTAACATCCTAGCTCTCCAATTAAAGAAAGTTGGAGCTTCCGAGCTAATCCACTGTGATGTAATGCATAGCCAAATCATTGCCATTGCAAGAAAAAGAAAAGCAGCCGTGTATCTAGAGCCCCCAATGGATCCGTTACCATCACAACCCATTATCACAAGTTCAGGGGAAACTTTAAACTGAATCTTTAACATCACATTAATAAATTGCTCAATCTCATGCATAAATATCCCCAATTTAGGACATAGATAAAACATATGCACTACATCCGCAGCCTGAAATCCACATCTAGTATATCTATCACCCTTCTGCCCCCCCCCATTTTGCAATCTTAGCAGGTGTATAGTATAGGTCGAACATCGCCATATAACATTGTGTTTGTAAGCTGCCTGAAACTGAAATCCGACTTACTAACTGTAATGTGAGCCTAGTATCAACCCCTGTCTTGCCAAATTTCCCATCCCACTTCAAATCCTGCGAATCCAAGTCGTCTGGTAGACAGGATAAGAAATACTGATAGATCGCGCCTATTCTGACTTTCTTACGAGCCATTTCTATTATAGTTATATTGCCAAATTTAATAGTGATCTCATTCCGGGGTTTTTCAAGGAAACTTCTAATCTGAAGATACTTAAAAAAATCATGAGTATATAAATTAAACTTCTCCTTAAGAACAGAAAAGGTAGATATTTCCCCACCCGAGCACAAATCACCAATCACCTGTAATCCATGTAACTGCCATCTTAAAGTAACTTGATCCTGGAAAATTGATGGCAACGTTCCAGCCGCGGAAAAGGGGGTATATGAATTAATATTTGCAATCATACACCTACGGCGAATCTTCCGCCAAATCATAAATGCAGCATAGATCACTTTAAATCTTGTCTTTTTGAAGTAACTAGGTTCTAGTATCTTTACTAAGATACCTTTAGCGGCGTCCCCCAGACCTATTTCATAGATAGTGGGCCTATTTGCTAAGGGGACATCTGCCCTACCCCCTACTAGAAGAATTCCAAAATGTTGCAGCATAGCTGACCAATAATACATTATCAAATTTGGGACCGCCCACCCACCACGGGCTCTTGGAAGGCACATCAATTTAGCTGCTCTCCGTGCCCGACGATAGCCCCAAAGAAATCTTGAGCCAGCCCTCTCGGCGCTACTTAAAGACGCTAAAGAAAATTCTAACGGAATAGTTCTAAACAAATATAATAGTTTCGGCAGGACTAACATTTTGAGAATATTGCAGCGACCATATAAGGAGAGATGCAAGTGATCCAATCTACCAAGTTTCATGTTAATAGATTTGACCACTGGGAGCATATTGATATCAGGAATGTCTGATACAGAAGCAGAGATTTTCACCCCAAGATAAGTTGCTTCCGTAGTAATGGGAATGTCTGAGGGACACATAAAAGCAGAATGGAGAATCTGTGTCTTATCGACATTGAGTTTATAACCTGAGATTAAACCAAATTGATCTGCCAAATTTATGATAGTTGTGAAAGCTATGGAAGCATCTCTAGTTAAGATGACAATGTCGTCAGCATATGCCAACGTCTTATAATCTGTACCGTTAACAGTAACTGGCAAGATTGTTGAGTCTTCCTGAATTTTCATAAGATACGGATCAATATACAGAGCAAAAAGCAACGGCGAACACCTCTTATCCATCGTAATTTTACATAAATCAAATCTTGCGATGATGGAGAATGAATCAACTAAAACTGGTGTGGTAGCACGGGCTTTAAGAGCAATGGTCTGGCGTAGCCAGAAATTACCAACCTAAATAAGTATAGGCCGTGGCTGACACGAGCTACTCTGATCTGCTCGATTGAGGAAGATTGGTAACCTATGAGCATGCTGTATATGGGAGTCCCAATCCCAGTCTGCTAAATCAGGAAATGCCTTCTGAAATACTTGTACGATGAATAGTCATGTGTCCGAGCCTTCTTTGCCTTCCGGGATCCCAAATATTCGTAAATTATTCCTCTGTTGCCGGTTCTCTAGATCTTCAACTTTCCCTTGTAAAAGATCAAGTTGCGTGTCATGCTCTTGTAACAATTTAGTGGAGTGTGTCGTTGCATCTTCGTTATCCGACAGCCTTTGCTGCAAGTTACTAATGTCAGTTGAGAGTTCTGCCACCTTACTAGTTACTGATGACAGTTACTGCTGTATAGTGGCATTGTCCGCCCTAAGTTGTGTGTTATATTCCTGTGCCTCAGATCTTTGCACTGATAATATCTGCATAATTGAAGATAATGACAGCTCTTGCATAGCCGTTGGTGTTGGTAGAGCTCTAGCTGGATTGGCAACAAACATGCCAATGGATGGTGCAAGAGATTGTTCATTATCAGTGCTACAGGCCCCAATCACATTACAGCGTTTTAGTGCTTGATTATTTAAGCAATGAGAGACAGGAGCAGTCTGAGCGCTGTTCGTAGACACATTTTGCATTGATCCCGATAGCCTCGAGACAATCGCCTTTACCTCCCCTTTAGAGGTAACCCACTTGCGCAGAGGGCTATCCTGAGTGTTTGATTTTGTTTTGGAAGTAGTCAGGGTTTTGGCTTGTTGTTGATAAGATAGAGCATCCTTGTTTTCTGTCTTATGACCAGCCATTGTTGATGTAGTAAACTTCAGATTGCGTTTTTTCTTTTTAGCAGAATGAGACTGAAAGGTTGTAGTCTCTGCCATTGAGTGACCAGACAAATCATCAATATTCCTTGGGGATAGAGAAAGCAATGATGCTTTCAATGTATCTACGGATGAATCCACCAGCTTACTACTTAGCAAATTCGGCAGTTCAACTTCATCCGTCTCTGCCTGTCCATGTGGTTGCGAGGATACAATCCGGTCTATATTCTCCGCTGAAGAAGTTACCGAAACAGTTTTTAAGGCATTTGGTAAGGCATTAAGAGTTGCGTATGAAGAATGCGTATTATCTTTGCCGGTTTCCACTGTTTGGTTAGAGCAGCATGCAGATGGTGATATATGTGGCGCAACCCGCGTAAAATTAGAATTAAGTCTAGATTGGTCAATATCAGTCTGTAGCTGCTCCGAGAAGCCACTTATCTCGACGGGTGCATCACTAACATTACCCCCATTACCGACACTTGCCGTAGTTGCTAGTATCTGACTGTCACCATTACTGCCTGCAAGTCGAGCGACAGAGAACCCATCGCAGGTCCACCGGTACGCCGTGAGTCTGGGCTAGCGGCACCTCCCGTAGCATCCGCTGACTCCGCTCCAGGCTCCGTAACACGAGCAGCTCTCGCCGCCAGCAATGAATCAGGTGAACCCGCCAGTGAACAGCTGAACTTACATTGTACCGCCTCCATGATTGTCTCTCCCATGGCAGTATCAGAGGTAGCAGTGAAGAGATCCGTTGCCTCACCTGAACAAAGTAGCTGCATAACCGGCTTGCCAACTCGCGTAGCAGCTTTTTTGGTTACTGCACTTTCTGCGGCAGGATTAGAAGAATTAGCCACGCCAGTTGTAGCAGTATTTCGGGTTATCCGACCGGCCCGCTGCACATTCACCTTCAGAGGCGCCATTAGCTGTCGTCCTGTTCGAAGACAAGCTGTCAGGCCAAGCCAGTAGAATACTGAGCACCGTTGTCGAAGCCGGCAATGCACAGAACTCTGGGTATCTCCTGACAGGTAAAGAGTGCTGGGCGTCCCATCGGAACATATAGAAGGACCTTCTTCTACCAGGTAAGTTTGTAAACGTTTCACAGGGTATCAGAGAATATTCAGTAGTGATTTCTTAGCTGTTAATAGGCCATAATCAGGAAAGAGTTTATCCGCTGGTTTTCTGCATTTAACACCAAAGGCAGCTTGCAGAGATTTAAAAGAAAGCCATCTGTCGGGGTTGCACACAGGACGCTGCTTACTCACAGCGGAGTCGATCCGCCATCTTCCTTTATCTATTATTGTTTTCAAATAAATAGTATATATATTTGTTAAATATAAAAGCAATTGAAGGGCTACACTCCAGTTAAAAGGTAAACAAGTAGATGTGCCTAGCTGATACGATGATCCAGGTCCACAAATAATAAAAAGAAGCTCAAACTGTTGAACATGGTGGTCCGGCAGCCATGCTCTCCGGTCAGAAACAAATCTTGCTGCGGTTAACACAGTTGGTGCATTTGTTCCTTAGTATGCTGGATTAAAGGAGCTCATGGCTTGAGGTTTTCTGAGAAGTTTGCTCAAACCTGTAAACACACAACTGCTTGCCATGGCCTTCTCCCAACTTCCACAGATAACACAATCATGTGAATAATTTTAGATTGGTTCTCCAAATAAACCTAGTTTGTAAGCGTAGAGTATAAGTGACCACCTACCACTTTGTGAAGCTCGCGCTGCACTAGCGCTGTGTTTTTAACAATTTTCCCTGTTTTGTATCTGGGTTTGTATTTGTTTTGCACTTACCCTCGTTTTTAATCCTACTGCCTCTTGCTGCTTCTAGCTTGTAGCGCGCGCCCTCTGGCCCCTCACTGCACTTAAAAAAGCGCACTCTGCGCCTCCAAGCACCACCACTTTGGTGGGTCCGGGGCCCTGGGATCGATTTTGGGTGCCATTTTGGTTTGGGGCATTACTTTCAGCGGCGGCCGCCATCTTTGAGCGGATTCGCGCGCGTAGGGTGACGGGAGAGCCTACTTAAGGCGGCTCCTTGCGTGGCGGTGTTTCTGACCACCTACCACTTTGTGAAGCTCGCGCTGCACTAGCGCTGTGTTTTTAACAATTTTCCCTGTTTTGTATCTGGGTTTGTATTTGTTTTGCACTTACCCTCGTTTTTAATCCTACTGCCTCTTGCTGCTTCTAGCTTGTAGCGCGCGCCCTCTGGCCCCTCACTGCACTTAAAAAAGCGCACTCTGCGCCTCCAAGCACCACCACTTTGGTGGGTCCGGGGCCCTGGGATCGATTTTGGGTGCCATTTTGGTTTGGGGCATTACTTTCAGCGGCGGCCGCCATCTTTGAGCGGATTCGCGCGCGTAGGGTGACGGGAGAGCCTACTTAAGGCGGCTCCTTGCGTGGCGGTGTTTCTGACCACCTACCACTTTGTGAAGCTCGCGCTGCACTAGCGCTGTGTTTTTAACAATTTTCCCTGTTTTGTATCTGGGTTTGTATTTGTTTTGCACTTACCCTCGTTTTTAATCCCACTGCCTCTTGCTGCTTCTAGCTTGTAGCGCGCGCCCTCTGGCCCCTCACTGCACTTAAAAAAGCGCACTCTGCGCCTCCAAGCACCACCACTTTGGTGGGTCCGGGGCCCTGGAATCGATTTTGGGTGCCATTTTGGTTTGGGGCATTACTTTCAGCGGCGGCCGCCATCTTTGAGCGGACTCGCGCACGTAGGGTGACGGGAGAGCCTACTTAAAGGCGCCCCTTCCGCGCAGCGGAACGCGCAGGTGGAAGCCTTCGCTTAGCCTGAGTCGTGCCAGAGTCCTCCCCGTCTGCGCCCGTCAGCGTCTCGGAGGCGGCGGGGCGGCTGTGGATTCTGATTGGAAGCGGGGAGTATGTTACATTATACCTCTGCTACGCTTCGAGCCTTGCGTACTACATCTAGCCTGTGTCGCTCTGTTTTCCCCGGTCGACACAAGGGTAAACGTCGCTGCCCGGCGTGTGGCTGGTCGCCCACTGGGTCACTCTGCTGCGCCCCTAGGGCATCTAAAGTACATGTGAAACATCTCTGTCTGCTGTTGAACACAAGATCGGTAGGAAGACATGCCCAGTACATCTACGATCTTCTTGTCAGGGATAATCCTCTTTGCCTGCTCCTGACCGAAACTTGGTTGGGAGAGGCGTCCAATCCGGACATCTTTACTGGGATCCCTCCAACCTATAATATTTTCCGCCAAGACAGGGCGAAGGGTAGGGGGGGCGGAGTTGCTGTGGTGATGAGGAAGAACATTTCCTGCTCTGTTCTTCCTGTTAACTCCATTGAGGGCTCTGAATCCCTTGGTTTTACGCTCAGACTGTCTCCAGCTCAAGCACTTAAGGGTCTGTTGGTCTACAGGCCTCCTGGCCCGGTGGGTTCCTTTTGGGAGGACCTACAGACAGCCATCTCGGAGCTGGCGCTGTCTGCACAGCATTGCTTGCTGGCAGGCGATTTCAACTTTCATCTCGATGTCACGGACGATCCGAATGGGGTTAAACTGCTGGATATTACATCTCCGCTTGGCTTGGCACCGTTTGTGTCAGGGCCTACACATGAGAGAGGGCATACCCTCGATCAAGTGTTCTCTTCTGTCCCAATTGTCGACATCGAAATACGGCCGGTGCTCTGGTCGGATCATAGATTGATTGGGTTTTCCGTGTTGGAAAATGGGCGGTCTGACATCTGCGCCCCCACGGTGCCCAGAACGGCCTCGAGAGCGTTGTACAGAGTGACGCCTGATATGTTGGAGCAGGCGCTCACGGAACATCCCTGTCCCCTCTCGGGGGATCCGGAAAGAGACACTGAGGCCCTGCAGCTATGGCTGACTGAGAGGTTAGATGATCTTGCACCAAGGGTAACCCCCCGGTCCTCGGTGAGACGGCAGTCGGCGCCGTGGTTTACGGAGGCGCTGCGTTTGGCTCGCAGTCAATGCAAGGTTGCTGAGCGGGCCTGGCGCCTTCAATATGATGGGGAGGCCAAACTCGCCTATAGATCGGCGGTGAAGGCCTATCATCGTGACATTCTTGGTGCCAAGCGGGAATATCTTGCCAGGAGGATTGAGGCGGCGGCGAACTCCTGTGAGGAGATCTTCACGATTGTGAAGGAGTTCACGGCCCCTTCCTCCTATTCTCCCCCCCCTGTATCATCGGATGCGTGGGCATGTGATCTTGCCACTTTTTTCACCGACAAGATCAAGGCAATTCAGGCCTCCTTCTCGGAGAGCGTTGCGGAGGGTTGCTGTGGCCTCGGGGCAGGACTTGGAACATCGTCCCTGCCTACGGCAGTACTGGCTGACTTTCCTCCTGTCTCCAGTGATATGTCCCGGGCTCTGCTGGCCAGTCTCAAATCTGGCTCCCCACTTGACCCCTGCCCTGCCAAATTTTTGGCCGGGATGGCAGCAGTGGTGAATCCCCTGGTCAACCCGATCCTCAATGCCTCCTTGAGGGAGGGGAGTGTCCCTCGCACCTGGAAAAGGGCGATGGTGATCCCCCTTCTGAAAAAGCCTGGTCTTGATGCCGAGGTCTTGGCCAATAATAGGCCAATTTCACTTCTCCCGGCCCTGGCTAAGATCACCGAGAAACATGTTCATGGTGTCTTGTCGAGCTTTTTAGAATCTAACAATTTGCTCCATCCATCCCAATCCGGGTTCCGTCCGAACTTCAGTACGGAAACGGCGTTGGTGGAGGTCTCTGAGATCATCAGGGAGACCTTGGATGTGGGTGGCAAGGCCATGTTAGTCATGTTGGACCTGTTGGCGGCCTTTGACACCGTCCCCCATGAGGCGCTCCTCGCTAGGCTTCATGACATCGGCCTAAGGGGGACGGCGTTCAGATGGTTTTCATCTTTTCTGGAGGGCCGCCGCCAGACGGTCTGGGTGTCCCAGAGCTCCGCCGAGATGCCGCCATTGGGAGTTGGGGTTCCACAGGGGTCTGTATTGAGCCCGACATTGTTCAACATCTTTATGTCCCCCCTGGCGGCTGCGGTGAAGGCTTACGGAGCCCAGATCGTGTCCTATGCCGACGACACACAACTCCTTTTCACTTGTGCTAAAGATCAGCCATTTGATGGGGAGAGAATACGGGACTGCCTGGATATGGTCTTTGGCTGGTTCCAGCGGAACAGTCTAAAGGCCAACTCCAGTAAGTCGGAGGTGTTATTCTTCGGCTGTGTCATCGATCCCGAGGGGCGGCAGTGGTGGCCGGCCGCCATGTGTCCCCCGGCACAATCTTCCTTGGTGGCCAAAAATCTCGGCGTCAAGCTTGACAACAAGCTTTCTCTCAGATCGCATGTTCTTGGCCTGGCCGGCACCTGTTTCGGTGTTCTGAAAATGCTCCGCAGGTTTCTTCCACTACTATCTGCGGAGCATAGACGGATTACGGTGCAGGCGCTTATTGGATCCAGGCTAGACTATGCCAATGCTCTTTTCCTGGGTCTTCCAGACTATTTGGTCCAGCGTCTGCAGGTGACACAGAACTCTGCAGCGCGCGCAATCTTTGGTTTGCATAGACGCGCACGGGCTTCTGGTCTTCTGCAGACGCTGCATTGGCTCCCGATCCGAAAGCGGATTATGTTCAAATCCTTGACGCTGGTACATAAAGCTCTGTTTGGCTCAGGCGCAGGTTATCTGCAGAAGAGATTGGCCTTCTATCGCCCTGCCCGCTCACTGCGTTCGGAATCCCTTTTCACGGCTGTGGTTCCTCGCGTGAGGAAGGCTCGGATTGGGGGGCGCTCTTTCAGCCACAAGGCCTCCCAGCTGTGGAACTCGCTCCCACTGGTACTTCGCAGTACTCCCAATTTGCTTCAATTCAGAAAGAATTTGAAGACTTGGCTTTTTAATCTTTCTGTTTAGGTGGATTTTTTTTCCTTTTCTCTTTTGGGGCTCCTGTTTTTCTTGTTATGTTGTTATACACTGTAGCTGTATGTGGAAAGCGCCGGGACACTCTTTTAGAGTAGCCGAGCGCTATATAAACGCATCTTAACATAACATAACATATAAGTGAACAGGATTTCAGGAAAACAACATCAGAGTAGAAGACATTTTTGGAGGTCTCACTAAAGATCGCTTCAGCTGTCTGTCTCGAGACAACATTGCATACCAAGCTCCACAGAGCCAATCCATGCTCAATATTGGATGTCCTTGGTGTCAATCTCTGTTACCGTGCTCCTATTTGTGTCTTTCCTCCCTTTCTGTGTTTGACCCGCCCACAGGTGCTTGTTAGGTCTCGCCTGAGCCAGCGCTTTAGCGCTGCTCTGGCGAGAGCTATAGAAAACAGGGATTTGGAAGTGCAAACGAGTGCTTTTCAGGCCCCCAACTACAGTGCATGTGCGCCGGGCGCGTACACCATTTGGCAGCCTGCGTGTACATTTCGCGGGCGCTTTGATGTTCTCAGTAAACCGCGCGGCCACTGCGAACATCAAAGCGCCCGCGAAATGATAACTTTCACTTTAACGTTCGCACCTACTTGGCAGACTGGTTCTCTGTTGCTCTTTCCTCCTCTGCTCTCTCTCCTCAGAGTCCGTCCCTCCCCCTGTTGCAGCAGCTGGCATTACACGGGGGAGGGTGGCTCTTCGTGCCTACCAAAAAACAAGCATTGGCATAGCCAATAGGTCTCGCTTTTGGGACCTTATAAGTATTTAGTTATGCAACTGTTGCATAGTTAAACACTTATAAGGTCCCAAAAGCGAGACCTATTGGCTATGCTGTGTTGTCTCTAGATGCAACATTCTTCCAGCACCGAATACAGCTTTGCAAACAGAGCTACGTTTAAACACCAGTTTGCTGCCTTTCTGTGCCACCTAGTGGTCACTAGAAATAATGTATTAGAAATGTGGAAGATAACATATTAATCTTGACAGGCTATTTACAGCAAAAAATTGGCATTGCCAGTCTGTTTTGCAATTATGTAAAGGTAAGTAAGACCAGTTGGCATTGCCATTGCTTGTTAAGAAATGTGCTTCACTGGAAATGGTAATGTCCCACCATATCCCATTATTCATACACATCTGTACGCCGTAGCTGAGCACTGCATTCCAGAATAGACATGTCTGGATAATATTCAGAAGTAATCTTTCAAATTTGTTGCAAGTGCTGTTCCGATTACTTTCCTTGCGTTTATGGTTCAGTTTTTGCAAAATGAGAACAGCCTTTAATGCAGGGCTTTCAGTGGGCTGGGTCTCACCGGTGCTGAGCACTGACAGTTTTTTAAAGGGGGCCTCGAAACGGGTCTCTATCGGCTCAGTTTTGTGCCATGGCACAGGCGGTGCATTTTTTCCCGGACTGCAGTGACAGTAGGCACATCGATGTGCACTTCTCACTAATGGAGAAGTTACAGCATGAAGTCATGCCAGGTGAGCATTGTAGGGGAAGAGAAAATCCTTTAAAAAGAGTCTTTTTATCTCTGGATTTCCCTTCTCTTTTTGAAACTCAGGAGCTGCAACATTGTCGTGGTGTCACCAGGGCTTTAAGTGGAACCTTTTTCAATATTATATACAAGCCATAGTTGCTGCTTATTTATCTTATGCAACTAACAACCATTGACAAAGCCAATAGTCCTGACTTATTGTAGGTATGATGTTACTTGTTGTATCATATATCTAGATGCAATGACAGAAACAGCAAAATACAAGTCGGGCTGCACACTATGCTAAGCACAGGTTTTTAGCTTAAGTGCTTTTAAGCCACGCCCTTAATTACATTGGCCACGCTCCTTTGAGAGATCCCCCAGTTTTTTCATCCCACCTAAAGCCCTGCTTTAATGTTTAAAGATTGGCATAACAATGGTCCAATTTTCTTGCTACCAGGAAAGACAGCTGATGTTGTGTGGTCACTAATGTTACCGTTGGATAAGTGAATTGAAAATAGTAATCCAAAACGTCGTCTGCTGGTGTTTTGTGGTGTTTAGAAGGTAAACAGACAGTTAATAACTACTCTGCTGCTCCCTTCTTCACTCCCCTTCTCCGTACCTCCCATCTTCCTCCCCACCACTAAAAAACAACCACTTATTCAGACCGCATTATGAGGAATTAAAAGGTCAGGAACATGTTACATTCCTCCAGGATAGTTTTACATTCCTTGTGCCTGGTAAGCCTGTTGCGGTGGGGGCGAAAATACATACTCACAGTAACAGAAAAAGCATTCAGAGTTGTCGTGATGTAGGACCAGCAGATTCACTCGAAAGAGGCGAATGCAAGAGAGATGAGGTAACAGAAACTTGGTAAAGTACAGAAAATCTGGGGCCATTACACCTAATCATCTCCCAGCAAATGTTGACAACCTACACAACAAGCATTGGAAATGCAATAGGTCTCGCCTTTGATTAAGTTAAATCCATTTGCTTTGCTAATAGTATTGTATAGCAAAGCAAATGGCTTTAACTTAATCAAAGGCGAGACCTATTGCATTTGTAATGCTTTTTTTTTTCTGCGAGTTGTTCCGACTGCATGCATGGTACTTGCCAAACCCAGCCGATTTCCTCAGAGAGTTGGTGAAACGGCCGCCGTCATTCCTTCTCAAGAGGACGAAAGTGGCTTGCTGGTAACTACAGTGCACCGACAGGAGTATGGTAGTAAGAAGGGGAAAATAACCTGTCAAATTATGTGCCCTGTAGTGAAAGATTTTTACCCCAGAGATGTTATTTTTACAAGAATGCCATTACAGGGCAGCGCCATGCGCTGATAGAATGCACACAGGTACAGCGCCAAGCACTCATGGTAATAACACACCTTTGTGTTAATCGCAAAATGATGCAAAGTTTTATATTTACCAGTTTTCAGTCAATCCTTATCTTGGATATTTTGCAATAATGAAACGCCGAGCTTAGCAGTTCTATGGCCTACATCTGTGTTACTCAAGATAAAACGTATAGAACGCAGGCTTTGAAAACAGTTTATCTTTCCATATGTACTCTCGAGAAAAGCCGCAAACTCTCCAACTTTTATCTCTTCAATACAGAACTAATGCTGTAGTCTGATTGTACCAAGCTTCAATGTGCTCATGCATGTAAACACCGTCATGCACAAAGGTGCGCTGGCTATATGTGTAGTGTGAATGTTTAACCTGCTGTATTGCACTGCAAGCATGGGGAATAAATGAGGGCTTATATCTAGGCAGTAGAAGAAACCTACAAAGAGAACTTAATTTCGTATCAACCATCTGCACAGAAAGAGACGTCACTGGATTTCCGATCATCCATCGTACAGGAAGTGACATAACTGGTTTCCGTTTCCCGCCCACGGCACCCTGTACTCCTCCTCTTTCCCACAAACTACTTGATGGCAGCTGCAAAACGGATGATGAAAGGATGCGTGCAGCAGGCACAGCTGCGCCTATCTGCACCAGCACTAGGGACCCTGGTTCTGTCCCAAGCCCCGCTACCGTGCTGCACTCCGCTGTGCTTTCAGGCCTGGCTGCCGCTCACCGCACTGCTGCCACACTGCACCACACAACGTTGAACGAGAGTTCACATGTGTCTCCTGCAAGTTCTTATGATCAACCACTCCTACACCAACAGCATCCAGCAGTCCGCTTGCCAATAGCTCAAACTCGTGAAATGCAAGACCTTTTGCATTGAAAATACTTGTTTTTTCAACTGTGGGAATTACAGAAAATTGAAGAGAAGAACTTTTTAATTAAAAAGTTGATAAGAAAAATACAATTAACTCTTCATCACCAAATTTGTTTGTAGAGCCCCAAGAGATACAGTGGAGCAGATCGGCTATAAAGTACAATAACACAAGCATTTGCAATGCAATTGGTCTCCCATTAGTGAAAGTTGGAGTTAATGGTGTTGTAAATGACAATGTCTTTTGTTTATGGAGTGGATGTATGTAGTGTGGAGTTTAATTATATGGATTGGATTGGATTGAATTTGTTCGTTGTGGAATTGTATGGGGTGGAATAGTGTGTGTGTGTGTATTTGTGTAGTGGAATTATGTTGCTAGTAATTATGTGGTATTAAATTAGCTGGAATTATGTAGTGTAAATATGTGTATTGGTATGTTGTCTTGTGGCGTGGTATTAATTTATGTGGTGAGCTGTTGAATTGTGTGACATGATGTTGAATTTTGAGGTGTGTATTGGATGCATTTGTTGTGTAAGTGTGTCGATTTGAATTATGTGGTTTGTTGAATTATGTGGTGCAGAATGGAAATGTGTGGCGCTGAATTGTGTGGCGTGGAACTGTGTGGTATTTTGAGTGAAATTATGCTGATGGGAATTATGTGGCATGGTGTGGAGTGTATTTGTATGGATGTTTGCTATGTGGCATAGTGGTTTTATGTGGGATGGATTTATCTGGTATTTAGTAGAGTGTAATTAGGTGGCAATGATTAATGTTCATGTATGTGCAAAGGCTATATTGAATGTACTTTATTATCCTTTATGAATAACGGTAAAAACAGCTGCAGGAGGACTGTCAAAATTATAAGTGTTTGCAGGGCCTGTTTTAGCCTAAGTAAGTTGTTGGATGCAAAGTTACCAGACAGAAACCGCCACAACATTTCCAAAAATATATAAACACAGATCCTGGAGAGGCTGCCAGAAAGTACTTAAATGAAAGGTTTCAGGTGATATTACAATTTGGATAGAGCACTTTAAACCATCCCTTGCCCATGACTTGGAAAAAAAATAACTTTTTATACATAATTTAGGTGGTGAATGCAGATTTAATGAATAAAGCTTCAGCAGCATTTCAAATGTTTAAAAATGCAAACCCTAAACATGTTTCTTGAAATAAGAACTCAGACATACAAAGTGCACAGTAATCTAAATACAAAGTCTTGATCAGCTAGTGTGCTGGGTTTATGACACTGCCCTGGTGACATTACATGTGAAGTCTAATGGCTCACTGTAGAAGGGTGGAGTAGCAGACGCAGCCATAAATCTCGGCAGGGAGCTCATTTATGGAAAAGAGCCACCTAGCGAAGCAAAGAGGCCCAGCTCGGCAGGCGCTCATGTGAGAAAATAATAGCTGTTGTGTGTGAAAGGTGTGGCAGAGTAGAAAGAATACAGAGGAGCAGGACAGCATGCCAGGTTCGTCACGTCACGTCACGTTCGTCAGGTTGCACAGAGCAGAGAGGCACACTGGCGAGAGAGCCATAAAAGCACAGTTGTGGGGGGAAGAGCAACAGAAGGGAGACCTCTGAAACAGCCCTGCCGCTGCGCATCGGGGTTGAACTAACGGCAATTAATTCATTTTCTCCTCATTCCAGCACAAAAATGAGAAACATTGAACAATAAATCTTACAGGCTATAAATAAATGATTAGTGAGTTAAACACAAAGCATGTACAACAAAAAGCACCCGTAAATGGCGCCTGAAAATAATGTGACCGTTGCGTTTCAAAATCGGAATGTTTTTATTTATGTAGCTAAAAGAAAGCACTGCTTTGTTAATGTGCACAAGCACAGTTGCACACAATAATGGGTGCAGACTGCAAATAAACAGCGTGCTGCGTGGTGAAATTTTGAAGAGTGCTTCACGTTTGCAGTTAACCACGAGGCAAACGCTTTAGAGGAATACCAACCGCTGCAGTGCTGGGGCCAAGGTGCCCTCTGTTAGCCTCGGTTGGGGGCACACACGAGTGCACCTTTAAAGAAACCCCCCCCCCCGGCAGTGGGGTAGCAGTGGGGGGCAGCGAGGATCTGCAGCATGCAGCTGAAGTGCTCCCTGGAGTCAAAGTGCAGCAGCAGTAACCTGAAAAGTGTGAGGAAGAGCGGCTACTTGCGCAGGCACACAAGAGGTTTTTCGTGCAGTTTGGGCCGGGAGAGACACCTGAGGAGCCGGCCCAAATACTAGAAAAGAAAAGAAGTGGCACAGCAGGCCGCCCATGCGCAGCATTTCGCTTGACTCCTCTAAGTAACAAGATGACAACAAATGTAAAACCATGATGGAGTAGCGTTTATTTTTAGTTTTATATAGCCCGAACTCCACACAAAGCTATTGGATCACTGTGCATGAGCACCGGTTAAATTACACAAGATCACATTCATGTTTTGAGGCACAGGGAGAAGTGATGTGCCCCGAATCACAGGATTTTGAGCACGCCGAGATTCAATCATGGTTCTCAAATTCGAAATCCTGCTGTTCTGCTTTTAACGCCACAGTCAACGCTGCAGGTCGACAGACGTGGAGATTAAGACGCACAGCGCCATTAAACGGAGCCTTGCTGGTGGTCGTGTACGACAACTTGTATTTTTGCTGCTTCTGTCATTGCATACAGATAAATAATACCGATAAAGAAAGTAATATTACACCTACAGCAAGCCAGGGCTATTGTTGTTTGTGTAAGATAAATCAGCAACAACTACGGCTTCCTTGTATATAACATTGAAAATGCTTTCTTTCTGAAATGATGAGACTGAAAGAACTATAACGAGTCTCCTTGAAGTTACCTCAAAAGCAGTGACGAGTGGCATTGCTGCAGAGGTAAGATTCTTTTTTCACCCCGAGGGAAAAAATGGAGAGCCCGATGGAGACCTGCTTTGGCAACTGCTTTATAGAACTGCCAGTGCAGAGCACCAGCAGGACCCGGCCCACTTAAAGCCCTGGCTCACCTGTAGGAGGTTGGAACCCAGCAGGGAGCACAGCTCCTGACACACTAGTGATCACGCAGCACACACAACACTGGCAGTAAAACCATGCCCTAGCTGGCTGTGCCCCTGCATCTGTGGGAGACTAGGACAACTAACGGCGACACTGAGTCAGTTTTGGTTCAGGTCAGTTCTCACAGATGCCTAGAGCTCTGCGCACGCTACTACAAGCAAGATAAGCCAGGATGGAAGGCAACCCCACAGGCCAACCAACAAGATGAAAACAAATGTAAAACCATGATGGAGTAGGGTTTATTGCAGTTTTATATAGCGCAAACTCCACACAAAGATATTGGATCACTGTGCATGAGCACCGGTTAAATTACACAAGATCACATTCATGTTTTGAGGCACGGGGAGAAGTGATGTGCCCAGAATCACAGGATTCTGAGCACACCGAGATTTAGTCATGGTTCTCAAATTCTGCAGTTCTGGTTGTAACGCCACAGTCAACCCTGCAGCTTGACAGACATGGAGATTCAGGCGCACAGCGCCATTAAACGGAGCCTTGCTGGTGGTTGTGTACGACAACTTGTATTTTGCTGCTTCTGTCATAGCATACAGATATATAATAAGTGAAAGAGGACCGCGCTGCTGCCGGAGCATGGCGATCTCTTGTCTTTATGGGGCCTTGTGTTTCTAATTAGAAACACATGGCCCCATAAAGATAAGAATGTGCTTTGCGACTGCAGCAAATCAGGCCACCGAGTCCGGATCAGAGGCGAAAGGGCAAGAACCCAAAACCCTCATTTCCAATGGCAGGCCACCGTTTAGCATAAACTGTGACTCCAGCCAATGGAAATGAGGGGCGGGGCTTCAAGCCCTCTTCTGAAAGCCTTCCTTAACCCGTTGCGTGCGCGCGTCGGCCAACGGCCGTCCCGAGCACTACCTCGGCAGTGCTGCGCACATCCGTTGGCCGATGCGACCCCGCCCACTCAATAAAACTCCCTCACCGCGGCGTAATTTGCGCCGCGGTTAAGAGGTTAACAATAAATCTCGCCGAGCGAGCAGCGCATCTGCTGCCACGCTAGGCGAGACCTAATAAATGGAATTGCCATGGCTAGGTTATCCTCTGATTGTTTGGTTTTTACAGTACCTAAGCAGGAATTGTCCAAAAACTATTGGGAATGGATATGTTTGGCCATGGTTCCTAAAGGAACACTTTTAATAAGTGAAACTTATCTTAGTTGTCAACTTTAACAACAAATTAACTAGCTGGTGGGTTAGTACATCTGCTGCAGATGTTTGTAAACTGTGGAAGTTGTTTGTCCAATCTGACCTGGGCCAACACAACATTTCATCTTCCCAAAATCCATTTAAAAAATCAATAACATTGATTTGGGTAAACAGGGCAACTGATATTTTAATGTTACAAAGGTGCAAGCTGATTATGTCAGCAAGCAGGATATTTGAAGTATAGCGATGCTTTAGGTCAAATATATGTCCCAACCTATAATCTCGGGTTTTCCTTTAGAATTTACAATTGCCACCTTCCAATTACTGTGCATATATATATTACCTACTGGCGGTCGCCAGTAGGTAGTTATAGTTAGGACCACGTTTCCATAGGAAATCCGCAACATTCTATTTTGACTTTGGCGCCGGTCGACGAATCCTCGCAAATTTTTCAAAATAGGTGGGGCGCTACGCTCCGCTCCTACCCTGAAAGTCTCGGGGGGGATTCGTCAAGCGGGGGCTGAGATAAAAGGGGGGTCCCAAAACGCGTTGTTCCCATGGATTTTTCCATAGGACCTTTAGACAGGGCTACAGCCCGAACGGCTGAACAGAATTACTAGAAATTTGGCAGAGAGGTAGTCCTCAGGTCAAGGAAGTGCCTTTTGTAGGTTTGGTGTAAATCTGTTCAGTAGATTCTGAGAAAATAGCCTTTAAATCAATATATATATCTGAGCCAGCTTACGGTGCGCTTACGGTACGCTTACCGTACGCGTACGGTGGCGTGCGCGAGCGCGATTCTGATTGGCTCTTAGATCTTAGTAAACATTCGAATCGGCCGAAACCAGGAAGCGGCGCCGCCATTTTCTCTCTCGCACTGAGAGTGATGATTAAAATACAGAGATCAAAAACACGTAAAGGGGATGTTTAGACAGCTCCCACACACATAGCCATGTTGATGGAGTCCCCAAAGATCCCCCAAGGCCAAAAACGGAATTTTTATTTTTTCGCTAATTTCGCCGATTACGCTTACCGTACGCGTACGGTAAAAAAATATTTAAAAAAAATAGTATCCACATTCTCCCCACCCCGTGCACAAACGGTTCCTTGAAGGGCACCATTTGTGCATGGCATATTGTTAATGTGAAAAACTAAAATATTTAAAAAAAATATATTAAAAAAAAAAATTATCCACACTCTCCCCACCCTGTGTGCAAATGGTGCCCGAAGGGCACCATTTGTGCATGGCTTATAAAATTTTGAAAAATTAAAATATTACCTTTCAAAACGAAGTGCATCATATGTCCTCCATGTGCGCACGGTGCGCGAAGCGCATCGTGCGTACATGGCCCATCTAGCGTAATGTGGGCACGCGGTGCGCGTAGCGCACCGCGTGCCCACCGTGCGTGCACGGCACTAACTGCGTAAAGTGGGCGCGCGGTGCGCGAAGCGCACCGCGCGCACGGAACGAACTGCGTTAAGTGGGCGCGCACGCCACGAATGGCGTAAAGTAACTTAGCATTTAAAAAACCGTACAAATTCACTGAAAAAACCATAGGTTTCACACACGTTATAGTTAGGAATTAGCATTTAAAAAACCTTGCAAATTCACTGAAAAAACCATAGGTTTCACACATGTTATAGTTAGCGGAAATTTTACTGATAAAAAACCAATGAAATTCCCCCGTTATAGTTAGTGCAGGCAACTATAACTCACGCGACCGCAATCTTCTGCTGATGACATATGTGTCTTTATGAAAAAAAAATATTTGTAATATATGTATAGCTAAAAATTTATGGAAGAAGACATGGGCAAATAAGTGTCTAAATACAGTATTAGCATCAGCAGAGGATTGCGGTCGCGTGAGTTATAGTTGCCTGCACTAACTATAACGGGGGAATTTCATTGGCTTTTTATCAGTAAAATTTCCGCTAACTATAACATGTGTGAAACCTATGGTTTTTTCAGTGAATATATATATATATATATATATATATATATATATACACATAGTTTCTCACAGTCTCTGTGTGTGAGGGAAAGGCTTTGAAAGTCCAGTCACCGTGAGAATGGTAAAGACCTGATTTTCATCTCAATGATCCTTCCTGAACTACGGTGAGTTCCAGGTTATGAGTGCCACATTCAACCACTCGTAACCATAATCCATAAGGTTGTTTGTGAAAGGTTCGTACAGTTAAGTACTTGAGAAAGAAATTTATTTATAAACTACTGAACATCTTCAGTCCTCATTCAAGCCCATCCTCGCTCAGTTCCATCGGAGCACGCTAGGTCGTATGTTCTCAGTATTTTGACAGATGTTTGGAAATGTGTCCTTTGAGAAACTCGGACTTGGTTTTTGATCTCAGTTTTGTTGTATATCCTCATGCTCCATTACTGCCGAGTTTTTGTCCTGAAAGCAGTCCTTCCATATGCATGAAGTCAGACCCCTCCCTCGTGTGCTGGGCACCCTGCCAGTCTTTCTGAAAGGCTAAATTAGGCCCCTTACTCTTTGGTACAACTTTCCACTCCAGTGACTGTATCTATAGGGCACATAGATTCTTCCACCTCCGCCTCCACTTGGCTTGAGCAAATAAGCAGGCCATAGCCTATTGTAGGGTTGACCCTCCTGGAGGGCCGGCCCCTGTTTTTTTTACCCAGGCAGACACAGCCCCTTGCCGTGGGAAGAAGCAGCACTGTTTAAACCCTTGTCATTGTGCAGGAGCCCTCTGTTCTTGTAAGACAGCTATTAGGAACAGTCATCCTGACTACGAGAATAGACTGAGTAGACTGAAAATAAGCAGCTGCCACTTAAAATGTATGAAGATTAAGCACAGCTAGTAGATGTTTACTCCACCCGATATGCCCAACTCAGTGAAAGGAAGTGAAGCATTTATACCACAAGCGTGCAGCCTCCCTGTGTGCCTGATTTGTTGAAAATGAACAGGAGTTGATATCTATCCAGTTTGTATGGACTGATAGGCTAAGGGTTGAATGAGAGCAGTGTGCCGCTACCTGATCAGCAATGAGGGGTATCAGAAGTGAAAGACCACTCCCTATGAGGAATGCTCCTCAATCAAAACAAGCATAGTCTGTTATTTGGATCGTGGTGGATCACCACCTGGTGTGACACCATTAAACTGGATCCTCTTCTACTCCCAGAGATGCTGTGTTCTAGAGGCTGGCTACGTGCTGGTAGCCAAGCAACCTGCACGTGCTGCCGTAGAGCTCCTTACATGTGAGAGCCTTCTCAAGTCAGCAAAGCCGCTAAGCACAAATGCCAGGAAGTGGAATCATGTATTGCTTGGGACTTTAACATACTTTGGTATCTGCTCTGAGGACTCACCTGGTGAAATCGAATAGCGTGTGTCCCCACGTGTGTGGCTTGGCAAAGGAAACGGGAATCTAATCCACCATTGCTCTCGTATGCGTCTACTTTAGCTGGGAGCAGGTTCTTCCTTTTCACAAAACCGGTGGGGTAGATTTGTCTTATTGATTCTGGTGACCCCTTGTTGCCCTGGAGCTGACAGAATATCCTTCTCACCTCAGTGAAATGATGAACCAGTCTGTTGTTACTGTCATCTGATAGCACGTGCTTGAAAGTAGGCCAAGAAAAAAGATGATAGTAATAAGGGTTTGCACCTTTACAACGAAGGTTCTGGGGGTGACAGGAATTCAGAATTGGTGAGACAGACTGAACACATGAAGAACTGTCAAAGAAGCAGCTTCTTGTAGTTACAGCCAGACAAGGGGAAGGAATTACGAGCATAAGAGACCTATTTTAGACCTTAAGAATGGTGGGCCATGGCAGTGCCCATCTCACAAGGTGGTATGATCTTGTGTCTCTCTTGGGACGAGGAAGACAAAATTGGAGTGTTAAGATCACTGAATAGTAATTTAGGCACTTTGCAAGATCCGTGTCAGCTGAAAAATGAGTGTAAATACTGAACTAATAATTGTCCATAGAATAGTTGGCTATCAGCCGCACTGCTACAAAATCAGTAAGTAGAGAAGTGTATATCCGAATGCGTGTTTGTGGTGCAGATGTATATATAATGCGTAAACCTGGTCTAATGTTTGGGTGAGAAAATGAGCCTTTGTGGCCTTGCTCTATGGTCACCTGTTAAAATAGCATCTATTGCATTTTGTCTGTGTTTTGACAGTGTATGTGTCAGACAGACCTTTTGCTCACAACATACTTAGAGTGAGCTTTGAATCTACCCCATTTCAAAAATGTGTTTTCTTTTATCAGCCTCTTTCAGCCACTGGCTTGAGGCTTTGTCGATCACGGTTTTCTCCAGCCTGGTGGATTATTCATCTCTCATCTATTGCAATTGCCTGTTTGGGTATTTTCCTCTGTGTCCGCTCAAGTGCTTGAATTGAACTGCATGAGGGACTAATTTAGAACTATAGCTGTCTCAGCCACCCCTGCAGGCTCCCTCCTGGATGTCTTGCTGTAATGTGATAACTTAGCATGTGTCAGCATATTAAACCCAGACCAGTTGGCTTTGCTAATACTTGTTTTCTGTCCTGTCCATTGCTAACATAATTGTTCTTTGTGTCCTTTTTGGTTATTGATCGAATTATGAAGTGGATTTCAGCTCCCACTATGATGAATCTCTTATCTTTTTCGGTGTTACTTAGTTATGCTGTATTTACATATGTCATGTATTCTACTAAATTCCAGATTTATGAAATCCTATTTGTTCCATTACGTAACTGATTTGCTAAATTGTGTACTTGTACCGCTAAATTATTATTGCAGCGATCCATTTAATTTATTAGCACCGTGTGCAGTTATTGTCTATCTTCAGTCTAAATGGTTCCTTAACATGGTGCCTCTGGTTTGCCTTGAAGCGGACTCTTGTCTTTGTGACCTGTACCTAAGGCACTGCGCTTTTAATTAAACACAAACCAAAAACAGTGTCTGAACATCCACATTCTTTAGCTTTTTCACTAAATCTTTGTAAAGACGAGGACAACCTCTTTGTTTTTAAGTGGGACACATGCGCTCAGCTAAAACACTGTTAAAATAGAGTTAAGGAGTTAAAGATTTGATGAAAAAAAGCTTTTTGGTTGATGGAAAGTGGTATACTTGACTTAATATTCAGCGTTGTTTTGCAGGGAAGTAAAACATTTACTAATAGTAATAATCTGCATTACTTCCACTTCTTTGAATCAAGTTATTAGGTTTTCTTTTAAATGTGAACACTGACCTTGGTTGCTCTTTTTGGTATGTGTGATTAAGGACCATAGGAGGAGGCAAAGCTTTTACTGCTGATTGTACTGGGTCCTTTCCCTGTAAGTAAAAGCAGTGGTTTTGTCGTGGAGTGGCAGCAGTTCTGTGAATAGAAGGCACAACCCATGCTGAAGTAAGGACACCGATTTGGTAACTCTGTCTTGCTACAGCCCATCCTCCCCTTGATTTATGGCCTCTCCTCCATCTGCCGCCCTTTGGCCTGCAGTTGACCTTCAGCAGATGCATCAAAGGGAGGATGGGCTGTAGCAAGACTGAGAATTGGGTGGCAAGGGAGGTGGAAGAAAGGGGCGGAGTAGTAAGAGGTATTTTGACAAAATACTGAGTTGTAAATATTGGGATACAGAAATTGTGTGATGCAGAAATATCATTGTCAAGAATATACATTTTTTTTCAGGGGAGTAATTTAGTTGTTGAGAATGTTGTTGTTAATATCGTTTTTAATACTATAGTTGTAAAAATATCGTTTTTTAATCATCTGAATGTGTTTCAGTTCATATGTATGAATTGTATGTTTTATTTGTATAATTGTTAATATGTTTAAATATAGTTTGTAATTTTAAGTGATTTATCATTTTTTATTTAATTACTAATAGTAATTTATAGTGGTGTAGACAGTTGCTAGGTGTTTAGGGTAATTAAATAATTATTTATTTAATTGATTATCAATTATGTAAGTTGTGTTCTGCTTATATTAGTTATATTTTAAGTGTGGGCTTGTAGTTGTGTAGTGTGGGAATTTCATTAAGTAATAAATAACAATTTTTGTAATTGATAATTGTTTTTAAATTGTTTAATAATCATCTAAATAGTTGATTGTTTTTTATTTTATATATATATTTTCGTGGGGAGTTAATTATTAATGTTCATATTAAGGGTTTTATATTTGTTCTAAATGAATACGGTTATTCAAATATGTAATGTGTTTGAAGTGAAGTACTTTCCGTCCTGTTTATTAGACTGTAGTGGGATTAGTACATTTAACCACTCTGAAGTCAAACGTATTCCCCACTGCTGCACAAAATGGAGTCAGAATAGTAAGTCTAACCCCTCCGAAGTCACACGTTTTTTAGGTCTCGCCTGAGCGCTAGCGCATGCGCTAGCTCAAGCGAGACCTTAAGTAAGCGGGTTTTCAAAGTGCTACCAGAGTGGCCTAAAGCCTGCGTGCATGTGACCGTGAACGTGCACAGGCCTCTCCTTTCGCGCACACCACTCGCGTGTTGTTTTTTTTAACGCGTGCGTGCGCACACAACTCCCGGGCTTGTTGCTCGCGCTTCTTGTTTTTTAAAGGAAACACAGACCCCGGCTACCAAGCCCCGTATGCCACAACTCTCCACAATTGCGGCGGACTGCAAGCACCCTCCGGGAGTAACAGCCACTCTTCACTCCAAGCTATCCTCATGGCCCGTGTCCTCCTCACTCGCGACTTCAGTATCTGCAAACTCTGGGAGCAAGAATCCCTTCTCTCCTCTTCCGGCATCTCAGTTCCTGGCTGACACGCCTCCTGCAAGGGTCTGATTGGGTTACAGGCAATCCCTGAGTCTAGATCTCCAGTCTCTGCCTGATCTTTCTGTGAGAAGGTGAGGGTCTTTACTGTCATGGTTAATACCATTAGGCTGCATAATGGGACTGTGCTGCGAGATAGCACTCCAAAGTCGGTATCACAAAGCCCCTGCTCTCAAATGACAAGATGGTCATGACCCACTACAATCTGGGTTTCTACCTCCCGTATTAATTTTGTCAGCCGTTCTCACAGGGTGGCGGAGAATGTTTGATGGAGCGTAGTAGGAATGTTGTAAAATAAATGCAGACATTGGGGAGGGGAAGTCATGAGGGCAGATCATCCTGTCTTTAATACCAGGAGCATTATCGGGCCATCGTTATCTTAGATGATCGCCTAGTTGTCTGTTGATAGAAGTATACTCTAATGTCCAGTTAAGCGCATATTCCATGCCGGTTGGTGACGTCTGTGAGCAGCAACATATCCAACTTCCTCCAAGTGCTTGCTATGCCAGAGAGCCCCCCCCCCCATCATATTTCTCTGAGGACAGGAGCAACATTTACCTCTGGCTCCCTAACAACAAGCATTGGCATAGCCGATAGGTCTCGCCTTTGGGACCTTATAAGTGTTTAGTTATCCAGCACAATATCCTTGGTGCAACAACATCAACTGTTGCATGGCTAAACACTTATAAGGTCCCAAAGGCGAGTTGCACAGACTGGAGTAGGAATAGTTAATTTAATCCCTCCGAAGTCCAATGTTTTCCCTACTGTTGCACAGATTGGAGTAGGAATAGTAAATCCAAACCCTCCATAATCCAACACTTTCCCTAATTTTGTGCTGGTTGGGGTGGGAATAATAAATGTAAACACTCCGAAGCACAAAACTTTCCCTACTGTTTTTGAAGTGTGGTTACTATATTAATTTAATTTGTTTTCTTTATATTATGTGTGTGTGTGTATATATATAAATATATATAGATATATATATCCGAGTTATGGAAATGTCCTTTTGAAGCAAGTGTTGCACTCGGTAAACAGCGAAGCAAGTTGAGTTTTGCCAAAATTGACATTGAAAACCAACAAAAGAAGGTAAAGGGCAGTTATGGAGCACTTTGGGAGTTGCAGTCCCAGTAATTATTTTTAAAAAAACTAATGTAATTTTGCAACGAAGGAACACACTTCTTGCAAAACCATTTGGGGGTTAAATGGATAACCTGAAATAAGAAACTGTACTCACCCTCGTTGCATTGGTGATATATGGCATGAACCACGAACTAAAAACCAAGAATTGACTGCCTTTTAAATTGTAATTGGGAGAATTGACGATTGTCCTTTTTCAATGTCTAAAGAGTTGCGTTATTTAAAAGCCAACGAACCCACCGCTGTAACAGCAAGTGGCATATGACTCGAAACGCGTAATGCCTGTTGGTCTTGAAATAAAAAACCTTTGAAAGCACTGTTGGTGTGGCCCGTATTATGCTGCTGAAGGAGCGTGAGTTGCTTTAGATTGTAAAGAGGTGTCTTACACACCTGAAACGGGCCCCGATCCGTGAGGCAGTGTCCCTCCTACCTGTCAGGATGTTGTTTTGAAGCTTGGAGTTTACTTGAAAGGAGTGCCCTCCGGCTGTGATATTGAGCAGGAACGAAGTTTCAACGGAAGGGCCATTTTGTGAGGCCCGCCTCAACTTGGGAAATTAACTTTGTAACAGCCAGGATTTGCGAGAGGAACTTTCCTACGCACTTCGTGCTTGAAATAACCATCTCAAAAGGCGAACTATAGCTGTAAAGGAACTCGGTGGTAGCGGGACTTTTTTGTGGAATACTGTGACCGAGTTATGGAATTGTCCTTTTGAAGCAAGTGTTGCATTCGGTAAACAACGAAGCAAGTTGAGTTTTGCCAAAATCGACATTGAAAACCAAAAAAAGAAGGTAAAGGGCAGTTATGGAGCACTTTGGGAGTGGCAGTCCCAGTAATTATTAAAAAAAAAAAACGAATGTAATTTTGAAACGAAGGAACACATTTATTGCAAAACCATTTGGGGGTTAAATGGGTAACCTGAAATAAGAAACTGTACTCACCCTCGTTGCATTGGTGATATACGGCATGAACCACGAACTAAAAACCAAGAATTGACTGCCCTTTTAAATTGTAATTGGGAGAATTGACGGTTGTCCTTTTTCAATGTCTAAAGAGTTGCGTTATTTAAAAGCCAACGAACCCACCGTTGTAACAGCAAGTGGCATATGATTTAGAGTCGCATGACTCGAAACGCGTAATGCCTGTTGGTCTTGAAATAAAAAACCTTTGAAAGCACTGTTGGTGTGGCCCGTATTACGCTGCTGAAGGAGCGCAAGTTGCTTTAGAGATATATATATAGATAGATGGATGGATGGATAGATGGATAGATAGATAGATAGATGTATATCTATATCTAGATATATATATATTTTAATATAATTTTAGTGAATGTCTTTGTTGGGTTTAAATTTTTTTATAGTTTATTTATTTGGTAATGTATTTACTGTTTTGCTTTTGATTTGTTAATTTTTTTATGTTTAATATATATTATATATACTTTCAATAGTACATACAAAAATATAATGTAAAATGTCTTTTGAATAAGTGTTACAGTATATATATATATGTATATATAAACATACATGTGTGTGTTTATATGAGTATATATTTATATGTAGTATTAAATATTAATTTTACATTATTAGTTATATATTAAAATATGTAAAATGTACTATTTTAAACTGTGTGTGTGTGTATATATATGTGTATATATATATATATATGTATGTTTTTAACTATATTAGTGTGAAATATTTGATTTTCAATATTTTTGGCCATACCATTATAAGTATGGGGACACAATATTTTTGAAACGCAATATTGTTGTTTTCCCTATTCTGTCAGTGATTTGTGGTAAGAAGGCGGAGTACTGTATTAAAGAATACGAAAACCACCAGACAGACGCAATGTTATCACAAGAATAGAAACTGTAAATGTCGTCCCTTAAGCACCACTTCATTCAAACCCTTTGTCCTTAATGGTTGTCACCCAACCCCACCGGAATGAAGTGATGCAGACATAAGTACTCAAGCTTTAACTGAGCAGCGCAGAGTTTTAACCCTTATTGTTGTGAGATATCTGTGCACAAAAGCTTGTGGGGCAACATGGCCCGGATGCCAGTGTGAAATACCCCATTGGGCTCTGGATAGCGGGACTGGGCACACAGTGCATTGGCAAAGGCTACTCCAGTGGTCACTGGACATGACCATAGGCCATATGCAGCGAATTCTCTGAGCACAGGGGCGGTTGCAGTGTGTGGTTTGAAGCCACATCCTGAACCCAAAGACTGATACTTCCAAAAGCTTTGTGGAGCTGTTTTTGTGGGCATGAGAATGAGTGCCGGGCATGGCCTGGCCTTAGCAGTATTGTTTGCCCTGCACAGCATAATCTCGGAGCACAAAGACTACCGTAGCAGGTTTAGAGAGCAGTGGAATGGATGCATGAAAGTGGAAGGTTACACTTCGTGCCATTATCCCATTGTGCATGGCCTTTGTCATATACTAGGTTTTCTGGGTGCATGGATTGGCTAGAGGCCTCGATCTGCACCAGATCCCTTGGATACAGGCAAAAGCTGTGCATGGGATGTTTTGATAGTGGGGTGCAGGGCGTCACTGAGAATCGCACCCTGCCTAAAAGCTGTGACAATAAGCGAGGCTCTGCGTCCTTAGGTCATGCTTAGGGCGTTATAGAGGCTCACTGCACACGACCAAAGCTGTGCACATAAGATTCTGGAGCACAGGGGTTAGTAGCAGGGTATGGCTGGAAGTAGTGCACAGCTTAAAGTCAGCGAAAGGCATGGCTAGCCCACACTCTGCGCTCAAATGCGGTGCTTAATATGTTGTATGCTGAGGTGTCTGCTGCGGGACTGGCTGCGGTGTATGCTGCGAGTCTGGCTGCGGTGTATGCTGTGGGGCTGGCTGCTGTGTATGCTGCTGGGCTGGCTGTTGTGTATGCTGCTAGGCTGGCTGCGGTGTATGCTGCGGGGGCTGGCTGCGGTGTATGCTGCGGGGGCTGGCTGCGGTGTATGCTGCGGGGGCTGGCTGCGGTGTATGCTGTGGGGCTGGCTGCGGTGTATGCTGCTGGGATGGCCGTCGTATCAGCAGGAAGAGAGGATGAGTGGAGGAGAGAAGCGGGCCTAAATAGCCCCCACGCCCCGCCTCCACCCATCCCAGCCGGAAGAGTACGTTCGCCCAACGTTGGATGACCCGGAAGGACAACTGCCGACCGGCTACCAATCCGGCTGCCGGTCAAGCTGCCGCCTCCCCCTAAAGGGTGTGTCTCAGGGGCGGGGGGTGCCGGGTCCTAAGGGCGCGCTTCCTGATAGTCGCGCTTGGCAGTATGCTGCGGGGGCTGGCTGTGGTGTATGCTGCGGGGGCTGGCTGCGGTGTATGCTGCGGGGCTGGCTGCGGTGTATGCTGCGGGGCTGGCTGCGGTGTATGCCGCGGGGCTGGCTGCGGTGTATGCCGCGGGGCTGGCTGCGGTGTATGCTGCGGGGCTGGCTGCGGTGTATGCCGCGGGGCTGGCTGCGGTGTATGCCGCGGGGCTGGCTGTTGTGTATGCCGCTGGGCTGGCTGTTGTGTATGCTGCTGGGCTGGCTGTTGTGTATGCTGCTGGGCTGGCTGTCGTGTATGCTGCGGGGCTGGCTGCGGTGTATGCTGCTGGGCTGGCTGCGGTGTATGCTGCTGGGCTGGCTGCGGTGTATGCTGCTGGGCTGGCTGCGGTGTATGCTATGGGGCTGCCTGCGGTGTATGCCGCGGGGCTGCCTGCGGTGTATGCCGCGGGGCTGCCTGCGGTGTATGCCGCGGGGCTGCCTGCGGTGTATGCTGCGGGGCTGTCTGCGGTGTATGCTGCTGGGCTGGCTGCGGTGTATGCTGCTGGGCTGGCTGCGGTGTATGGTACAGGGCTGGCTGCGGTGTATTCTGCTGGGCTGGCTGCGGTGTATGCTGCGGGGCTGGCTGCGGTGTATGCTACGGGGCTGCCTGCGGTGTATACTGCGGGGCTGCCTGCGGGGCTGCCTGCGGTGTATGCTGCGGGGCTGGCTGCGGTGTATGCTGCGGGGCTGGCTGCGGTGTATGCTGCGGGGCTGGCTGCGGTGTATGGTACGGGGCTGGCTGCGGTGTATGCTGCTGGGCTGGCTGCGGTGTATGCTGCTGGGCTGGCTGCGGTGTATGGAACAGGGCTGGCTGCGGTGTATGCTGCGGGGCTGGCTGCGGTGTATGCTGCGGGGGCTGGCTGCGCTGTATGCTGCGGGGGCTGGCTGCGCTGTATGCTGCGGGGGCTGGCTGCGGTGTATGCTGTGGGGCTGGCTGCGGTGTATGCTGCTGGGATGGCTGCAGTGTATGCTGCTGGCTACGGTGTATGCTGCTGGGCTGGCTGCGGTGTATGCCACGGGGCTGGCTGCGGTGTATGGTACGGGGCTGGCTGCGGTGTATGGTACGGGGCTGGCTGCGGTGTATACTGCTGGGCTGGCTGCGGCGTATGCTGCGGGGCTGGCTGCGGCGTATGCCACGGGGCTGGCTGCTGTGTATGGTACGGGGCAGGCTGCGGTGTATGCTGCTGGGCTGGCTGCGGTGTATGCTGCTGGGCTGGCTGCGGTGTATGGTACGGGGCTGGCTGCGGTGTATGCTGCCGGGCTGGCTGCGGTGTATGCTGCCGGGATGGCTGCGGTGTATGCTGCCGGGCTGGCTGCGGGGTATGCTACGGGGCTGGCTGCGCTGTATGCTGCGGGGGCTGGCTGCGGTGTGTGCTGCGGGGCTGGCTGCGGTGTCTGCTGTGGGGCTGGCTGCGGTGTATGCTGCTGGGATGGCTGCAGTGTAGGCTGCTGGCTGCGGTGTATGCCGCGGGGCTGGCTGCGGTGTATGCCGCGGGGCTGGCTGCGGTGTATGCCGCGGGGCTGGCTGCGGTGTATGCTGCGGGGCTGGCTGCGCTGTATGCTGCGGGGCTGGCTGCGCTGTATGCTGCGGCCTCCTAAGGGCTGTGCATACTGGGCTCTCACTGTGGCCCGGTCTTAAAGTACAACATTCAAAAGGAACCGAAAATGCTCTTGCCTTTGTACGCTTAGAAGAGAAAATGTTTGTTACAAGACCATTGTAATTTCCTTATAGATGTCAGTAAACGTGATTTGGTGGTTCCAGCACAGGCCCTAAAAATGTCTGAAAGTCGCTGGTTTTGCTGGACCCATGTGTACCTCTGTCCAAGGCGCTGCGCCTGGCCTTACGGATTGCATCACGGATGACATCATCAGTAAGATCTCATTATTGGTCATAATCTAAAACAAATATTAGAATGCGGTGACACAGCACGGATGCGGATGCTGTCTGTAAGCCTTTAGTGCCCTACCTACGATAACCGGGACTCGTTGTTCCTTGAATAGATGAACAGTGTAAATACCCTTTCTTCAATCTAGCGTGTTCAAATGAGTTTTATGTATTGCCTTTTAATAAATGTACAATCGTGACCGTCTTACTATCTTCTGACATCGTTGTTCGCCTCTGCTGCATGTCTTGTTTGTGTGGCTTATGGCCGAAACCATAAATACTGCTAAATAACCATTGGGGCGCATCGCCGCAGCTAGTGGGGTTGTACTGGTGACCCGAGGCCGGGCTTTGTGCCCAGAGTCTTTGGGCTGATTGATGGTCAGTGTTAAAGTATAGCTACGAGTTGAATGAGCATAATATAAGAATACTGGTGTTCCCTCACACTGACAAGTGGATGCTATGGGGGATAGCCTGCCACCTGCGGGGGGGAGGGGGGGGGGCAGGTGGCATTAATGACTGTTAAGTGCCTGCCTTGAATAGAGGGCCTGTTCTTAAGGCGCATAACGAGCCCAGGGCACTTAACATCTGCTAATGGGCAGCAGCACGCGAACGATGACGCCTTTCGCCACAGTTCCCTTGATCTCACACAACCCTGGTAAATACACGTGATCGCTGCCACAGATCCCTAAATGTTGAGGCAAACAGCAGTCGGTGTGTGCAGATTAGCAGCGTCTTGGTTGTCCGAGTCAATGTCTCTTGTGTATTTATCGTGACGGTTGATTACTGTCATTTGATTTAAGGCGCCTCAGACTCACGAGGTCAGCGGGAAAAAACGGGCAGTTTGGCCCTTGTTAGCTGACTATAATTGTATGTTATTGTTCTGTTAAAAACTGCATTTCCAGCGATACCGGAAGAATGTAATTAGGTACCCAGAGTAGCGCATCATTTTTGCATTCAGCTTTTATTCGATTTAGACTTGAATTATGTTTTATTTTTTATCATAAGACTGCTGTGCGGTGTTTGAATTGCAACTTTTGGCCTCATTGCTATCACTAAACATGTACACTTGATTCAGGTGATGGCGTGCACTTCTTTGGTTGGGCAAAGAAAGGTAAATATCCGTCATGCAAAACAACACACAGAATGCATGCTTTCAGTGACGTGTTAAGACGCAAGAAGGCCTTCATGTCTGTTGGCATATTGTTTCTGGGCACTTCGCCAAGGCCTGCGTTCCTCCCAGCTGAGAGGCCGGAGCCCCGTGGCTGCAGGAATACGCCCCGCGCACTGCCCAGGAGGAGTGGATGGAGCCTGGGGCACCGTGCAGCGCCCAGCATAGCTCAGCTTAGCGCTGCGATTGATGCCAGCCGTCGGGGGCTCGGCCTGGCGGCACCCCCTTGCTGTGCTGCCAGCATCGCCTTAGCAACCGAAGCCGCGCGACTTGTGGTGCTGTTCTTCCCAGCAAACGCCTGCGTCCCCCGGGACCGCGAGGATCAATACTCCGTCGGCAGGCCGCGTGCGTCTGTCTGAGCCCCCTCTCAAGAAGCCGGGGTCGAGGAGGGCCGAGGGGCGGATGTTTTCGCATTCCTCATTAGCCGCGTGAGTCACTGGCCAGGGGGCTGGGACTTGTGAACTGTTGTTGTGGCTTTGAACTTTGCAGAGGGCTGCTTGGTGATTTCTAGCGCGTGCCGCCTTTCTAAACCTGGCTCTTGGGTTCTTGCAGGTTTCCAGCATGAAGATTCCGGAGCACCAGGGCGGCGGAGAGGCCCGGCCGCAGAGGGGCCAAGAAGCGGAGGTGCCCGCTGGAGAGAGCTTCGCCCACGAGGTGCCGCGGCTCGACTTGACCTCTCTCTCTGGAGACACCAACTGGGAAGGTAAGATTTTAGAAGCTTTATCGAAATGAGACATTGCCTGGCTTCCCTCCTGCAGATGAACCTCGCATGCCCCTTACTTGTTCGAATCCTGGTTCAGCCTTAAACAGCTGCGCGGGCGGTACAGAGTGCAGTTTAGGTAATACAACACATTATCGAAACACGAAAGCAGTGTTGCATCAATTATTTATTATTCACCAAGTTAAAGGGTCAGAATGGCTGCTTCATGTAGTAGATTCTGTTACGTTAAAACGATATAAAACTTGCAGACACAATACAAAGACCAACCGGGTCCTGCACAAATCCTGGCTCTTGTGCACTAGAAACCGACTCAATGTGCCCTCGCTTTGTAAGCTGGCCTCCGCTTGCAGGACTGTATTTCTATATATCGCGAGGCAGCAGGAAAAATCCTAGGATAGGTTGTGTTCGCCTAAATAATGCGTTTTCCAATACAATTACCTGACTGCGCCCCTTGTTTTAAAAGGGGCTTCCGCCATTTCTCCGTTCCACTCCCCACTACACAAGTGAGGCAGATTTGGTAGCGTAACTTGTGGATCAGGTGCCACCGCGCCAGACAAGTCAGGACAAATACAAGTCAGCAGTTAACAACAAGGGCCCTGTGCGTTTTCTCGCCCCTCCCCCTCCTCTGCACCCATCTGTTGTTTTGGAAGTGGCGATTTTTTTTTTTGGGGGGGGGGGGCGAATTGTTTATAAAGAACAAAAAAAATGTACTTGCCTTAACCCCACTCCCTTTCCGTTTTCGACTGGTTGTTCCGCATAACTCAAGCAAAGCACCCCTCCCTCTGTCTCCAAGGATGCTGAACAAAATTCAGGCGCTGTTTGTGAACTTTGGCAGTCTGGGCAAACGTTGCTATTTGAACCTTGTTTTTTTTCCTTCTTTATCTTGCGTAACCTAGATCTGGTGAAACAAAGTTGGGTATGCTGATGGGCATTAATTGAGCTATTCCGGCTAGCCGCTTAGATAGACTGGTGGGTTAATGATCCCGCTGAAAATATGTGTAACGTGCATGTCACGGGTTCGAACGCCAGCAGGGTCAACTAAGCCTTTCCCCCTTGTGTCGGATATATAACAAGAATTAGGCAAGTATTCAATTTAAAGCAGCTCCTAACTCCAACACTGTGGAAGCAAGACCTCCTATTTTTTTTTAAAGTCAAATAGGTCTACCCTCAGCAAGCCTGGTATTTGTGTTTATTTTTACAACCATGAAATGGGCATTACATGCGATGAGAAGGTTTAAAAAATCTACGGTGTAAACCAGTGGTCTTAAAACTTTGTAAGGCTGAGCCCCTTCAACAAGTTGTTTATGACAGGGTGGGTGGACGGGCCCTCAAACTGACATGCGTGTGGGGATTACATTTTGTGGAGTGTGGTTGATGTATAGGGCAAGGAAATGTATTCAAATGTATTGCACCTTAGGGATTGCCCTGGAGCATGAGGGGTAAAGGAATGGACCATGCTTCTGGTTTCCCCACCCCTAGCTCCTGCAACAGTCACTGCTAACCGCTTGCATTGCTTCATCTTTCCAGGTTCCTGCAGGCCCCCCTGCCGCCCCCCCCCCCATCTGTAGTGTCACCACACTTTTGACTCCTGCAGCTCTGCCTTCCTTCCGGCCCCTGCACTGCCCCCACCCCGCACTCCAGGTCTCCAGCCTTCCCAATACAATGATGCTAATAAACCTTTGACGATAATTGGGTTTAGGTTGTTTAGGGCTTATTTCCCAAAAGTTGCGCAATTCAGCTTTTTCCATACTTGATACACTAAAAGGTAAGAGCTTCTTAGATGTGGAAGTGCGCCCTTCTACTAAAAAATAAGCCACAGCCTCCATGGGATGACCTCACAGTTAGAATACCTCTGGAAGATAATGTGTATATGTATGTAAAAGAAATAACCCATCAAAAAATAAAAAAATGAAATGAAGGCAGAAATGACAGTCGAGTGGGATTTCCACCTTGGCACCGATGTACAGGTTGTTTGCAAATAGAAGCAAAATGTGTCACTCACATTGAAATGAACAAGTGGCTGGAGTGGACTGACTTGTCCCCCCCTGCTATATGCCGTGGTGGGCAGTAGTTGAAAATATTACTGCCACTTGATGCTGGGTGGTCAAAAAACCCATTTGGGTACCTATAAGAGTGTATTTTTATTATTCATTTTTTGGAGCACACAGGGCTCGCGAGACAGCTAGAACTGTCTCCATGACAGAACTAAAATACAAGTAAAGGTGTTAAAATACATGGACATGAGAACAAGTGTAAATATTCTTTGGAAAGTCTCTTCATCAATATATTTTCATACTCGTTAATGTACAGTTCAGATGAATCTTTGAGTTGTACTCTTTGCTCATAGTACGTAGACAAGCATTGTTTTATGAAACAGCCCATGTGGAATGTAAGGGTCAGCAGCCATCATACGTTCCTTGACGCTCCTAGAAAGAAACAAAAGCTTCTTATAGTGGTGTAGTGGCCACCACAATGCTTTGAGAACATAGCGTCCTCTCTTTTATAGCACTCCCTAAACCTTTCGGTATGGAAACTTTTTCTACTGTGTTATTATTGTTTTCATGCAGCATTCCCAGTGTTCTACAGTGCAGAATAAGCCCACTGTCTAAAGCTGGCATCACAGAAAGCCTTGTGTGTAAGCTAGCCATCCCAACGTCACTGTGGGAGGACAAAAACAAGTTTATAAAGATATTGCTGTTTATTTTTCCGTGAACTGTGCTGTACTGCGTTAATTATTGTTGCCCACCCTACACGCTTAGTGTTCAAAACATCAATTTCTCACTGTTTTCTCCACTGTTCACTTTGCCTGGGATGATGCCAGGGGAAGCCTTGTTTGCCCTCCTAGAAGCAGTGCCTCTTTGCTACCTTTCTCACCACAGGCTATCAGGCATATTTGGTGCCCTCTGCTGCTGGCGCCCTAGCCGGAGGTCTAATTTTACGTTTCCACCCCCCACCCCCCTCAGGTGTGTGCTGTCCTTTTCGGTGGTAAACAGGAACAATGGAGTTTTCCCCTCAAAGAGGTGAGATCGAGAGCACCCTGCGGTAGTTTGGAAACATAACTGGAAACGTAACTGGACACTCCGGGAAACCCATTGCTTGTCATGCGTCGACAGGGTCACCAATAGTCTACAGAATAGAAACCCATTTTACAAGTTTAGACTTTGTGAATTTAATCCAGCAAGTGGCATTATAAACGTAGTACTTGACCATATAATGCCCTCTTCCTTTTGATCCCATGTACCCTCAATCGAATCTTAAGTTAGAGTACATAATTGAAAGGAGTCTTTAAGTGGTTACTGATATCTACACCCTACTCCATGTGTAATGGAATTTTTGCAGAGAGTATCCCATGGTTGAGTGCGTCTCTGGAATTCTGTGGTTTTGGGAATCAGGCTTTTGCATATATATATGAGCCGTAGTACTCCTCTGCCCCAAAGGTGAGGCATCATTTCAGAACCAGCAGCCAAACCTAAAAATCCATGTAGGTTAATAACTGCCCTCCTCCTAGCTGTGTTGTTGCCAGAGAAAACACCATGAATAATCTAGGTAATTATTTTTTCTGACCAGACGGTATTACCGTTCCAGTACTCCCTGGTCTTACTTTTTAAAGTTAGTAGCTTTTAATCTAACTTGTTTGTGGTCTGGACATTAGACAGTTGGTATCAAGGGATGTACTTTTTCAGCCTTTGTGAAGCAGTAAATGTGAGAGAGATTTACTCCATTGCTAGTATAAACATCTTTGACATTGCCTGTTCTTAAGCACGCCAATTTTGCATAAACCGATGCCAAAATGTTGCTTTCCCAACCATTTCTAACCACTGTTCATTTCCCTGTTTGCAGCAATTTCATTTTTTCCCCACTAATCTAGTTAACCAAATCTGTGTACACAAAGCCACCACTGTGCTTTCTTGCATCAATTCTTAGGGTAACGCACATCAGACCTAACAATTATAATTTTAAATGCAACCTATTTTGAGCAACAGTAATGGCCAAAATCCCATTACGATAACCTCACTTTGCTTATGTTTTTGATAAATTATGTGGAGCAAAAACTTATTTTCTATAGAATCTAATCTGTTTTAATCTCTAAAAGTGCTTTTATTTCGCAAATCTGTTCCTTTTTGCAACAAACTATGATTTGATCCCAGAGTAGTCTGTCTCATTGGTCTTAAAACTCTGACCTCTTTTGAACTATTCGCTACAAATTTCCAAAAGAATACAGGAGAACCCATGATTCATGGTATGATTGCACCCCAACTCGCCCCACCTTCTGCTTCTATGTACTATTTCACAGTGTCCTCCCACCTGTCTCCATCTACCACTATTGAATTGTATTGCGGTTGTATTTATGTAGCTCATACCACTCCTCACTAGGTGTTGAAGCCCTTTATGTCGAGTAGCATGCCGCTCCAGGATTGATGGTTAGTGATTAATTTAGGTTTGTTTTGGTTAGTGATTTTAGACTTTTGCTCTCAAAATAAACCCATTCGTACCCCAATAAGTTTGAGATTGTATTTCCTTTTATGCTTCTCCTCCTGCACTGTGCGTTAATATAATATCAGATGCTCAATTAGTCTGCAATATGCTATTGCTCCATCACGTGATGTGTGTTTGTTCGTATGTAATCATAAGAACATTAATTACGTCTGAGCTTTTTTGCTGATGGTTGTTGCCTAACCTATCCCCTTTTACGTCTTGAATTTGGCAGTTTAGCTCTCAGACAAACCTATTACTAACAATATATATTGAGTAATCTCTAAGTCCACCCCTTTCAGCCACTAGCTTTTTTCTAACCACGTCTTTCAGCCATTGACTTGATGTTTTGTTAATCACACATTAGCTCAGCCCAATGGAGTATTAATTTTTCATCTTCATGAGGTACTACTTTACAGCTATAGCCCTTGCTTCCTGTTCTTGCTGGCTTCCTCCCGTTTGTCTCTCTCTAATGCGCTAGTGTTGCACGTATTTGCAGATTAAAACCAGAGATATTGGTTTTGCCAATGCTTCTTAGCAGAACTCTGTTTAGTGCAACACAGCTTCTAACATGGGCTTGAGCGTTTAGTTCTTGATCTACACTTCACCCATGTTTATCCCATGCAAGTAAGTTGATTCAGACTAAAGTGAAACTTCGGTCCATATGGAATGCTCGGAGGGTTCGTTCACCTTTATGCTTTAGCTGGGTTTGGGGTGCTGTAATGTCTGCTTCAATTTAATGGGTGTCTCAATCCTTCAAGTAGCAAACCGCTGCATTCCTAAAGATATGTTATAGAAATTCGAGTGCAAACAATTACCCAGAGGTGTAGAGGCTTCCCAAAGTGCTCAGCTGTTTGATGGCCTCTTGTTGTTGCATACGCTTAACTCTTAATTATTCTGCCTTCTGATCACCCATAAAACAACTTCCTCCCAACTCCGAATTACACCGCTTGCCACCACTGGCTACACTCTGGTCTATAGTAAACAGCCAACAGACACTTGTCTGTAATCTAATGGATCTTACTGTGTGGATATGGCTACTTGTGCTCCTGGTCAGTGAATAAGTAGCCCCCATCAGCATAGTCTGTGATATCAGTAAGTAGTGACTTTTTTCCTTCAGGTTCCCAATTGAAGACTGTATCCCATTCAAAGTAGCCTTAACTTACATAATGTGTTCCACCAAAAGCACCATGTTTGCTTGGCTAGCAAGATGACAGTTTTCAGTGGCTTTAGGCTCAACCACAGAAAAAAAGTATTGTGTGCATAAAATCCTCCCTTTGCGCAAACACTCTCATGTTGGTCCTTCTCAGCTAATGGTCCCGTCAACCAACCCCCAGCTTGAAGCTAGACACTCTGTTCCAGACTGCCAATCTTTGATTTAGAATATAGGAACTCCTAGAGGGAAAAAACCTCCATAGAATCTTACTAAAGTCCTGGCTCAGTAAAACACAAACATTTGGCCTTGCTCGTCCACTCCCCTACAATCTGAGGTTTGCATTGTGGTGCCTGCTGCCCACTAGTACAAGGCTTATAACTGTTTGCTCTGTCAGTATCTCGAATTGATTGCACATTAAATTGTTTATGAAATATTCTTATATTGTATGTTTGCCAGCAATCTATGTCATTTACATGAAAAGTCTCGCTGTATAAAATTGTGCTTCAGTTCTTATAAGGTATGTCATAATTGTCAGATACATGAAAATAAAGTGGAGCCCTACTTGAAATGTATTTAAGGTCATGTGCAGGAAAACGTATTACGTGCTTGCATGTTATATCCCACCCAGCTCACACCAAGCATGTTCTCCTTGACTTTTGCATCAGAATAGGTACTTATCTGACAAACCTTGTACAGGAAATAGGTTTTGCAGTCGAATAGTTTTCTGATTGCAGTATATAGTAAAATTGGGGGACACAGCAGCCCAAAGTAGCATAATAAAGTCTTATTCTAAATTAGTACAGGTGGTTGCGCGAAAAGAGATGAGAACGGATGAAAAGAGTAACTGAATGCCGTAAAGCATTGAGTTGACATAGGAAGCTATAACTGTGTGACAGAAGTACTAAAGCTGAGGACCAACCAGTATCTTCAGTTTTACAGTAGTCTATAAACCAGTCATAGGGCCTAAAATCCTCAAGTACAGTCAAACTCTTTGTTTCAGTGCACACATACCACAACAGCACCCAATTGTTTCACCCCTCACCCGTAGTCGCTGCAAAGGATTACTACCAGATTAGTTTTGAGGATTGTTAAAACTATCAACAGAGATCAATTGCAACATACTTTGCACAGCTTGCTACTTGAATGCAGTGAAAGGAAAGTGGGTAAGAGGTAAACATATCGGATGCAGCTGCAACACACACAAAAAAAATCTTCATTCCAGGCAGTTCCCACTAAAATGCTATCAACCTTTGATCAACATTGTGCTTGTTTTTAGTACATGTTTTGATTTTACCAGAATTCTTCAGACCTTTCAAAAGTAAGAGGTCTTTTAACAGAGGTACACAATTAAAGTAACCCTGGTTTTGGAGAGGCAATGTGGTTTGGTGGTAAAGCTGCTGACTTTGGAACCTAGTTTGAATCCTAGCCTCAGCACATGCTCGGTAATCACGTGATAATGTGCGAATCACGTAATGTTTACACTTTTAGGTGCAGAAAGATTTGAAATGCAATTATAAATATGTGAATTGTAATTCTTTAATACAAAGATTTCACTCTGCACTTGATGTAAATCATCCTTTATTGCCTGCAGTAGCCCCAAAACATAAGTTCTTCATTACTGCCCTGCAAGTTTAATGCTTTGTAAATAGTAAAACCTAAAGACAGACATTTTGGCTCAGAAGAGAGAGAATTATGAAAGGGTTAGGGTATGAGAGTTGTGTTCAAAGTACAATACTGTCTCCAGTCTGCAGATTTCTGACTAGCTCCTTTGATGCAAATGTGTATCAGAACCCTAAGTGCTACTACTCTTGCTTTCTTCTGTTTTTTGATCAGTGGATCCACTGCTTCCCAGTGCTAATGGTGCGTTGGTTCTCAAAGTGGTCCTCAAAGCTGGGGCCAGATATGCAGCCATATGTTGTCAGTCACTCTATCTCTAGTTCGACACTCACCCTAGAAGACTATTCCTTTCTTCTTGCCAATTGATTAGAAAAAGAATCTGCTTCTCTTATGTTTGTTTCCATTTCACGGGTCTCCTGCTCTTTTTAAATCTCGCAACATTAATACTTACACTGGCTGTTGGGTCAGCCCATTGCTTACCATTGGTTTGCTTTCTTGTCACTCATTTTGTTGCTTATTATTTCATGGTTTTTCTTCCTCTTCTGTTTGTCCCTCAAGCATAGCTTCTTTACCATCCTTTTGATTGGATTGCCCATATCCCTCCACTATTCAAATTCAGGGAACTCACGTTTTAATTTGTTATGAAGTAGTTCATTTCCCAGTGGCCACTAGTCCGATCTACTTATTCTCCAAACTGGGTATGCATATGGAAAAGCCTAAATAAATCTGTTCCAGACAGAGGACATTACCAGGGTACATCTTCTTGATTGGCGTCTCCTGTTTCGAACCTGCTATAACAGGCTTATTCATAATATGGAACTTTTTTCCTAGCTCCCTGAGCAGACCCACTAGTGTGACGCCTAAGTGGATGAGGCATAAACTGCTTTATCGGATGAGCATTCTAGCAATTCAGCTTTACTGATAGAATTATGAGCACCTTCACTCCAAGGCTTCATCTTGCCTAAGCCGCTGGTGCACACCCAAGATCACACAGTGGATCTGGATAGATCTGGTCTGGTAAAGCCTGCATGCCACTTGCTAATGTTCTGTCCTCGCTTTTTCTTGATACCTCTATGATCACCTTGAGTGACATAAAAAGAACTATGGAGCCAGCTAACGTCCATCTTCCCCACAAGGTTCAGTGCCATCAACTTCGGCTGTTCCCTTAAACCGTGAGCTCACCCCCGATGCTGATTCTTCACTTAGGTCACCTTTGACAGAGAATCAAAGAATGCTGTAGTGGACTGGCAAACCTCCAACGACCTGGGCTGATCGTTCCTCGAGTAGCCTGGGCTGGATGTCCGTTGAGTGGCACTTCACACTGAGAACATAGGCTGTGTAGAGGTGCCAGTGAGATGTTGGTACTTTGTTACAGGGTGACGGGGAGGGAGGAGCTGCAGAACAAAGGTGTCCTGCTTAACACAGTTCTTGAAACATACTTTCGTCTTTGGTATTCCTAATAAGGAGGAATGTGGACAACTAGCGAAGTGGCCCTGAACTAGTTAGGAAGCATTTACTGCAGCCTGGCCTGTCTGGAATTCTCCATATTGAGTTAGTCAGTCTATCATTGGGAAACTGGTGTATCCCTATCCGGATCACATCTCTGGATATGTCTGTTGACACCTTGGTGGCGTGGCAACCGCCATTTAAGCTTTGATTGTTGCTTCTGCTCTCTCATTTACACTATCACTCAGCATTGAGCCGGACGTCCTGAAACCGGTTCAAGGGATATGGAATAAGATAGATTCTGAGCCTATCATGCCAAAGTCTTGGCAAATGTATACAGTGCATCAAACAACGGTGTTTGTGCCCATCCCTGCAGTTCAATTTATGGGATTAACAGTGGCCTTCTTAAATGAGAACAAATCCTCGTCCCATACAGATAAAGAGTCTTGGATACCGAAAAGCTATGGCAGGAGAGTCCACAGACCTCACTAATGAGATTCTTCCAATATGATTTGGGCCTTCCACTGAGAGGATCTGCCCAAACCTGTTTATGGATCACATAAAATATATTGCTTCAAAATGTGTGTAAAATTTGAAAGCAATCATTGCGGCATCAATCACTTCCTTCGACTTTGTGGGATGTCCCTGAAGAATGGGTATTCTCTAAAGACATCTTCCTTCTGGTGCCCCTCATTGCAGGAGTGCTCCGCTTGTGGTGGACTGTCTGAGCAAACAGCTACACACACATCACTGGTGGAAGCTCAGCCGGATAGTCTGGACTCAGTCTTTGAGGCTTAGTGTTGCTTGGACATAACTATCTGTACAACTCATCAAAACTGAAATAGAAAATTCAGCACCTGCTCCGAAGTGTGTTTTCATGATCATCTAGTCTTGGCGGTTCCTCTATGCCCTCTCTCCAATACCTCAGTTTCATAGGGTCCTTCAGAAAATCAAAAACAATCTGCGGTGTTCGGTTATTTTTGTGGCTGGGACAAGGCGCAGCAGAGATATGGATTGTGGAGCTCCTATTCCTTTCAACAAGTAACCCGTCCAGCTCCTGTAAAAGTAAGACGTTTAAGAGATGGAGTGACGGGTCCATCATTATTTCTTCCTACGATCACTTATCTTGAGCACCTGGCTCTAGAAACATTAGCCTTTCTCACTTTGGGTCTTTAGTTAACCAACCTGAGGCAGTTGACTTTGACTTGAGCCAACAAAACCTTCTTGAAAAAGTAGCTGTTGACCAATCTAAGGTCTTGCGTCGCAATAAGTGTACACCGATGGGAATTAGGAAAATAAGCTCTACTTATGATTCATTTTACTTTTTGGGTACCCTAAATTTAGGATAACAGATGCTTTTTGTATCCACCTTTTTTGTTCTATTTAGGGCCTTAAAATGATTGTTTATCCTATGTGGTACTCTTTTTCCTCTGGTAGTATAAGCTTACCTGTCCGTTGCTCAGTGTAGGATTTTCCCTGTTGGAAATCACTTTTGGAGTGCCTTAGAAATCCTTTCTTTTGTGTCCAAGTCAGAGACTGAGACATTAAACCTGTGTTAGTTTTCTTTACGGAAAATATCTATTACTTACAGAGTGCCCTGATGACGTTCAACTTGGAAAAGATCGGCCATGCTTATCTCACTCAGCTAAATTGTCGGTCTTTTTGTTTAGCATATGAAATCAAGACGAATAGGCTCCATCATTTTTTTGTGAAAGTTCATCTGCTCAGCAACTAACCAAAACTTTTTGTTTCTCAATGGACTTGTATGGAAAATCATTTTGCCATTATCCCCAATGAAAAGGCAAGGGAATCTTGATCGAGACCTTCCTGTAGAACTCCGTTCCAAAATTTAATATACAATCAGGCCTGTTTTATCTAACTGTCATCAAGAGCCATTAGTTCTGCATCTCTGTTTAACTTGCTTGGCCGTCCTAGGAGCAGGTAGAATTGCATCGACCTACCCGCATTCTAAAAACACATCTACATGGCACCTGAGTAATTATTTAAAAGCCTAGAAATTCTTTAAGTTCAAGCCTACAAGAGATACACTTGAAGCTAAATTTGAATTACTGATATCTAGAAGTCTTTACCGTCCTTATTGTTTACTGATGATATTTCAAATTATATTCCTTTATGGAAGCTCCTTTATAAGTGAAGTGTCTGTGAAGTGTCTGTGTGTGGTGCATTACGGATCCCTGAGCAACATTATATAAACAAACGTTTGGAAGTAAAAAGTTATAATTTTACGAGAAAATTGCAGAATTTGCACAGCAAATGTACCTACATTCACAAGAGACAAACGGCGTAACATTGGTTGATGTATCTTCACGGTTATGTCACTTTGAAAGAGCGGAAATCTGTGAGGTCATTCTTTAGTCTTTTCTTTCAATTGCTCCTGTAAACCTGGCTAGGCTGTTTGTTATCTATTGTTTTTCTTCTCAGGGCTTTAAAGCTAGTTATAGCTCCCTTGTTGCCTTTACGCATTGTTCGCCACTATGATTCAAAAGCAACATCTGTTCCGAAAACAACTCTAAAAAATCTTTTGGGAAAGGATCTCTGGTCTTCAGTACACCATGAAGCGGTTGCCAGAGCTGATGCCCAGTTTGATTTCTGTTTTTTTGGGGGGGAGTTTTATAGAACGTGAACTAGACCCGAAGGTATCAGAGCGCTTTACATGAGCACCAGTTGCATTCCAGACAGACACATTCGTGGTTTTTAGGTCTCTGCTGGCGTAGGCTGCGCACATGCGCAGCCTCGCTGGCGAGATTTAGTGTTAACAGGATTTTCTGTAAGGGGCTTTAAGCCCCTCCCCTCTGTTCCATTGGCCAGCGTCACCGTTTATGCTAAATGGTGGCCAGCCATTGGAACAGAGGTGTCGATGACGTTTTTGCTTGGCTTTTCGAGCCGTCCCATTTGGACGGACTCGCTTGCTTTGCGTTGTTCGCAAAAGGTTTCTTATCTTTATGGGGCCAAACACATGGCCCCATAATGACAAGAAACCTTTTGGCAGGCGAGGCCGGCAGAAAAAGCCAAGCAAATACGTCATGGCGAGCGCTTGGTTTAAATGGTCCGGTCTGTGGATGAATAGCCTCCAGACAAGGCTGCGATGGACCCGCTCGCACCCAGACACGTGTCCACTTCGCACTGGAGCAGCTCGCGCTAGGGAGATAGAACGCGAGCGGCGCTGCAATTCGCTAGGGTGCCAGTTTTATTTTAGCATCCGAGCTTATTTTTTGTCCTAGTCTATCTAACCCTGGGTGCCAGTTATTAAACAGGCCCTGAAGGGCCGGGGCGTGCCGTGGACAGGAAGTGTGTGGTATCCTCGTCAGCAGTGCTCCACTGAGGACTGAATATGCTGTACTTACCACACGAAAATCTATTCTTTGATCTGGCTCAGCTGTCGGTCATAAGCGCCGTCCAGTCGACGTTCACTGATTAGTGCTTGTTCCTTAATTCTAGCTCCTCGGGTCTCTGTCCAGGGCATCCAAGGCGCATTACTTGCTCTTTAATGCGAACTCCCCGCTTATCCCGGATGTCTCTCCTACCCCAGCCCTGACTTCTCGGCTGTAGCAGCCCCTCGCCTCTCACTCCTTGGGTCTCTGTGACACGCTGTCGCTTCTTGGCACTAGCCCTTTAGGTCCCACTCATTGGTTCCCAGAGGCCAGCTCCCAATCCTTGCTGTAAGCGCGCAGATCTTGGTCCTCTGCCTTCCACGCGCTGCTCTTGCTCATTGACGCCTCTTCCCACAGGGTCCTGGCTATAACCATTCACGCTTCTCTTCCCCTCTAGCGCTCACCTCCCCTCCTTGGCGCTAATTATCAGGCCTTAGTCCTTTTCTGCTTCTGCGGTTTTCTGCGGGCCTCCTCCCGTCCATTACGCGCGTTCATGCATTATTGATTGAGAGTACTTTCCTCTTCCTAAGGCTCGGAGGCCCCCTATCTGCCCTAGCTGCGGTCTTGGGAGCTGGGTGTGGGGGTCAGAGGGGAGGTAGCAGAGCAGGAGTGTGTGTGCTGTGGGGGCGGGCAGTACCGACTGACTGCCTTCCGTGTCACTCACTCTTTGCGCTCTCCCAGTCAGGACTTGCACTGGCACACCTCAGCATCGCCTGCAGCGGGTTGGATCAGAAATTCCAGGCGCTCTGAGGGCCGGCCGGGTGTTCTCTCTGCCCTTGAGATCTGCCTGTCTCCCTCTGAGGACCCAACCACTCTAAATACTGTATGTCTCTCCTTAGAGACTATCGCTCCCAATACCGCCTATCTCGCTGAAAAGATGATCACTCTAAGGCAGTCTGTCTCACTCCCACGCTAGAGAGAGCTTCACTCTGCACACTGTCAGCAGAAGTACTAACTTTCTCACTGTAGGTCTTACTCTTTCCATTTAATATTAGACTTTTCACCTTCATTTTCTGCGTCTTTTTAATCTGCCTCTCCCCCTTCAGCTTCCTTCTGCTGTCGCACCCTGGCTCTCTTACTAGCAGTCTTGTGCCTCTGTAATTGTACAGTAACTGTCTCCCGTGTTGTTTTTCTGCTGCTCTGTTCCTGGGCGCATTGACAGCACCTCGACGACGGTCTTTCTCTATGGTTGCTTTGTGTCGGCAGATTGCCTGTCATCGTGCAGTCTTTTTTGGGGGCCCTGGGGCAGTGCTTATTATTGGGCAGTATCGACTGTCTTTTATCGCTTGTGTCCCAGGGCCGTAGCACCGCAGCCGCTGCACTTCAATTGGACAGTCGAGACTCCGCTTGGACACTTAATGGGTGGCTTGGTCTAGAGCTCCTCATCGGGAGTGTCCCCTTGATAAGCCCCTTTCCTACAGTGCCCGGGTGCCCCTGCGTGCGCTGCCGGGCTGGATGACGCCCTGGCGGCACTACCGGAGGTACCGGGTCTTGGGCTGTTTCCTGGGCCTCTTCTCCTTTCCTTTCTTCTTCTCCCCCTATCCTTTTCCTTGCCGTGGCCCTCGCTCGGGGCCCACATCATCCTCAACAACCCCGCCAGCGACGATGTCCCCCTCTACATCCACTCACACTTTTTCTACACCCTTTCTGCCCGACCCTTCCCCTGCTTTTCCCAGCGTGCATTTTCCTTTTCGGTTCTTTGTGTACTCTTCTTTCGTTTTTACTCTTTCCTTCTCTTCTCTTCTCTTCTCCTCCCCTTCTTTGTAAGCCTATTTTTTCGTCTCTTTCTCTACTTTTCTTTCTTTTCTATCATTTCCTTTTCCCGCTTCAATCTTTTGGTTTGTTCCGCTTTCCCTCTCCCCTCCCTGTCACCTCCTGACCCTTCCTCCCTTGTGCTCTATGTCACTTCCCCATCCCCCCGCCCCTCCTCCCTGGCTCACCCACCATCTCCCATTTGTTCCAGATCCCCGTTTCCCTGTCATATGTACCCTTGCACTCTTTGATGGCCTAGGGGGCGGCAGCTTTGTAGCATTGTATGGTTTATGGTATCATTTTTTTGACCCGCCCCCCCACCCTCTCCGCCGTTTTACTTGTATCTTTAATTAAAGAATTACGAAACAAACAAGCATTTGCAATGCAATAGGTCTCGCATTTACACGAGTTTGAGCTAGTGGTATTGTAAATGACAATACCTTTTATTTATGTTTTGTTATTTAAAACATAAATAGAAGGCATTGTCATTTACAATGCCAAGAGCTCAAGCTTGCGTAAATGCGAGACCTATTGCATTGCAAATGCTTGTTTTTGTTAGGCGCAGGAAGATTAAGTGATTTTCCCAGCATCGCAGGATATTGAGCGTCCCTGCCAAGACTCGAACCCCGTTCCCCAGCTTCAAGGTCAACTGCCCTAGCCGCGAAAGAATTGATTACCCTCTGCATTATCTGTTCTTGTATCATTGCTTGTCCCTCTACTGTATTCACCTAAAAATACACAACTAATGACCATCTGTCCCTGCATGTTGTCAGTTGTTTAAGGTGTGAGGGCACAGTAATAAAATCAACGAATCCACATATTTCTGAAAGTAGAACCTCTTGAACCATACTCTTTTGCCAGCACGCTCCGCCAGGCCTGTCTCATCTCTCCAGTTCCTAACATGAGGTGTCGTCATGGCATGGCAGTAGTTGCAAAACTGAATGCACAGAGCTTCTAGGCTGCAAAAGGGCTGCTTGTTCTTTGGAATGTGTGTTAATGTTGAATGATTAAACCACCTAATTTCACAGACATTTTGTCATTGTGAGCCTAAGTTACAAGGCTGCTTCATTCAACTAGTCTAATTTCTCTTCTACATCCTGCCTGGGAAAGAAAATGTAAGCCTAAAACTGGCAGCAGAGCTGTAGCATACTGCTGCTGTAGTAGTTTTGAAGAATTGGGAGTCTAATTCTCATCATCATACTTCTTTGCACGTCTAGCTCGCCTGCTACATACTTCCTGGGAGACAGAGCACATGCTCTAGTGTGAGAATTAGATATTTGCGCAGCACACATTGTATACTGCATCACGTGTAGGTATTTGTAGGTTATTAGGGCGTGAACATATTTTTGCTTGAAGCAAAGTTACTCAAGCCTCCACAGCTATGCACGCTTCCTCACAGTCACCAGTGCACCTCAAACATTTTCAATTGAGAAAGTAGGTCAGTCTCTGCTCATTAATTTATTTTGCAGCTGTGCTAAGACTTCCAGCAAGGGTACAAAATTGTGCCAAGTATCAAAGAGGTTTTTAGCAGCGGAAAAAATGCCCCACTGAGAATTGGAATGAGATCAGAATATTTTTTTTGTCATAAGTTCTCAAACAGATCACCAGAAGCTAATGAAAGTTAAGATGTTTCAATTTAGGTCAGTATTGAACAGCCAATGTGGTGCTCCATGCAGTTCGCCTAGCAAACTGTGAGTGGATAGTCTGTGAAGCCCCTGGAGCTGGCATGTTCATTTGTTAGCCTTCGGAGTATGGGGATGGGGCGAGGAGCAAAAACAGTCCTATTCTTGTTCAATTTAGACGCTCAGTTTCATTAAATGTTAAGAAATTATATCCATATACTTTCCATTATAAAAAATTGGCTAATTTGCGGCTAAAGGCCTTTAGTATTATCAGAGTTCAAACATGCCTCCCCAATTAGTTTAGTAGTTGAAAGTCTCCAGTAGATTTCCAGAAGGAAAAGCGATTCTGCTTCTTAACTTTGTTATGCTTTGTGTTTCCGCTTCTACATAGAGGAAACGCAGTGAAACAGTTATGTTCTAATGGTTTCTTCAACACTCTCAGGGGGCCAATTCCACCCTTTCATCCTAAACATAATCAGCTCCCTTTTAGTTTGTTGATTATCCTGACTCCGTAGCTGCTTGTTCGTATTACAAGGTCACAGCACAAATGTAATCCTATGGTGTGCTAAGAAGGAGCATGCAAACCAGCTTAGGATCGTTACTTCTGGATGAATGGCACACGGTAAGGACAAAGCAACCGGTCTGAAGCAGTTGCCCCATTGTAGGTACAGTGTGCATTCCGTCACGCTCTGCATGCTTTCACTTATCCACAAAGTACTGTGATTGCTTCAGTGCATATGGCCAGGGAGTTGTCGATGTCCCATGAGTACTTACCATTACCTGATCAATATCCATGTCAAAAACAATGTCATGAGCACATTTCTTATTTCTTTGGATTAGGGGTCGTAAGACCCCTGGCCGTATTTATTATTTTTCACGCAAAAAACATTTAATCATAACATTTGCCCAGTTACCACATTATTTCATCTTGTTTGCAAGTGAGACCTAGACTTAACAAAGACTCTAGTCTAGTACATGGGAATCACCTAACCATAACTAGTCTGTTCCTGTGCAACCAACAAAAAACTCCATAACCGTTCCGAATGAGATCATGACTGGCTCTGTGCCCCTTCCTTTTACACCTCCGCTGTCCCAAAGGATGGATGGCCTCCTCATGGGAGGGCCCCACCTTCCCTTTTCAGTGCTGGGAGCTCGGATGTTCCTATGCAGGGGGCCCGGCTGCCCTTGGGATACCTACCGCGGGCAGCCCCTACATCCAAGTTCCTCATCCCCCAAGGGCCAGTGCTAGGTTGTGCCCAAATGCGCTTGCGTGGGTGGTTGATGGGTAAGGACCACCTGTCAGCGACTGGCCAGAATCCCCGCGCCCCTGCAACCTTCTTTCGACTTGGTGGCAGCACCCCTTAGAGGATTCAGGGACACTGATGTTAAATTTGATAGAAAAAGGATGCTGTACAGGGACCCCAAGTGTTTCCCCCTATCCCAATCTTGACCTCACCCGCCCCAGCTTAAATTTGTCAACTCAAGAGAGCAGAATACATTGAATGCTAAAGAAAAAAGGTCAAACATGACATTACATACATCCTGGTAAATCGCTGCAAAAGACAACTACATTGTAATTACTATGTCCCCCATTGCCCAACCCCTGCTACCGCAAGCACCCCCTTGGGCACCCTGCTCTGGGGATGGTGGGTGGGGAAAATCTCTCTAGCTAGTGCGGCTCCCGGGAGGACAATGAGATGGAAGGGGGCCCACCAGCAGTGCGTGATTGTTGTGGGGGTGTGAATGGGGGGGCGAGAAGCGACCGCGTCCTTCTCGGTCACGAGCAGCAACCAAGAGAGCTGCCTGCTGCTGTGCGGCACGTTAAAAAGGACTTGACAGACCATACAACCTTCCAGTTTTCGATAGTTGAAACTGGGAACTTCTGCATGGTTAACAACGAGGTTTTTAAATCACTAGTTCTTCTGCACTTAGATTCTACCGTTTTGTAGCAGGAGTAAGAATATAACGTTCAGCATATGTTTTGGAGTTACTGGGACTTGCTTACCTTAAGAGTGTCCTTACAGGCTAACAACTTGCAGTTCTGAAACGAAAGGCGCATTTGAGGTCAAAAATATTTTAACTGCATGCGGTTTTATTGGAGATTGGTTGCTGGTCATAACAAGCAATTACAATGCAATGGTCTCGGCATTGTTAAAGTTAGAGCTGTTGGCATTGCTCATGACATTATTCTTGTTTATGTTTTTGTTTTTAAAACAATTAAAGAAACGGCATTGTCATTTACAATGTCAATAGCTTAATCACTCTCCAATGCGAGACCTATTGCATTTGCACCCACACACAGAGCCACACACACAAAGCCACCCACACACAGAGCCACCCACACATACAGAGCCACTCACATAGAGCAACCCACACACAAATAGAGCCACCTACACACACACACACACACACACAGAGTTACCCACACACAGACAGAGCCACCACACAGAGCCTCCCACACACACACACACACACACACACAGAGCCTCCCACACACACACAGAGCCTCCCCCCCACACACACAGCCACACACAAAGGACACCAGGAAGTAAAAGTGATACACAAAGCGATTGTGCTCAAGCAATACTGTATGATTGTCACCCGCACAATCAAAATCCAGTATTCCTGAGGGTAGCAGACCCGACGCAATCACGGGTAACTACAAGCGTAAGTGTATAGTGTCATAAGTATTAGGGTCTTTGCTTCAGGAAGTCACTGGAAAGCAGTTAAGTGTATAACCTAAACCTTACAACAAACACAAGTTCGTGGATAGGTCAGCAGCGAGAACAGCGAATACTGCGATTGGTTGAATAATGTGCGATATAGATATAGTGAGGCTAGGCGCTGTCTAATGCCATGTGTCCCACCTGGGGAGGGTGACAGGGGAGTTTGATGTGACCATTAGCGTACACTACGTCGTTTTGAGAGACCAGGAGGGGAGTGACATTAGATAATATTAAACGGTCTCAAGAGGCGCTAGGAGTTCACGCGTGTTATATCAGACTCTTAGAGGAGGTTCACCGGTGTTCTGGACAACGATAGTGCCACTTTTATATTAAATGAAGTGTTTGTTAGGGGGCAATACAAATGCCAATGCAGGTGTTCAGAAATAATGGCTGACACCCGAAGGACCAATACTATAACAAGCAAAGGCAGATAGGGAGAAACTAGAGGGCAAGTTAAACCCCCAAGGCACACATCTTGGATTCAGGCCTCTATACTACCCACATCTCACCTCCATAAATCGTACTATACCACTGTGTTCGGTACATGTAACACCCCCTCTCTCCCACACACAAAGTTGGTGGCAGACGCTCATAAGTACTCACATTGCTGATGCAGTCAGTCAGGTTGGGCGGCGGTGCCTTGGGCTTGGACTTGCCGAAAATGCGGGTCATAGCTCCTCTTCTCTCGCAATACTGGGGCTATGGGGACAATGGATGCAGTGCCGCCGCTAATGCTACTCCAGAACCGCACTCACGAAAACAACGTCTCCCAGGGACGACCAGCTGCACTGACAGCCCATCGTGACGTCCAATCAGGGTTCGGAATCTTCCAGGAAGTGGGGCGAAAACAGCGGCCTGCAGGACTGTGGGAAACGGAGTGGCCATCTTGAAACATTAGCCGGCTGAAGGACATTATTCAATTATGTTTGAACAGTTGTTTTCATTAAACTGTAATTTATAGTAATAACGTTAGCGAATATACAAAACCAACACCAGAATTTTAAATTTTATCAAGTAAGTAATAACACTGACACGATTTAAATCAACATTAATAAACATGAAAAATCCCTCCGGTGTCTTGTCAATTTCACACAACTGTTTTACGGTGGAATCGAGGAGTCCCTACTCTGAGAATCTATCTTCATATTTCCATTGGGTACGTGTAGGTAAAACCAGGAATACCGTAACGTAATCATGGGAGAGCCTGGCAGGCAGGATTTGCGATTTTATGACGTCTAGATTTACACTAGAGCTACAATTGAAGTCGATGTCGTCCACAAATAGAAATCGAAGAAAAAAACACATAGGTCCTTTTTCCCGGCCACAAGGTGCAGTAACGGTTTCTCGATATTGGATGCGTTTGTTACCATTGAAAGTATTCAATGCTGTGACTTGCTTTTTTGTTACCATTTTTGAAACGGCTCAAAGTAAAGATGGCCACCACGCTTGTCCTCGCTCTGAACACTTTTCTTTTAAAGGGTTCCCCGGCTAAGTTGAGAGCAGGCATTATCGTGTGCAAAAGCACTTTTGAAAGAAAAAAAAAGCTTGTATGTGAGGTCGATCGAAACTCAGGGAGTGGAAGGAAGCAGCTACCTCGAAGTTGTGACTAATGTCTGTAACTATGTGCAACTGACTGACGCAAACACACGTGCCGTTCCTTTCATGTTATTTGTTAACACCCCGTGATTATGTTTTGTCAACTGCTGGGGCACGCTTACCAGGCAGGACTGACACCTTTCCCAGAAATAAATAGCAATCATTTGTACACGGTTTAAGAAAGGCCGGGATATGTAGTTAAAAAAAGACCTTTTTACAAATCCTTTGCATTCATTTTAACGTGTATTTCTGCCTTTATTGATTTAATTAGTGAACTTAACCCCGAGCCACAGCAAATCATTTACCGTTTACTGCGCTTGAAAAACAAATCGTGCCCCACAGACAGCGGGATGGCTGACACCGACCCCAGGACCCCACAGGAGCTCGCCGACTTGGTAACCATGTTTCTCCGAGGTCAAGTAGAAATGCCTCGGAGAAACGCAGTGGGATTTTCGGATTGGGGGGCATGTTTTTCTTTCTCTCCTCTTCCCATTGGCTGGAATGTTTACATTCCAGAGGAGAGAAAGAAAGTAAAAAACACGCCCCCGAATCCGAAAAAGATGGGGCTTGTTTGGAGAGACAAAGCTCTTCTCCAATGGCTGACCAGCATTTAAGAGGCCAGCCAATGGAGAAGAGGAAGAAGAGATTCGGGTTCAAGCCCCACTTCTGAAATCATTAAATCTCGCGAGCGAGACTGCGCAAGCGCAACCTTCGCTAGCCGAGACCTAAAAATGGGAAAAAACTAATTTGAACAACAGAATCTTGAGCAGTTGAGTAATCTGTTAACAAACTTGAAGTCCGGTTTTAGAGAGAACTTGCTTTTAGACTCCACAGATTTTCAGTCTAGTTAAGCATTGTTTTTGGTCCTGCCGCAAGGTGTCGCACAGAAAAGAGTAGGTGACAAAGGAGAAAGCGCATGCAGTGGGAACACAAGAAGTATCAAAGGCAATTCATTTTTCCTGAGCTGTCTATGCCACCAAAGGCACATGGAACATGTAATTTCTTCAGCTGTGGCCTTGTGAGAATCCTAGACCTGGAACAGTGAGGTAGAACTCTTTTAACACAGGAGTAAATTTGATATGTTGTTACTCTGTTATGTGATATATGGATTGCAAATCTTCTGACAGTGTACAAAAAATTCTGTTGGCCATGGTAATTACAATCTTCATGTCTGCTGCAACCATTGTATGAGGTAAATACAATTGAAATTCTATTCTGAATCCCAATTCTGTCTGCCAGCTATGCTCTATGAATACATCACTGATAAGGTTCTTGACCAAGTCAAAATCGGTGCCATTCTAAACCCTATCTGTTTCATGACATAAATCTCGAGCACGCTCGGCGACACCACTCAGGCTTACAGTTTTGTAGTTCTTGATGATACTTCCTTTGGAAGGCGACAGCAGCTCTGGCTGCCGAAGTCCCAGCTTCAAAGGGTAATTTGGCTGTGGTATGTTGGCATAACAGTCCCTGGGTTCATTGCGGTGGGCCATTAATGCCAACATATGCAACCTTGTTTAGTACTTGAGTTGTGGTTGGTGCCGAAGAGTGCCTGAAACCTAGTGAGGTCATCTTTGCCTCTGAAGGTCACTTTGATATTTGTGAATGGGGTGTGCATTTTGCCAGACCTGAACGCCTCTACACTGAAAAAGGAGGGGAGAATGGAGATAGATGATGGCGAGAAAGTAAATGCGCCACTGCATGATTTTCCAATTTCGAGATTGAACATATGATGATCTTCCTCTTCACCATGACGCATCCCGTTATTGCTGTATGCCACTGAAACCAAATTTACTAGGGGTAAAGTGGACTTTCCAGCGCAGCAGTTGTAAAGGTGAAGATGCTTGTAACACAATTGATGACAACTCTTAAGGCGTAGGTGCTCCAGTGCTCTTCTAAAGTCCAAAGCTTTTAACTTAGTAAAATAATGCCAGATGATCTGAAGAAACATAATTACAAAAATGCAATAGCACGTCTCTCGTATATTTGTATCTGAACATAGCACTGCACAAGAGCATGATTTAAGGAATTCCTTTCCCTTAAAAGAAAGTTCTGAATTGGAAATACTGTAAGAAAAGAAACCGTTTTCATCCATGTCCTTGCATAACTGTGTCATCTGAAAAGCACTCTTTGGGAACCAACACTGTTAAGTCACAGAGTCTGGCTTGCGTTTTGAGTCCCAACTAAAACCTAAAAAAAGCCTGCTTTAATACAAAGAGATTCATTTTTTATGGTATGTGGCTTTAAATAAAATAATTTATTATGTGATAACTCGATGTACTATTAAAATGTGAAGTAGCCCCATGCTTTGCCTCATAATCAATCTGTCGGAGTTAAAATGATACCCCAAACAGCCAATAGTATGAAGTGAGAAATGCTCATCTGGGGGGGGGGGAGGGTGTCAAAGCACACTCTATTCTATGAAAAGACAGGTTACTCTGATTTGAACTGAAATATCAAGTTGTAGGAAATGTGTGTATGCAGCAGGTGTTGTAGTCATATGCTTTGCTTTCATCTGTCATCTACTGTTGGTTCCAACTATTACATTTTGTTTATTCTTCAGTCTTTTGTGGTCGGTTTCAAGCTTGCACCCAATCACACTCTTTCACGTTCTGAAAGATCTGTATTGTAGAGGAACACAGGCTCCACCTCAGATAAATTTCACAACTGATTGTTACAGCTAACTAACCTTTCCATATGTATTATTTCACACTTCATCTTACAAAGGATTTTAATTTGTTTAAATCCATTTTCTTGAAGACAAATTTTGAAGGACTGTATTTCAAAAGAAAACGACTTTCTGCATGATCGGGTATTTCAGAATTAAGATATGATCTGTTAGAGCAGGAGCCAAGAGAAATTATATTCAACACGCTGACACCATATAATAAAGTGTAAAAGTCTCAGTTTGCCAGTTCTCACTCTCTTCTTATTCTTGATATTTTCTTTCGTGCGATTCCGGAGTGTTGGGTGTTCCAGATTAATCCATTTATTCTAGTTTCCAATCCTCTATTTGGCTCATTGAGACATAAATGAGTCTTGCCCTTGATTTGGATTTCTCCGATATCATCCATGCAGTCCTTCCTATGATACCTGTTCTATCTGAGGCCTTTAGTTGGATGGTATGGGACAGTCATGTCCTAAAACTAAGCAGTTCTTTCCCAGAAGGCGTATTGCTCAAATTAAAAGCTTACACTTATTTCCCTTGACAATCGAGTGAATTGGCCTGCAGTAGGCAACTTGGCTAAGATGTCCTCAGGTTACAGGGCACTGTGAGGGTACATTTTGGATCTTTGTTACGCCTTCCTCCTGACAGATTGGGCTTGCCACCCTTCGTAGACTGAGGTCACATAACCAAGCTCTGCTGGCACACCTGCTCTTATGAGCACCATTAATTGGATGGCCTCCATAATGGGAAATACATGTTTCACCCATCCTTGCAGAACTAATAGGTTTGTCAGTTTCGGCGTACATCATTATTTCATAGCCCAGGTATACCCCCATCTTATTGACATCAGACAAAGTTTGTGGTGGTTAGTCAAGTACAGCTGACCACCTCAATGTAGGAGGGGCTGGTCCTGGAGTTTTGTTTCTTATTTCTGGTATTGTTTGTAGATTAAAGGTCGTCCTGTCCTTGCCCTCAAATGGGCCAGTGTACTTTATGCCAGAGCCAAGACAAAATCTGTTGCTTTACATAAATGTATGTGACAACCTGCACATGAACTTGGAGAGTCACATTCTACGCCACTATGTTTTCTGGTATCGGTACTCTTGATTACCATTTGGGAGTCCATGCACAGTTTGTCCAGACTGTACCTGGAATTGTTTCCTTGTAGTCCGGGTTTTACCTGCTTTGTAGCCATCCAACAAGTTATCTCTTAACTGGTAGTCCAAATAAAATTTACATTTATGGTATACTTTTTTGTTTTTTTTTAAGTGTGTTTATTGTGCATAGTGACATACAAATAGATGCAAATTGAATAATCATATCGGAAAAAGAACAAACCCCTAACCCACCCCCCCCAACAGGACAGACGGCCGTGTATCATACATTTGAAGTATACTAGACATCAGAAACAAATATGAGTGGAGGATCAGCGGTCATTCGAGGCGCGGCTCCGCATCATGAAAACTACTTTCCACCAAGCAGTAAGGGTTCATAACCAACAGTTCATGTCAAGTCCGGAGAGGTGCCCAGAAATCCCTAGGGCGTGAGGCTTCAGGTAATTCCTCAGCATAAATCTCAAATTTATCCCTGCAGTAAAACAAGTCCCGGACCCATTTTTTCACAGTTGGAGTGGTTTTCGCTCCCCAACAGAGTGCTACAGCTCTCTTAGCAAATGTGGTGGAAATTGCGGGTGTCCGTCTAATGCAGGGATTTAGATTTTTCAAAAAACCAAGCAGGCAGAGTTCTGGTGTGCACTGCACCGGTTCCAGCACAACATCAGTGAGTATATTTGTCACCTTAGACCAAAAAGCAGATATTCCAGCACACATCCAAGCTACATGTAAGAAATCAGCGTCAGCTTGTCCACACCGCACGCAATTAGCAGACTCGTGCAGACCATACTTACTAAGTTGCAAAGGGGTATAATATAATTGGTGCAAATATTTAAAGTGGATAATTCGGAGATTACAATTCGCCATAAGGCGACCAGTTAGCTTACAGCAAGTCTTCCATACATCCAATGTAAGTGCAGGCCCTAGTGCAGTCTGCCATCTAAGATAGGATGGTTGCTCCCCAGGCTCCTGCTCACGCAAAGAGGCATTGTAAAGTTTGGTGAATAGACCCTTTTGCTCCTCCCCCTTCAGCATAGCCTGCAATGCCCACAGAGTCTCAGGTTCCTTTATATTTTTAAAGCTTTATTCGACAGCATGTCATAAAAGCATGTTTACATCCTAACAATATCATAAATATAAATACTATTTTTAAAAACAATGTACAATTTTTAAAATTACATTAAACCATGATGCTGGCGAATAGTTCCGATGAATTAATACCATCAATTTAAAAAACAACCTTTGTAATAAAAGTAGAACAATAACCTTAGTGTCAGATACTCATTGTCCAACTTCTAGCATTTTTAGGGTACGCGAACGTATTACCCAGGCCCACCACAATAATTTTGCTACAGCAATAACCAAGCATGGGGTACAATCAGATTCGAGTATCCTTAGGGCATCCTTGTATCTACGTATTCCCAAATTTAAACATACTGGTTTTATCCACCTTTGACGTGGGATAACATACAATGGACAGACAAACAATAGATGGCCAGCATCTTCAATCAAATCTCGACAGTGAGGACAACTATTATCATTATTAGGTAACCAATTTTGGGTAAATGCTTTGACAGGGAGAGACCCAATTCTAAACTGAAAGTACAGTTTTCTATCAGTGGGCCTCTATGTAATCCCAAAATGCCTCACAAGATGGAATACATTTAGTGTCAAGGTATCGTCCTGTTAGATTGGAATTCTGGCCAGAGCTAAAAGCAGATGTTAAAGTCATGTCCCAGTACATTTTTTTAAGTTCAAACTTTGAAGGAAATTTTAACCCATTTGGGTCATTCCATAGATGTCCCAGGTCTAATTTTATTAACAAGTCTCTGATTTCTTTAAGCCATGCTATAGAGTGAAAATGGTCAGCCCTGATAATGTCTTTTAGGGCAGTAGCATAATGCGCAAGTTCCGGTGTGACCATGATGCGTCGCCAATAAAGGAGTGGGCGCAATCGTGCCAAGTCCTCAACTCTTTTCCTACCAAGATCATATGCTAGTGGAATCATAGGGGTACTTCGAGGAACTCCCGTTAAACAACGTAAGAACTTATTTTCGGCTAATCTTAGTTGTTTCAGGTTGCCAAAGCCCCATAATTCCGATCCATATAGTGCAGCACTAATAGCCTTCATATTATAAATCTCTAAGGCTGGAGTGATGGGTTTAGTCAAGGATAGTTTATATTTCGAAACAATTGCTCCCGCTAACTGGTGGAATTTTAGGACAGCCATATCAATATGGTTTGTCCATTTCATATTGTTCTGGAGGGATATCCCTAGATATGTGAATGCCTCTACTTGTTCCAGCGGGGTGCCATTGAATTTAATAACACCTCTAAAATTTTGTCGCTTGTTTAAGCACATGAACTTTGTTTTGGAGGTGTTTATTTCAAGACCTCGTTCTCGACAAAAGTCACCGAATGCATTTAGCGCCTTCTGCAGGCCACTAGGTGTCCGTGAGACTATCAGCGTGTCGTCCGCGAACATGAGAACAGGCACGCGAGACCCAGCCAATACAGGAGCGTCTGTGGGGTAACGGCTCAAGTATTCTACAATGCCATTAATAAACAGGGAGAACAACGTGGGTGCCAAGACACATCCCTGCCGAACACCACGCTCTACAGGGAATGTGTCAGTAACCTCCCCCTGTGTTCCCCACCTAATTCGTGCATAGTTGTTCTCGTGCAAGCGGACGAGTAATGTTAGCAGTTCCGGTGCTATCCCTGCTTCGTCGAGAACCCTCCATAGTTTAGTACGGGGCACTAGATCAAATGCGGATTTTAAGTCTATAAAAACCGCATAAAGGGTCCCATTAGTTAGCTTTACATTCCTCCAATAGAGTGCTAGAAAGTAAAATACCTGGTCAACCGAGCTAGTACATGGTCTAAACCCAGCCTGGATTGGGGACAAAATATTGTTTTCTTCAATCCAGGTATGTAGTTTATTTTGTACTAATCGACCTATCAGTTTCTGAGCAGAATCAATGAGACTGATAGGTCTATAGTTACTGGGTAATGATTTGTCCCCTTTTTTAAAAACTGGGATTATTTCAGCCCCTTTCCATGAGGGGGGTACGGGCGCCCCATAGCTATAGAATTTGCTAGATATTGAAAGTACTGACACCAGGATGATCTATCAGTTAAAAATACATCCGCAGGTATCCCGTCCATCCCGGGGGCTCGGCCCCTGGTTATACAATCTAATGCTAAATTTACATCTTTGATCGTGAACACCTGCGTATGGAAATAAATAGCCGGAGGGGGTGGGTGCTCACCTTCTAGCGAGACTGAAGCATATTGTGGTTTGAAAAAATCAACCCACTGGTTTATTGCCACATTATTTTGGGGAGATGGTGCAACCCCGCCTCTATCCCACTTCACTATTGCCCAAAACTTCTTTTGATCCTTGGACAAACAAGCAGTTTTCAAATCCTGCCAGTGATCCTCGTCCCATTTCTTCTTTGCCACTAGCTGTGTGTGTTTATATAGCTTTCTGGCAGATCTCACATTTTCCACATTTTTCGATCTAAGGGCCAAACTTAAACTCTGGCGAGCTGTTCTACAGGATTTATTGAACCATCCCGCCATAAGTTGTTTGCCCTTATTAGATTTCTCACCCTCTAGGGGTTTTACGAAGAATTTTTGGAGATTTAGAAAAAAGGAGGTATGGACCTCATCCATAGATGAGAAAAATTTATTACCAGTCGTTTGGGTATTCAATTTAGCCACTTCATCGATTACCACTTTTTTAAGATCTTCTAATTCCTCAGGCTTCTCTATGAATCTTCCCCATTTAACATGCCTCCTGTTGTTTGATACGACAACATCCAGGCTGATTTTCCCTCCATCTATTTCAGGTTCTGTGGGCTCATTGGGGGTTTGTAGCTCCAAGCACAGGGCGTTATGATCACTATCTCCTCGTGCGATTATGGTCATATCATTCAATCTAGCCCAAATCCTTATATCCACTAGAAAATAATCAATACGACTAGTGGACCTGCCATTGTCAAACGTATTTGCGCCCTGGCGATCTGACCGGGTACGTCCATTAGCAGCTCTGAGCCCTCTCTCTAAACAGAGTGCTTTGAGTTGGATGGCCGCGGCAGTCCACCTCTTAACCGGGGGTAGATCCAACTGGGGAACCCCCCACCTACTATCCTCTTCTTCTGCTAGAAACTGATCCTCCGAGCCAAGAGGCTCGAACGTCGTGTTAAAGTCACCACCCACTACAATAGGCTTCTCCGATGGTAATACAGAAAGGTGATGGTCTAAGGCGGATATCACATCAGATGAGGTGCCTCCAACCGTCCCTCTAGCATAGATATTTGTTATAACCACTCCCTGGTCATTAGGCCAAGTGATATTTAAGGACAGGATGTCGCTAGATTGAAGACAATGTTGGTCTATCTTACAGCGTAGGGATTGGCGGATCCAAATTATCAAGCCTCCTGAGGGACGACCTTTAGTTTTTTTTAGTAGCAGGTACATAGAAGTTAAGGAAACCCAAACGATAAACCGGGTCCGTTGACCATGACTCTTGGAATAAGATTATGTCGAACTGGTCGACAAAAATGTGCCACTCAGGGCAGTGCATTTTATTGCCAATTCCTGCAAGATTCCAGGATAAGACGGACAGATGTGACTCGGGTTTAAGAGGACTAATAAACTCATTTAACATTGGTGAGCTTTGAGTCTCACCACCAATCCCATTCACATAATCAACACTACTGCGTGGAATGCCTGATGATTCAATTATTGGTACCTGGGGTACGATGTCTCCAGATCCTAAATGAATGGGTAATGTTGATCTATAGAGTTCCTTTGCAATGGGCTGGGTAAAACTGGGGTTGCTTATTTCAATACTGTCTTTGTAACTGGCTGACACTATAGGGATAGATGAAGTATCGTGCAAAGTTGATGCAATGTCCTCGAGTCTCGCATTCCCATCAAGTCAATCACAGTCGTTCAGATCTGACAGAACCCCAAATCTATTTTCTATGTTGATGTTCCACATCCTAGTGTCAGGTTCCTCCGGGTAAATAGTTTTGACAGCTTGCCGGACTCTGACATAGGTGAAACTTAACATGAATCTGCGAGCTGTAGACCCCTGTACATCGTGCAGTTACCTGAACCGACCTTGTTTGTACAGATCCCCCATCTGGGATATACCTACTGCTGCTATTTCCCGCATGGCAGGTTTTTCCCGTGCAGCAGAAATGTCGGTGTGAAGCCAGTGGCAGTAGCAGGGCGTATAGATATGGGAACCGCGCCCTTTTTGCAAGCATCCTCCAAGCCCATGCAGTGCATAACACTGGGTTAATTTCAATCCTAGGACCTCCCGAACCCCCAGAAAGGGTCGCCGCCTGCAGAGACAATGGCAGAACAGCGTCAGATTCAATAGCAAGATGGGGTTGAAACCGTGGCGGATAGTTCCAGTAGTACGCAAACTGCACCTGCGCGCATAAATAACGGAGTCGAAAGTCCAGAGCTTCAAACCCACCCCAGTAAAACGGTTGTACTAAAACATCCCAACTACATCGAGGCTTTTTCCCACCCCATACAAATGTAAGGTTGGCAGATTGGAGCGTCTGGAATAGCGCTATATTCAACTTGATTGGAATATTAACAGAAAAATAAAGCAGCTTGGGTAAAGGTCATTTTTACAACTGCAATTCGATCTGCAAGGGAGAGAGGCAAGTGCACCCACCGCTCGCCTGTTCAGCGATGCGTGTGAGAGCCCAACCATAGTTCTCGGATATCACTCTATCAGGATCCCTGTGTAACCAAACCCCAAGATACCGCACCGGATCTTGAGTCCACGTCCGCGGGAAATCCAGTTCTATCACCTTAATACTATCTGTCAGCGGAAACACCACCGACTTTGACCAATTGATACCCAGGCCTGAATATCGCTCAAATTTCACATATTCCCGTAACAGTTCTGGTAAAAAGATAGCAGGGTATCGGACATATAACAGCATATCATCGGCATATAGGGAGACCACTAGTGGTCTCTGCCGAAATCTTAATGCCGCAGCTGCATGCTTCTGTCTGAGTTTACAGACCAGAGGCTCTAGCGCCAATGAAAAGAGCATTGGTGACAGGGGGCATCCCTGCCGCGTGCCCCTACCAATGGGGAACACCAAGGACACCCAGCCATTGACCCACACACATGCGACCGGTGCAGTGTACAGCACTCTAAGCCATTGAAGAAAAAACGGAGGTAGACCCATTCTAGTTAGAACTGTGAACATGAAATCCCAGTTGAGGGAATCAAAGGCTTTTGCTGCATCAAGCAGCACAGCCACCGCCTGGAAATCTGGGTCGAAATAGTGTAGCGTGGAGAAAACAGTACGTAGGTTGTGTGTAGTAGAGCACGCAGATACAAAACCTGACTGGTTAAGCAAGACTAACGGAGGAATTAGTGGTTGTAGCCTAGTGGCGATCATCTTTGCCAGGACTTTGGCATCGATGTTGATGATTGAGAGAGGCCTATAGGATTCACACCGATCAAGGGGTTTATCTGGTTTCAGCAAGGTCACTAGTAGAGCCTCTCTAAGAGTAGGTGGGACTTTCCCTTCTTCATAAGCCTCCGCAAACACAGCCATCCGCAAACACAGCCAGTAACCTAGGAGCGAGATCTTCCACATAAGTTTTATAAAATTCGCTGGGGAATCCAGCCATACCAGCCGCCTTGCAGGTAGGCAATGACATAATAGCTAGTTTGACTTCCTCCTCATCAAAAGGCTGCATTAAATATTCCCTGTGTGCGTTTGAGAGCCACCCTAACGCAACGTGTTCAAGATAGGAGTCTGTCTCTGCCGTCAGGGGGGCATCTTTGGTTGCATAGAGCGTAGTGTAGAATCTTAAAACTATATCACTAATTTCGGGAGTCAAGTAATGTGCTACTCCCTCCTCGTCTACAAGTTGATACACTCTTGACTGCGTGGTACCGACAATTTCTGTGCCAGGGAACAACTAGGACGGTCCCCCTCCCCATAATAGCGAGCAGTTGTGCGCCGAGAACGGTGCTGCAGTTCCTGATCAACCGTTTCATTATGGTCAGTGACCAGATCTCTTATCTTGGCTAACGTGTGTGGGGAGGGATTTTCCTCATAGTCTCGGTGTAGGGATCTCAGACGCCAGTTTATTTATTCTACGTCGGAGATCCCGTAGCACTCCAGATTGCGCTCCAATGCAAGCCCCACGAATCGTCACTTTAAATGCCTCCCACAGCATTCCAGCACTATCGACTGACCCCTCATTTTCGTGAATTTATTTCTGAATTGCCTCGCCGATAGTGTATTTAAAAACCGGGTCCGCGAGTTCAGTAGACTGAATTCTCCAGTATTGGGGTGTCTTTCATAGATTCACATGCTTCAATATTCCCCGTCGTCGAAGTGGGAGTCCCACGGTACATAACATAGCAATGTAGTAATAACATAAGCTTAATAGGCATAAAAGAAAGTAAAACCATAGAGTTTTTATGGATAGACAGCTTGTCACATCTATAACATATTACTGTCATTATGTTTTAGTCCAAAATCCAGCCAATCAGGCGTCCGCACCCTCTAGAACCCTCTCCCCAGAGGCTCAGGCCCTCAGATTTTTCTACCGCACGTCGTGTGAAGGGAGTCTCCCAGAGCTTGCTCAGTTTTCTTCTCATATCTCCTCAGAAGATTATTTCTGTGATGTCTACATCCAAGAAATCCCTCTTCAGACCTTGTGGAAGTTGTGGTAAACTGAGGCTTCATTCTGAAGACCCTCACAAGAAATGTATTTATTGCTTATATCCTGAACATCTGGTAAAGGATTGCAAAATTTGTAGAACCTTTTCTCAAAAAACTTTAAAGGACAGAGAAGGGTGTCTCCTGTGGCTACAGAAGTTGAAGACTTCAGAAAATCTTCTTTCAGATGTGGAGAGTGTGTCTTCAATCAAAACTGCTCCCTCCTGCTCAGAAGGTTTCTCCAAGACCTAAGGTGGTGAAGAAACATCATGTAGATAAGCCCACTACCCAACCTTCTACTTCAAAAGGGGTGATTTCCCCCCCCCCCCCAGGAGTCTATCTGAATCCTTTACGCCCCCGAGATCTGATTCTCAGGCGTCAAAGACTCCATCTGCACAGTTTTTACCTCAGCAACTGCCTCTCTCGTCGATGAGCTCATCAACGCTTCCTCCGTCGACGAGAGCTGCCGTCGTCGCATCTACGTCGACGACTTCGACCTCTATGTCCATGATCCTGTCGTCGGCGTCTTCACCGTCGACGTTGGAATCTGTTAAGGTGAGACCCATTTAATCTACACTGCCTTTAACTTCGTCGTTGACGGCAAGCAAGCATAGAAAGAAGCTTACGTCGTAAACGGTGGCTTTGTCGTCGACGGTGGCTTTGTCGTCGACGGTGGCTTTGTTGTCGACGGTGGCTCAACGACGACTTTCATCGTCAGCAACAACGGCTACGACTCCATCTCAAGATCTGATACCATTAAGGGCTTCAAGCTCTTTGCTTCAACGACGACATTCCTCTTTGGATACTCTGATGCCAATTAAAGCTCCTTCTCAGCCTCCAGAAGTGCTATTTTCATCTGATGATGAGGAATCCGAGGATGAGAGATTTCGGGCTGCTCGCAGTCCCTCTGAACTTTTAATAAAATGTCAGGAATCAGATGATGATGATGACGATTTACAAGAGGACGATTTCTCTACTTGTGACACACACCCAGCTCCAGAACTTCCTATGGCACAACTGCCGTTAAGTCTTATTTCCAACCTTCAATATATGTTGGATGATTACAACCGCCATTTTCCACGTTCTGTGCAGACTTCTCCAACGCCGCAGATACCTCCACAACCTTTTTCAAATAAGGAAACGGAGGCCACACCTACGTCGGCGACAAGAGTGCAACATCATGCAGTTCCTCAAATCATAGAAGAAGATGTTGTCGAGGAGCAGGATGATGAGGGTGACAAAGAAGAAGGTGAGCTGGATGACGGTTCCTTTCTTTCTGAATGGGACAACTATTAAATACAAACACCATCTCCTGCTGATCCAGCTCCTTTGGATTCTCCACCGGTTGACATTGGTGGTTTTCATTTGCTCATGGAAAGAGCAGCTAAAAGATTCCACCTTCCTATGACCACCAGGGAGGAGGATTGTTTCCTATATGATTTTAAGGATCAACCTCAAAAGCAGGTCCGTTGTATACCAATTATCGATTTTATCTGGCAAGAAGGCCTCAAGCTGATGCAGACTCCTAGCTCCATTCCAGCTATCCTTCCTAGGATGGATAAAAAATACAATGCACCGTACGCGCATGGCACGAACAACGCATCGTGGGTGCTTGGTGCGCGAAGCGCACCAAGCGCTCACAGCGCGTGCACGGTGCGTGAAGCGCACCGTACGCGTACGGTACGCGCACGGTGAAAAAACTTTAAAAAAAAATACATAACTTAGCATTTTAATAACCGTACAAATTCACTGAAAAAACCATAGGTTTTACACACGTTATAGTTAGGAATTAGCATTTAAAAAACCTTGCAAATTCACTTAAAAAACCATAGGTTTCACACATGTTATAGTTAGCTGGACATTTCACTCGTGAAAAACCATTGAAATTCCCCCGTTATAGTTAGTGCAGGCAACTATAACTCACGCGACCGCAATCCTCTGCTGATGACGTCAGATATTACATCACTGATGACATATGTGTCATTCTGAAAAAAAAATATTTGTAATATATGTATAGCTAAAAATTAATGGAAGAAGACATGGGTAAATAAGTGTCTAAATACAGTGATGTAATATCTGACGTCATCAGCAGAGGATTGCGGTCGCGTGAGTTATAGTTGCCTGCACTAACTATAACGGGGGAATTTCAATGGTTTTTCACGAGTGAAATGTCCAGCTAACTATAACATGTGTGAAACCTATGGTTTTTTAAGTGAATATATATATATATATATTATATTTTATATGCCTAAAATCTTTTGCACTGGGTATTGCTATTGCTTTGATTCTTATGTACCTTGTATTATTCTGATATCACTGCTCACTACTCTTATTCAAGCATGTGAATCTATGAAAGACACCCCAATACTGGAGAAGAACAAAAGTTACTTACCTGTAAACTGTGGTTCTCCAGTATTGGTGTCTTTCATAGATTCACATGCGACCCACCCACCTCCCCTCAGAGGCTCCCATCATGTATTTGACTTTTATGTCACACTTGTGCTACGAAAATCTGAGGGCCTGAGCCTCTGGGGAGAGGGTTCTAGAGGGTGCGGATGCCTGATTGGCTGGATTTTGGACTAAAACATAATGACAGTAATATGTAATAGATGTGACAAGCTGTCTATCCATAAAACTCTATGGTTTTACTTTCTTTTATGCCTATTAGGCTTATGTTATTACTACATTGCTATGTTATGTACCGTGGGACACCCAGTTCGACGACAAGGAATATTCAAGCATGTGAATCTATGAAAGACACCAATACTGGAGAACCACAGTTTACAGGTAAGTAACTTTTGTTCGTCTCCATGCAAAAGGCGGTCTTTCACACAAAGGTACCTGTAAGGCAAGAACCACTGGAGAGTGGTCAGAAAGTGTGTTAGGCAAATGTCCGACTCGCACCACCCGTTTGCAGACAGCCTCAGAAACAAGTCAGAAATCTATACGGGACCAGGTCCCATGCACCGAGGAGACGAACGTACTTTTGCTGCCCCCGGGATGTTGAAGACGCCAGACGTCAAACAATTGACCCGCATCCAAGATCCCCAGAATAGACTTCGCTGCCTGCTTAAGCCTCCCTGTGCCACTACCAGCTCTACCTAAGGTTATATCCAAACCTACATTGAAGTCACTCCTCCAGATTATCTCAGCCTGTGGGAACCCAGAAATTCAGCGCCACACATCCGAAAAAAAGGACGGATCGTCAGTGTTCGGCCAGTACACATTAACCAATATTACAGTCTTGCCCCCCAGGTGTCCATACACAATCGCCACACGCCCATGCTCATCCGCATCAGTCTTGATCATAGTAAAGGGAACTCCTTGTTTAATAAGTATCATCACGCCCCTCGAATAGGTGGAGTACGAGGACTCAATTTTCATAGTTGCCCACTGTGTACCTATGTTTTGTGCGGAGCCCTTAGTGAGTTGAGTCTCCTGGAGTAATGCTACCTGCACCTCCAGTCTATCCAAGTGTGCAAAGACAGAACTGATCTTTTTGGGAGAGTTGAGTCCACGCACTTTCCAAGTAATGAACTTAACCACATCACTCATATCATAACATTAGATATATACCAACGCAATGCATCCTGGCAGACATACAAAATATACCACCGCCGATCAGCACAACAAATGCATAAAAGGAATACACCAGCAGCCTGCCCATTCAACCCCCCAAACCCAACCCCCCACCCACTTCAGCGTCCCAAACTTTGCCAAAGCCATCCCAAGTCAATGAAGCCCCCCCCAACAAGAACAAGCAAAACAACTTTGCATTTGGGGTACACCCTTTTTGGGGCCGCAGAGTGCAACTAGCCTCCCATCCAGTGGGAAGTGGCCGAGTAGGTTTAATTCCTGGGCCTAGAGGTTGGATCTGTTTCACAACAGCACACATTTCATCATGAACATAATGTCGTCCGGAAATGGGATAATCCCACCAATAAACATTCACACATATGGAAACCTTAACATACTACATCCCTGAGTGAGCAACATTAACCACAAAAATAAAACGACAGCATGAAGCAACGCTACAATTCAATCTTCTTCGTCATGAGGCGTGCTAGTCTCGTGCCGCCTGCGTTTCAATTGCTTAGCATGTTCCATGGCAGCTTTAGGGTGAGAAAAAATCTTGGAATCACCATCCGGCCCTATGCGCAGGCGTGCGGGATACAGCATAGCATAAGGTACTTCCTCAGATTGTAAGAATGTCTTCACTGCACTAAACTCCCTTCTAGCGGATTGTACAGCAACTGCGAAATCTGGGAAAAACGCCAAAGTATTGCCCAGATGCTCGATAGTCCCTTTGTCCCTGGCTAGACGCAGAACAGTGTCCCGGTCTCTATAATTTAAAAGTCTTGCTATGATAGAACGGGGGGCAGTGCCAGGGGGCGGTCTTGCTGCAAGCGAGCGAGGAGCATGCTCAACGATGAACATGTGGGACAGGTGCTCAGTGCCAAAAATATCTTTAATGAGTGTCTCAAGATAAGTTTCCATTCTCCCCACATTGGTGGGTTCCGGCAGCCCAGTCATCCTGCTGATATTGCGCCGGGACCGAACTTCTAAATCCTCATTCTTGGCTTGGATGAGGGACAGCACCTTTTCCATGTTAAGCGTCTTACCAGACACCTCGCTTAGCCCATCCTCTGTTGCTGAAACATGCTGTTCAACTTCCCCCATACGTGAAGAGTTGAGAGGGCCCACCAGCAAAAACACAAGCGCCAGGGATATTGGGCCCACTACTGGCCGTAGGCTTCCAGAGGCTCACCACGCAGCGACACCCTAACTTGAACCACAACACAAACCGCAGTGGCGCACATATGTAGGGAAGAATAAGGATGTATTCCAGGGATCAGCAGAGGAAAAACACAATCCAGGTGCCACACTTTCCCAAAGTCCCAGCGTTTCAGTGGCGCCGCTCACATAGCGCCACCGTGCCACTTGAAGGCGAAATCTGATTTTTAGCTGCGTGAAACCAGAGAATGCAGCAAACTTGATTCAAGCAGGGATGGTGCAGGCTCGACCTTCGATGACCAGCTATGAGCCCAGCAGCAACAGCAACAGACGGCGCAGCAGCTAGCTCCTGTGCAACATGTGGAGACCGTGGCCCTGCCGATCGCGCAGCCCCGCAGAGCCCAGCAGCAGCTCGCAGAGCACAGTGCCAATCGTGGGCCCCCACCTGCGGCCTCAGCCGTGGGCCCAACAAGGCGCCGCATCCCACTTACCACCTCCGGCCACAAGGAGCCCACAGTCAGCAGCCAGGCGCCGTCTGGAAGTCCGATACGCTGGGGACACTGTCGGGTGGCCGCCGCTCTCCGCCTCCGTCCACACTCCAGGTCCGAGACCTCACCGCTGGGACCAGTAAATGCGATTTAGCAGAGCGCTCAGGCCAGATGCACTGCCACGTCGTGCTGGAGGTGAAGGCAAGACACACCGCAAGTCGCCAGGCACTGCAGGAATACACGGCGGGCACCATTTTGTGAGCGCTCGCCGAGCAGCTGAAAGGTCCTCGTTTTCGATGTTACAGCGAGCAAAGGTGGCAAAACTCGCTTCCACTCGTCGCAGGAGCACAACCCTACACTTCCTAACCCAGTTTAGGAAACGGATGCGTCGATCTTAGGCAGATATTTGGCGGATTGTAGCCCGGCAGGGCAGAGCAGCACTAGGGTGCGGCAATCTTGCCGTGGCCCTCTAGCGCCCCCCATGGTATAGGTAATAATATCATTAATCTGAGACTTGAAAACAATGACCAAGAGAGCAAACCTTCAACATAAAAATATTTTTTGTGATATTTTTACTAAGTCCAGGAATTTCACAAACCTAGAGGACTCTTGTAGTGAATCTTCTTCTAAGCACAATAATGCAGGTTTTGAATCCTAGGTTCAGAAACATCAGGCATTGCTATTTTCTATGCATTTCGAGCAAACTTGAACAGGTGCATAGAATATTAATGAAGTTCTCAAACGTGTGATCACAAAACCCGCATTTAGGGGTTGGCACTGTTTTCCAGGTAGGTACAAAATCCAAAACGGAGATTAATAGAGCCAAAGCCGGATTAGTTTGCTGTTCCTCCTAGCTATAAATCATGCTATAAAGAAAGTTTGCTCCTCAATGAAGTGATTTGTGCTTGACACAAAACACATACTATCTAAACAATCAAAATGTAAAATAATATTTTACTAACTGCTTCAAATTAGTATAGCTCCCCTCAATTCTCCAAATGTCTCAAATTCATTTTTCCGTACTTCTTTTACAAGAGTAAAGAGTGAATTAGTCGTCTTGTACTAAGCACTCAACTAACGTTAACCAGTTTAATCAGTGGGGTGCAATGTAATTTGTATCATAGCTGTTTAAAATGTGTGCTGTTTATTTTCTCATACTCTCATACTGACCGACTTTGTAACTTTTCATTACTTTTGCAGTTATTTTTCCCAAAAGCTGCCATATACTTTTGATAACAAATGTATTTACATCTTTGATTTTAATAATAGCGTTATGTATGTTTACATTTGCTCGGCTGTTATTTTTGCAGATCCCGTTCCAGCTTTCCCATCCTGGCAGAGGGATACCCCTGAACCAGATGAGGCCCGACTATCGCCACAGGCTGGACGACTGATTCAGCAGCTTCTAGAGGGAGATAATGATCCCATGTTGTCTCCACGCTTCTATGCCTATGGACATAGTCAACAGTTTTTAGATGATACTGAAGTGCCTCCCTCCCCTCCAAATTCACATTCATTCATGAGGTACGTTTGGATGGATAATGTTGATTTGCAGTGAGTTTTGCCTTTGTGAGCCATGCTGTGTTGGTAAATATTTTCATTTCTTAGAACTGTGAATTACTATTTTCTTACGTTGTGTGATAAGTGGCTTATTAATGTGTGTTTTTTATCTGTATTGCTATGTATCGAGGCTGGTTGTAGTGCACAAGCCAGCCTCTGATACATTTGTATTTGTAAAATACTTCACATTTGTCTACATTTTTGCACATATTCCTGTTTAACATATTACAAACATGCTTCTGCAATGTACAAATGCTACTGTGTAATAAATCTAAATCAGCAGTAGTGAATTATCCTGTCGCTTTCCGTGGGATGCTGCATTCCTAATGTACACATCGAGATTTGTCCAAAACAACCTCAACTTCAAGTAAGCAGTGTGGGTATTTTCTGATTCCTAATAAACCATTGCTCTCCTGTGCTTCCTGTCTATCCATATAAATTGTGTAAAAGGAATCTTGAAAGCTAAACTCTGTAATCAAGAGATGTAATTCCCTTGATGTTAAAACTCTTTTACACTTATTTTGTTGCTCTATTGCATAGTTTACTTTCATGATCCCTACCATCTTTCTGCCCTCTCATTTGTACACCCCCCCGTGCACATTTGTATCTGCCTTCCTTGTGCCCCCGCATGTGTGCACCCCGATTACATTTGTATCACCCCATGACATTTACATCCCAAGTTTCTGTTCTGTATAGGTACCTCTCTATCACCTCGTCTTCATATTGTTTCACATTTCCTCAGGTGAGTTGTCCAAACACAATTCCATAAAATGATAGGATACAACGTGAGCATTTTTGCACCAAGAACAACACAGAAATGCATGTTTATGCGGAAGTCTCTTGTCACTTCTTTTTGTTTGGTTTCTGTTTCACTTTTACTTATCTGTCCAACAAGTGAAAATCCATTGCAAAAAATACGACACTGTGTGGTTCACATTCGTCTTATCCATAGAGATACAACATCCCTAGAACATGTGATGGATCCACGGGTGATTGTTGATGTAATAAATTCATGAGTAGTGCCCAAGGCACAAGTAAGTAAAATTAGGTCATGTCTGACAGTCACATCTTTCAATCAGTGTGTCACTCTATGAAAGAGAGCTCTGTATGATACATGATTATGGAACATGTGAAGTGAAGGAAAACCATTTGTATAGAATTTATTTTTTCAAACTTTATTTTCATTTTGAAACAAACATACAGAGATTGATGACAAGCAAATCAATGATGTTGTACAGAGTAAGTGGACATGTCAAATGTGGGCATCTCAACAAACACAGAATTAGTCAGGGTTACAAAGAGGCATGTAACACAAACAACAGCATCGACAACAGAGTAAGTCTGCATTCCAGAAATTGTGTGAGGGTTACTCCCCCAGTGGCTAATGGGTTGACACACTATTTGTTTAAGTACAAAGGCAGTCTCCACCTAACATAACTTACATAATGCAGGATAACGTAGCGATCTGAAAGAGACACGTTAGTGATAGATTCCTTACCTTAGAATATCCCTAGGCGTCAGACTGGATCTGGAAAGTTTTCGTCAGCAGTACCCCAGCGCGTCGGTAGGCGTCGTCGTACGGCTTCGCGTACGTCGGTGGCGTCGTAGCCTCCGAGATGACGTCATCGGAGCGGCATAGACGCACCCACGCTTGCTGACGTCAGTTCTTTCTTTTTCCGCTCAGCAGCGCAGATTAGAGTGAGAGCGGTACCCCTAGTTAAAAGTTTTATCTTGGTTTCTGACAACTTGTTTTGTCGAGTACTTGACTCCTGGTGCAGTAGGGATGCCCGGGTTTAAGTCCTGTAGGGCCTGCCGTCGGAACATGTCGGTAGCGGACCCGCACGACGTGTGTCTCTTCTGCTTGGGGCATGCCCATGACCCCGAGGTGTGCCCCGATTGTCGGATCATGGCGCCGAAAGCTTGCGGGAGCATTCCCGAAAGTTTTTAGAGGTCTGGCAATTGGTTCCGTGCTGATCATGGTCCCGCTCCCATGGGAGGTCGAGGGACCGGTCGTGGAGCCATCAGCATCACTCGCCGGAACCAGGGACAGGTAAGTCGAGGCGCCATAAAAAGTCGAAGAAGAGACGTCGCTCTTCCTCTACCCCTCACCGGTTGCGGGACGCGGTGGAGGGGGCGGGCGGTCATTCCCCCGTGGCTCTGTTGGAGCCTCAGTCGTTGCCTGCGGCCTACCCACCCTTTCCGGGACCGCACGCGACTTCGGATTAGGTACAGGCCTTTGTGTTGCCTTGCGCCATTTGTTTGCCCCATCGGGTCCCTCCGGAGCGCCTTCGGGCCTCGCGGACCTGTTGGGTGGGTCTGCCCCCGTGCCGCCACCTTTGGCCGTGGCTATGCCGGCACCATGCCCTGCGGTGCCGCCGGCTCTGGCCTTCGGCGGCATCGGAGCCGGGCGCGCTGATACCGGACTGCGCCGAACCGGGACTGGTATCATCCCCCCCAATTCCATTTCTGGGTCGGGAGTTCGTCCCATTTCCCCTGGCACCTCGTCCTTACCGGCCTCCTCTTCAACCGGTGGATGAAGGAGAGTACTGGGAGGGGTCTGAAGACCCTCTTGCGTCTCAATGCGAGGATGGGCCTGAATGGGAAGGCGACATGGAAGGTCCAGTGGATCTGGATTTCTCTCTGTCTACACTGTCCCCTTCTTCCGTGGCAATGGAGGAGGTTGGGACTTTTTCAGTGGTGTTGCGTAGGGCGGCTGAGGCTCTTCACCTCGAGAACCCCTCTCTACCTATCAGGACCAATCTCCTGACCGAGGTGCTGCAGCCACCGTCCTCCTTCGTGGAGCTGCTGCTGCCCTTCAACGAGGCGCTTACTGACATCCTGTTGAGCACCTGGGCGAAACCTAACTCAGGGGTCCCTGTAGATACGGGTGTGGCACGCTGCCATCGCCCGGTGCCGGGCGACCCCAGCTTTCTCACACAACACACGACGCCTGAGAGTCTGGTTGTCCAGGCTTCTGCCTCGCCGAGCGCATTCCCTTCTGCTCCCTGCTCCTCCGGACAAGGAATAGAGGAAACTGGAGCAGTTTGGGAAAAAGATTTTCACTTCTGCCAGTTCTGGGTTGTGAGCGGTGAATACAGCGTGCCTGTTGGTCCGCTATACCCATTCTGTGTGGGACAACGTGGCACAGGTGCTGCCTCAGTGCCCTGTGGAAGCACGGGCGGTTCTCTCCCAGGCCATTACCGAAGGGAGGGATGCTGCTAAATTTACTATCCGTTGTGGGCTTGACACGGCCAATTCCCTCGGCAGGGCACTTTCCACAACAGTGGCGCTCCGCCGTTATGCTTGGTTCAGAACTTCTGGCTTCTCCAGGGATGTCCAGAACACTTTGTTGGACATGCCATGTGATGGCACTCCCCTCTTTGGTGATGAGGCGGATAGCACCCTGGAATGCTTTAAGGACTCTCGGGCTACGGCCCAGTCCTTGGTCTTGCCACCTCGCGTACTCCTTCGGGGTCCACTTTCCGCTCCTTTCAGGGTCGGGGCGCCCAAGCACGTTCCTTTCAGACCAACAAGCCTGCGCAGCTGCAATCTCAGGGCAGCCACGGACGTGGGACCCGCCGTGGTGCGTCCCGAGGGCAGCGGGCAGGTCAATCCACCACTGCCCCTGCCGTCGCCGCCTCAAAACCTTCCTAGTCCGGTGTTTCAGGCCCACCAGACGCCAGTGGGTGGCAGGATTCGCCATCACCTTCCCCACTGGCGCACCGTCACTTAGGACAGGTGGGTTCTGCAAATAGTACGAAGGGGCAACTCCCTTCCCTTCGAGTCTACCCCTCGAGCCATGCCACCTCAGTACCACCGCATGTCGGGGGATCACTTGGCACTTCTCCAGCAGGAAGTTGCGGCCCTCTTGGCCAAGGGGGCCATCGAGTGCGTTCTGACGCCAGAAGTAGGTCGTGGTCGTTATTCCCACTACTTCCTGGCTCCAAAGAAGAACAAGGGCCTGCGTCCGATCTTAGACCTCCGTCCTATCTTAGACCTCCGGAACGTCAATCGCTTCCTCCAGAATGAGAAGTTAAAGATGCTCACGCTTGCTCAGGTCTTGTCTGCCCTAGACCTGCAAGACTGGCTGGTAGCGTTGGACTTGCAGGATGCTTATTTTCATATCCCCATTCTGCCGGCCCACCGGCGTTACCTACGGTTCACGGTAGGCCACAAGCACTTTCAGTTCACTGTGCTCCCTTTCGGCCTTACCAGCGCCCCTGGGGTGTTCACGAAAGTGATGGTGGTGGTCGCAGCTCATCTGCGCAGATCAGGGGTTTCAGTCTTCCCCTATCTCGACGACTGGCTGTTGAAGGCGGGCTCTCCCCAGGCAGTGATCTCCCACCTCCAGACTACGGCCGACATCCTGCATTTGCTGGGGTTTTCCATCAACGTGCCGAAGTTGTACCTGATTCCATCTCAGAAGCTCCTCTTCATCGGAGCGGTTCTGGATACGGCGCAGTTTCGGGTTTATCCTCCTGAACAGCGAGTCCGGGACATTCGGGCTATGATTCCGATCTTTCAGCCCTGGTCCTGCGTTTCGGTCAGGAAGACCCTGAGGCTGTTGGGCCTCATGTCCTCCTGCATCCTGCTGACCTATCATTCCAGATGGCATATGCGGGCTCTGCAGTGGGACCTGAAGTTCCAGTGGACGCAGCATCGGGGGAACCTGTCCGACTACATCCAGATCTCGGAGGGCACTGCACAGGACTTGCAGTGGTGGCTTACGAACCAGTGTTGGGTCAGTGTCAGATCACTCTCCCTTCCCCAACCGGAGCACACAGTAGTGACGGACGCGTCCCTCCTGGGATTGGGCGGCCACATGGGAGAGGCGGAGATCAGAGGCCTCTGGTCTCCGGCGGAGTCCAAGCTCCATATCATTCTGTTGGAGCTCAGGGTGATCCTACTGGCACTGAAAGCATTCCTTCCCTCTGTCAAGGGGAGAGTGGTGCAGGTGATCACGGACAATACCACCGCCATGTGGTACTGCAACAAGCGGGGTGGGGTTGTGGACCCTTTGTCAGGAGGCACTATGTTTCTGGAGTGGCTGGAACGTCAAGGCATTTCCTTGGTGGTTCAACACCTGGCAGGTACACTTTTTTAAACCACAAGGAAACAAGCAGAAGCTTACCAGAACATTTACATGCACATCCACTTAATGTAAACATGTAAAAAAAACTATTAGATTCCATAGAATTGGTCTTCACGGTGCTCTCAAGCAAAACGTCCGCCTCTGCTTTTAGGAGAATAAAACGGAAATCCAAGAAGAGGCAAGGCTCTCAGGACTTCACAAACTTTTTACCACAAATTGCTGAGGCACACAACAATTATAATAAACCAGGGAAGCTGGTATCCACAATGTGTTAGAGCATATCAGAAAATTAGAGTCCATCAATAGCTTTGGAATTTCACTTGCACGTTTCTTTTTAATATCGCTTCTTGCAAAATCCAGAAATGTGTGCACAACTGCCGCACACCAGCCGACACGTGTTTCGTCCTAACAACGACTTTTTCAAGGCTGTAAACAATACATAAAAAGAACAATCACAAACCTAAAACAGTTACCCATCCCATAAAATCTCATTATCACAACTGTGATCCTATGGGTAGGCAGTTAGTACACTTACAATGTCATGCTGATTACATTATTTAAGAGAATAAATAAGTCATGCTTTCCATTTATAAACCATATAACACATATTATACATCAAAACATAAACATGGTGTAGCAACCAAAGTGTTAATTAACAAACCATAATCAACTGACCCACCGAAAAGAAAAAGTATGTGTCCCTACTATCGGGAAATCGAAACCACCACCAAGGACCAGTGAAGAAACTAGAACAAGAAAGGGGATAGAAAAATAAACCCTAACCATATTGTTCTCACCTAGAAGCAGTTAGAAAGATCCATTAAAGGAATTCCTGAATCATCCAAAATATCTGTCAAAGGCAATGTAGGCCAGCCGGGTGTTGAATGTCCCTTAAGGTATAGTGGTAAACCTTCTCCCCGGCAACAAATGACTAGCGTAAAGAGTGCACGCTAACATCAGATCCTGGTAAACCTAAGTGTGATAAGCAAGCATCATATAATTCTACCATCCCACAAAACAAACAATTTTAACTCCTACGAAACAGTTATAATCTTGGGTAGAATAACCACAAGCAATAATCATGAATCCCAGAACCATGCTATCATCACAATAGTATCTCGAACCCATATAATCATAAACCAAAAGGAAGAAAAAAGATAGATATGAACGGAAACATGGCAACAAATATTTAAAATATATATTTGTGATATTCGCTTGTAAAACATATGGCCAGGCATATTGCCCCAATTATTGAGCCTTTGCTCCGTGACTACAAGACTTTATGTTATTATCAGCTGCTTGAGGAGACTCGGTTTGATCTTTCGTGACTTTAACATGGTATTTATACGACCCAAAGGCTCAATAATTGGGCAATATGCCTGGCCATATGTTTTAAAGGCTATTTTGCGTTTCCAAAACAGTTAGTATTATGGGATGCTATTAGCGTCTGCTTGGCTTGCAGCATTACGTAAGATGTGTGTTTGCAGGCTAGTGAAACAAGCGAATAAACCTGGCAGGTACACTGAATGCCAGGGCGGACAAACTTAGCCGCAGGTGCATGTTGGACCACAAATGGCGTCTTCACTCGGAGGAGGTGCAAGCTCTCTTTCAGCAGTGGGGAGAACCTTGGTTAGATCTATTCGCCACCGAAGAGAACGCGCAATGTCAGCAGTTCTGTGTGTTGGCGTTTCCAAGGCGGCACTCGCTCAGAGACGCTGTTCGTCGCAAGTGGAGTTGCGATCTATTGTACGCCTTTCCACCTATACCACTTCTGCCCAGAGTACTGAAGAAGATCAGATGCGACCGGGCACAAGTCATTCTTGTGGCGCCGGACTTGGCTCGAAGAGTTTGGTATCCCTGTTCGTCGCAAGTGGAGTTGCGATCTATTGTACGCCTTTCCACCTATACCACTTCTGCCCAGAGTACTGAAGAAGATCAGATGCGACCGGGCACAAGTCATTCTTGTGGCGCCGGACTTGGCTCGAAGAGTTTGGTATCCCGAGCTACTCAGATTCCCCGATCCGACTGCCTCTTCGGGAGGATCTCCTCTCGCAGCAACAGGGGACGGTCCTCCACCTGAACCTGTCCAGCCTCCACCTCCTTGCGTGGAGATTGAGCGGCGACAGTTTATTCCCTTTGACTTGCATCCTGAAGTCTGTAATGTAATTCTGGCAGCCAGGCGTCCCTCCACTAAAACGGTATACGCCTGTCGGTGGAAAAAATTGTGGCATGGTGCACAGCGAAAGCTGTAGATCCTCTTGCTGTCCCTCCTTCTGAGGTCCTACTGTTCCTTCTTTCTTTGGCCCCGCAGGACTCTGCTCTGGGCACTATCAAGGGCTACCTTTCTGCTCTTTCAGCCTTTCTTAGGCTGCCTGAACAGCCCTCTCTTTTCAAGTCCCCGGTTGTCAATAGATTTCTCAAAGGTCTTACACACCTTTTCCCTCCTATTCCTTTTGAGATGCCTCAATGGGACTTGAACCTGGTTCTCACATACTTGATGTGCGCTCCCTTTGAGCTTCTTCATAACTGTCCTTTGTGGTTATTAACTTTGAAAACTGTCTTTCTGGTGGCCATCACATCCGCTCGGTGGGTGAGTGAGCTCCAAGCTCTCTCCTGTAAACCTCCTTTCCTGGCAATTCATCCGGACAAGGTTGTGCTTCGTCCACGTCCCTCCTTTCTACCAAAAGTAGTCTCTGCCTTTCATCTCGGGCAAACTGACACTCTGCCCACTTTCTTTCTGCCTCTGCACCCTTCAAGAGAAGAGGAGAGGCTCCGCCGCCTGGACACAAAACGTGCACTTTTGTTCCATCTCAACCGCACACAACAGTTCCGGGTGGATGACCAGCTCTTTGTTGGCTACGTGGGCGCCAAGAATGGCTGGGCTGTGCACAAGCGCACTATCTCCCGATGGGTTGTCTTGTGCATTAAAGCCTGTTACTCTCTGGCTAAAAAGGAACCTCCGGTTGGGCTGTGCGCCCATTCTACCAGGGCGACAGCAGCTACTACAGCATTGGGACGCGGTGTCCCCTGCAAGACATCTGTCAGGCGGCCACTTGGGCCTCGTTGCATACTTTCACTAAGCACTATTGCCTCAACAGTCAGGTCCGGAGAGACTGCTTCTTTGGCCGTTCAGTTCTCTGTGACTTTCTGGTGTACTCTCACTTCGCAGACCCACCACCGGGGTTGGTATTGCTTGGGTATGTATTCTAAGGTAAGGGTGCAACCCCGAAACCGGTCCTGGGATGCTTGTTTCCGGTCCAGGGAGGATCTGGCTTGGCAGTTTGGGCTGGACTGTTCCCATGAGGCACAGGGTCAAGACTGATTTGCATATGACCAGGTCTAAACTAGGGTGGCATGGTGAGCAAAAGAATGATGGATTTAACCCAGATCTGTCAAGGTCGGCAGCAGCACACGGGCCCTATGCAGCGCTATCCTGCGCCTTGCAAGCAGTATGCCAATAGCCACCAAGCGCCTTGCCAGGCCCAGGACGTCTCTGTCGTACCCCAGCGGCGCCATCAAGGGGGTCAGCTTCATGTGTTCACCAATAACCTCCCCTAATACCGTCTGCATGCCTTGCTAGAACTTCTGTATCCCCTGGCAGTGCCACACTAAGCGTGCAAACCCTGCGTCCTCTGCACCACAGCAGTGACTGCGAGAATTGTCACGCAACCCATAGCAAATCAGACGAGCTGGAGTATAATACACTCTATTAAGATATTTGATGTGCAGTAGTTTGTGGCGACTGTTCAGAGAGATGGTTAAACATGTGTATAGAATTAATGCCCCTGCCTTGGTTGACATTGCTGTGCGAGAACTTTATCCTCTGTTTACATATTTGGTTATCTCGTGTTACATCTTGGTAGCCTTGACAGTGTCAAGAGATTCTTGAGAAACATTAATAAATATGTCTGATCTCATTGGGCTGTCTACATAACAGGAGACGCAGCTCCTCCCTGGGATCATGTGATGAGGATCATGAAGATCTTTCACCCGTGCAGCTGACCCGGAAGATCCAGGGTCTGAAGAAGAAGATAAGGAAGTTTGAGGACCGGTTTGAAGAAGAACGCAAATACAGGGTGGGTATTTTCTCCTCAAAATAATAGTAAAATAGCTTTTTTTGTTTTTTTGACAGCAGCAAATTGATGGTAGTTTTGTGGGTCCAGTTTTCTGGTAAGCACTACAGATAGAGTAAAAACTATTTAGCTAAAGCATGTTGTATCTGTGATGCTGTGTTCTTTTTAGATGACAGAGTTAATTTGGCGTACTAACTCAGCTCGATTAAAGACAGGAAGTAACAGATGCTTCTTGGATGAACTCAGCAGTTTTATTTAACAATGACCCTGAGCAAAGTCATTCATGTTGTAAATGGAAAGCTTGTACGTTCTGGCATATGATAAATCTTTGCTACAGAAGCTAGTGGCCTTGTGCAGTAGGGAGTGTATCTCACACTGATTGGAGTTTGTCCTACAGTATCACCCAATCCTTTTTTGTATTGTATTGAATGTTCTAATTTTACACAGCTCAAAAATTGAACCTTTGTCTCATTGAAATTCATGAAACAATTCCATGGGTGAATGCAAAGAAGGGTTTGCCTGCGAGGGACACCAGACCTCCAGAGCTCTGTAGTCACTTAACTAAACGCTGACATTGCATTCCCTGTAACTTAAAAAGACAGCCAGAGGAATGAAAATAATTGTGGCACTATGCTAAGGGAGAGCATGCAACGACCACAAACCTTCAGTTTGTGGGAGCTCTCGCTCAGGATCCCAGCCATGTCCGTTATGAGTATGCTATCAATGTTTTGTGACCACTAGATTGGTCACAAACCATTCATACATCTCTTTCGGCATCACGAAGTAGGCGGGATAATGCCACTCCAGCACCTTCCTTTACTTATGATTTGCAAGAATTTTCAATGTAATCACAAGCCCGCTTGCAGTGTATCTTTAGTATATTTGATTGGTATTTTTGCCCTCAAAAAGCCAACATTTTTCCACAGTGAATGCAAAATCCCATACTACCCCAGACCTCAAATACTTGCTGTTTTCAAGACTTGTCTTTGTCCCATCATTCTTCTCTTTGGGACGCTTGCACAGTTATTCCAGTGGGTGGTTTTCTGTTGTGATTTTGTCTTTCTGATGGATACATCTGCCAGTGGATTCCTCACCTTGTTAGGACAATTTCAATGTTCGTTCATGAGATTTTATTTACAAATATTTTCTTCTGATTAAAGTTCTCAGTTGTCTTTTGCTTTTGATTCCCACTGCAGGAGGTGGGGTAAAAATGTGTGTTTTGCTAACTTCACCAGAAAGAAATATCCCAGTTTTGACTTTTTCAGCTATTTTTCTGTCTCCTTAGGTTTTGTGATCGATAATATTAATGAACAAGATTGATCCAGTTTTTTGCACTATTGCCTATGAATAACATAACCTATATCTAAAGATATCCACTGCCACTTCAGTGGTTTATACTTAGCATCTTTCTTTTTTATGTTGTTGCTAAGGTCTCCATCCCTCAAGGCCATAGGGTACATGCTTCAAGATCAAAAGCGGGTACTTCACTGATCGTTATATTGTAGTGCCCATTTTCACTTGCTTCTCATGTGCTTCTCATGCTACCTTTCTTGGTCAGGCATATCCTACCGTTGTTCTTCATTAAACCAACCAGACTTCATTGGCACAGGACGAATATTAATGGGGGGGAGGGTGGGAACTACTGGTGTAAGAACAGTTGAGATCAAGATGTTGTTTGATCTAATATTTGGTCCGAGATGCCTCAGTAGGACTGCCACTTTGTTTTTATCCTGACTAACATCACCATACTAGAACTGCATTTGCCAAAGTGAAAGCGAGCTAGAATATGGTAGCAGAGGAAGAACTATAATAAGGTGTATGCTTCTTGAGTGAGAGCCAAAAGTGAAGTCAGAGAATCCTTTGATCTATATATGCATAAAACGGTCACAATTATGTCATCTCTTAATTTTTTTTAGGCGACTCGTTCATTTTTCTTACTCATTGGGCCCTATCACGATGCCGGGCGAACTTGAGTCAGCCCAACACCGTTTCGGTGTGGGAACCGACGAACCATAGGTCGGCGGTTCTGCACACTGTATTATGATGCAACCACACATGATGCCGTCGCAAACTCCCATTGCTGTATGGGAGCTTGTGCTGCGGGCAGGACCCGCCCGCAGCGCAAGCTCCCATAGACAAATAGGAGTATGTGTAAATCCCTGCACCATGTGGCAGTCACCTCATGGTGCCTGCTACAGTATGCAGAGATTTACAGGGGCCCCCCTAAGCCCCCAACCAGAGGTTGCAGAGGCATGAGGGCCCTGCTAGTGGCCCCCAAGTCACTATCCAAAAGGCTTTTCATATCGAAAGGCCCGACATGGAAAGCCTGTCGGAAACCAACATCATAATCCCGACGGGGGAAACGCCATCCGTAGGATATTATGTGTGGCCTCCGACTTGTCGACAGGCTCCTTGAGCCCGTCAGAAGCCAGTCAGTCCGACCGGACGATTTAAACTCCAACCCACCTACATTGCAATTAGGTGGTCAGACTTTAAACCATGGATGTCAGTCGGAAAGCCTAATGAGCCCCATAGTGATTTTCTTCCACTTTTGATGATAATTCAGTTACGTTAATTGGAAAATTGCCTGTACCTTAAGTTACCCCAAATTTCCCTGGCTAGAGTTATCAAATTTTATAAGTACACAAAAGCAAACAGCTGATTTAACTGAGCCTAGCAGTTGCTAATGATGTCAGTGTCGCAAAAAACGATGGGGTTCCCCCTCACGGACTGAAACCAGCCCGCTGCTTGCCAGTTCCCTATACAATGGACATGGCTGGGTTCAAATACCTCGGTATCCATGTCACTACCAAACAAAAAAACTTCATGCAGCATAACCTGGGTAGAATCCTGGATGACTATCAGGCTGATGTTGAATATTGAAGAAATTGATTAAAGCTCCAGATATCGGTCCTCAGTATATCCATGTTATACAAAAGGATGGGTCTCCTCAAGTTCTTATATTTACTCCAAATAAAAAATGCCAGTGCCAACTTGAGTATTATAAATAAATGCAATGTAAAATGATCACCATCGTCCTTGAAACAGCAGTTCTGAGGCCAGTGGATTATTCATATTATTTTACAGTCAGTCTTAGAAAGAAGCAATTGTTTCTACAGTATTGTAGGCTTATTATTGTGGTGGCCCATCCAATTATGAGTACTGGAAGAACTGACACCTAGAAATAGCATACGCACCCTCCAACATCACATACTAATTTAGCTTTAACATTGAGCACATATTGTTGTCTTAATTCAGGGAATCTGAAGACGAAGTCAGTCTGATAGTGTTAAGTACAGAGGACATCACAGATGACATCAAGTGATAACCTAGTTCTTTGCCATTGACAACATCACTATGGATACTCAGTGCCCGATTCACAGAACTAACTTACTACAAAATCCTAAACTTACTACCATTTTGGTATTCACAGAATGCACTTCCTCATTTTGGTATTCACAGAATGCACTTACTCATACTAACTTTATGTCTGCACTCGGGCCGGAGATTCCGGCCAGGTGGTGGAGATTCCGGCCCAGAGGTGGAGATTCTGGCCGGTGGCGGAGATTCCTCCACCGGCCTAAATCACTGCCACCAGGCCGGAATCTCCACCATCATGCCGGAATCTCCACCTCCGGGCCGGAATCTCCACCACCGAGCCGGAACCTCCACCACTGGGCCGGAATCTCCGTCCCAAGTGTGGACATAAAGTTAGTTTGAGTAAGTGCATTCTGTGAATACCAAAATGAGTAAGTGCCTTCTGTGAATACCAAAATGAGTAAGTACATTCTGCAAATACCAAAATGAGTAATTGCCTTCAGTGATTACCAACAAGGTAGTAAGTTTAGAATTGTGTTGTAAGTTAGTTCTGTGAATCGGGCCCTCAGTCATTTTCTTGCCTCTGTTATTGTGAAGAATAGTTCTAACTGAAGTTTCATCACCTTTTTGACTGGATCCATAACCTCTTCAGCATTTGCTGCTGTGCTCTAGTAGGTGGCGTCATAGGACTCAGTGGTGGTTTGGCATAGCCTCCAGAAGTGACAGCACCGAGCAACATATAGGTGTCACCCCCATGTGCTGACATCCGTTCCTTTCTTTCCACATCCTTTAGTGCAGGTCGGGAGTTTCAATCTAAAACGTCTTGCTTCTGTATTACCAACCTCAGAATAGTTTCCAAAATGTGTGCTTGGACAGTGTTTTCCCTGAAGATCTTTTGTGCTCTACAGGAAGCAGATGTTAGCTACGGTCCTGCAACTAATGATGCCTGATACATCCGAAGGTCATCAAGGAGCATGCAGCAAAGTTATTTGTTAATGAGCAGAAGAAATCGGGCAGGTCACACTCCAAGCTTTGGTCCTGCTTTCCCTTCAGATCTCAGTCCCACTCCAAGTTGCAGTCCTGGAGAAAGTTGAAGTCGAAAGCTAAGTCTTGTCCATAAGCATAAGAAGCCCAAACCGCTTTCTCCTCCCTCCCATCACTCCCGCACTTGTGAGAAGTCATGCAATCAGCATTTGAAGGATCTGACTCTGCTTCCCTGATTTATCTTGGAACCTTTCTGGATGCTGGTCACGATGCACCACCAGTTTCATGGGCGTTATCCTACACGACAGCAAGTAAAGGCCTTCCTGGAGGCCGTGCTGGATTATTCCGCGTTTTTCTTGAGTGTGTTCTGGTATCATGGGTCTGCTGGGGACCCAAGTAATTATTACACAGACAACCTGTCCCTGCACCAGCTGACCTGGTTGGCCCCCCTCTCAGACCACACTTGCGCTGAAGGCCTTGTCGATTCCAGTTGGTCTGTCTCCGGCCTTGGCTTGACTCTGGACCCGTCCCCAAATGCCGGTTTTGAATCCGGAGCCAACTTCAGCCGAGGTTGGCTAATGTCCTATTATGAAATAATTAAGCTGCAGCCTCTGGTGTGGGAGAACTCCCAGGCAGTACCACTATCCGGATGCCACTACTAATATTACTTTATTTAAATCAGATTCATATTGGACACTTCTCTAAAGACAGTGTTGAACTCTCCACCGGGTTCCCCTACACAGAAGAGCACCTCTTTTGCAGTGGGAGTCCACAGAGCTGCAGAAGTGTTGGACCTTCAAGTGCCCCATGTAGACCTCAAAACACATCTGCTAAGCACGATCTTGCATCCTGGCCTTTTAATGTCAGAGCCCTTTATTCAGAGGCAATGATGATACCAGTCAGGTTTTCTAAGCAGTGCTCTGCACATCCATTGAGTTGGCCTGTATTTGGGAATCCTAGGCATTCTCCTGGGGACCCAGCCTTTCTAGCCCAGTGCTCAACTTTTGAGAGCTTAGTGATTCAGGCTTCCACCAGCAAGGTCAACCCTAATGTTCCCTACTACCCCGCACGACAGAAAGTCTGCTAAGGTGCTATAGATAAGCTGTTTGGGCTGTGGACAGTGACATGTTGCTCAGCCAATCATGAGAAATTCAGCATAGCGTTCGCACAAACAATCTATAATGGATAGAACTCAGCTGAGCACATATTGAGATCTGATTTGGACACTGCAGACGGCATGATTTGCACCATTGCCATCGATGTGGTGAATTCATGTCATGCTTGATGTGTGCTATTAGATTTTCTGGATACATGCAGAGGTCCGTCATGGGTATGCCATTTGAAGGCGTAATGCTTTTTGACGAGAAAGCTGATTCTTCTTTGAAACACTTTAAAAATAACTGTGTTCTCTCCCATGGAGGACAGGCTTTTGCTGGATCCCATCCTAGGCAGGCCAATGGCCACTATTTATTGTAAACTCATAAACAATATGCCTGACCCGCTTGTGTCCCTGAGGGAGAGATGGGAGAGAGATATTGGCCGCCTCGAGGATGACGACTGGCAGGATGCCTTGCAAAGCCCGCGCGAAGTGGCCATTCGGGTAAGGTTCCGCCTCGTGCAGCTTAAAATCTTCCATCGGGTGTACTACCCATGTACTCATATTTTCACATGGGGCAGTAGCCTGTCCCCATTATGCATGCAGGGATGTCAGGGGGAGGGGTCATTTTATCATATCCTCTGGGACTGCCCGAACATAGTACCCTTTTGGACGAAGGTAGCGCGTACGATGTCGGACCTGGTAGGCTCGCCGGTCCCAGTGGAGCCCAAATGGCTTCTTCTCATGATCAAAGGACCCACAGATTGTTCCAGGTATCACGAGATCTGGCTTGCACTGGTGGCCTGGGTAGCAAAACGCAATATTGCCAGTTGCTGGGGGGTGCAGGCACCACCGTAGTGGGATCAATGGCTCAGGGATTTGGATTGGTGTCAGAGGGCTGAAGAAACCATATATAACACAGGGGCTGTGTGAAGAAGTGGCAAAAGGTGTGGGGACCGTGGAAGAGGTTTCGGAGTGCCCGGAGGTGGGTGGAGGGGGGTCAAGTATGAAAATGCCGTTGTTTAGCTCTGATGACTTGTATTGGTACCATGCACAGGACTTATTCACTATGTATTGCAACATTGGTTGTATTCTGTTTGAGACCATGAGCAAAGTTAATAAAAAGATTTTTTTTTAAATGACCGTGCTCTGCACGTTCTGCGGGCTTTCTGTTTCCGTCCCCACTGTTCCTCCTACTGTACTGGAAGTTCAGAGGATACTCATGGTCTCACCTATTGACAGAGGCAGCCCTTGCAGCCCATTCAAGAGGCTGTACAGCTTTTTCGTGATGCCAGAAGACATGGTGGCAGCGAAGGCCATGGCCACTAGCATGTGCAGTAATTCTTTGTTGCATGTCATGACTACAGCCAAGCCATTCCGACTTTGCCTCCCATGATCATGGGCAGCCGGTAGAGTGCAGAATACAGTTTTATTTCCCTGGATGTTAAGTAGGTACCACAGGTCCGTGGGTGCTGCTAGTTCAATGTTGTTAGGCCCTCCCTTTTGAGTCTTCTCATCCTCTTGTAACTCCAGATTTTGTTCAGACTCCAGCAGACCAAGCATCCATCCCTGCCCAGAAAGTATGGTCACTGTTGACCAAAGGGGTCGTAGATAAAGTTCCAGAAATGGAAAAGGGCAGGGAGGGTTACTCTTGGTACCTTATAGCCAATATTTGACCTTTGGTTCTACAGCACCTTTCTTCAGGAGACAAGTTTAAGATGTTGAATCTTGCCTATATCCTCTCTGCCGTGGATTCGGGGGACTGGATGTTGTCTTTGGATCTCCAGTAAGTGTACTTTCATGTACTCGTCCTGCAGTCCCACAGACTCCTCCTTCGGTTCATGGTGGGTTTGGAACATTTTCCGATTACTTCCCTCCATTTATCCTTCCTTCGGTCCCTGGGCTGTTTCATGAAGGTGATGGCAGTTGTTGCTTCACATTTCTGAGGTCAGGTTACATGTAGCCCTGTACCACGACAACTGGCTATTGAAAGCATGCAAACCACCTCCAAACAGCTGTCTCCCTGCTGCCTTCCCTATGGTTTTTGATAAATTAACTGAAATCTCCTTCATAATTGATGCATAGGATTTCCTTCCTAAGTGCCATCTTGGACATAATGGCTTTTAGGGTCTTTTTGCTCCTCAGATAATCTGAGGACATTCTTTTTTTTTTTTTTTTTTTTAAACCTTTATTTCAAAATTCAGGACACAGCTATTCAGCCGACAGCCCGAAGGTTCGGCAGCATTGAGAGTTAGATACAGTGATGTGTCCCCAATACAGTTCAAAGAGTAATGCATAGGTCCAATTTTAAATAAACACAGAAAAAACTCACAACAAACCCCAGCAAGGCAGAACATTGAAAGCCCATGGCGAAAGCCCCCAGGGGAGGCCGGACCCCGCTCATCTACTAGTTACAAGACTGTGTACGGAGGAAGAAGGGGGACAGCAGAGGCCCAAAACGGTTCCTAAAACCAAACTGTGCTGGAAAGTAGGTCAGGGGGAAAGCTGTTCCTCGGGAGGTTCCAGATCCGGGGCAAGACATATTCCCCCCCTGTATTGGTTCCACCGCCCCCAGATGGCGTGCCACTTCCGGGGGCGACCTCTAGAGCAGTAGACCGTCTTCTCCCTAAACATGCTCCAGTCCATGTTCTCCTTCCACGCGGTCAGTGTAGGGGGTCCCGAGGAGCCCCACAATCGCGCGATATCCCTTTTAGCTACCATGTTACCCAGAGTCACCCATTTGGTCTGCGCCTCATCGAGGTCAGTGGGCCCCCAGACGTTCAGGAGGCAACACCGCGCCTCCGGCTGTACCGCAGTGCCCGTCACCTCCCCCATAACTGCATGGACTCTCCTCCAGAACTCCACAATGACACCACATTCCCAAATGATGTGCAGGAAAGTACCCACCATACCACATCCCCTTCTGCACAGGCCGTCCTCCGAGAATCCCATGTGGACCAGCCTTGGCCCCGTCACATACACCTGGTGCAGTATTTTAAGCTGCACCAGCCTCAGACGCGACGGGATCGCAACCTCCTTAGGAGAAGAAACCGCTGACTGCCAGTCCTCATTATCCAACTCAAGGCCATCCCTAGTCCACTGTTCTCTCAGTCCCAAAAGCATATCTGCCCGGACGTTAATCAACTTCTTATATATGAGCGAGATCGTGCTCTCGGGCATATGACCATCAAGGACTCGGTCCTCAAGGGGAGAGGACTCCGGCACCTTCTCACCCTCCACGAGGACTGATCGGAGGGCGTGATGCAGCTGGATATACCTGAAATACTCTGAGGGCCCTAGCTCATACTCAGTCTGCAACTCCTCGAAGGACTTCACCCTCCCCTTATGCAGCACATCTCCCACCTTGGATATACCTATCAGGTCCCACTTATCAAAGCCCTTCGTATGCCAGAGTCTTCCCAATCTCTCCGATTCAAACAATGGGGTAGCGAGGGTGAGCCTATCCTTCCAGCCCAACGAATCAGTCGCCATCTTCCATACACGCACCGCCACACCTGTGGGCCCCGTGAGGGACGAGTCTAAGGACCGCGAATACAACGCCCTGTAGTAGTTGCCGCCACGAAGCAGCCACCTATCCAGGGCATACCCAGGGCTGAGGGCAGGGCCATAAAACCCATGGTTGATCGCGCTCAGCTGCGTGGCCCAATAGTACCGTCGGATGTCTGGGAGCGCAATGCCCCCATCGTACCATGGTAGCGTCAACTTTGAAATAGCTATTCGCGGCCGCCCATCCCACAGCAACGTCCGTTGGAGGCCTTCGACCTCCCGAAAGTATTTGTCCGGTACCCAGTCCAAGGTGTTCTGGAGGGCATAGAGGAAGCGGGGAAGAGACATCATTTTAAACAGGGCCGCACGCCCAACAAGGGAGAGCAGCAGCCTCCGCCAACCTTCAACATCTCGCCTCAAGCGCGCCAAGGGGGGGAGCAGATTCCTCTCATAGCGCACAGCAGGATCCATGGATATAAAAATCCCCAAATACACGAAACCCTGCTGGGCAACCTGTATCGAACATGTTCTAGGGATCGGTGGGACCTCTCCACTAAGAACGTACAAGTACGATTTGCCCCAATTAATCACAAGCCCCGAGTTCCTACCGAACGATGCGAGTACGTCACAGACCACTATAAGTGACTTCTTAGGTGAGGCAAGATACAGTAGGATATCATCGGCATAAAGCGAAATACGGTCCTCGTGATCAGGCGACCACCGAAGGCCCCGTATATCCGGGTGCCAACGTATCCACGCAGCCAACGGTTCAAGGGCGAGGGCGAACAACAGAGGCGACAGGGGGCAACCCTGCCGAGTACCCCTACCAAGCTGAAACGGAGTAGATGCCTGACCATTCACCACAACATTCGCTAGTGGCCCCTCGTACAGCAACCGAACCCAACTCACAAAACCGCGACCGAAACCAAACTTGGCCAGCACGGCCCATAAGTATGCCCACTCCACCGTGTCAAAGGCCATCGTGGCATCAAGAGATGCCACAATAGCCGGTTCACGCAGCGTGCCCGCCCTGGCGATGACGCCATGAAGACGCCTAAGGTTTAATGCTGTGTTTCGGTGCGGGATGAAGCCAGATTGATCCGGGTGGACCAAGTCGCCAAGCACCCTACTCAAACGGGTAGCCAGGAGTTTGGCCAGAATTTTCGGCTCAGCGTTGAGGAGTGAAATGGGCCGATAGGAGGCGCACCTATCTCGGGGTTTACCTTCTTTATGTATTACCACGATCGACGCGAGCCGCTGATCCAACGGAAGGATCCCATCCCCCCGCGCCTCCAAAAACATGGCGCGCAGGTGAGGGGCGACCCTATCCGGGAACAGTTTATACAGGTCGATCGGCAGTCCATTCGGTCCAGAGGCCTTACCCGAGTTTAACGCGCGAATCGCCCCCGCCACCTCGTCAACCGTTATGTCACCATCCAAATCATCCCTATCTACGTCAGAGAGGCAGGGCAACTCGATATCACGGAGGAGCTCAGACGAGTCCTCGGGCGGCCTGTCCGACACAGAGGAATAAACCCTACGAAAATACTCGGCGAAACACTTCACAATCCCCTCAGGTTCCACGATCGCCTCTCCCCACTCTCCCGTCAACTCTGGCACCACTCTATTGACCCGTTCTTTCCTGTCCAACCACGCCAGGAGTTTCCCTGCCTTATCACCAACGTCATACAGGCGGCCCTGTTGTTCCCTACTGAGGGTCTTAGCGGCGTTCGTAACCAGGTCCCTATACTCCGCCTGCTTCAAGCAAAGCTCATGCAGTGAGGACTCTGTAACCTCCTCCTCCATAGCCCCCTCAAGGGCCGCGATCTCCTCCTCCACTTGCCGCACCTCGCCATCCCTCCGATTCTTGGCAGCCACCACCAGGGAGAGGGCTTCCCCCCGAAGCACGGTCTTAAAGGCTTCCCACAGCGACACCGCCGAGTCCACGGTTCCCAGATTGTCCTTAAAGTAATTATCCACTTTCTTTACCAGGGCGCTGCGCATCTTGGGGTCTCGGAAATACCATGGGTTGATGGGGGCCACCCTCCCTCCTCCCTCCCGACCTAGATCCAGCCGGATCCACACTGGCGAGTGGTCAGAGATACTGCGTGCCATGTGCCTCGCCTCGGATATCAACGAGGCATGTGCGGCCAGAGTGAGCAGGTAATCAATCCTGGAGAGGCTACCATGCGCCCCGGAGTGAAACGTGTATTGACTCTGCGTGGGGTGCCGGAGCCTCCAGCAGTCTATCAGACCAAACGTATCCAGGAAATCTGGAAGCCATTTCTGAGCCCCCCCTGTGTCCCTGGGCGGGTATCTATCCAACAGTCCGGAGCCCACAGCGTTGAAATCCCCTCCCACTACCAGCATTCCCCCCGGGAGAGTCAGCAAAGCCCTGCCCAGGTCGGCAAGTGTGGAGGCCTGCAGGGCCGGCGGGACATAAACCGAAACCAAAACCAAAATCCTTCCTTCCCACCTCCCCGCCACTGCCACAAACCTCCCCCTATCGTCAACAATGGTGGAGTCCACCTCAAAAGGCAACGATGCTCTAACAAGGATGCCCGCACCCCTGGACCCAGAGGAGAATCCCGAGTGTGCAATGAATTTATACCCCTTCCTATTCAAGGCATAGCACATATTACCTATGAGATGCGTCTCCTGCAGCAGGACAACATCTGGCATTGAGCGTTTCAAAAATTGCAAAACAATCCCCCTCTTGATGCGATCCCCCAAACCATTAACATTCCAGCTTATAACACTTAAGCCCCTACCCCCCATCCTCAAACGGAAAGAGGCCCACCCCACACCCGAGGAGCCACCATGGAACAGCCCTGAGGATAATCATCATGCCTTGCAGAAATAAACCCCCCAACAACAAACTCAAAATCCCCAAAACTCCCCCCACCCTGCACCCCTGCTGCAGCTTACAAAGCCCCCCCAACTTGCAGTGTGCCTGTCGCCCTTCAAAAACAAAAAATCTACAAAAAGTACCCTAAGGGAGGAAAAGAGCACCCCTCGTCCTCCCGCAACCCTCCACAGTTACTGCACTCTGTTCGAATCTTCAATTATGGTCAAATCAAGTCAGGCCGGCTCTGAGATCTCAGCCCTGTCCATCCCGACCACTGTCTCCATGCTCGGCTGTGTCATCCCCCGCCCGTCGCCGGGGCAAAGCGTCCAGCCATTCGTCGGCCATAACAGGAGAGTCAAAAAAGAATGTCCGATCTTCATGCACCACCCGTAGTCTGGCAGGGAAAAGCATGGCATACTTCAGATCCAGTTCCCGAAGTCTCCGCTTCACCCCCAGGAAGCTCTGTCTCTGTCTCTGCACCTGCTGGGTGAAGTCCGGATAAAAATTCACCGACGCATTCTGGAAGGGGACTGGGCCCGTCACCCTCGAAGCTTGCAGGATAGCGTCCCGATCTCGAAAATGAAAGAGCCGGGCGACAATCGGCCGCGGCGGGGCACCCGCCTTAGGCCGCCCGCCCGGCACCCTATAGGCCCTTTCCACCGCAAAAAACTTTCCAAGGCCCTTAGGCTTCAGATGATTGAGGACCAAATCCTCCACAAGCAGGTCCGCCGAAGCCTCATCCGAGGACTCCGGGACCCCGATGACGCGCACATTGTTGCGCCTGGCCCGGCTCTCGAAGTCCTCCAGCCGGCGGGCGGCGAGGTCACTCTCGGCCCTCAGCTTCCGAACCTCGGTCTGCAGATCCGCAACATCATCAGTGAGGCCCGTGGTCTTGTGGTCCAGGTTCTTAACTCGCTCGTTCGTCTTGCCCAGGTCCGAGCGGATCAGATTGACATCTACCAGGATGGCATCCACCTTATGCGCCAGGGCCTCGAACTGTCTCCCCATCGAGGTCTGCATCCCGTCGAGCGCGCCCATGACATCCTGTAGGGAGAGCTCCGGTGTCCCAGGCGAGTCCTCCTTCTGGGCATCCGGCGCCTGGCTCGATCCACTCGGCGATGCTTTCAGGAGGGCGTAGCGGTCCATACTGTTGACTTGGGAATATGTTCCCCGCCTGGTGGACTTAGTCTTCAGCCGATCCCCTTCTGCTTTGCCCGACATAATGGACTCCGGGCAGTCCAGTGCAGTTAAGACTGTTCCCTCTCAGCGAGAGGGATAAGGAGTGAGCAGCCCGCCGAGCGTCCTTGGGGTAATAAAACCACTCAGAGCTCTACAGTGTCCGGGCAGACAAAGGGAACGAAATCGAAAGTGAAAGTGCGAGGACCTCCGTCCGACAGTTCACACCTCGCCAGGCCGTTGTTGATCAACTAGGAGTCGGGCATCCTGCCAACTCTAGCCCCTGGCATCCCCGGGAGTTAGGCCGCAATCTTCCGCCAGTCGTAAGTCCGGTTCCCGATGGGCGATCCGACCGCGGGTAGCATCAATCGCCTCCCTGACAACTCAGCAACACGGTGCCATGCATACCATCAGGATTAGAGACAGGATAGTCGACGGAGGGCGCGAGGGTCTCGGGAGCTCTAAGCTCACGCGGCCATCTTGGTCAAGCGCTAGGCTCCTCCCTTCATCTGAGGACATTCTTAATGTTTCAGGTTTAATCCTGTGTTCTGGTGCAGACCGTTCAAAGGCTTCTTGATCTCTTGCGTCCTACTGGTTCCCCATGCTCGTTGAGACATGCGGGCTTTTCAGTGAAAACCCTGCCTACAGTAGGCTCAGTACTGAGTATACTACTCTGACAACATCCTTATCATTGATGAGACAGTCCAGGACCTTCAGTGATTGCTGAGATGTGGCATGCCATTCTTCCTACCCTACCCAGAACTTACAGTTGGTACAGGTTCATCAGCTCTAGAATGGTGGTACTCCACTGGACAAGATGGAAATCGGGGGCCTTTAGTCTCCGGGGAGCAGAAACACCAAATCAGTCTTCTGGAATTGTATGCCATTCGGTTAGCCCCGAAGGCCTTTATCCAATCCATTAGTGGGAAGCGGTCCAGATCCTGACTGACAACACAGTCGCCATGTGGCTGTTGCCAAGCATGACGTTGTGAGGTTGTGGACACTATGCCAGGAAACGTTGAGACTCTGGTGGTGGCTCAACTTCCAAGGGATGTCTCTGGCAGCCAATCATTTGGTGAGCTTGCTAAGTGCCAGAGAGGTTGAGCTTCATGTATGTCATCTGTAAGACCCCAAATAAATGGCTTCTTCACCCTTAGGTGGCTAAAGGTATTTTCTCCCAGTGAAGTGATCTGGGCCGATCCTTTCACCACTGCAGAAAACGCAGGGTTGTGGCTTCTGTGATCTGGAGTTCCCGGCGATACACATTAGTGGGGCTGCAGTCTCTTATATGCCTTTCCACAACTTTCATTTCTGCCCCGAGTTCTGAAGAAGGCTAGGAGGGACCAAGCACAACTCCTCCTGTTAGCACCGCATTGTGCCTGGAGAGTGTGTTATTCTGAGCTGCTGATCCTGAGCATTTCACCTCTGTTCCATCTCTTTTCAGGAGGCCCACCCCTTTCTCAGCAACAGGGCGGGGTTCATCACCTGAACCTCCATTCTACACCTGCATGCTTAGCGATTGAGTAGAAGTAGCAGACATTTTCCTGGTAACTCGGCGGCTGTCTGCCAAGTCTGTTAATTCTGGTTGCTGGGTGAAGTTGGTGGCCTGGTGCAAGGAACGACCGGGTTATCTTCATGCAAAGCTATCTAATGTTTTGACGTTTGTTAGAAAGGCTCTGCAATAAGCACTATTCAAGCTTATTTGCCTGACCAATCCTTGTTATTTAAGTCCTCATTTGTGAGGTCGTTTTTTATAAAAGTTTATGTATGTTTCCTCTTGTGCCCTCTATCGTGCCATATTGGAACCTTAACCTGGTAATCACATTCTTGATATGCTACCCTTTTGAGCTTAGCCTGTTTTCTCAGGTTACTGACCATTAAGACTGTTTTCCTTATTGCGATTACATGTGCAAACTGCGTCATTGAGCTACAGGTGCTGTCAGTACAGCTGACATATGCTACCTTCTTCCCTGACAAATTGGATTTTCGGATCTGGGCATCATTCCAATCGTAAGTGGTGTTGCCTTTTCATTTGAGCTGCTCCATGATGTTTTCCTGCTTTTTTTCCCCCCTCTCTGTCGCGTTCTTCTAAAGCTTCATCCATTGGATTCAATGAGGCTTCTTAGTTTTTACATTCATCAGACTAAGGAGTACCAGGTGGACAACTTTCTTTTTGTTGGATTTTCTGGTGCTAACAAAGTTTATCAAAAACTAAATTGTACGCTTGTTTGTATGGTTAACTAAGAAAGGAAGGGCTATTAAGAAACTGACCTTCTCCAAATAACCATGATGTACTTAAGTGTTATGTTTGGCCCTGAACAACTCCACCAGAGCCTAGGCTGCAACTGCAGTGGTGGCGAAAGGTGTTTCAGTACTAGACATCTGTCAGGCTTCCCCATGGGCATCCGTCCACACCTTTTCCAGGTTTCAATGTTGTTTCAAAGCTTGTCTGCAGGAAGATCCATTTCGCCTGCTTGCCCCTGCATGTCTTGGACCCTCCCCCCACCTTTTGGGTGGTACTCCTTTTGGTAGCTGTTTGAAAGGTGAGGAATCTGCTGATTCTTTACCATCTTCCATCTTCCTGTTCTGTGGTTGGACTTTTTCGGGACCGAGTTAAGGTTTCGCACACTGTCATAATTAGAGTCTGTCACAGTTGATAGTGTCTGAGGGCGTGGAAGATTGAAAAAGAAAGCTGATATTGGTGCACCGGGGCTATCGCTTTCAGAGATGGTGCAAAGCCTGTATGGAGTCCTAAGGCACCCCTTACCAGCACATAGGAGCATTTGCTAAAAGCAAAACATTTCAGCTGAGTACAGCACCTGGAGGACTTAAAAAGTGGAGGAATCTGCAGTTGGAGTATCCACAAGAAAGAATGTTGCTGAAGGTACATTACTTGTTCTTTTTGTGGGGGTGTGGCCTAAGCAACATGGCTGACTAGCTGCATTGAAAGGCGGTCCCGCTCCAAACAGTGGAAATAGGGCTTTTCCCTTCCTGTCTCCAGGTAGCAGATTGAGCTCCAATTGATGGTTAAAGGTGTTGTGGACTGAGATGCAGCACCTGTTCACTGCTGGAAGGCTCCAGTGGAGAACAGAACCAGCGTAGTGCAGTGGCCTACTAGGCTGCCCCTGACCTACATGGGAGCAGATGGCTGTGAGTGCTGACATTTTGGCTCGCCAGGATTACAGTGAGGGTGGACGCTGATTAGACCTGTGAGAGGGACTATCAACAGGCCGGATATTGGCAGAGTGCCCCCTGAAAAAAGACTACAACACAAGTGTGCAGAATGCAGGGCCAGGGCTCTAAATAGAAGGCAAGAGACACACAAATGATGGACAGAATGCGGAACAAGTCAAACATTCACCCCCAGTCAAGAGATCTCTGATAAACTCATGGTTCTTTTTCTCACCTTGCCACCCTAGTTTAGACCCAGCCATATGCAAATCAGTCTTGACCCAGCACCTCATGGGACAGTCCAGCCTGAATTGCCAAGCCAGGGCATCCTTTGACCAGAAACCAGCATCATGGGACCGGTTTCAGGTTGTCACCCCTTATCAGCCAGGCTAGCTTGAATCCAGTGCCACAGTGAACCCGGGACCCACGTCTGGGCATACCCATCACACTTAGGGCAAGAAAGGAGCAGGGTAAGACTAATTTGCATATGACTGGTTCTTTACTGGGTGGCCTGATGAGCAAAAGAACAATGGTTTTGACCCAGATCTCTTGACTAGGTGGGAATGTTTTATTTGTTCCGCATTTAGTCCATCATTTGTGTCTGCTTTGCTTTCTCGTCCAAAGTGTGCTGGGTATGCCTAGAAGATGTAGCGCCTAATAACCTGTCCATGTTATTCACAGTAGAAAGAGCACATAGGGTGCCCGGGACATACAACATCCGCCCAACCCCTGCCCCACCCGATCGAGACTGGAGCTTTCCCCTAGGCCGGATGAAATTGATAACCTACCGATACAACCTCCTGCATGCGAAGGAGGTGGGGAGAGAATGTCCCTCTACCCAGATTACACTATGCCATACATAACTAGTGGAATTCATTTTTATAGATCAAGCGCTACCTGAGAAACCTTGATGTTATTTATTATTATACCTGGCAAAATTGAGAGTGGGATTCGAGGGAGGAAGTGTTGGGTGTGTCATTGCTATCCATCCTACATCTTGACAGCCAAAATAGAGTGCCTCAGTGCGGGGAGGGGGGAATGATGATGGAAATGATGTATCGCCTAGTTGGTGATTTTTGTATCAAATGTGGTTGTTTGTTTGTCAATATGTAAAAATGTTTATTTCAATTATTAAAAAAAAAAAATCTTTCTGTGGCTTATCTACTGTTAGTTACTATTATGAAATATAACCTTAACCTTACCATCTGTCAAGCACTGGGCCCACCCTCATGTGGCGTGTAGTTGTGCACAAACCGCGTTGTGGGCAAAACGCATTGTGCACAAGGCCTGGACCTGCACCCAGCCCCTATATGAGCATAACCCACTGTGCCACACAGCTGTAGAGATTAGATGAAGGAACTGTGCCTCTCCTCCATGTAACGTTTGACTGTGCACAATGAGAGTTGAGTACCAGGCTTGGCCTATGACCAAGCCCGTGCTGAGACACTGTTTGTCCAAAACCCACAGCACCCAACCAAGTACACCATAAGCTAACATCAGAACACCGCTTTGTGACCAACCCCAGTTTGGACCCAGGTTCCAATCTTATTGAACAAAATAGGTATTTAAAACTCACTTTCTTCCCAGTCCTGCAGGAGTATGAAAGACAGACTGTTCGTTTTTGGTCAATTCAATATAGCATTTATGTTTTATAGTTTCATAACGTTGCCATATTCAGTTCAGAGCCTGGTTAATTTGAAATTGTCATGCCTAGAGATGCTAAGCTTTAGAAAATGAGTGTCTGATAGAGACATCTAGTCGCAGATTCCTTAACTTAGAACATCTCCCCAGGCGTCAGACTGGATCCGGAAAATCTTTTTCCCCAGCAATACCTCTGCACTCTGGGAGGTGCGTCGCACGGCTCCGTCCTGCCGTTGTCCACGGAAGTGACGTCAATGGAGCTATATAAGCCCCCTCCCGGCGTGCTGACGCCCGTTTTTTTTTCTTTTCCGCGTCCTAACGCGGATCCGGGACAGTGATACCTCTTGCCTGTTTTTGTTATCTTCAGGCCTTCTTGACGCCTTTTTGCATCAAGGAACAGTGTGTTTGATGCCATTTGAGGGCTTCAAGCCGTGCCGGTCCTGCTCGCGACGGACCCTCACGAAATCTGTATTAGGTGCTTGGCCGAGCACCATGACTCCGTGGAGTGTGACGCTTGCTGCCAGCTGCGGCCGAAATCCCTGTGGGAATGCCGCATGACGCTGCTGTCTGCCCGGATGTCCCGAACGGACCCCTCACGACACAGGTCTCCTTCTCCAGCGGAGGCGTCCATGCGGCTCCAGTCCTCACAGGAGGACGTTCCTGTTCGGGGCAGGTCCCATGTCCGTCGCCGTCATTCGCCTACCTCTGGTAAGCACAAACAGAAGTCTTCGACATCACGTTGGGGCTCCCGGTCTTTCCCGGACTCGGACCCCCAGGAGTCAAACCCCACATATCCCCCGTTTCCGGGTACTGGAGCGACTCGACCTCAGATGGAGGACTACTGCAGGGCCCTGCAGTCCTTTCTTGCTTTTCCCCCCTCCCTGGCGCGCCTTTGGGCCCCACAGGGGAGGTGGGGACTTAGGTCGGGACTCTGCCGGCGGGTTTACCCTCGGCTCCGACCATGTGCCCGGACTCCAACTCCGGAGTTGCCGCAACGTCGGGACATGGCCTGGAGGGGCATCCCACAACATCTAGCCTTTCCACAGCACCGTCGCACAGCCTTCCGTGGCTCCCAGCGGCGTCGCTGGAGGTGGCTGAGGCGCGGTGCACGACACCGCTGCGGCGCACTCTCTCTCCGTAGGTTTCCACCTCAGGGAATGTTGAGTCGACGCCGGTCCGACTCCGGATGGTCGAGGCCTTTTCAGAGGTCGCCGACGCTTGCTCCACTCAGCCAGTCGAGGCCTTTTCGGAGGTCGCCGACGCCGGCGTGACGTCGCCTCGGCGCCGGTACCATCTCCGGCTTTATTGGTGGAGGATGTGGTCCCAGTGGATTCTCCACCCCCTGAGTCCTTTCAACGCTTTCCGGAGCGGGCACCAGTCTGACATTGGCCTACTCATCCTTTTGCTGAGCCTCAGTTGGGTGGCCGGATTAGCTTGCGTCCGTCACCTACTGATGACTTGCTGTCACCGCCTTGCGGGGCCACGGAGGCTAGTGGGACGTTTGTCAGGGCTGTTTGCAGGGCTGCAGACATTTTGAGGATGCAGCCACCCTCAGTCTCTAGACCTTCGGAGCCTTTGCTGGATCTTCTCCACCAGGGCGCAGGAGATATGGATCCATTGTTGTCATTTGCGGAGTCATTATTTGACATCCTTCACGGGACGTGGGCGAGGCCCTCTTCGGGGGAACCTGTGGATCGTGCTGTGGCACATCACCATCGTCCGGCTCCCGATGACCCCGCCTGTTTGACCCTCCATCCTGGGGCTGGAGGACTTTTGATTCAGGCAGCTCTCTCTACCACTCCTGTTCGTTGCATCCTCCTACTCGGGAGTTGGAGTCATGTGGCTGCAATGCGTTTGCATCCGCCAGCTCGGGACTCCGGTCCCTAAACCCGTTGTGTGTCTTTGCTCGGGCTACATTTGCCCTTTCGGACTCTATCAAGCAGCTCCTCCCCTCCTTGCCGGATGGCTCTCGTGCCGATCTGGTCCGCCTGATCCGTGATGGCCATGATATGGCGCAATTTTCGATTCGGTCTGCCATAGACACCACGGACTCCGTGGATCGGGCTATGGCCAGGTCGGTTGTCATGCGCCGCCATGCGTGGTTGCGTGATGGCGTTTTCCCAGAGCATGTTCAGGAGCGGCTTAGAGATTTACCAATTGATGGGGTCACTCTTTTTGACGCCCATGCTGATTCGGCGGTCAGGCGCCTCCTGTCTATGTTTGATTGTCTTCCCAGGTTTTAATCCTCGTGGAGGATTTTTGGTTTTGTGAAGTTGCCGTCACTTTCTTTTCTGTTACCCGTTACGGGTTACAGACGTTCTGGGTTGTGTGGCTGTTCAGCCGTGTTATTTCCTTATTCTGGTACAGCTGGTTAAGCTGTGTTTACCGTTCTTTTGAGCCTCTGCCTACGAGCTTATCTCAAGAGGGACCCTTCTTTTGAAGGATTATGCCTTAACCTATGTGGGGTATTTGTTGGCTGTTATATTGCTACTCTTCCTTACCCAGGAAGTTTTGCCGTACGTTGACTCTTCCTACCGTTGTAGGATGTCTCCTCTGGTGAAATCCATGTGGTTGGTTTCTCTGCGGGGGTTACAATTGGTTGTCTACGGTTGATCCGTAGTACATCCCCGCCTCAGTAGGGGCATCCTTCCCTGCCGTTTCGTTGGGGTTTGGTCCTGCTTGTTTTTTCCTCTTGTGTTCTTGCAGCCTCGCTGTGCCCGTCTTGCCTGTCTACAGGTGGCCATGCGCCCCTGGGGGGCAGGTCCCTCTGTTCCATTCTGGAACAGTCTCTTCTATATTCTGTGAATACTTGCCGTATTGGTGCACACAGGTTGTGCGCTACATCTTTTCTTGTGGCTCAAGCACTGTTGGGGTTCTTGCCTAGGGCAAGGTGAGTTCCCACCGGCTCTATCTCGGCTGTGTTTTGCCTCCTACCTCACTTCCCTAGCAGGGTCGCCGGTCCCTTGCTTCTTGCAGGACAGGGTGTCCAGTTTGTCCACTCCTGCCCTGTGCATATTTCTCAGTTCTTCAAGGAGTGGCTCTTGTATATGACTTTTTTCCACCGGATCTGTGCTCCACCCCGGCTGTTTCTCGGGGTATGGGTTCTTACTCACATTTGTAGCACTGGTGATGGGCTCCCCACCAGCTGTTTTTCTGAGTGAGTTCTTACTCCCATTCTGGCACAGTTGCTTCTTTAGGTAGCATTACTGTGCATGTATTCTTCTCGACATTCTCCCTGTTGGTAGATGGTGTCAGTCTATAGCTGTGTATGCTTTTTGGCAACAGGCTTCTGTCTGTGCCTTCTTTCAATCCTTCACTGGCAGTATCGTTGTCTATGTTTCCGCCTGCCTCACAGGAGACCAGGTTTCTTCCCCCTCGGCACACTGTTGTTTTTTATGCATTCTGTGACTGTTATGCCGCACACTGGTACAGTGGTACCGTTTGAGCGACTCCCCTGTTTAGGGTTTCGTTACTTCATGTATGTGTGACAATATTCCTGTCTGTGTATATGTCATAGGTTCTACACGCCACGGGGGTGCTCGCATACTAGGTTCTTTTTTGCCCTAGTTTTAGGCCTTCTTGCTCACTCTCTTCTTTGGGATAGAGTCCTCTATGTGTTCCTGGCTTTGCAGGTTGGTCCCTCACACTGGTACGTTTGTCTGAGTGCCTACCTACTGAGCTTTTGCTCGATGGTGACTCTTCTGTCTCTGTTGGCACTAGACTCTTATGTTCGGCCCTGCCAATGTTGTCACATGTCCTAGGGGGTACACAATTGATGTGTTTTTTGTTAGACGCACGGGCCTCCTGTTACGGCTCCTGTTCTTAACCTGACAGTCTTCGGACTATCCCCTGTTTTCATTTTGGCATCTACTGTGGTGCATGTTCCGGCGGTATGCTCTACCGTTGTCATGTTGTTTTGCCCCTGTGGGGCTTCGTTACTTATGGATCATAGGGTCCGGTGCTGGAATCCTTCTTTGATGGAGTCACAGCATTGTTCCTTACGTTGGCACTGACCTTTCTAGTTCTGTATTTCCTTTCGTCTGTGTCTGGACGAGCATGGTCTCACACCGTCCCTTGACGGATTTTGGTGTCTTTGCCATCCCTTGTTCATGTTCCTTACAGAGTTTCCTGGGTCTCATGTCAGTTGCCCTGGCATTGCGGTTCCCACCGTGTTTCATCAGCCTCTTGACGTATATGTTCTCCTGGAAGTTGGTGGTTGTTTCGCAGACCCTCCTCCTATGGGGTATGGCTTTGGTATCTATTCTAAGTTAAGGAATCTGCGGCTAGATGTCTCTTATCGGATGGAAGAGTTGCTTACCTTCGGTACAGATATATCTGGTAGAGACACAGTCTAGCCGCAGATTCCTTAACTCCTGCCCATCCTCCACGCTCTGCGAAGGCCTTTTCATATGGTGTTTTTCCACCTAGCCCCACTTTCTGGTGGCCTTGGTCTTCCGGAAGTGTGCTCTCGCACCTCACTCTGGGGTAGGGTGTGTTCTGCGTGGGGCCCTTCGGCCTCCCCTCCGTCCTAGTGGTAGGTTGGTGGCGTGTTCTCGCTCCGTCCGTTGGCGCACGGGTGTGGTTCGGCTTTCGAGACCTTTGGCTGTACACTCCGTCCACGTTTTAAGGTGGTTATGGTCTATACTTTTACTGCCTTCTCATGTTGTTCCACCTGTGTTCCTCACGCGTGGAGTTATTCTGTTTTTAATTCCCTCCCACCACCCACGCCTGTACCTCCTTCTTTCTCTGGCAGTCGGTTGGGTTGGGTTCTCTTTGATGTGTGTAGTGAACTTTCTAGTGGTCGTTCACTTCTAGTCACTTGTCTTGCAACATGTTGCTTCAATATTGTGGTTCTTTTCATTTCCCTCCTGTGGTGACATGCTGTGCCCGGCTTGTCATATCTTTTGTGCCGCAGTCGTTACCCCCTTGAGATGGGACACGGCTTGGCGGTTTGTTGGGCCCTTGCTCACAGCAAGTACTCTGTGAGCTCCCTTCAGTCCCTCCGGGTACTGGGTGCTTTTTCAACGATTTTGCTCTTTTTTAACACACACTGTTCCTATGCTATCGCAGTTTTTTGCATGGCTACATGTTGTGGCGCGGGAACGTTTCCTGTAGAAAACTGACGTCAGCACACCGGGAGGGGCTTATATGGCTCCATTGACGTCCGTGGACGACGTCAGGACGTAGCCGGGCGACGCCGCCTCCCTGCATGTAGAGGTATTGCTGGGGAAAAAGATTTTCCAGATCAAGTCTGACGCCTGGCGAGATGTTTTAAGTTAAGGAATCTGCGGCTAGACTGTGTCTCTACCAGATATATCGTTACCGAAGGTAAGTAACTCTTCCAACTGTGCAAATCTTGAGCATAAACAATGATATAATTATGAATGTTTTTTTGAGAATCATCTCCAAGTAGTCCTGCAGGTTTAAGACTTTAATCATGCAATAGTATTTTGTTGAGATCTGTAAAGGGAAATGATAAGCGTGTGGTCCATTACCGCAGTTTACTACTATATTCCGTAGCCAGAATAGACAATGATTTACTGCGCCATGGGCATAGTTGCTCCTATTGGAAGTCATATCTATATCTTTCTACAATAGGTGCGAAGCTATCATTTTATCTGCACACTATAATCAAACATTTTGCACTGGCTTTATCTCACGAACACCTATTTCCTCATTCCTGTCCATCATATTACTTTTCTATCTTCTGAGAATGATGAAACTCTTTACAAGTTAGCATAGAGATGAACAAATTAGTTGCCAGTACAACATGATTTTCCTGTTCTTATCCTGTTGTCCTGGAGATATCATGCTTCATCTTTGAGGGCATGATAGAGACTGGCAGGGACCATTTCTACTTTAGTACGGCACATGGCCTATTGGAAGGGTATAAAATAGTTTACTTCTCTCTGAAAGTTTACTTATTGATTTCTTTGTGAAAGAATTAAAATGTACTTTGAAGCTGTCTAGCAGAACATTTCATTTGTTATTCTTTTTTATTCTTGTCCCTTCTAGCCTTCGCACAGCGACAAAGCAGCCAATTCTGAAGTCTTAAAATGGATGAATGAGTTGTCGAAGTTCCGTAAGCAACTGAAAGGTATGTAGGACATATTTTATTTAAGAAGTGTTTAGTTCCACTGGATCTGCATTTTATTGTTACAGTTTAGTTTAAATACTTAACTACTTAAACTATATATTCTACGTGTAAGGTGCATCTTGATTGTAGTTATATACGTATGTACAATTTTTATGTGGGTGTCCAGGGATAAATAAAAGCTTACGTTTAAACGTGTAATAGACACTTGCCCCAAACACCTTGAAATCATTTCTGTAAGAAGTCATGCAAACCCATTGCTAACCTCAGTCACTTGTATTGCAGTTTATTTGTCCTACTGCTCAGAAGTTCCCATTCCAAGATGCTATGCATATACAATAACAATAGTTCTCTCTGTACACCTGCCATGGTCTGGGCATTGAGAGTTTTCTGTATAGATTGTCTTTTATGTTATAGCACTTAAGACCGTTCTTAATTGTTCTCTGCTCCACCAGAGTCAAAATTGAAGATCTCTGAAGAGGACATGGTTCCCCAGGTGCGCCAACGGAGCAACACCCTCCCAAAGAGCTTTTTCTCACAGCTGGAGGAGGACCGAAAACAAGAGGCACTTGATAAAGTTGCAAAGCCAACAGTAGAGGAGACAATGGAGTCAATCCAGAAAAAGTTGCAGGAAAAGAGGGCTGAGACGAACCGGTCGGATGACATCAAGGTAATAACTTCCAGAGCCGACTTTGAAGTATTTGTGATCGGAACCACAGTCTGAAAGTTCCGTTCTCATTGTCATTAAGTGTACCATTACAATTTTGATGTGATGGCCTTAGAAAACAATAGTTAGACATTTTACAACAACTTAGTGTGCCAGTCAACCTGGAATTTTCAAATAGGAAAAGCTTCAAATGAATGGGGAGAATTAAAAATAAAAGTAATATATTTGATACATTCAGAAAACGAGTACACAATTCATCTCTATTTCCTCTTTTTACTCATGTACATTTGTTTAATTTTGATTTAAAAGGATACCTGTTAATACAAAAAAGTGTTGCTTGCAACAGTTCTACTTTTAACTTTAAATTAAGACAGAAAATAAACACACTGATTTCTGCCTTTCTACTGCAAGAAATATTGTCAATTAGAGAAAGATCCTGATTTAAGCTTGCTTTCTGAATAGTAGATTTAAACAGAAAAGTGCTGTTTGTCTTCCTGTTAACTGTGATGCCACTATTTATTTTGGCTACATACCGAGTTGCGGGATTTTTTCCTTTTTTTTTGTTGCTGACTTTCTGCTATCCTGCCGAAAGCCACCTTGAATATAGCTTCTAGAAAACAACTTAATGTTAAGTTAAAAAAAAGTGTTCGAGTCAAAATAATTGTAAGGATTCTGATTTTGAGTCAATGCATTCGTGTTTAAGGAAAAAAAGAGTTACAATACATGAATGGTGGAAACCAGTATATCCAATTTAAAATAACTTAAAGAGCATGAATACTTAGAAATCAAAAGGTAAAAACAGATGCCTTTCACTCTACAGTTTCTTTAATCTTCACTGGCCTCGAAGAAAAGTTGCACAGTGAGGAGAAGATAAAGGGATTTTTTTCTGGCTGAAGGGATGGTGCATTAGAAAAGAATATTCAGGTGAGACTGGGTGAGGTCAAACAGCATGCATACATCTTTAAATAAAAGACCGCTGTGCAGAACGGATAAAAGGGTATGTGAGGGAGAGAGGTATGGTAAAACAAAACAGAGAGATATTATAAGTGGTCTTACTTCTGTGCATGCCCACAAAAGGACAATGAGAGCCATTTCTAGTCCAAAAGAATTTTGGAAGTAATTCCTCGTTTTGGAGTGTTAATAGTTTTTGGGTCAGTTCTTCGGGTTCCGTCCAAAGCATTTGTCAGTTTTCAGTTTAACACATAAGCATAAATGGTTACTAATTTTATTAGCCCTTTTCCAAGATTGTTATTATAGGCCCATTGTTCTCTCAGCCACATTTATCTAACAGACAGTCTGGCTTTATTTCTTTCTCTTGCCAGCAGTCTTTATTATCACAATCTTCACTCCACCTTCTTAGATGCAGCTCAGGCGGTGAAAACGTGTCTTGTTTTCTTTTATTCTTCTTTGAAAGATGGCATGGCGGGATTGGCATACTCTCAGTACAAGTACACACTGTTCATTTATGCCCTTCATATTTCTCCTTCTAGGGCCACAGCTGCACAGCAGTTTGACATAAACACTCATTACTCTGAAAGCAGACCGCATGAGAGGTTATCATGGGTATTGACAGCCCACTGCCGCTTCTCCAGTCCGTAACTACCAGTCCACGGAATGTGTTTATACGGAAAAACTTTTACTGAGGTTTTCACACATACCCCTTAAACATCCAGCCAGTTACTTGATTGCGTTCCTTCGCTTACTGTAGAGCATTGTGCTCTCAGGATTGACTACAATTTCTTACTTGCCTTGAAAAAGCTCTAGGCGTATTTGCTACTGTAGGCTGAAACACGTGTTGGCCGAACCTCTACAGACTCTCAAAAAACCTGTTCTTAATGGATTGCAACTTCACAACTTTCAAAATCACTTTCAATTAATTTGCACGTGTATTGGAGATTTGGGGCCTGATTACGAGTTTGGCGGTCCCACAGTGGACGGTGCAACGTGGCGTCTGCTGTGGGACCGCCAAACCGTGGTGCGACCACCTGCCAGAACATGATTTTTTGCTGATCTGGAGGGTGTTCCTGCAGCGGCCTGCGAGCGGCGGTCTTTCAGTCTCATAAAAGAGCCTAACAGGCAGACCGCCGCTCTCAGAGCGCCTATTGCACCTTCCTGCATGATGTGGCATACATGCCACACTGTGCAGCAGTAGGGGGTGCATATTTACAGGGGGGGCACACCATGTTCCACCCTGCATGAAGGGGCCCTGTTAGGGCCCCCTTTTATGTCTCACTGCCACACTTTTCATGGCATTCTAACCGCCATGGAAAGGGTGGCATTGAGACAACACGTAATATGCTCGTTGGTGACACTGCTTCACCGCCAGCATATTACTGCCTCTGGCCACTGCGAGACCCCGGCAGTCACAGCAGTCGTGTGGCGGGCCGACCTCCACACTCAAAATACTGCAGGCGGGCCCGCAGTATGCTGGCAGTCGGACCGCCACCACAGGTTTGGTGGTCCTATAGATCACCAAACCTGTAATCTGGCCTTTAATATTGTATGTGTGTGTGTGTATGTGTGTGTGTGTATATATATATATATATATATATATATATATATATATATATATATATATTCCCCCGTTATAGTTACTGTAGGCAACTATAACTCACGCGACCGCAATCCTCTGCTGATGCTAATACTGTATTTAGACACTTATTTGCCCATGTCTTCTTCCATTAAATTTTAGCTATACATATATTACAAATATTTTTTTTTCATAAAGACACATATGTCATCAGCAGAGGTTTGCGGTCGCGTGAGTTATAGTTGCCTACAGTAACTATAACGGGGGAATTTCATTGGTTTTTTATCAGTAAAATTTCCAGCTAACTATAACATGTGTGAAACCTATGGTTTTTTCATTGAATTAGCAAGGTTTTTTAAATGCTAATTCCTAACTATAACGTGTGTGAAACCTATGGTTTTTTCAGTGAATTTGTACGGTTTTTTAAATGCTAAGTTACTTTACGCCATTCGTGGCGTGCACGCCCACTTAACGCAGTTCGTTCCGTGCGCGCACCGCGCGCCCACTTTACGCAGTTAGTGCCGTACACGCAAGGTGGGCACGCAGTGCGCTACGCGCACCGCGTGCCCACGTTACGCACAGTGCGCACATGGAGGACATATTATGCGCTTCCTTGTGATAGGTAATCTGTTAAATTTAATTTGTAAGTGATGACAATAATATGCCATGCACAGAGAGTGTTTTTTTTTTATTATTAAAATTTTTAGCGTAAGCGCACCGTACGCGTACGGTAAGCGTAATCGGCGAAATTTTCAAAAAATAAAAATTTACCGTTTTTGGCCTTGGGGGATCTTTGAGGACTCAACTAACATGGCTATGTGCATGGGCGCTGTCTAAACAGCCCCTTTATATGTTTTTTGCCTTTGTTTACAGCCCCCCCCTCAGAGTGCGAGAGAGAAAATGGCGGCCGCCGCTTCCTGGTTTCGACCGATTCGAATGTTTACTTAGATGTAACAGCCAATCAGAATCGCGCTCGCGCACGCCACTGTACGCGTACGGTAAGCTTACGGTAAGCGTACCGTAAGCTGGCTCAGATATATATATTGATTTAAAGGCTATTTTCTCAGAATCTACTGAACAGATTTACACCAAACCTACAAAAGGCACTTCCTTGACCTGAGGACTACCTCTCTGCCAAATTTCTAGTAATTCTGTTCAGCCGTTCGGGCTGTAGCCCTGTCTAAAGGTCCTATGGAAAAATGCATGGGAAAAACGCGTTTTGGGACCCCCCTTTTATCTCAGCCCCCGCTTGACGAATCCCCCCGAGACTTTCAGGGTAGGAGCGGAGCGTAGCGCCCCACCTATTTTGAGAAATTCGCGAGGATTCGTCGACCGGCGCCAAAGTTATTCAAAATAGAATGTTGCGGATTTCCTATGGAAACAGGGTCCTAACTATAACTACCTACTGGCGACCGCCAGTAGGTAATATATATATATATATATATATATATATATATATATATATATAAATATTCACTTAAAAAACCATAGGTTTCACACATGTTATAGTTAGCTGGCCATTTCCCTCGTAAAAAACCAATGAAATTCCCCGTTATAGTTAGTGCAGGCAACTATAACTCACGCGACCGCAATCCGCTGCTGATGACGTCAGATATTACATCACTGTATTTAGACACTTATTTACCCATGTCTTCTTCCATTCATCTTTAGCTATACATATATTTCATTTTTTTTTTTTTCCAGAAAGACACATATGTCATCAGTGATGTAATATCTGACGTCATCAGCAGCGGATTGCGGTCGCGTGAGTTATAGTTGCCTGCACTAACTATAACGGGGAATTTCATTGGTTTTTTACGAGGGAAATGCCCAGCTAACTATAACATGTGTGAAACCTATGGTTTTTTAAGTGAATTTGCAAGGTTTTTTAAATGCTAATTCCTAACTATAACGTGTGTGAAACCTATGGTTTTTTCAGTGAATTTGTACGGTTTTTTAAATGCTAAGTTATGTATTTATTAATATATTTTTTTAAACAAAACTTTTTCTCGGCGCGACCGCCAGTAGATAATATATATATATATTATCTACTGGCGGTCGCCAGTAGATAGTTATAGTTAGGACCGTGTTTCCATAGGAAATCTCAAAATTCTATTTTGAATAACTTTGGCGCCGGTTGACGAATCCTCGCGAAATTTTCAAAACGAATGGGGCGCTCCGTTCAGCTCCTACCCTGAAAGTCTCGGGGTGATGCGTCAAGCAGTGGCCGAGAAAAAAGGGGGGTCCCAAAACGCGTTTTCCCCATGCATTTTTCCATAGGACCTTTAGACGCAGCTACAGCCCGAACGGCTGAACAGAATTACTTGAGATTTGGCAGAGAGGTAGCCATAAGGTCAAGGAAGTGCCTTTTGCAGGTCTGGTGTAAATCTGTTCAGTATTTCCTGAGAAAATAGCATTTAAAAGCATATATATATGTGGGCGGAGCCTAACCACACCTCTCATCCTGAGATCTGATTGGCTGTCAGCACTTCATCCAAGAAGTGTTGGCAGCCATCTTGGGACCAATATACATGATAGCACCTCATTAAAAAGCATTGCAGTTAATAGAAGGTTTTAAGACTTTAGTTACATTATAAATCATTTGTTGATGGTACCATACTCATTTTAGGAATTGTGGTATGTTCTAAGGTGATATCACCATGTGAAAAAGCCTTCTGCTGGGATATCATGATTGAGAGAAAAATATTTTCTCATGCTTTTACCACAGAGGTTTGGAAGGTGATCTATAAGCTAAGCTGAGAGCTTATTTTCTGTAAATTCACATTATCTTTCTCAGTCATGTGAGAATGAAGTCTGACATTCTCAGTAAAACATGTACATCCAACAAGGGCAGAGACTGTCAGTTGATTCCTTTGTGTTCTACTGCAGCTTCCCAGAGTGTTCCAAAGAACTACTAGAGCGCTAACAGTCCTACTTATGATAAACGTATGGCACACCTGAAGCCATCTTGCTTGGATTAAAGTGGTAACTCTTAAAACATTTAATTTAAAAAGGAACAAAATGAGGGGGTTCATTTTTCCATAAAAAGTATGATTAGTGCTGCAGAAAGAAAAATTAGGGCACATTTTGAGTGACTTCTCAAATCCTCTTCTATTTCATTAAAAAATTCTGACATGCAGACTGAAACATGCACTTTCAATACCAGCAGCAGTTTTCCCTGGTGAGCAGTAGCTTTACTACAGTGATCTAATGAGCAAAAAGAGTGCTAACATTCTGAATTTATGGCAAATGTGTGACACATCTGCATGCCTTCTTGATGGAATCAAAGTAAAAAACTGAAAGTATGTCCTACTGAGGAGACTGCAGTAAATGAGGAAATTAGGAAACTTCATAACAAATAAGTCTCCCAAGATGGCCACCAGAGACAAAAGAGCCCAAATGTAGCCCAAAATCACCCAGATGTAGCCCAAATATAGCCCAATGACAGAAGTGTGCAAAACACTTATTATTTTGTGTTTTTGCAGTGTTATATAGTGCAGACTTGTCAGGTATTGGAGTGCTTTACATGAGCATTGGTTACATCACACAAGAACAAATTCATTTTGGTTGTAGACATGGGGAGACTAAGTGATTTGACCAGAATCACAGAATGTCGAGCTGAAGCAGAAACTTCAACCTGGTTCCCCAGTTGCAAAGTCTGCAGTTCTGGAAGTAACACCACATCCTCTCCCCTAAGTGCAACATTTAATCAAGTGGTCAACTGGATAAAAAAACATAAAGATAACAAATAATTTAAAAGTGCTTTCTCGCTATTTGAAAACTCAGAAAATATGTCCTTATTTTAGTCTTTTAGAGCACTAACCATAATTTTGATGCCAATAAGACCCGCTCATATATGTAATTTCTAAAGGTAATGCTCTAGGTATTACAGTTTTGATTACATCAAGATGATGTCAGGCGTTCCGCACTTTTGTAATAAATATAGAATGTTAGCAATCTAGTTGTTCATTAGGATACTGTTGAGAGGCAGAGGCCAGGGGCACGGACTCTGAAAATTGAAGGCAGGTAGGAGGGTGCAAAGGCAACAATTTAACCACACTGAGCAGGCAGGAAGGGCCGTGGAAGCACAACAGACTATGGAGGGCAGTGGAAAGGGGGGCAGGGGCAACAAACCAACAATACAGGACTTGCAAGAGAGGCTGTGGCAATGTAATAGACCATTGTGGGTAGAAGGAAGAGGCAATGGTAGTACAACCATACATGCCAACAGACCCGATTCAGCCTGTAAACGTCCAATGTTTTTAAGCTCAAATGGGCTTTATTTGATCTGTCTCCTGTCTACAATCTCCTCTTTTTTCAATGCAACTCAAAGGGGAAAATCAATACCCCAGTTTTTTTTCAAAATCTCCCTCTTACCAAATTCAAAATGTTCGCAAGTATGGTACATTGGATCATGGAAGGAAATGGGATAGGGACATGGACTTGGATAACAGAGGACAGGAGGGACATGGAGAGGTGCACCAAACTGACCCTGCAGTGCAGGCATCAGGGTTTGCAGCAGCACAATACACCACACAGGGCATGCAGGACGGGAGTGCAGCACAACAATCCATAGAAAGCAAGAGGGAGGGGACAGGACCATGCACATGGACAACAGAGAACAGAGGGGCAAGAGGCAATAGTAGCTAGCTGACCATAATGGACAGACAGGAGAGAAAGCTGCAGCATAACAGACCATAAAGGGCAGGAGGGACGGATCAGGGGCATTACAATGGAACAGACAAGCCAGGAGGGAGGGAGTAGGCGTCTGCACATGTAAACAGAGGGCTGGGGGCAAGGGGGCAGGGCAGGAGCAGCAAGATAGCCATGGAGGTCAGGCAGGATGGGCACTAGAAGCAAGACACACCATGAAGAGCAACAGTGAGACTGTGATGGCATACACACAGACCATGGAGGGAAGGTGGGAGAGGGTCAGGGGCAGCTAGCTGACCACACAGGGAAGGTGGGAGGGGCCATGGCAGCACAGAAGACCATGCATGGCAAGTGGGAGGGTTAGTGGCAGCACAATGGCTATGATGGGCAAGAAGGAGGGTGCAGGGGTATGCACAAAGGACGATGGAGGATAGAAGGGAGGGTCAGGACCTGTGCAGAGACATGAAAGTTCAGGGGAAGGGGCCTCACAACAGACCACACGGGGCAGGCAGGAGGAGCAGTTGCAGCACAACAGACCAGGGAGGGCAGAAGGGTGTGGCAGTACAATGGACCATGTAGGACAGGAGGAAGAGGATAGGGGCATGGCATGTGGACAGGCAGGGTGGAGGTGGCAGGGACAGGTTACAGTCATCTGACAATGCTAGGCAGTTGGGAGGGGAGTGGCAGCTCAACAGAACACCCAGAGTAGATAGGAGTGGCAGGTCCATGGGACATGGTGGGCAAAAAGGATGGAGCAGGGGCATGCACAAAGACATCGGAGGGCAGGGGGAAGGAGAATAGGGGCAGCAAGCTAAGCACAGAGTTTAAGCAGGAGGTCAATGATGGGGCATAGAATTGGGCAATGGAGGGCAGGAGGAATGGACTGGTACATCATACTAAATTGAGGGCAGTGGCAGCACATCAGACCATGCATGGCAGGAGGGAGGAGGCAAGTCCATGGATTCACACAACAGAGGATAGGGAGGAGGGGGATGGGGCAGCAAGCTAACTGTTCAGAGAAGGCGGGTATTAGGAACTTTATTGTTTTTAAAACATTGTGTCTGTGCGAACTACTTAAAATATGAACAAGTATGCAGCATAATCTCACTTTTATTCAGGAAGAAGAGGACGTTTGTGACTGTGCCTCCGGGCTCACTTGGCAGAAACACCCCCTGACCCTCCACCCCCTATCGCAAAATGTAATGCCCGTGAAAAGGGTAGGTGAACACAGTGTTATATAGAACATAGTCCTGAGAGCACGATTGAAAATGAAAACTAGATATAGTGTATGGTATAAACTATGCACCAAAAAGTGTGATATAAGATGAACCGGGCGTGAAATATAATATGCAATACATTGTGCGCAATGACAGATTCATTGGAGAGCGCGAGATAGCACAGGCACTAGCGCGTGCTATGCGATATGCGCCTTGGAGTGTAATATGCACAGGGCAGTGTTGTGTAACCTAACTAGTCTCTAAAGTTGTAATATAAAATATGTGCCGGGGAGTGTAACGTTGCATATGCACTGTGACAAAGACATGGATCCCAGATTGTAATATGTATGGCATAGCACTGCGTTATAACATAGGCATCGAGGAAGGCACGTTAGATGGGGCAATATAACCCGTGCGAAGACAAGTGTGGCATGACATATTCACGGGGTGGTGTTACAGTGCACATGGGCTAGAGAGTGTCATAGCATATGCACTAGCTAGAGGTGTGTGGCACTCGGCAGGCAATGGTGGGTGTAACACAGCATTGGGCTCTGTCAGAAGCGCGCTGTGACTCTCAAGTGATGTTCGTCCCCTTTCCAGAGAGTAAAATAAAAAGTATTACACATCCGGCAGTGGATGTGTGTTTTATTAACCGTGAGGGGGGTTTCTTGCATAGTTTTGGTCGAATTTTTGTCGAATCCCCTTTGAATGGCTTGGTGTGCATGTGTATTAAATGTGCCCGTCAATAGCTACCCATGTTTGTATAAATAAACGACAAGGGTGTCTACCGGGATTAAGCACGGTAGGGCATCAGACATGTCAGAGCTTCACTAGTGGTGTAAATACATTCCACGTGGATTCATTGCATGCATAGTCGCCTTTTAATGAATATCATGCAAATCGTCATGGTGATAGGTACGTACAGTTTGTCCAGCATGTCCTAGGTGTGTCTATAAATATATATATTTTTTAAAATAATAAAAAACAGTGGCCGGCCCTGGGGATTGGGGTCAAAAAAATATAATTAGGAGACAGGCCCTGGGGGATGGGGTCATCAGGGCCAATAAATTAGAATAAGAAGGGGAACCACACAGCCCCCCCTTCTTAAAAAATTAAAATAAATAAAAGACTGGCATCGTGCCGGAGGCCATGCCCCCTCCGTGCAGCACTCTGCAAACGCGCCCCCAACAGGCATCTCCAGTATGCGCCAGGGAGCTGCGCTGCATACAGGTGTTCTGAGGCCAAGCCCCTTTTTACACCTCTCTGCAACGCAGCTCTGTGGCGCTTACTGGAGGTACCTAGTGGTCTAGTTTGACCCTAGGGACCCTTAGGATTCAAGGGGACTTAATCTCTCAACTTAGAACAGCCACAGGGCGCGTTTACACAGTGGTGAAGGGAGGGGACGGGGCCTGAGGTGACGTGTGCAAACACGCACTATGGCACGTTTTAAATTGGGGATATCATTTCCCTTCAATACTGAGGGCCCCTGGGGGCTAACTAGCCCACCAAGTGCTTCCAGTAAGCGCCACTGAGCTGCATTGCAGAGAGGTGGTCCAGGCCGTGCCACTTCTTACACCTCTCTGCAACGCAGCTCTGTGGCACTTACTGGAGGTACCTAGTGGGCTAGTTGGACCCTAGGGACCCTCAGGATTCAAATGAACTTAATCTCCCAACTAAAAACGGACACAGGGCGTGTTTACACAGTGGTGACGGGACGGGGCCTGAGTTAACGTGTGCAAAAACGCCCTGTGGCCTGTTTTAAGAGGTAGTTTTAATCCCCATGCCCTATTATATACTAGGGGCTTACAGAGGAGGTCATGCTAATCACAGGGGGACCCCAACGCATAATGTTCCCTAGTGTATGTAGGTGTTTTCACTGTATTCTAAGTGTCTTTTAACATAGCACTGGCTCTAGGACTGGTTAGTCAGACTCAGTTACCACCAGTATCCGTCTGAAAAAGTTGAGGGTACAGGATGATTTTGCAACAAGGCTTCTTTCTGCTCTTCTTTTTGTTCTTTCTGCACGTTATCCTTCTTCCTGCACTTATCTTCGTATTTGAGGACTTCTGTTGCTTCTTTCTGCACTTCTTTTGTTTCTTTCTGTGCATTTTTTCTTCTTTCTTCACATGTCCTATCTTTGTAGGCATAGTTAGAAATTAGCATTTAAAAAACCTTTGAAATTCACAGAAAAAAACATAGGTTTCAGGCACGTTATAGTTAGGAATTAGCATTTAAAAAACCTCAGAAATTCACTGAAAAAACCATAGGTTTCAGGGGTGTTATAGTTAGCTGGACTTTTCACTTGTACAAAACCATTGAAATTCCCCCGTTATAGTTAGTTCAGCTAACTATAACTCGCGCGCCCACAATGCACTGCTGATGACGTCACATATTACATCACTCATGACATGGTCAGTGACATCACTCATGACATCACTGATGACATCTCAAATGACATCACTGATGACATCATCCTTGTGATAGAGTGGCAGACCTCCTCTCACCCTAATATAACCTTTGATACACACATTCAAAAATAGAGACTAAAATTTTCAAAACAATGGACATACCAATACCAGTTACAACAACCTCTTCAGTAATTCTAAGATCCACATACACATCCACTCATTCACCAACAGTCCTATACAGTCACTCATACATGTACTCACTCATCATATGTACTCATACACCTATACATCCTGTTACACAATGCCACTCATCCATAGAGTTACTCACACACATAGTCACTCATGCTAATAAAGAATCAAACATACATTTACTTGCATATACAGTTATACACACACCACCACACTTACTTCTACGGAAACTTACACATACTTAGTCTTTTAAACAATCACTTATAGAAACACATACTTATTCATACAGGAACTCTTTCAATCTCTCACTCTCACATATACTCACATATATACACCAATAGTCACATATACTAGTTTAAAACATATGTAGTTACTCATAAAGGCACTATTGAGACAGCCATTCACTCACTAACACACCCATACACACACTCATCCACCCATACAGTCCTGCACACATGCTGTGTTCAACACATACAAACAGTGAGTCACTCATTCATGCACCTATGCACTACGTCATACCCCCCACCGAACCATGCAGACACTCAGACTGATACTCAAAAAACCAACTAATAACCTATATAGACACCCATGTAGCTACTCACCAACCCATGCAGCCACTTATACACAAAGTGAGAGACTGATACAGATATTTACATATTTAAACATTACTCACTAAGCCATGTATTCACTATGATACACTTAATCAGTCAGTTACACAATCAATTTTTCAAAAACAAATCATCCATTTAGACACTTATATACCCATTTATTCTTCCATCGACCTTGAGATATACATATATAAAACATATTTAATTTTCAGAAAAACACACATTCACTGGATGATGTCATCGATGATGTCATCGATGATGTCATCAGTGATGTCATCAGTGATGTCATTTGAGATGTCATGAGTGATGTCACTGACCATGTCATGAGTGATGTAATATGTGACGTCATCAGCAGTGCATTGCGGGCGCGCGAGTTATAGTTAGCTGAACTAACTATAACGGGGGAATTTCAATGGTTTTGTACAAGTGAAAAGTCCAGATAACTAGAACACCCCTGAAACCTATGGTTTTTTCAGTGAATATATATATATGTAGGGAGAGAGATACAAAGATCGAAAGATAGTGATAGATATTCAAATACTTAACAATGGACTATGTCACCACTTGAGAAACTATTTTAAATAGCAATTTGTAATGTTTATTATGTATATTCATTCTGTCATTTAATCGTGATTTATATCGAGGTCTATGGGCTATAACATATTCAGATGCTTTCACAATCCATGGATAAATTGTTGTAACAAATAACAGGGTATTATAGGGCAGCAGGAACAAATGAATAGCCTTTTACTTTAATGCCAAAATATATACTTGCATGGCTGTGAGCATGTCAGCTTTTTATAACCAGTCATTCTGAGAATTTAAGGTGTTGAAAGTTTTCTTGCGTACAAACTGAATTGCCAGTTCTTAAGTCTACTTCAAATAAGAGCATCTCTATCAATCAAGCATACATAACATTCAAGCAGGAGCCCAGAAAGAGGTGATGTAAGGCTGTGTACAAAAATGTTATTGGTTCAAATAGAGCTCCTTCATATCCCAGGGTGTGTAGCGGCAAGTCCTTGTGTGTTCAGGTTCCCAAGTCAGCACGTGCTCTGCTCTTTGAACTTTAGAAGCTTCCTGTCCAATAGAGGCAAATTTCTCATGTTATCACCCAGCGTGTTTGCATCAGCTTTTACTTGCAGTTTCTTTGTCACCCAATGCACTCTTACATGATGTAGCTCTAAGTTGAGCAAATGTTCATGGATTCTGGTAGTTTCCATGACCTTTGCTGGCAGAACAAGTATCTCTTCAACTTCATCACAATAACTCTGCGCAAGGAGGCTCTTGCCCAGCGTAAACCAAGCCCCCTAACATGCCCAACTCTCTTGCCGCAGAAGGTTCCATGCCTACGTGAACATGCAAAACGCCATCAGATTTTTGAATGATCAGATTTCTTACAAGTTTCCTCTGCTGGCCATGACCTCGCATTGGCAGGGATGATCTCCGTGTACCCTTTAATGTTTAAGGTACTGAAATTAGGATGTCTTGTGTTCAACCCTTTGCTATGTAGTGAAGGCCTGTCATATCTGGTGAACGTCATGGCTGAAAGATACTTATTTTTTTCACACTTGCATCAAAGTTTCTATCCCATTTGTATTTACATATGCTAACAAATCCAATCTCTGACACACCACGCTGCTTGGTGATGGGCTATAACTATAGTTTTTCAAGGGTGAATGGCACTGTGTGTCACATAAAAAATATCAGCTGTGAATCATCAAAATGTGGTCAACTAGATTAGTGACCTAGTTGCTAAAATATAAGGAGAAAAATAAATGAGCTTAATAAAGCCGAGATCCAGTTGCTCTGCTTTTTGCCACTGATGTGCGCTATTTACACTCCACAGTTTCTGTCAGTAGTTTATGATCTGCTCTCCCATTTTTAATGAGTAGTTCTAAAAGTAAATCAGATTATTGGAACCTATTGTGTTGTCTCTTACTGTTGCACAATGAAGCCATAGAAGCTGTGCATGCTTGAGGTTTTTAAATATGCAAATATCCCCATAATACAGTTGTTCCAGGAACTGAACACTTAGGCTCTCATTAGGAGTGGTCCAGTAACTCTGATATAGCTGGTAACTTGTAATTCGTGTTAACCACATACACTGGAATTCCCTGGGAACAGTATTCCCAGGGTAGGGAAAACATGGGTATAATTCCAAGCCACATATCATGATCTAAATGCCTTTAGGTAATCTGGACTTCACCTAATAAATATTCATAACATGAAGCTGAAATTGGTAATTTGCATATTTGTTGGCTCTACGGAACACCTGAGCTGATGAATACCTAAATATCTGAAAGAAACACGTTAGTTAGATTCCTCACCTTAGAATATCCCCAGGCGTCAGACTGGATCCGGAAGATTTTTCGTCAGCAATACCCCTTGCGCGTCGCTAGGCGTCGTCTGCGGCTCCGCGTCCGTCGTCGGCGTCGTGCGCCGGAATGACGTCGTCGGAGTACTTAGACGCCGCCCTCGCGCGCTGACGTCAGTTCTTCTTTTTTCTGCGCCAGTAAGCGCAGATCCGGGAGAGCTACCCCTTTTAGTCTTTTTTGACTAAATCTTTTTTGATCCTTTTTGATCCTGTCAATCGACGTCTGGTGCCGGTAGGATGCATGGGTTCAAGGCTTGCGATGATTGCCATCGACTGATGTCGGTGACCGATCACCACCGCCGGTGCCTCTACTGTTTAGGCCCCGACCACGACGCGGAGTCGTGCTCCGACTGCCAGGCCCTGACTTCGAAGGCTAGGCGGGAGCGGTCCCGCAAGCTTCTCGAGCTTCGCCACTCGGCTCCGCGTCGTGCGCGATCCCGGTCCAGGAGGAGGTCCAAGGATCGCTCGCGGAGCCGCAGCCGACGCCACCATCGATCGTCGGGCTCCAAGTCGTCGGGTAAGTCTAAACGCTCTAAGAAGTCCAAGAGGCGACATCGCTCTTCGGACTCCCCTCGCCGGTCGCGCGACTCGACCGAGGGTCCGGGTGGTTCCACCCCCGCGGCTCCGTCGGAGCCGCAGGCGCCGCGCAAGTCCCCATACCCTCCGGTCCCTGGGACTGACGCGACACCGGCGGAGGTCAGTGCCTTCCTCTCGGCCATGAGGAATCTGGCTCCGCCGTCGACGCCCGCTGGCGCGCCTTCGGGCCCCGCGGACTCGACTGGGCGACCTTGCGGGCCGGCGGCTCCGGCCCCGGCGCCGTCGGAGACTCCGGTCCCGACGCCGCAGGTCCCCGGGGGCCCATGCCTGGGCCCCCGTCAGCGCCGGTTGACCTAGTCACTCCTCCGCCGACGCCTGAACCGCCGACGCCGACGCCACCGGTGCCCCCGACGCCGGCGCCGATTGAGCCTCATCAGCTCTACTGTCCGGCTCCGATCCTTCCTCCTGCATATCAGGAATCGGATGACGGGGGGCGATTGGGAGGGGTATGATGACCCTATGGCTGTTCAGTCGCAGCTTTCGCAGGACTGGGCGGAGGAACTGGGGGAGGCCAGTGGGCTGGACACCTCGCCGGACACTGGATTCACTTCTCCTCCGACTGTGGCTTCGGAGGAGGGTGCCGCATTTTCTGTGGTGCTGCGCAAGGCGGCCGCGTCCCTTGGGCTTGAGCTGCCTGCCGTGGCTGTGAGGACTAACATCCTCACTGAGGTGCTTCAAACGGCCGCAAGCTCCACTGAGCCTCTGTTGCCGTTCAATGAGGCCCTCACTGACGTTCTCCAGGGCACCTGGTCCAAGCCCTCCACAGTCCCTCCTGTGGATAGGAACGTTGCCAGGCGCCACCGCCCTGCTCCAGGCGACCCCAGTTTCCTGTTCCAACACCCCACCCCCGAGTGTCTGGTTATCCAGGCCTCTACCTCTCAATCCTCCTTCCCGACCGCCCGCCGGACCGGGATTCCAAGAGACTCGAGCAGTTTGGCAAGAAACTGTTCTCGTCCCTTAGTTTGGGCCTGCGGTCTTTGAACACCGCCTGCCTCTTGGACCGTTATTCCCACTCCCTGTGGGATGCGGTGGAGGACGTGCTGCCCCTGTGTCCGGAGGAGGTCCAGACACGTCTTACCCAGGCTTTGGCCGATGGGAGGGATGCAGCACGACACGCCATACGATGTGGGCTTGACACGAAAGACTCGCTAGGTAGGGCGATTTCCACCACGGTGGCGCTTCGACGTCACGCCTGGATGCGGTCTACGTCATTTTCCGGGGATGTCCAGAACACCCTCATGGACATGCCTTTTGATGGCACTCGCCTGTTTGGTGAGAAGGCGGACAGTGCGCTGAACCGCTTTAAGGACTCCCGGGCTACGGCCAAGTCCTTGGGCCTCTCGGCTCCGCGGGCGCACACCTCCGCTTTTCGCCCCTTTCGTGGCCAAGGAAGGGGTGCCTCCTCACGTCCGCCTAGCCACCAGCCGCAGAACCAACCTGCGCGCGGACGTGGTTTCCGCCGAGGCGGTTCCGGAGGACGACGCGGTCAGCCCACATCCACCCCGGCAGCATCCGCCTCAAAGCCTTCCTAGTCCGTGCTTTCAGGCCCATTCCACGCCAGTGGGCGGCAGAGTTCGCCATCACCTGCTCCACTGGCGGTCCATTACATCGGACAGGTGGGTGCTGCAAATCGTCCGAAGGGGCTACTCCCTCCCCTTCGAGACGACCCCTCCAGCCATGCCACCACAGCACCACCGTATCTCGGGGGATCATTTGAGTCTTCTCCACGAGGAAGTTTCGGCCCTCTTGGCCAAGGAGGCCGTCGAGCGCGTTCCGAGCCCAGAAGTAGGTCGTGGTTGCTATTCCCACTACTTTCTGGTTCCCAAGAAGGGCAAAGGGGGCCTACGCCCTATCTTGGACCTTCGGAACGTCAATGCCTTCCTCCGGAAGGAGAGGTTCAAGATGTTAACTTTGGCTCAGGTTCTGGCTGCCCTAGACCCTGGAGACTGGATGGTAGCGTTGGACTTGCAGGACGCATATTTCCACATTACCGTCCTGCCGGCCCACCGGCGTTACCTGCGGTTCACGGTGGGCCAAGAGCACTTTCAGTTTACCGTGCTCCCCTTCGGCCTTACCAGTGCCCCTCGGGTGTTCACGAAAGTGATGGCGGTGGTCGCAGCTCATCTGCGCAGATCAGGGGTTCCAGTCTTCCCCTATCTCGACGACTGGTTGTTGAAGGCGGGCTCGCCCCAGACAGTCGTCTCCCACCTCCAGACTACGGCGGATCTCCTGCATTTGCTGGGATTTTCCATCAACGTGCCGAAGTCACACTTGAGTCCCTCTCAGAAGCTCCTCTTCATCGGAGCGGTTCTCGATTCGGCGCAGTTCCGGGTCTATCCGCCGGAACAGCGGGTCCGGGATATACAGGCCCTGATTCCCATCTTTCGGCCTCTATCCCGGGTTTCGGTCAGGCTAGTGTTGCGGCTTCTGGGGCTGATGGCCTCCTGCATCCTACTAGTGCATCACGCCAGGCGGTGCATGCGGGCTCTGCAGTGGGACCTGAAGTTTCAGTGGGCCCAGCATCACGGCAACCTGTCCGACCACGTCTTGATCATGGAGGGCACTGCACAACAGTTGCAGTGGTGGCTCACGGACCGCGATTGGGTCACGGGCAAGAGCCTCTCCCTTCCCCAACCGGAGCATGTCGTAGTGACGGATGCGTCCCTCCTGGGATGGGGTGGCCATATGGGAGAGGCGGAGATCAGAGGCCTCTGGTCTCCGGCGGAGTCTCGTCTCCACATCAACCTGTTGGAGTTGAGAGCGATCCGACTTGCACTGAAAGCCTTCTTTCCCTCTGTCAGGGGAAGTGTTGTGCAGGTGTTCACGGACAACACCACCGCCATGTGGTATTGCAACAAACAGGGCGGGGTGGGGTCGTGGACCCTTTGTCAGGAGGCTCTGCGCCTCTGGACATGGCTGGAACACCAGGGCGTCACCCTAGTGGTTCAACATCTGGCGGGCTCTCTGAACGCCAGAGCAGACGAACTCAGCCGCCGGTGCATGATGGATCAGGAATGGCGTCTGAACTCCGAAGTGGCGCAAGGTCTCTTTCAGCAGTGGGGAGAGCCTTGGTTAGATCTATTCGCCACCGAAGAGAACGCGCAATGTCAGCAGTTCTGCGCGTTGGAATTTCCAAGGCGGCACTCGCTCGGCGACGCTTTTCGTCACGAGTGGAGTTGCGGTCTGTTGTACACCTTTCCGCCTATACCACTTCTGCCCAGAGTGCTGAAGAAGATCAGGCACGACCAGGCCCAAGTCATCTTGGTGGCTCCGGATTGGGCACGAAGGTACTGGTATCCCGAGCTACTCAGTATGCTGACCGATCCTCCGATACGTCTGCCCCTTCGGGAGGATCTTCTGTCGCAGCAGCAGGGGACGGTCCTCCACCCGAACCTGTCCAGCCTCCACCTCCATGCGTGGAGATTGAGCGGCGGCAGTTGATACCATTTGACTTGCCTCCTGAAGTCTGTGATATCATTCTGGCAGCCAGGCGTCCCTCCACAAAGACGGTATACGCCTGCCGGTGGAACAAATTTGTGGCATGGTGCACAGCAAAGGCTGTGGATCCCCTTTCCGCCCCTCTTTCTGTGGTTCTCCTCTTTCTTCTTTCTTTGGCCCGGCAGGGCTCTGCCCTGGGCACCCTGAAAGGTTATCTTGCTGCTATCTCTGCCTTCCTACGGCTTCCTGATCAGCCTTCTCTTTTCAAGTCCCCTGTTGTTACACGCTTTCTGAAAGGCATTACTCACACGTTCCCTCCTGTCCCTTTCGTAATGCCTCAGTGGGACTTGAATCTGGTTCTCACATTTCTAATGTGCGCTCCCTTTGAGCCTCTTCATAATTGTCCTCTTCGTCTGCTGACGCTTAAGACTGCCTTTCTGGTAGCCATCACCTCGGCTAGACGGGTGAGTGAGCTCCAGGCTTTATCTTCGAAGCCTCCTTTTCTCTCTGTTCATCCGGACAAGGTTGTCCTTCGGCCTCATCCCTCCTTTCTTCCGAAAGTGGTGACTCCATTTCATCTTGGGCAGTCTGTCACCTTGCCCACCTTCTTTCCGCCTCCGCATCCTTCCAAAGAGGAAGAGAGGCTCCACCGTCTGGACCCAAAACGTGCGCTCTCCTTTTATTTGGACCGCACAAAGCAGTTCCGGGTGGACGACCAACTTTTCGTTGGATACGTGGGTGCTAAGAAGGGGAAAGCTGTGCACAAACGGACCATCTCTCGGTGGGTTGTTTTGTGCATCAAAATTTGCTATTCATTGGCGAAAAAGGACCCTCCTGTTGGGCTGCGCGCCCAATCCACTCGGGCCACGGCGGCTACTACTGCTTTGGGACGAGGAGTTCCTTTGCAGGACATCTGTCAGGCGGCAACGTGGGCTTCGCTACACACGTTTGCTAGACATTATTGCCTTGACAGCCAAGTCCGGAGGGATGGCTTCTTCGGCCGTTCTGTCCTCCAGGACTTTCTGGTGTGATCTTGGTTCGCAGACCCACCACCGGGGATGGTATTGCTTGGGTATCTATTCTAAGGTGAGGAATCTAACTAACGTGTTTCTTTCAGATGAACAAGTTACTTACCTTCGGTAACGATGTATCTGTAAGAAACATTAGTTAGTTAGATTCCTCACCGACCCACCCATCCTCCCCGTTCTGCGAACTGACATCTAGGGTTAAGGTTGTCCTTTTCAGGCCCCTAGATTTTATTTTTGGCACCAGTGTCAGTCTTTGCATGGCTCTGCGTTCCTGGCGCGGAAAGCTATGTACAAGAACTGACGTCAGCGCGCGAGGGCGGCGTCTAAGTACTCCGACGACGTCATTCCGGCGCACGACGCCGACGACGGACGCGGAGCCGCAGACGACGCCTAGCGACGCGCAAGGGGTATTGCTGACGAAAAATCTTCCGGATCCAGTCTGACGCCTGGGGATATTCTAAGGTGAGGAATCTAACTAACTAATGTTTCTTACAGATACATCGTTACCGAAGGTAAGTAACTTGTTCACTAAAAGAATGATTTCCCTAGATCTGGAGCTGCTAGAGGCTTTCTTAAGCCATAGATTTGAAAATTATTAATTTAATGAACGTACACCGTGGTGAGATAAATAGAACTCTTCAAGATTAATTGAACTCTTCGGAGGATGGAGGGAAGACTAAAGTAGATTTCATGTTTGCTGTAGGGTATACAATAGTGGGTTGATGGGATTCCTCCACTCAAACATAGAGTAAAAATAAAGTAGCAACCGTCCATGCTTGAATGTCCAGGATTTGGGTAGGTGAAATCCCTTTCAAAGTGACTAGTGAACATGTCCATCAAAGAGGAATTGCTCCTACTATCCTCACCTTTTGTAAAGTTGCATAGAACGTGCCCCAGGACTGGGCAGAGAGGAAGTACTCCTCTGTTCGAGGCATATGAGCTGCAGATTGTACACTTAGCATAGGTCGCCATCTGGTGTTGGGCCCGGATGTTTGCAGTTTGTTTTTCTTCTTGGACCGTCTTTGGAAGTCACGAGTTTGGTGACTCCTCCTTCGGTCCGTACTGCGCATGGGCTTCGGCTCCATCCTCAGATTGTTTTTTTCCGCCATCGGGCTCGGATGTGATCCTTCGTACTCCGGCTTCGAACTTCTACGGTTCCAGCCTCGACGGAAAATCCTCGATTCTTCGAGTTCCTTCATCTTCATCTCTCGAAGCGGCACTTTTTCCATCCCGTACATCGACACCGGCCTTCGGGCCCTCCGCGACTCCGGTCCCGGCCGATGGAAAGGACTCCGTTTAAAAAGTGCCCAAAATGTGGGTCTAAATTTCCCCACACCGACCTCCATCAGGTGTGTAACCTTTGCCTCTCTCCGGAACACGAGGCTCGAGACTGCCCCGCCTGCAAGTCTTTTCGATCGAAGAAAACGATCCGAGATCGAAAGGCTCGACGCACCATGGCGCACTCATCCTCGACAGTTCCACCGGACATCTTCGGAGACGACGCCGAAGCTTCAGGGCAGACACACACCGAACTGGGAGAAGACATCGTCAGCGCTTCCGAGGCCGACGACTCCGACCTGGAGGACGTAACACCAGGACAGCGGGCCGTGAGTACAATGCCCCCTCCCAGCCCCGCACCGAAAACCAAAGAGACTCCGGTTACTCCCTCGCCTGCCGGCCTGGGCAAAACCAAAACCAAAGCCTCGATCACCCCACCTTCGGGCCCGGTGTCGAAGCACTCAAAGTCTCACGGCAGCTCGGGATCGAGCCAGCCGACGCCCGGTGCCGATAAACACCACTCGGCACCGAAGCCTGCAAAATCCAGCTCGACTCCGAAACCACCGGTGCCGAAGCCTGGACACTCGGCGCCCACCAAACACAAACAGAAATCGGTCGGCACCGACGCTCCGGCGCCGAAACAGCATTCGACGCCGAAACACACGGAGACCTCCAAAAAGCAGGGCGTACACAGAACATCGAAACCTCCGGTTCCGAAATCGCCGGTGCCGACAGACGACTCGGCGCCATTGGCTCTGTTTACACCAGACCCTCTACAAAAGACTTTGTCCAGAGATCCAAAGACTGGCCTTTTGACTGTGATTACTAAGAAGCGTCGCCTTGAGGCTCCGGCTCCTCCTCCTCCACCCAAAAAGAGGGACTCAGCTACTTCTCCCCTTAGAGTACCCTCCCCACTGCCACCCCCCCTCCCACCACCACCCCCTCCACCTTTACCTCACTACGATCCGGCCCCATCCCCAGACCCGGATGACGGGGACCCGGACAATGACCCAGGGGACGCCCCAATGGATCCCACTCCACCAGGGACCCCAGATCCATGGGAGGATTATAATAACCCTGATGTACCCAATGTACCTCAAGACGACCTATACCCATCAAGGCCGTCTCCTCCAGAGGACTCTTTAGGGTTTCACCATTTAGTGCAGAGAGCAGCACACTACCATGGGGTGGACATGCACACGGAACCAGTGGAAGAAGACTTCCTACTGGATACATTTGATTTACAAGATCGTTCCACTGCTATTTTACCCATGCTTAAGGGTGTCACCAAGCACGCTACAGAGGTATTCAAAGACCCTGTCAGAGCCAGAGTACTAAACCCTAGAATAGAGAAGAAGTACAAGGCGGCACCCACAGACCCTGCATACATCAAGGGCCCTGCTCCTCTAGATTCCCTAGTTGTCTCCACAGCTAGAAAGAGGGCTAACTCCCAATCCTCAGGAGATGCCCCACCACCAGACAAGGAATCTAAACTTCTGGACGCGTCTGGTAAACGCACCGCCTACCAGGCTGCAAACATGTGGCGCATTGCAAATACACAAGCACTGCTTGCGCGATATGATAGAGCACACTATGATGAATTAGAGGCTCTTATGCAGCACCTTCCAGACAAATACAAACGCCAAGCTCATGACCTGATACAGGAGGGCAAACTAATCACAAACACCTCCATTAAGTGTGCCCTCGATGCAGCAGACACTGCTTCTAGAGCCATAAACACCAGTGTCCTGCTTCGACGCCATGCCTGGCTCAGGATATCAGGGTTCAAGCCTGAGGTCCAGACATCAATACTTAATCACACCTTTGACCAGCAAACACTCTTTGGCCCAAAGGTAGACGAAGCGCTCGAAAAAATGAAGAAAGATACAGACACAGCGAAGTCTATGGGAGCGCTCCAGACCCAAGCCTCTAAGCGTTCCTTTCGACGCTCGTCCTTTCGTGGCACAGGTAGAGGCTCCTCCACCGATAATGCCTCTACCTCCTACAAATCCCCTCCTCAAAATACCTTTTCAAAGGGCAACCAAAGAGGTGGTTACAGAGGCAACAACAATAAGGGCAGGGGCAAAACCAACAATACCCGTTCTGCCACCCCACCCGCACAATGACTCCCCTTCGCTCCCCCCAGACCATTCCACTCCGGTCGGGGGCAGACTACAAGATTTTATCCACGTATGGGAGTCCATAACATCGGACAAATGGGTGACCCAAATCATTCGGTCAGGGTACTGCCTCGAGCTAACATCTACCCCACCCAATATCCCACCAAGGCACCGTCCAATGTCCCAAGAGCATTCCACACTGCTCAAACAAGAGGTACTCTCGCTCCTCCAGAAACACGCCATAGAGCAGGTACCCGACAATCAACGAAATCTAGGGGTCTACTCCCTATATTTCTTAATCCCAAAGAAAGACGAGACCCTCAGACCCATTCTGGATCTCCGGCCTCTAAATGCCTACATACATTCAGACCACTTTCACATGGTCACCTTACAACAAGTCCTCCCACTCCTCTGCCAGGGAGACTTTCTCACAACACTGGATCTGAAAGACGCGTACTTTCACATTCCAATACACCCCTCTCACAGAAAATACCTCAGGTTCGTGGTGGACGGGCAACATTACCAATTCAAGGTTCTCCCCTTCGGGGTCACCACTGCACCACGGGTGTTTACCAAATGCCTAGCAGTAGTAGCAGCACACCTCAGACGTCAACATGTTCACGTCTTCCCTTACTTAGACGACTGGCTCATAAAAGCCGCGTCCTACCACCAATGCGTGCAACATACAAACAGCACCATCCAACTGCTTCATCAGCTAGGCTTCACGGTGAACTACCAAAAGTCCCACCTCATACCATCTCACACAAAGCAATATCTCGGGGCCACCATAGACACCTCAAAAGGTATTGCCTATCCAAACTCAGCCAGAATCACAAGCATTCTAGCCTTACGCAAAATATTCCTTCCTCAACACTCTCTACCAGCAAGAGTGTTTATGAAGCTCATAGGGATGATGGCGTCTTGCATCTTCATAGTGCCCCATGCAAGACTCCACATGCGTCCACTTCAGGAGTGCCTAGCACAACAGTGGAACCAGGCCCAGGGTCAGCTGACGGATCTGGTGTTGGTGGACGGCCGCACACATCACTCTCTGCAGTGGTGGAACACCACAAACCTTTCCAAGGGACGGCCGTTCCTGGACCCGGTTCCCCAAGTGACTCTAACAGCGGACGCATCGCTCTCCGGCTGGGGAGCGCACCTCTTACACCTCACAATGCAAGGTCTATGGACGCCACAGCAAAAAACGCTCCACATCAACCATCTGGAGCTTTTGGCGATCTTTCTAGCCCTAAAATCTTTCCAAAAGCAGATTTCAGGCAAAGCAGTCCTCATTCGCACAGACAACATGACTGCGATGTATTATATACAGAAACAGGGGGGGACACACTCTCCCCAGCTCTCCCGCTTAGCCCAGAGCATATGGAGATGGGCAATTCCCCAAAACATTTTTCTCCTGGCACAACATGTTCCAGGCGTACAAAACACCATAGCAGATCTGCTCAGCAGACAGACTCAACAACTACACGAATGGGAACTGCATCCACAAGTTCTTCACCCATTCTTCCGACAGTGGGGGCATCCTCAAATAGACCTCTTCGCCACCCACGAAAACAAAAAATGCCCAAGCTTCGCCGCCAGATACCCACACCCATTGTCCAAGGGCAATGCGATATGGATGAACTGGTCAGGCAGATTTGCATACGCCTTTCCACCTCTCCCACTAATTCCATTAGTGGTCAGGAAACTACAACAGCACTCCCTCACACTCATTCTGGTAGCTCCGACGTGGGCCAGACAGCCGTGGTACACCACGCTACTACAACTATCAGTGGTACCACATCAAAAACTGCACCTTTCCCCATGCCTCCTAACCCAGAACCATGGAGAAATCAGGCACCCGGACCCAGCTCAGCTCAACCTGGCGATCTGGCTCCTGAAATCTTAGAATTCGGGTACCTTAACCTTCCCCCTGATTGCATGAACATCATCATGGAAGCCAGACGTCCTACCACTAGAGCATGCTATGCCGCAAAGTGGAAAAGATTTGTAATGTACTGCCGTAACAATACAATCAACCCTCTAGATGCATCCATACAACACATCATATGCTATCTGCTCCATCTTCACAGGTGTAACCTGGCGTATTCATCCATACGCCTACACCTAGCAGCGATCGCTGCCTATCTACAAAACAGACAGCATTTGTCACTCTTCAGAGTGCCCGCTATTAAAGCCTTCATGGAAGGCCTCAAACGAGTAATTCCTCCCAGGGCACCACCCTCCCCTGTATGGAATCTAAATTTGGTCCTTACACGACTAATGGGTCCGCCCTTCGAACCAATGCACAAATGTGAGCTACAATTTCTCACCTGGAAAACAGCTTTCCTTGTAGCTATCACTTCCCTTAGAAGGGTTGGTGAAATACAAGCGTTCACCATACAGGAACCTTACATACAAATGCATCACAGCAAGGTCATACTTCGAACTAATCCGAAGTTCCTGCCCAAAGTCATTACCCCCTTCCACCTCAATCAATCAGTGGAATTACCTGTCTTCTTTTCGCAACCCCAATCTGTTGCGGAAAGGGCCTTACACACACTAGATGTGAAAAGAGCGTTGCTATATTACATACAAAGAACGCAACCCTTCAGGAAGACCAAACAGTTGTTCGTTTCCTTTTCTCCACCACATAAAGGCAACCCCATCTCAAAATCAGGGATAGCTAGGTGGATTGTAAAATGCATACAAATTTGCTACCAGAAGGCAAAGAGAACATTATCTGTTCCCCCTAAAGCCCACTCTACAAGAAAGTTAGGGGCTTCTATGGCTTTTCTAGGGAATATACCCTTAGATGACATATGCAAGGCAGCCACATGGTCTACACCGCACACATTCACAAAACACTACTGTGTAGATGTGCATTCCCAGCAGCAAGCTAGGGTGGGCCAGGCTGTACTAAAAACACTCTTTCAAACAGCTGCAACGGATACCGGTGGTCGCCGCTAAGGTTGGGTACTGCTATATAATCTATGCTAAGTGTACAATCTGCAGCTCATATGCCTCGAACGGAATATGCTACTTACCAGTATGCATCTGTTCTTGGCATGTAGAGCTGCAGAGTTGTACACGCCCACCCGCCTCCCCGGCTACCTGTATCCGTTCCAGTCCATCTTATTTAGATACAACACACATGGGTTTCTCACTGTTATTACTACGCTCCATCATTTCCCTGTTGGCGAAAAACAATCTGAGGATGGAGCCGAAGCCCATGCGCAGTACGGACCGAAGGAGGAGTCACCAAACTCGTGACTTCCAAAGACGGTCCAAGAAGAAAAACAAACTGCAAACATCCGGGCCCAACACCAGATGGCGACCTATGCTAAGTGTACAACTCTGCAGCTCTACATGCCAAGAACAGATGCATACTGGTAAGTAGCATATTCCTTTTCTGTGCAGTGCCTTGGTATGAGTGTTTGTGTGTATTTATATGTTATTTCCATCGTACAAACCCTGCCAAAAGCCAGCGGAGTGCTGTACGTGGTAAAAGATGAGCATAAAGTCAACGAGTAGTAGGAGAGGAAGGGGAGTTGTTTATGGTTAATACATTTGTAGTGCTCTTTAAAAAGTGAGACTTGAACATTCCCAAATTGAAGGAGCATTGGGACGGTACTGATGGATATGGCATGTTGTTCCCGATACTGGGTGCACAGATGAAGAAAGCCTGTAGTCTTGTTTTTTTTCTTTTTTGCACTTCTTTGTTTGCAGTCTGATTGTGTTCAGGCTGCGAACATGCTGACAACCACCAGAGATGAAGGGCATGTCTGCAATATATACTGGGGTGCTGGTTGTGATGGCTGTGTAAAAGAGGCATCTGGTTTTGACGATGGTGCGGGCTTGCAAGGGGAGCCAACGGAGTTCTATCATGGTGGGTTGATGTGGTCATCTTTCTTCATGCCCTGGATGAGACTTGCTGCAGCATGTAGAATGCCCCTACAGGGGTGCCAATGTGGAGTCTGTAGGTGCAACATAGCTCAGATATGTTTGCTAATCTTTTTATGTCATCACGATGTTCAGAATGGGAGCTTTTTATTTTCATGATGCTGTAAGTCTCTCATTGACGTCTTTAGTTCTCAGATTGTGCCCAATCTCTATTGAACTCCTGTTTTTTTGCCAATTAAAATGACAGTCCAGGCTGATGGTACTGTAGCTTAGTCTGGAGGAGTGATATTTTGATGTGGCCACATATTAAATAAGGACCCTACCCTGAAGTGGCTGCCGATAACAAGTTGTCCTATTTTCTTTCACAGGATCTGACAAGAGACGAAATTGCTTCAGAGAAAGTGGCCCTTCAGAAAGCTCTGCTGTATTATGAAAGTATTCACGGAAGACCGGTATGCCTATTTTCCATCACCATTTATTAATGTGTTTGTAGCCTTACTGCTAGAAATTAACTTTCAACTTTATAGCTTCTGTAGCTTTCTTGATATGTTGTGTTTGATATCCGAATGCATGCCAAGGCCTTCAGGTGCCGCTTTGTGTTTTAGCACACTGTTGAATTAAAAACTACTCTAAGTAAACCACACGTTAACTACAGTCATTGTGGCGCTTAGAGGACCATTTTTGTTTAAATGATATTTAATTTTTAACCACAGAGAAAACAGTCTAAATCAATTGGCAGAATCAAGGTTCGACCCTCAGCAGTGTCACAGTTGTTCATTATGCATCCTATAAAGGGCTCTGTAAATATTTCAGCTCCCCCACACTCTAGCTTTTCTACACTTGAGTTTAGATTTGGGGTAGGTAATGCACCACAACATGCTATCTGTTTCATAAGTTTAGCGTGCATCTCATGGTGCAGTATTCCCCTTTGAGAGCCACAGGACCTGATCATCTTCACTGATGAATGCCATCAAGCTTGCCTTTACTATGTGCAGGTGTGTGAAAAGTTAGACATCATCATCATCCTAGATTCTCCACTTAGGAGGTCAGTGTCGCTATGCTGCATCACCCACTTAATCAAAACTTTGGTGGTGCTTCTCAGTTGACGCTGTGCATTTCAGTAAAACGAGGTGTGTTCACGTTTCTTTATTCTTGCTGCAGCAGCGGTTTCTGAGGAAGAGGGTTGGGGCTCCACCCCCTTTACTTTCACCCCCTGTGTCCTCCATTGGTAAAGTATAAACAAACTCTTTTTAAAGGTGCTTTAAAAAAAAAAAGTATACGCACCTTTCTTGAGGCCTGGACTGTTGTTGCTGTGCTTACCCTCATGATAACACACTGCCAGCTAGTCAGCGACGCCAAAGCATTCCCTTAACCTGCTGCCTGTGTGCAGTTCCACAGTCTACAGTATTTGCCGGGCTGACGAGCTCACAGCTGTGAGGCTTGTGAGGTCATCAGCTCAGCAAAGAAAGACATGGCCTTAATGACCAGTCTCCACTCACTGATGATGTTAATTTGAGCTCCAACTCTGGTGTCTGCAGGCACGTGTCGACATCACCTAGAAGCCTTCCTGAGCAATGACAGTACCAACAGTTCCAAGGCAGCAAGAGAAATAAGTGAACAAAAAACAAAGCTTAACAGGTATTGTTGCTGGCATTCATTTGCATGCTGAATTCACTGTAATTCAGTAAAGCAATACAGCATTAAAAAAAAATCAAGGGAACAAACCATGTTGTCAGACTTTGTCAAACCAGAGTCCATACTGAGTGAGTTACTTCTTCTGATTCTGTTAAACAGGAGTCCGTACTGAGTTGCTTGCTATACACGAAGTATTATTTGTTTTCAGCTCTTTAAAAGGAGATGAGCTGAACTCATGGGCTATGAAGTGCAAACCCTCTGGCTTCTCAGTAAAAGATGAGGTAGTGGACCCAGGGGATGGGAAGAAGGTCAGGCCGGCAGAGGGGAACCCTGCACTGAAACAACACAGTTGTTGGGCCATGGCCAGTCTCACACACCACTCGCTGTTCATAAGTCTGTCAGGCCCAGCAGCAATTGCATGTGCCACTTTGCAGCCCCCACCATAGAGTTGCGGATGGGAGTGGTCTTACCCTTGGTAACCAGTAGGCAAGCTCAGTACAAACTGACTCAAACTGAGTGTCTTTACATCGTAACATTTAGCCTGCAACATCAGCAGGCACTCTTAGCCGGGCAACGGACAGTCACAGTGTCCATAGTTGTAAAGTCAGTCCTTGTGCCACAAGATACACAAGAAGCAACCTCTGCTCTCCACTATATGGTACAGATTACAGCTGAGCTCCTGCTCTTACTGTTCTTTGGAAGCCGGAGGGCAAGTTAACAGGCTTAGGGAATTTAAGTGTATATCATAACTCCAGACTCCATGCTCTTTCACTATTGGAAACACTAAGAGGGTTTTAAGACCACTCATCCTTAGGTGTACTCCATAGATGGTGCTGTCTGAGCGTGCCTCATTAATATCTCGTCATTTCAGCAGTACAGTAATTTGGGACGGACGTCATGTGAGTCCTAGTGATGGAGAAGGCCACCTATTTGAAATAAAGGCTTCTAACCCACTTTGGCTGCAGGGTTACCTCTTATACCATGACCTTACACCTGGGAAACATAAAAACAGCATTAAGAGGCAGCAGGCTTCAGATGAAGAGAGCAGTGGCCTGTGCGAGAGGGTGACAGCAATGTACATTTTGTAAATAAATATGAGGCATGTTTCATAGAAAGTGTGATGCCCCTCTAATAAATAAGTGTAGAAATTATTTTTGTGAAGAGGAGTGGAATGTTCTGCAGGAACCTCCTTGCACTTTCTGGCATACATTTAGCAAAGTTTCATACAGATGTGAATGGTCTGGTATTTATTTAGGGAAATAATTTCTGCATTTATTTTCATTGTTGGACTAGCCTTTCAGCATTCTGGCACTGCCAGATGGGCCAGCTTGAAAGGGTCAGTGTGTGGGCCATTTTTGTGGTCCCATAGACTGTGGCTAGACCCAGAAAAAACCAGCCCACACACTGGCCCTATCAAGCTGGCCCACCTGGCAGTGGCAGAATGCCCGAAAGGCCAGTCCAAAGCTGCAAACACTAGATAGACCGCATTGGTGGAGGCTATGTATTTGTGAAGCTGTGTAGATCATCTTTTGGCAACAGTCAGATGCATATTTGAGTGTTAGTCTGCATGGTTAGGAGACAGTCTGAGCACTTGGGGTACATTCTCATAGGCGTTTTCAAGGGAAGGTGTTGCATAATGGTGGCATTTGCATGATATCAACAGCAAATTTGGGGACATTCTGATGTATATTTTGGACTCCGCTTGTTGTATTGTTGGACATACTGATGTATGTGAGGGGCTATCCAAAGGGTTGCAAGCGCCTGCATATTTGAGGGGCATTCTTATATATTATTATTATTATTTAACATTTTTTGAGCGTGTAACTACCCGTAGGCATCCCAGTGCTAGCGACAACAGGCAGACGACAGCAAGAGTTCTAAATCGGATTCTGGAATAGCCAGGTCTTTAGTAGCTTCCGAAAAGAGAAATGGTGCGCAGTTGAGCAGAGATGAAGAGGAAGGGTATTCCATAATCTGGCAATGTTATAGGAGAAAGAGCGGCCTCCAGAACGGGCCCTTTTGATTTTAGGGACTGATGCTAAGACCAGATTGACCGAACAAAGACATCTCACGGGGCAATAGAAGGTGATAAAGGGAGTGGTTGATTGTGAGACCTTTCCCCCAGAGGGTCTTGTGTACTATACACAATGATTTAAATATTATGCGTTTGTTTATTGGCAGCCAATGAAGCATTTTAAGGGCAGGCTTGGCAGGATGCTTTTTAGGGATGTTGATTAGCAGCCTGGCTGCACAATTCTGCACGACTTGGAGTTTCCTCGTGGTGGCTTTAGGGGCACCAAGGTAGAGGAAATTCCCATAGTCCTGGCAGGAGAGAACTAATGCCTGAACCGTGACTCTCCTAGCTGGCAACGGAAGGAGCGGTAACATTTTCCAGATCAATCTAATGATTCCAAAGCAAGCTTTACTGCTTGGGGGTCGAATTTAAGAGACCTATCCAGCATTTGCATGCTTTTGAGGAATACACGTTTATCTTGTGGCTGATTTCATAAGTCAGTTTGTGATGATCAAGGTGAATTTCAGACGTGGTATTTTTGGCATGCGTTACAGGCATAAAAATCATTTTTTTTGTCTCAAAACTGTGAGAACATTTCCATGTTTCAGAGGCTGGATGTATAATATTTAGACATCTGTCTTTTATGCCAATACAATTTACATCCCAGGTCCGGCGGCAGGGGTAGGTCTTTGAGCACGAGCGTCAACCGACGCAGGACCCACGCTGGAGTCCTTTTATCCGCCGGTCACTGCTGCAAGATTGCCTTGTCAGTACAATAGGTTACTGCTGAGCACCTCTTAGGTATGTAGAATCCACACACCTTCGCTGTAGATAGTTTATATTTTTTTGATCCTGATGAATTGCCGTGACCATTTGCTGGCTATTTAGGCAAGAAACATGTTGATCTTCTTGAGTGTAGGGCATACATAACTAGCAACATAACCACTAGTGGCTATACCCACCTCATTTTTCACTTATTTTAATTAGGCTGTTTACCACTTTAATAAATATTTTTCCGTGGACAAACAGTACCTATTTTAATTCTTTCACTACATCTACACCCTCTAGGGCCCCTTACCCCCACAGCACCCTTCGGCAGGAACAGAAGATCCCCGCTAAAGAGCCCCATTACTGGGAGCCCGTCAGGAATTGCAGCGCCGACCTGACGAGGGGCAGGCTCAAATGATGAAGCATGACACCTAGCTTGCTGGGTGTGTGAGAGCCCTAGTTCCAACAAAGGGTTTCCCCCCCCCCTCGTGACACATGACAGTCCTACTGATAATATAACCTTTCCCACCTTTATATATTTTTCTCTGATCAGAGGAACTTTGTACTCTTTTTGTACTACTAGTCGTTAGGGTATGTACACTGGACCTCTTTAAACTTACCCACCAGTCCCTCATTTTGTTGAAATACAATTTACATACCTGGACTGGTAGTCAATGCTTTAAAGGGGCAAACATAATGACATGTTACAATGCAAACAGCTGTTGTCAGAACAAGTCAGGATTGCCTGCTGTCACATAGGCCCGAGATTATTGAGTAGCAATAGATTGGCTGTAGGGTACTGATTCTACTTGTAGTACATTAGTAGTTTTAATGTCATGATATACAATATGGCAAGGTAGTTCAGAGGTTTCAGCTCGTGTTCCGTAGATCAGTTTATTATTTTTTAAAGTCACATTTGAAATCCAGATTCTCCACCTTCATCTGTCTGACCTGAAGAAAATGAGTGTCGATATTAAACAGTTGCCAGATGATGTCTTTGTAATATGGATGGACCAGTACTAAGCTTTAATTTAACATCTATTCTGGGTATTGTAGATTTATTTATTCCTAATTGGTCTATTGGTGTACCAGATTACACAATGGTTCTATTATATTGATGTTTAGAGTTCGAACATTTTGCACTGGTCTTCTTAGAAATGCTTGGTCATCGGCACGTTATTTCTATGTACAAATAAAAGCACTGGTAGAAGCCCTCCAGTAAATATTTTGGTGAGTTCTCTTAAGGGCTATCTGTAAAACTTGTGGCTTTTTTACAAATATATTTGCAAACTGTATTATAAAAAGTACAATTTAGATCATTTAAAAAGATATATATTTTTTTTAAATGAAGGTTTGCATAAAACCCGGAGGAAAATTAGTCTTTCTCATTAGGCTCAGCTACTTTAGCTCAGGTCAACAAGTTAAGCCACACCAGTTACGAAATTCACTGTCCGCCACTGCCGTGGCAAGCCGTCATTACTATATAGATGTCGAATGGTCGACTGATTTGTTACTTTCTTTCACTCTCCTGCTCAAAACCAGTCCCCACACTGGTTTTGGCTCTACCTTCCCGACTGATCGCTGGCCACAGCCTATCGAATTATGGGAAGAACAATATGAAAAGGTTAATCAAACCACCTTAGTACCCCACCAATGTTTCATGAAAATCTTTTCTTATAAATTATTCCAGTGTGTTGGACATAGTTTTCCTTGCAGGAATCCCCACTAGCTGAGATTCTGTAATCTATTGCCACAACGATGCATGCATCCTCAAAACCAGCCTTTCTATAATTTTCCTCAGATCCCTGGTTCTCTTGCCTGTAATTGCCTTGTCTTTGTTAGCATAAACTTTGTGGATGTATCCTCATCAGCTATCTGGCAGTTATCTAAAGGGAGTCCAGTGAGTGATGCAACAGACTGGACTGCCTGTGAAGCCATACAACCAGACATGTTATGCAACCTTGCTCCTGTCTTATCCTCTTTAAGTTGGACAAGTAAAATGTACACAGCGCTTATGTTGCATCTGTTAGTCCACAATAATTAAAATAATTATATGTTCACTACTTCTGAATGACCCTCGATCATATTTTACTTTCCCTTCAAATGCAGATTCCAGATGTTGCAGGTTTCAAATAAACGTTTGTCCATGTTGTTTCCCTGCTTTTGTAGTTTTCTCGTTTGTTCTGTGTTGTAGCTTATCTGACTTCAGGTGAGATTGTAGGCTTCACTTTCACCACTGGACTGAATGCTTTGGAAAAGTACTGAGATTGGCAAACGTACTGCATGATTTAGCAGAACAAAAAACTGTTAAAGTGAATAAACAAGTTCAAATCCACGTGAAGGGCCCGAGATAGGAATAGATTGCATAAACAAAATGCAACCATCATGCCATCTGAGCCAGACACGGCTTTCAGGGGTGCAGTGAAAAGAGAGCGGCATTAATAAAACCACAGGGGCAGCAAGTACAGGAATTTGCACACCACTGTGGAATTTTAATCCATCCGTCTTTAGCACAAAGCAGAATAAATACATCTTGCTGCTTTGCCACCTTCTAACAAGTACGGTGTGTAAACCTTTCCCTGTCCTCATCCAAAGTCCAGGCATTTCCTTTGTATTTGCATTGAAAGTATTTTAGCCTCGTCAGTCTTATTTGCAGACCCTTATGCCAACACAATACAGCTATGCTGCATTAAATGTATGTCAAGATCTCCATTAACGAGGTCATGGTTACTGATAACATTTTTAATGGGAACCAAAAGTGTTGTTTATAATTTGACTTAGGAGGCCTACATAGATGGTACAGAAATTTTGAAAGTGGAATTAGTAGGAAAGACAACTGTGCCATCTATGAGATAAACAATGTAAAGTAAGTAAACAAGAGCTTCTGGAACCTAGCTCAAACAAACAAAAATTATTTAGCACAGGGTCTTGGGGTATGTGCCCCTTGAAATCTTTTAAAAAGCTGGCAAATTTAGATAATTAAAGCGTGTTATCTGGCACATTAGTCAAATACGGATAGTTTTCAAACTTTTGAAATAGATACTTATTTTCTAACCATAGCAAGTTATATAAAAGTGAGAAGGCTTCAATTGGTATTGAAGCAGCCTAGCTTGCTACCACTGGACAACAAAGGTAATCTTTTAGATGTAATTTCACAGGGCGCTTTACATGAGTGCAAGTGACCATACTTCACATGCGGCTCATCTCTGGAACTCAAAATAAATCAAACCTTATAAGTTTATTACTGTGGGTCATTATTTCATTTGGAGGCAGGCGATAGAACTCTGCCTAAAGACAGAGGGAAAAGCATGTATCTTTGGTGTGGTTCAGAGGCGGCACAAATGTGTGGGTGCAATTTATTGAGATGGGATTTAGGTGAAGGAGCCAGACTAATTCGGCATGGGGCATAGGTTGAAATGAGCACAAAGAAGGATAGGGGTAGGGGAGCTGTGGCACACAGGGGCTCAGTAGAAAGAGAAATGAGCAGAGCTGGTAGCAGCAGGTCATTGCAGATTGAAAGAGGCATGGATGTGAAGTGGCACTTGCAGATTGTTAGGGGGGATGGAACAAGAGTTATAAAAAGCTTGTCGTCTGGAAGATGTGTTTTTTGTATAGCACAGAAGGTTGTCATGTCAAACAATTTGCTAAAAGCATATCTGTCTGTGTCTCTTTCCTACTGTCTTTTTATGATTAACCCTTCTTTTCTAGCCCCCTCTTTAGTTGGCGGTTGCCTGTCTTTCTTCTGGGTGCTTTTTTCTTCCTTTCAGTCTCTCAATTCCTTCTTTCTCTTTGACTCTCTCTCTCCCTATTCTCCTGTCACTTCCCTATACCTCTGTTCAGATGAATTTCAGAACTCATTCCCTTTCTCTAGTTCCCTCTAGTTTTTGTTTTGTAGGAAAGTTGGGTAGGTATGGAGTTTAGGCAGCGAGGGTTCTTGGTGAGAGAATAAATTGAAAATATAGGAATGAGAGAACAGAAGTAGAATCAGATGTGAGAGAGAAACTGGAAGAGATAGAGGTAAGATGATAAGGACAGTAAAGATGATCTATTGTGAGGGGTATTAGGAAATAACATTTGTATCGTGCGACGGCACATTGGCAGTCCCTCCTGTTCTCCTTTAGCCCTGTGCCTTGCCCTGTTGGCTTCAGGGTTTCCATCATAATCCCAGTTAAGAATTTACATACATTTAGATTATTGTAAGCACCACTGGCTCAACCAAGGGTTTTCCCAGAGTTTTAGAACACTGCTGAGGACAGGAACATTACTTACAGGATGCACAGACGTTGTGCTTGCTGTGTTCAAAGAGGATGCCTTTCTGACGTTTGAAAAAGCTAAAGTCATTTTGGAACTAGGGAATGGGCAATTGCAGTAACATATGTTACACAGGGCAGATATAGAAACATGGCAGAAAGTCACAGACATCAGAATTCTTCTTAACTTTGCCCACTTTACTAGACCTCACAACTACCAATTAGAGGAATGACCCTTATGTAAAGCTATTACTAAATTATATGTACCTCAAAGATGGAGAAATGAGAGTTTAACTGTGGTGAAAATATTCACACTAAGAAATGGGATAAAAATCTAAGTGGCACACAGAGTATCTCCTAACACTAGATTTAGAAATCTACTTTTTAGTGTATTGTACAGAATGGATTTCACGCCACAGACTTTACATAAGATGCAAGCCTACTAAGTAAGCCCTTTAAATGCGATCAGTAGATGCAGTTTTTTCCACCTTCCATGGTCTTGCCCCTAAATACAAGAGTATTGTATGGATGCTGCTGATATGAACAGTAACTGTTATTTCCACCTGATGAGCATCCCTCATAAGGCGCTTATACAAGTAATCATGATATACTTCTAATAAAGGGGCGATCTGAATATGAAAAGAGTAATTTAATTTGATGTGAACTGATAAATGAATAATACATTGCTTAAATCTATTAGTTGATACGAGGCACAATGTCCCTATTTTGTGTAGCACAATATTTCTGTATTCTAAATGTAATATGTACTGTTCTAAATGTTTCTATTATGTTATAGTGTAAAATAATAACAAATAAATAAATAAGGAAAATACTAATTGTCACTGCTTTGCAAGTATGAAGGAAGTGAAAGGGAGACAGCATCACTCCCATATGCACATTTAGTGTTTCTTGCCTAAAGTTATATAGACCATGTAAATGAATTGTTCATTTATCAAGCAAAGAATTATTTTTCAGACGTTTGAACTTTCGCTCCTATCTTCACCTTCTTAGTTAAGCTTCTAAGGGTCTTGACCTCAAATGAATTTACTTTTGTAGACTTTTGCATCCCCTTTTTTGCATTCTACTTATATATGTCACGTATCAGATAGGTTGCACTGTACTCTTGACAGCCAGAGTCTGTAAGTTGTTTACATATCTTGGAAGACACAGATGTACTAAGTAAATATATCCTCTGCTTGTCCTCTCGACTACATTGTCCATAACAGAAAGCACAGTAATAAAAAGTTTCACTACTGACTTTAAGGCAGACACTGGCCAGGGATTAAAGAAGTCTTGTGGGCAGCATGTGACTATGAAAATAACAAGAATTGGTATGCAGTTCCTAGAGAAATTATCTGTATAGTGATTAAAGAGGGGAACACCAATGGTGTTTAGTACCCAAAAAGGAGGATGGGGAATTCTTCCTTTCGGATAAAATGCCCTCACACACCCAGCCCGCTAGGTGTCATGCTTCATCATCGGGCGTGCTCCTCGTCGGGTCGGCGGTACTATACCCGATGGGCACCCTCAGTGGGGGCTCTTTGGCGGAGATCTTTTATCCTTGCCGTTTGGTGAGTGCGTGTGTGGGACCCCAAGGTGCGAAAGTGTAGTGTGTGTAAAGATAGTGAATTAAAACAGGGGCCGGTTGTCAGGGCCACTACGTTAATAATCCTGCCTCCTACCCTGGTTAAAACGGTGATGGTAACTAACTACAATGATGTTGTAGGTAGTTGCACTAATATGGTCAACATGTTTCTTGCCTTGTAGTTCCAAGAAATGGAATCAAGCGGCAATTCTTCAGGACCAAAAATCATAAATATAATACTACACTAATTACTGGTTATGAGGTGCATTGACCTAGGTGTTACCAGTTCTGGAGCACCATCGGCGAGGAGCGTCCGTCAGTGCTTGAATCAATCTAGGATTTAAAACAAAGTGTGGAACCACATAGTCACTAATACAGGGAGAGCATCAATTGCAAGCTTTGTCATTGTAAGCAAGTAGCATGACAATGTACAATGTAGTTGTTATCTAGTGCGGCCACGTGCATATATTAGTGACCCCTTAAAGGGTGGCCTAGTCGTGTATGTGACTAAATACCAGAGTAATAATAGTGTCAAGTTAAAAGTATAAAAGGGCAGCAGTTATCCAACAATCTTATCGGGTACTTTAGGCAACCCAGCGGCCTCCGGTTAGTAGTGTAGATCACCAGAAGACTGTAGTAGGGCCACTCACCTAAAAGTATTTCACTACTGACCGCATCGGTCAGCGGCAACAAATGAGCACGTCAATTCAACGCGTAGTTTCCTGAATAAAAGATGAGGGCAGGAGACAATTAGCATTAAGGGTAAAGTGCTCATGGATAATGGCGGACTCCGGTGGACCCAGCGTTGGGAAAGTTAAATATGTGGAGCAGTGCGTCGCTCTCAGGTGACCGGTAGAAGCAGTCACTACCACAGTGTAAAACAACCGGGAGGAGGCAACCAAGCAGGGCCACACGGAGTGTCATGGAAAGCCGTGCCCACCGGACCATTGACCCCCCACCCCGTCTCTCCCTTTGTTCACACAGCATGTGACTATGCGTGTGGTGATTGGAGTATCCCTGACTCATGAAAACTTTCAGTATCTGACATGCAGTGCCAACACAGGGACATGCAGTTTAAATGACTCCCCCCTGAAGTTCCATTCAGTTGTGAAAATGTAAGAATTCTTTCCTCTAACATGTGTTCCCTCTGTTCTTGAAATAATATTTATTTCTCTATCTGTAACATTTCTAGACACTGCCAAGCTCATTAAAGTACACCACTCAATTTATCCAGGACTTTCACCTAGTTCTATTCTTCATCGGTGCAAGCGTCACTGCAGATTACCGGACTGTTCTTGGCACATTCTGAAAGGGCGAACACCTGCTGGCTTTCAGGGAAAAAGCGGCATTTATGTGACGCTATATCATCATTGTCGTGCAGTCTTGTGATTATGGGGCAGCTTTTGTTAAAGCCTTAGTCTTTCTTAATTGTACCTATTCAACACAGGCCACTAGTGGCCGCAGGGCAGCTTGTGGTATAATGCACTTTAGGAAATCTACGTTTTCTGCACGTTCACCCTGTATTTTTCGTTTTTTGCAGGACTCTATATTTTTTGCTGGTTTTAGAACTCTGCTCACTTACAAGTGTGTGTACTCCCCCCTTCAAACGTGGGCAAATTGGCATTATCCAAATTGGTATGGTTAACTTAGCTCTAGGTCCCTGGTATATGTTACAAAGTGTACCCAGCCTGTAAGTTAAATGTCACTAGTAGACTGCAACACCTGTTGTGCCGTTCAGTACAGTGACAGTGTGTAACATGGCTTCTGATGGATACTTCTGCCTGTGGATTCCTCACCTTTTGAATACCCCCTGCACCAGCATTCCGCGAGAAAATTGTGTTCGAGGCATATGAGCTGCAGATTACACACTTTTGCATAGGTCGCCATCTGGTGTTGGGCCCGGATGTTTGCAGTTTGTTTTTCCTCTTGGAAAGTCTTTGGAAGTCACGAGGTCGGTGACTCCTCCCTTGGTTCGTATTGCGCATGGGCTTCGGCTCCATCCTCAGATTGTTTTTTTCCGCCATCGGGCTCCGATGTAATACTTCGCGCTCCGGTTCCGAACATTCCAGTTCGACGATCGAAGCGGAATCCTCGCTCTCCGCGGTATTGTTTAGATACTGATCTCCTCAATCACCTTCTTCGACGCACCTTCGATTCCAGTCATCGACGGTGACCTTCGGGCCTATCCAGGCTCCGGTCCCGGCTGATGGAAAGAACTCCATTCAAGAAGTGCCCTTGATGTGGGTCCAAATTCCCCGACACCGATCTTCATGAGGTGTGCAACCTCTGCCTCTCCCCTGAACACGAGGCTCAAGACTGTCCTGCCTGCAAGTCTTTTAGATTCAAAAAGACTATTCGAGATCGAAGGGCCAGACGGAAAATGGCGCACTCCTCGACCTCCGTTCCAGTCGACATCTTCGGGGACGACGTCGAAGCTCTGGGACACCAGCACACCGAAGAGGACCTCGTCAGTGCTTCCGAAGCCGACGACTCGGATGTGGAGGACATCACCCCAGCGCAGAGGGTTGTGAGTAAAATACCCCCTCCCACACCCGCACCGACACCCAAATAGGCTTCGGTCACGCCTTCGGGCCTAGGCAAGACCAAAGATACTGCTTCGAACACCCCACCTTCGGGCCCGGTGACGAAGCCAATTAAGCCTTCCGGCGGCTCGGGCTCAAGCCAGCCTGCCAGCGGTGCCGAAAAACACCCTTCGGCACCGAAGAAAAGATCGGCCTCTACCTCGACACCGAGCTCCACACCAAAGCCCTCGGTGTCGAAACCCAGCCTCTCGGTGCCGACCAAACATCATAAGGCCCTCGGCACCGACACTCCCGCTCCGAAGCCTGTCTCGGCACCGAACAAAAAATCGGAGGTTCCCAAAAAGCACGGCACAGACAAGCCTAAGAAGCTGTCGGCCCTGAAAACGTCGGCGCCCACCGAACAACCAGTGTCGCAAGAACTTTTTACACCGGATCCTTTGCAAAAGACACTTACCAAGGATCCAAAAACTGGACATTTGGCACTGTTTTCTAAAAATAGACATTTGGACAAACCAGCTCCACCTCCACCTCCAAAGAGGAAGGACTGTGCTACCTCCCCTTTCAGAGTGCCTTCCCCGCCTTCTCCACCTCCTCCACCCTCTCCACCTCCACCCCCTCCACCTTCTCCACCACTGCCTCATCGCTCTCTGACCCCGTCTCCAGACCATGATCATCAGGGGGACCCATACTACGACCCAGCAGATGTGCCACAAGACCCCACCCCTACAGGATCCCCAGACTCCTGGGATGATTATAATAATCCAGACATTCCAGATGTCCCACAAGATGACCTCTATCCATCCAGGCCATCGCCACCAGAAGACTCACTATGTTTTCCCCACCTACTTCAGAGGGCGGCACATTATCACGGGGTAGAGCTACACACTGACCCAGTAGAGGAAGATTTCCTCCTCGACACCTTTGATACCGCACATAGGTCTACTTCTATAGTGCCTATGCTCAAAGGGGTAATAAAACATGCGCCAGAGGATTTTAAAGACCCAGTCAGGGCTAGGGTCCTAAACCCACGCATAGAAAAAAAGTATAAAGCTGCCCCTACAGATCCTGCCTACATCAAAGGGCCAGCGCCACTGGATTCCCTAGTGGTATCCACCGCAAGAAAAAGATCAAATTCCCAGGCGTCAGGCGAAGCACCACCACCTGACAAAGAATCAAAGCTCCTGGACGCGTCAGGAAAACGCACTGCGTCACAGGCAGCTAATATATGGCGTATCGCCAACACTCAAGCGCTATTGGCCAGATACGACAGAGCGCATTATGATGAACTAGAAACCATCATGCACCATCTCCCAGAAAAATATAAAAATAGGGCCAATGAATTCATCCAAGAGGGTAACACCATAACTAATACCTCTATACGCTGTGCCTTAGACGCAGCAGACACAGCTTCCAGGGCTATTAACACCAGTGTCCTACTCAGTCGACACGCTTGGCTAAGAGTGTCAGGCTTTAAACCCGAGGTACAAGCCTCCATATTAAACCATCTGTTCGATCAGGAACATTTATTCGGTCCAAAGATAGATGAGGCCCTCGAGAAGATGAAAAAAGATACAGATACGGCGAGATCTATGGGAGCCCTACAGTCACACCCTCCTAGACGCTCCTTTCGCCGCTCTTCCTTTCGGGGCACGGGCAGAGGCTACTCCTCAGATAGCGCGTCCACGTCCTACAAATCCCCTCCTCAGTCCACCATCACAAAAGGTTATCAAAGAGGCGGCTATAGAGGAAATAACAATAAAGGCAGAGGCAAAACAAATACCCCCCGCTCTGCCACACCGCCTACCCAATGACTTTCCCCTGCTTCCCCAGACCATCCCACTCCGGTCGGGGGCAGACTACAAAATTTCCTTCACGTCTGGGAGTCCATCACATCAGACAAGCGGGTGACCCAAATTATTCGTTCAGGGTACTGCCTGGAACTCACATCTACCCCCCCCCCCCAACATTCCACCCAGGCAACGCCCAATATCACAAGAACATTCCAAGTTACTAAAACAGGAGGTGATCTCCCTCCTACAAAAACACGCAATAGAGCAGGTCCCCCATGATCAGCAAAATTTAGGGGTCTACTCCCTATATTTTCTGATACCAAAAAGAGACGAGACTCTACGACCTATCTTAGATCTCCGGCCTCTAAACACATACATACATTTGGACCATTTTCACATGGTAACACTTGAGCAGGTACTTCCGCTCCTCTCCCAGAACGACTTTCTCACCACACTGGACTTGAAAGACGCATACTTTCACATTCCGGTACACCATGCCACAGAAAGTACCTCAGATTCATAGTGGACGGGTAACACTACCAGTTCAAGGTGCTCCCATTCGGGGTCACAACAGCACCACGGGTATTTACCAAGTGCCTAGCGGTAGTGGCGGCACACCTCAGAAGACAGCACATTCACGTCTTCCCGTATCTGGACGACTGGCTGATAAAAGCCGCGTCCTACAACCAATGTGTACACCACACTGCCACTACAATCCAGCTACTTCACCAACCAGGCTTCACGGTGAACCACCAAAAGTCCCAGCTAACACCATCCCACATAAAGCAATACCTCGGTGCCACCATAGACACCTCAAAAGCCATTGCCTACCCCAATCCGGAAAGGATCTCAAGCATTCAGGCTTTGCGTCAAAAATTCATACTTCAACACTCCCTCCCAGCAAGAGTGTTTATGCAACTGATAGGGATGATGGCCTCTTGCATTTTTATAGTGCCTCTTGCAAGACTCCAGATGCATCCACTCCAAGAGTGCTTAGCGCGCCAATGGAACCAGGCCCAGGGGCAACTGACAGATCTGGTGTTGGTAGACGGTCGCACCCATCGCTCTCTGCAGTGGTGGAACACCACAAATCTTTCCAGAGGTCGACCGTTCCTGGACCCGGTTCCACAAATAATCCTGACAACAGACGCATCGCTCTCCAGCTGGGGAGCTACTCTACTACACCTCACAGTGCAGGGCACATGGACGCCGCAACAAAAGTTACTCCACATCAATCATCTGGAGTTACTGGCAATCTTTCTAGCCCTAAAATCCTTTCACACACAGATTTTAGGCAAGGCAGTCCTTATCCGCACAGACAACATGACCTCCATGTACTGCATCCAAAAACAGGGCGGCACACACTCTCCACAGCTCTCTCAACTAGCACAGAGCATATGGAGATGGGCAATTCCACACAAAATCTTTCTCCTAGCCCAGCATGTCCCAGGAGTCCAGAACACCATGGCAGATCTGCTCGGCAGACAGACGCAGCAGATCCACGAGTGGGAACTTCACCCGCAGGTTCTTCACCCGTTCTTTCAGATGTGGGGGCATCCACAGATCTCTTCGCCACCCACGAAAACAAAAAATGCCCAAGCTTCACCGCCAGATACCCACACCCGTTGTCCAAAGGCAATGCGATATGGATGAACTGGTCAGGCAAATTTGCATACGCCTTTCCACCTCTCCCACTAATTCCATTAGTGGTGCGAAAGCTACAACAGCACTCCCTCACACTCATTCTAGTAGCTCCAACATGGGCCAGACAACCATGGTACACCACGCTGCTGGAACTCTCAGTAGTGCCACACCAAAAATTACACCTCTCACCATGCCTCCTAACCCAGAACCATGGAGAGATCAGACACCCGGACCCAGCTCAGCTCAACCTTGCGATCTGGCTCCTGAAATCCTAGAATTCGGATACCTTAACCTTCCCCCGACTGTATGAATGTTACCAGAGAAGCTAGACGTCCTACCACTAGAGCCTGCTACGCTGCCAAGTGGAAAAGAGTTGTTGTTTACTGCCATAACAACACAATCAACCCTCTAGACGCATCCATACAGCACATCATATGCTACTTACTACACCTACAAAGATGTAACCTAGCATATACACCTCGCAGCAATTGCCGCTTATTTACAAAACAGAAAGCACCTATCACTTTTCAGAGTGCCTGCCATTAAAGCCTTCATGGAAGGCCTAAAACGAATAATTCCCCCCAGAGTGCCACCCTCACCTGTGTGGAACTTAAATATAGTGCTCACAAGGCTAATGGGACCGCCTTTTGAACCCTTGCATAAATGCGAACTGTAATTCCTCACATGGAAAACAGCATTCCTTGTAGCCATCACCTCCCTTAGAAGGGTCACTGAAATACAAGCACTTACTATACAAGAACCTTTTCTCCAAATGCACCCGAACAAGATTGTCCTACGTACCAACCCAAAATTCCTACCCAAAGTCATCTCGCCCTTTCATCTAAACCAATCGGTAGAATTACCGGTTTTTTTCTCACAACCTCAAACGGTTGCAGAAAGGGCTCTACACACACTGGATGTGAAAAGGGCCTTGCTTTACTATATCCAGAGAACACAACCTTTCAGGAAGACAAAGCAACTGTTTGTCTCTTTCTCTCCACCTCTTAAAGGCAACCCCATCTCTAAATCAGGGATAGCTAGGTGGATTGTAAAATGCAGATTTGCTACCACAAAGCAAAACGCACGCTATCTGTTCCCCCTAAAGCCCACTCTACAAGAAAGATAGGGGCTTCTATGGCTTTTTTAGGGAACATCCCATTAGATGATATCTGCAAGGCAGCTACATGGTCAACACCGCACACTTTCACTAAACATTACTGTGTAGATGTGCAAACCAAGCAACAAGCTACTGTGGGCCAGGCTGTACTAAAAACACTATTACAAACCACTGCAACAGATACCGGTGGTCGCCGCTAAGGTTGGAAACTGCTATATAGTTTATGCAAAAGTGTGTAATCTGCAGCTCATATGCCTTGAACGGAATATGCTACTTACCAGTATGCATCTGTTCTTGGCATGTAGGGCTGCAGATCTACACACACCCACCCGGCTACCTGTATCTGTTCCAGTCTATCTTATTTAGATACCACACACATGAGTTTCTTCACTGTTATTACTACACTCCATCTTTCCCTGTTGGCGAAAAACAATCTGAGGATGGAGCCGAAGCCCATGCGCAATACGAACCAAGGGAAGAGTCACCGACCTTGTGACTTCCAAAGACTTTCCAAGAGGAAAAACAAACTGCAAACATCCGGGCCCAACACCAGATGGCGATCTATGCAAAAGTGTGTAAATCTGCAGCTCTACATGCCAAGAACAGATGCATACAGGTAAGTAGCATATTCCTTCCTAGCTTTCCCACGTCAACGAGGATGTCACAATGGACCGGCTCCGCTCGCGGCACCGTATGACGTAATCGGAGCCACAAAAGGACCTCGTCGGCGTGCTGACCTCAGTTCCCTTTTTACCGCGCTGTCGACGCTTAACGTTTTTTTTCAGGGCTCTTGTGGAAAACTTTGTATCTCTATATTGTTTCAGAACGACTACTTCCAGGAAGACCAGATTCAAACCCTGCAGAGAGTGTGGCGGGCACATGTCCATTACGGACCCGCATGATGACTGCCTGTGGTGCATATCTTCGGACCACGACGTCGAGGAATGCAGAAGCTGCAGAAAAATGAATCCGAAGGCGATTAAAGAACGTGAAAGCGAAGTTGTTCATGGCGAAAGCCAAGAAGGAGAAGAGTAGTAGGAAGAGGGCTAAGTCTTCGTCTTCTCACACTTCGAGGTCGAAGAAGCACAAAAAATCCAAGAGAAGACATACCTCTCATCATCGTTCTGCGAAGGCCCAGATCGAGGTCGCCGACTCCGGCTGAGCGACCTCGGAGAAGGGACTTTATCTCTCCAACTCCTTCTCCTCAAGCGACGCCAGTACCATCTCCGGCTGCGGCGTCGCCGGTTTCATAGGCTTCTTCACTTCATGAAGATTCACCGGCTCCAGTGACGTCACCGGCGCCGGGTGGGGTCCTCTCCATGCCGTGTGGCTTCACCTGTGCGGGCGCCATCCCCGGCTCCGCAAGCTCCAGTGCGACCTCAGATGACTCCCCTAAAGGAAGGTACGGATCCATATGCTCCTTTTCCTGCTCCTGGGGCTGACTCTTCGCATTTTTTCAATGCGATGTTTGGTTTATTTACCAGAGCCTCAACTCCATCCGGCGCGCCTTCAGGACCCGTGGGTCCTTTGGCTTTCAACCTGGGCGTTCCTCAGTTCTATCCCCAGGCTCCTTTCATGCCATTTTTGCCTTCGACTCCGGCTTGGCATTTCCGGCGCTGAGATCGTCCACTCCGGTTCACCGGATTCCTTCAGCTGCTGAGTCTGCTCCACCTCGAATTTGATGGATGTCGAGGTTCGATGTTGAGGCTCCTCCATCGACGCAGCTGGTGTCTTCTCCAGCGCCGTGTGTGGCTCCACCAACGCCGTTGCCTAAGCAACGCTCCAGGAGAGAGGCTCAGAGATTGCTTGAGGAAGAGGAGTATTTACAAGATCAGGAGGAAGGAGAAATTGTGGACTCTGTGGATGAATTTGAAAGCCTTCAGGAAGCTAGTGGACTAGATACTTCCCCTGAGTATGACTTACCATCTGCAAGTGTATGTGTTGTACAGGACGTTGCACCTTACCATGTAGTTATAAAGAAGGCTGCTGATTTATTGGGCCTTAAACTCCCATCTGCGGAGATGAAGTCCAACATACTAACAGAAGTTTTAAATACTTCTTCGTCAACTTCTGAGCCTCTTCTTCCTTTCACAGATGCCTTAACAGATCCAATTCTGGAGGTGTGGCAGAAACCTTTGTCTGCTCCGGCTGTATCTCCTTCTATGTCGAGAAGGTACATGCCTGCCCCTGGTGATCCGGCTTTTTTGTCATCGCATCCGTCACCAGAGAGTTTAGTTGTCCAAGCTTCTTGCTCAAAGAAGTCTTCTAGTGCTTTTCCTACCATTTTGGGTGAGAGAGACTTGAAGAAGATGGAGCAAGCTGCGAAGAAAGTGTTCTCTTCCGCGAGTATGGCTCTTAAGTCAACTAGTGCAACTTGCCTTCTTGGACGATATATTCATGCATTGATGGACTCTGTTGTTCAATTGGCTCCTAAGTTGCCTGAGGAGGATCGTGCCAACTTCTTGGAAGTCCTTTCGGATTCGCAGGCCACAGCACGTCAAGTGATTCAGTCAGACATGGACACTGCTTACTCTGTGGCTCGTGTTATAGGGTCTTCTGTGGCTGCAAGGAGACAGGCATGGCTCAAGTCTTCTGGTTTTTCGGCTGATGTTCAAGCAACCTTGCTGGATTTGCCCTTTGATGGGTCAAGGTTCTTTGGTTCAAAGGCGGATTCAGCCTTTCAAAGACAGTAGAGCTACTGCAAGACCTTTAGGCCTCCAGGTGCAGTCTAGAGGTTATGGTTACAAAAGATATCGGGGCTTTGGGAGATCTGCTTCCTTTTGTGGCAGCCAACAATTTCAGCAGAGCCAACAACAGCAGAATCCCTTGTATAAATCAAACAGAGGGAAGAATAAGAGAGGCCTCAGGGGTGCAAATCGACAACAGACATCCTCCTCTTCCTCTACCTCCCCTCCTGCCACCGTTGGTGCACCAGGAAAGCAGTTCTAGATTCCCCATCTTAGAACATGTTGGTCCAGTTGGATGTCGGGTGTCCCACTTTCTACAAGATTGGAGACTGATTACATCAGATCATTGGGTCTTGAATCTTGTAGAGAATGGGTACGCCCTCCCATTTTTGGAGTTTTCTCCTCCTTACCCTCCTCGCCAGGGTGGTTGTTCAGAAGACCACTTGCTGCTTTTGCAGCAGGAGGTTCTTGCATTCCTTCAAAAAGATGCGATAGAGGTGGTTCCGGAGCAGGAAAGGGGTCAGGGTTGCTACTCCCGATATTTCCTGATTCCCAAAATGGACGGTCGATTAAGGCCGATCTAGGACCTCAGGATTTTGAACCTTTACCTCAGGTAGGAAAAGTTCAAAATGTTGACCTTGGCTCAGGTTCTCCTTGCGCTGCAACAGGAAGACTGGATGGTGTCCATCGATCTGCAGGATGCGTATTTTCATCTTCCCATCCTGAAGTCGCATCGGAAATATCTCCGGTTTATAGTGGGATCGCAACATTACCAGTTTGCGGTTCTTCTGTTCGGTCTAACTTCCGCGCCTCGAGTCTTTACGAAGGTGATGGCGGTGGTAGCGGCTCATCTCAGAAGGTCAGGGATTCCTGTTTTTACCTACCTGGATGACTGGCTTTTGAAAGCGGAGTCTCCAGAGTTGGTTTCGTGCCACTTGCAAGTGACAACTCATCTGTTGTTCAAATTGGGTTTTTCGATAAATGTACCCAAATCTCACCTGGTGCCTTCTCAGCGCAGCCTGTTCATAGGGGCAATACTGGACACTTCTGTGTGTCGGGCATTCCCGCCTCTGCAGAGGATTCTCGACATACAGGAAATGATTCCTTTATTTCACGATGGAGCGGTTGTTCCAGTCCTGAAGGTTCTTCGCCTGCTCGGTCTGTTTGCTTCCTGCATTCTGTTGGTCAACCATGCACGCTGGCACATGAGGGCACTCCAGTGGTGCCTCTGCAGGCAGTGGTATCAGCACAACGGAGATCTCGGGAAGAATATCAGAATCTCTGGAGAAGCTGCAGCGGACCTGTCTTGGTGGAGTGTGCAGGGCAACCTGTCTCAAGGAAAGCCCTTTCAGCCTCCTCCGCCGGTGGCCACAGTGATCACGGATGCCTCCACTCTAGGGTGGGGTGCTCATCTGGGGGATCTGGAGGTCAAGGGTCTTCGGTCTCCAGAAGAAAGGTTGCTTCACATCAACCTTCTGGAATTGCGGGCGATTCGTTTGGCACTGAAGGCTTTTCTCCCTTCCCTTCGCGGTCAGTCCGTTCAGGTCCTGATGGACAACACTACAGCGATGTGGTATATCTACTAACTGGGAGGTGTAGGGTCGTATCGCCTCTGTCGAGAGGCTCTGCGACTCTGGTCCTGGGCTCAGGGCCAATAGATTTGTGTGTTTGCAAATCATCTGGCCGGTGTGCTGAATGTTCGTGCGGACAGTCTCAGTCGGCGCTACTCGGCTGATCACGAGTGGCGGCTTCATCTGGAGGTGGTCCATCGCATCTTTCAGATGTGGGGATCTCCTCGGTTGGGCCCGTTTGCCACTCACGAGAACGCGCACTGTCCGTTGTTCTGCAGTCTCCAGTATCCGATGCAGGGAGCGCTGGGGGATGCGTTTCAGATAGATTGGAGCTCGCAACTACTTTACGCGTTTCCTCCCATACCCTTGATTCCTCGGGTTCTGAGGAAGATTCGCCAAGACCGAGCCCAAGTTATATTGATCGCCCCGGATTGGCCAAGAAGCGTGTGGTACACAGACCTACTTCACCTCTCGTCGCACCCTCCGTTCCATCTCCCTCTCAGGGCAGACCTCCTCTCGCAGGGGCAGGTTCTACACCCCCACCTCCAGAGCTTGCACCTTCATGCCTGGAGATTGAACGGGGCAACCTGAGTTCTTTCTCTGTCCCTCCAGAGATAGTGAATGTTATTTTATCATCCAGGCGACACTCCACTAAATCTGTTTACTATTCCAGATGGTCCAGATTTGTTAAGCGGTGCAGAGAGAGAGACATTAACCCTTTGAAGGCCCGTTTGTCTAATATTTTGGTATTTTCTCTTTCCTTAGCACAGCAAGGTTGTGCTGTAGCCACTGTTAAGAGCTATTTATTGGCTTTGTCGGCCTTTTTATGTTTGCCGGACCAGCCGTCTTTATTTAAGTCCCCCATTGTCATGATGTTCATTAATGGTCTTACAAATAAGTTTCCTCCCACACCTTTCATTATGCCTCAGTGGGATTTGAATCTCGTACTCACTTTTTTAATGGGTTCTCCGTTTGAGCCTCTTCATTCTTGCCCGTTGAGGCTTCTTTCTTTTAAAACGGTTTTCTTGATTGCCATTACCTTGGCTAGGAGGGTAAGTGAGCTTCAAGCTCTTAGTTCAAAACCTCCTTTCCTGACCAGTCATGCGGATAAGTTGGTTCTAAGGACCAGGGCTGCTTTTCTTCCCAAGGTGGTTACCCCTTTTCATATGGGACAATCCATCACTTTACCCACCTTTTATCCTCCCCCTCACCCTTCCAAGGAGGAAGAGAGACTGCATCTGTTGGACCCTAAGAGGGCCGTCAGCTTTTATTTGGATCGGACTACAGATCTGAGGCTGAACGATCAGCACTTTGTGGGCTATGTTGGGAAAATAAAAGGCAAGGCAGTGCACAAGAGGACGCTTTCCAGGTGGATTATCTTGTGCATCAAGATTTGCTACGCCCTGGCCAAGAAGGAACCGCCTGAAGGTATCAGAGCTCATTCCACCAGAGCTAAGTCTACAGGTAAGTAGCATATTCCTTCCTAGCTTTCCCACGTCAACGAGGATGTCATAATGGACCGGCTCCGCTCGCGGCACCGTATGACGTAATCGGAGCCACAAAAGGACCTCGTCGGCGTGCTGACCTCAGTTCCCTTTTTACCGCGCTGTCGACGCTTAACGTTTTTTTTCAGGGCTCTTGTGGAAAACTTTGTATCTCTATATTGTTTCAGAACGACTACTTCCAGGAAGACCAGATTCAAACCCTGCAGAGAGTGTGGCGGGCACATGTCCATTACGGACCCGCATGATGACTGCCTGTGGTGCCTATCTTCGGACCACGACGTCGAGGAATGCAGAAGCTGCAGAAAAATGAATCCGAAGGCGATTAAAGAACGTGAAAGCGAAGTTGTTCATGGCGAAAGCCAAGAAGGAGAAGAGTAGTAGGAAGAGGGCTAAGTCTTCGTCTTCTCACACTTCGAGGTCGAAGAAGCACAAAAAATCCAAGAGAAGACATACCTCTCATCATCGTTCTGCGAAGGCCCAGATCGAGGTCGCCGACTCCGGCTGAGCGACCTCGGAGAAGGGACTTTATCTCTCCAACTCCTTCTCCTCAAGCGACGCCAGTACCTGTTCGTGTTCCTGTTCTTGATATCTGTAAGGCAGTAAACTTGGTCCTCCCTCCACACCTTTGCAAAGCATTACTGCTTGGTCTCTGAGGTTAGGAGGGATGGCCATTTTGCTTGCTCTGTTTTGCAGGATTTTTTTGTCTAGTCAGGTGGACACCCTCCTCCGGGTGGGGTACGGCTTTGGGAATCTATTCAAAAGGTGAGGAATCCACAGGCAGAAGAATCCATTAGAAGAACAAGTTACTTACCTTCGGTAACGCTTTTTCTGGTGGGTACAATATCTGCCTGTGGATTCCTCACGCTCCCACCCGCCTCCCCGTTGTCCACCTGTTTCTACCCAAAAATATTTTATTTTAATATGTCTTAATCATGTTTATATTTTAATTATGAGAAATGCTTATTCTGTTGCTATTTCTCTATACCTTTCTCGATTATTCATTTGTGAACTTATATACATGTATATATTTGGTATGCTATGTTTGCATTTGAAAATGTGTCGGTCCGCTCGTTTGCCTCGGTGGCACGGAAAAAATGGGTGGATCTGACGTCAGCACGCCGATGAGGTCCTTTTGTGGCTCCGATGACGTCATATGGTGCCGCGAGCGGAGCCGGTCCATTGTGACGTCCTCGTCGACGTGGGAGAGCTAGGAAATAATTTTCCCGCGGAATGCTGGTGCAGGGGGTATTCAACGTGTGGAATCCACAGGCAGATATTGTATCCTCCAGAAAAAGCGTTACCGAAGGTAAGTAGCTTGTTCTTCAGGCCTACTAGTGTAGCAGAGTCAAAACTGCAGTTCGGCCTGTCAAAATAACCCGTTTTAAGAGATCAAAATCTCATTTTTAAATATTGAGTCATTGGGCATGTGGAAATTTAATGTTAAAATGTTCTTACAGTAACTAGCATCCAACAGTTAGTTTTTTCACTGTTGCAGGCCTAGCTGTCATATGTATTCTAATTCTGAATCTCGGGAATTAAACTAGCTAGAAAAATAATTGAGTAGCTAGTTTGAAAAGTTGTTAAAAATCAAATACAATAGTGAAGTTGGATTATTTTTAATGCATATTAAGTAAAAGTAGCTTTTATAAAGTTATAGTTTACCTGAAATTTCTAAAGACTAAATTTGGATTTGCTCTCCCACTTCTGCCAGCTAATAATGACCATTTGAATATGTGTGAAAAAGGTGTGAAGTGAGTCCCAAGAGCACACAATAGGCTGACATGAATTGACATGGAAGGACTCCTCTGAACTTCCCAAAATATGAAGGGTGGGTGCTCTAAGCACCCTATTTGACATTGCAGTGTCACTTTAAGGATTAATCTGGCAAGAGTTGTGATTATTCCTTGAGGTGCCTGCCTCAATTAATAATCCAATGTATTGCAACTAACCATAACCACTACCCCCCCCCCCCCCCCCCCCCCATATTCTAGTGGTCTTGTTACTGATCAGTGTAGTCAACTCTACCACACCCCTCCCCCACACACATGCACTCACACAGATACACACACCACCACCCTCTAAGCTTCTTCTCTCTCCATAGAGCGAATAGACAAGTATTTAATGCTTTTGGTTTGGTAATTGAGAATTACGTGCTAATTATGTTAGACCTGTTCTCAGATTGCACCTAATTATTCATTGACTTTGACAGAATCCATTTTATATTTCAATTCACTTTAAGTGTTAATTGCGGTCTGATTATTGCTGTAAGGCTTAATAGATCTATTATGGATATTGTACTGATACCCTTTATATGTCAAAAGTTTTGTAAAACAGGCTAGCCCTGAGATGCAAAATAATGCATATATTTATTGAAGTACTTAGCTGCCAGGGATCTGTAGAGAATACCCATGTTTTTATGACCAGTTGTGCAAGAGTCACTAAAGCTTCCATCCCATCTCGGGTAGATCATGTTCTAATCCTCTGTTCAAGTGGCACAGTTGCATGGAGTCACTGGCCCTGCGGGTCAAAGAAACACATTGTTAGTAGGACAGACAGGTGTGTGTTTCAGAGAAATTGACTGCTGAACAATCTCCATGTCCTTTTCTAGGTAACCAGGTTATCTATTGTTCAGCCAAGACGTCTGTTGAAGAAATGAAACCTTATTGACAGACATGGGTATCTTCTGATCCATGCATTAATATCAAACACTCTCTCTTCTGTTTTTCTAGGTAACAAAGATCGAAAGGCAGGTCATGAAGCCTTTGTATGACAGATACCGACTAGTCAAACAAATTCTGTACCGAGCGAGCACCATTCCTGTCATTGTGAGTATGGCTTTTCAGTTATTTTATGCCTTATCCCCTATCTCGTTTTCAAGCTTGTTGGCTCACAGATATCTCATTTAATAAGTATAGAGATGAAGAGATGCCACTTATACAGTGCCCATTAGCCCTTCCTCGTCCTCATACCAATGCAAAATGCCATTTATTATGTATAGAAAAAGAATGCACCCATTTTCTATAGCTCATTGCATTTGAGCAATACGACTGGAAAATAAATCATAAAGTGAATTAGAAAACCTAAGGTTTTGCATTATTATAAGATGGGTTTGCGTCCCCATAGATGGTACCATCGCATCCCAGAAGGGAGTATTAGCATTCTCGAGGATGTTACTATTATATTTCATGCCTCGACGTGATTGTTGTTTGTGGCTATTCTGAAGAGGTAATTTCCCAGTCTGTCTCCTCCACTGACAGTTTTTCTATCGGTTGAGAGTTATATTTGTTTCTTACTCTCAAACATCCTGTAGATGAAAGTGCTCCTTGGCACAGGCTAGTATTGGATTATTACATAAAGCAGGCCCTTCAGAAGTTATTCCCTCAACTACTTGCGAACACTGATATGAGTCTCATAGTCTAATAAACTGTTTTTTCCCAGTCTAAAATATGAAATCAATGCATGTTTAAAAACTCCACCAGAAGGTGAGAACCAAGTTGGGGAGTAATCTCTGGGAAGACCCATGTTCGAGGCATATGAGCTGTAGATCATATGCTATGCATACCCATTTGTGCTTGAGGCATGTTGGCTCACCCAACCAGGCTCCTAACCATGAAGTACTCCCCTCCTCTTGGTTCTCACCCTGGATGTAGCAGTCAAGACACTGGAGTGGGCAGACTAATGGGTCTGGATAACTTTTTTTGTATGATTACTGTGAGAAAGTGGCTCTGTATATACTGTTCCCTAATAGGTACAGGGTGTACAGAGGGTGTACAGAGGGTTTGACAGAGTCTAAAGTTAGATATAACCTTACTCTCTAAAGAGGTAGCTTGGTCGAGCAGTAAGGCAGTATCAGAGGACAGTGTAAAGCATTTGTTGTGCACACTCAGTCAGCAAATGGTCTCACACACTCAAAAACTGAACTCTAGGCCAATGGTTTATATATAAAAAAAAGATATGCTTGTTTTATTTTAGAACCAACACTTGGCATTAAAATATACTTTCTCAGAATGAGATGCTTTATATAAAAACTTTTGCAATATGCAATTGACTTTTGTAAACAGTTACAAGTGGTTGCAATAGGCAACACTATTTTAAACACAACAATGCATTGAGCTCAATGGAAATTTCAAGTTATTTGCAACAGATTACTTTTAGGATTACTTTTGGAATTCCAGGACTGGATCCTAGATTCAGTCCTGGGTCAGTACTTAGAATCAAGTGATGAAAGTCGACTTAATTACTGTGATGATTTTTAAACAATATTTAGTTATTTTAAAAGTTGACACTTGGAAAATATTTAAAAGAAAACAGTCAATGATTCCCTATGGAAGAAAATTCAAGTTGCAGGTACAGTATGTTCTCGATACTTTTGTAATCCAGCACTGGGTACCTAGACTCAGTACTGGGACCTTTATCCAAAACAGGTAAGTAATTACGTTTTCAGATATTATACGATTTTTAAAGAATATTTAAAGATTGCAGAAATTGACACTTAGAAGAAATCTCACAGAAAAACAGTCAATGATTTCCTATGGGAGAAAATTGGGTTACTGGTAAGTACAGTTGTAAGTATTTTTCAGAGTCAGGGCTGGGCACCAAGATCCAGCACTGGGAGCTCACCTAAGAGCAGGTGAGTATTTTCGTTTTCGTTACTCGGCTGATTTTTGGTGAATATTTTAAGATTTGAAAAGTCCACACTTAGAAGAAAGTTCAGGAAAAAGCCAGTCGATGTTACCCTATGAAGAAAATAGAGTTATCGGTTTAAAGGTAAATACTCGACTGGCAGAGTTGAGGTTCTGAGCATAGACTCAGGGGGTCCCCCAGGGTCAGGTAGGTACAGTTGGTTCACCCTCAGCGACTCTAGGGCGGCCGGGTGCAGAGAGAGTTAGGCCCAATGTTATCCTATGAGGGATAGGGGGGCCTTGGTTGGTGGCTGCTGACTAGCAAGCCACGCGGCTGTGGTTGCTGCGCTCCTGGTCACTTACTCAGGGCAAGTGGGGAAGTAGGTAGGTGTAGAGGTTGCGCTGCCAGGGCCACTCGGGCAGCTGGGTGCAGGGTGCTTTTGAGCCTTCGGCCGCTCAATTGATTTCAATGGGAAATCTCCAGTTTAGAAAAAGACTGCAAGCTCGGGACCGAGGATTCTTCAGGTGCCACCACCACTTCGAGAGGTAAGTTGGGTAGTTGGAGGATAGGTAGGTACCCCGGGATTGGGCACAGGGGGCCGCGGGGCGTTGCGTGCAGGGGTGCCTTTTGGTGTCGGGAAATCTTACCCTCTGTTGATCGCGGTGGAGGGGCACCTTGTTCTGAGGCTGCAGGCTTCTTCAAGAGTGTCGAGGGAGGTCCTTGGGTGCCGGACTCGGGGTCACAGTCGCCGAGGGGTCGTCCTCGTGGGCTTTGTTCACTCCGGCACTGGCCAGGCTTGGCTGGTGCAGTGCTGGGTTCGTTGTTCTGGGCTGCTGCCAGGGATTAGAAATAGGTTTTGAGTAGAGCCTCTACTCATGGGAGTCCCAGGTGCTTAGAGCCAAAAGGTAGCCAGGTCCTCTGGGGTTTGTGAGGTTGCTGGCCACAAGAGATGCCGGGTTGGAGCAGGAGCAGGTTCGAGGGTCGACAGGCCGGTAGGGCTGGGGCCAAAGCAGTTGGTGTCTTCCTCTTCTTAGCAGCTGCAGGGCAGGTCTTCTTTCTTCTTGCTCTTCTTTGTATTTCGGAATCTGGGGAAGGAAGGTTCAGGGTGCCCCTAAATACTAGATTTAGGGGCGTTACAGGTAGGTGAAGGGCAGGGACCAATGGGTCCCTGTCCTGGGGTGGGTACACCCCCTATCTTGCCTCTCTCCTGTGGGAGGGGGGCAGTAGCCTAGTCCTGATAGGGTAGGGCTTCTCATCTTCAAGATGGCGAGAGCCCGGAGATGTGCTTCACCTCGCCTACCCCACCTGAGGGGTGGGGTTGGCAGGCTGGCACATCCCCTGTCCTTATTTGGGGTTTCCGGCCAAGCTTCCCGCCAGAGTGGGGGGTTGCAGTGGCCTGGGGAAGCTCACAGAAGCGGCATGCCTTTGAAGCTTCCCCCTGCCCATCCTGGGGGAGGAGATCTAGCACCTCGCCCAGGATGTGCATTGTTGCAGGCCCAGGAGAGCAGAGGCTCTCCCACCCAGGGGTCCAGCAACATGTCTGCTGTGTGGCAGCCTAGGCAGCCTCAGAGCAGACGTGGATTGTAGGTTAGGTTTAAGGAGGCATCTCTAAGATGCCCTCTGGGGTGCTTGGTACATTAAATCCCACACTGGCATCAGTGTGGGTTTAATGTGCTGAGAAGTTTGATACCAAACTTCTCAGTCTTCAGTGTTGCCATTATGGTGCTGTGGAGTTCGTGTTTGACGAGCTCTCAGCACCATGTACTCTTAAATGGCAGCACTGAACTTACAGTGCTCAGGAATGGACCTGGGTACTGTAGGGGCACAGGGCTCCTACTCCTGTGCCCACACCATTGGCATAAGGCACCCAGCTAGAGGGGTGGCTGATGTATGCCATGGCAGTGTAGGTGATGGGCATGGCACACAGGGATGTGTGCCATGTCGACTTTGTTTTGTCTTGCACCCAGACACCCAGCCTCCAAAGGTAGTGTGTGTGTGTGTGTGTGTGTGTGTAAGGGTACAGGGCCTCTAAGGTAGGCACAATGAGTGCTGCAGCCTTTAGAGGCCTTCCCTGGTCACAAGGCCCTGGGTACCTAGGGTACGATTTACCCGGGGCTGACATGTGGCCAGGGTTTGCCAATTTGGGTTTTGTGTGTTTTAGGGAAAGAACATAGGCCATGGGCACCTGATTGGCAGGAGTCCAGGGCACACTCAGTCAAAGTACATTCAGCAATTCAGCAAAAAGTGGGGGCATACCATGCAAGAAAGATGGCACTTTCTCACAATTACTGATTAACTGGTCCTGATAAAATTGTTGCAGTATGATCAAACACTGAAATACGTCAGCCTCACATGGCTGAAACCTGAACCGTCCAATCCTTTGCTTTAATCTTGTGGTTGGAGGGGCATCAGTAAAATCGATACCAGAGAGCTATTCCTCTCCTGACGGGTATTTTAGTACCCTAGGGTTTTATTCTCTACTCATTCCTCTCCTCCAATAAAACTTCATGTTGAACGCTGCCTCAGTAAATGGGTGAGTATTGTACTATGGAATTTGTTCAACACTTACTACCCCCTGTGTGGGGGTAATGAAGCAGTTGCCAACTTCGATAGCAATCTGCACCATATAGGGGGTGTAGTTGGGGGATCCTATATGGGAAGTGCTTTCATGTTGTGCGTGATGACCACCAAGGTGAGGTTATCTTGCTGTGGGACACTGCACCCGGCAGTCCGAAGAGTGAAGGGTATGTGAGAGATAGACTCGCAAATTCTAATCATAATAAGCACTGACCAGCTTAGCCACAGGGGCAAAGGGATGCTGTGTGCTTGCACACCAAAAGAGGGGATTTAAAAAAGGCCCAGTAATCCACATGGCAACATGTGCTAGGCAGCGATTCTGTCAACTGCCCAAAGGGATACCAAAAGTACAAGAATGTGATTGGTGACATAAGCAATCGATATGGACCATTCTATTTTATTTTTCTATTTATTTATGTATTTAAAAAAAGTAAGGCTACTTCTGAATAAATACACCCCATGAAGGAGGAAGAAAGTGGAAGGACAATCAAGGATAGTAACCAAAGTAGAAACTACTCAAAAGTTTAAAACATTTGGTTCCTCCTACTGGGTCTAGGCCATAGCAACCCAACATTTTGAATAGAGGTTCACATCCCAAGTCCCCCTCAAGCTCTAAAAGGCTATGAAATGCGACGAAAGAACAACTCAGTCTAGAATTTTTCAGTTCATGGCTCAGACCTGAGACAGACTGCCAGCTGCACAAGCGAGGATGAGAGACAAATCGCTTGGTAAGTTGCTGCCCTGACAGCACAAGAGCAATCAGCCTGCCTCTTGTTACCCTGCTTTTCTCACCCCTCCATGCAAGTCTAATACATTTCTTAGATCCCAGAGACTATTAATCTTTCTAGTTTGAATAAGGAGGCATCCTCCTGACCTTCTATAATTTGTTTCTCAAACAACTTACACTTTATTAGTAGTGGATGACATTTCTGGGTATCAAGAGACAATGTGGTGAAAGGAGACTTACTCTGTTTCCCTCATCATCCTGGTGGGTACCATCTACCCAGAACCTAATAGTTGGAGTCTCCGCACAAATATTTGGATGAACTGTACTTTATGGTATACAGTTATTGGAACAACACATAGAAACAGAAAATGAAACAGAAAACACTGCAAATCTCGTTACACATTGTAGATTTAGGTCCAGGTCCTCTGCATGCAGTCTTTGAAGAAATATGGAATGCGCAGATAGATTATATCTTCCACCTGATCCATTAGTTGATACAAGAGTATCTGATGCAAAAATGCAATATAATTCCTATTGTGGTGCCCTGGAGAGGAAAACTGGTTCATTCCAGATACAGAAGAGATTACTTATAGCAATGTGGCATTTCTGAATTTGGGGCTTGGCTCCTGAGATCCCAGAGTATAAATAGCATGATTTTGTAGAGGACCCTCAATGGCAGATGGCCAGAATAAATGATTAAAGTTCCACCAACACACAGTGGCATTCACAAAAGCAAACAGTTTTATGGTATTTCATAATATGAAGGTAAATGGAGCGCTGTCAGGCTCTGCTGATAATGGTTTGACACTTCTGTCCACTTTGACATGAATCAACTATTTCAGCTTTTGTGCAGTAGAAGCCCCTACTTGGCAAAGCAAGGATTTGTGATATATCCAGCTACTTTTTGTTGTATTGCCCAAGTCTTTCTTCTGCAAAAGCTTTTTCAACGTTGCACTAAAGTACCACTGTTCCAAGATGTAAATAGCATAAAATTCTATGAAGGATAATGCTGGTTACAGGTAAGTAAATTAATCATGCTATAACTAGTAGACCTCTGGTCGATAACCAGGCTGGTACTGTGCTGTAGAAACACCATTTCTGTCAAATGCATTACATTTCCCTTGTTGATTGAACATTCTCTGCAAAAAAAATGCATTGTTATTTTGTAGATTAATTGGGGTTACTAGGCCCATTGGAATTATGGGTTTAGTTGAAATACTGCTGTGTATTGGTATTCCACCTGGAGTTTTCACCTGCTGCCAGCAGGTGAAGTTTCTGGATGGAATACCAGGTGAAACCATGCAGAAATTACACAGTAAATTAGATTTCTATACGCTGTTTTCCAAAGTTGCATTATCTCAGTTATTCCCCCCACCTTTGAGGTTACAGGGGCCTCGGTAACTGTAAATGCAAGGGAGGAAATAATGGGTATTTTTACAGGTCATCTGTAATGAGGAACTCGGTAGCCATTTCGCAGCGGTAAATGAGCTCAAGTATTGACATAAAGTAACTTCCTTTGAAGGTGTTGTAGTAGAAGTCTCTAGCAAGCAGTTTAGGTTGTGGCTTTTACCTTATCCATAGACAGCTCTCAATCGAGTCGGCTTGGGTAGTTAAGAGCATGTCAACACAAATCAAGTAAATTTGGAGGAAAGTTTGGCTTTGATACAGGTGGTTTACTTGGCATCATAATGTCTTTTTTCTATTATTATTCTTGTACAAATCCATCATTTATGTAATGCTGAACACAAGTATTATCTTCTAGGGATGGAGAAGGGAGAAGTCCGTCCTGGTATGAGCATGCTGTGTATTGTCAGCTACTACAAAGCATGGTTAAAGCAAATTCTATTTAAGATTGTGTTGCGCATTAGCACCTAGCATCAGCAACCAGGTCCATATGAGTAGAAGAATAGTAATGTTTGTCTGGGAGATTTGTATTCCCTGCAAGAAAACTCCAGGCTATGTTGGTCACTGCGATGAGCACAGGTGGAGTGAGGGAAAAGGGAAGCATTAATGTAACAATACTTGTTAACACCTGTCACAGGGATCCCCTACCAGCAAGCGGAGAAGTCCTTTGCTGCAGCCAATTATCGAGGGTGAAACAGCTTCCTTCTTCAAGGATATAAAGGTGAACACCTCCAGCTACTAACTTTCTGCTGAATCCGTCTCAATCCTTCGCCAGCCAATGAAATAGAGCACATTCCTCTTCTTAGTTTGTTGATTATTTGCAGTGGCACCTGAAAATCAGTAGTCGCTTTCGAGCAAAGCTATCATGAACTATACCCTCCTCCTAAATCCTCTTGTCGCAGATTAGCATACAATGCTGCCTTTGCTTTGTGCTCTTTAGCATCTCACTACGCATAAGTGTGCGCACTTCTTGCTTTTCTCTTGGGTATTTCTTGCATTTTCATGTCTGCAAAGTGTGTGATATCTGCAGAATTAACATGAAGCTTTGCTGTTTCCCATGAATGTGAGCCATGGTGAATGCTTCATTTTCACTTGTATTTTAAGACTAAGCTTGTGCATTGTTCTATGTGCCTATTGCATCACATTTTCCATTTTGTTCAGGGGCACTGAAACATGGCCTGATGAACAGTGGTGAATATTGCAATCCTTGCACAGAATACCTTTTGGGAAATTGTGGATTGTTGATTAAGATTTATTGCAATGTAATTGAAAAGTTGTTATTTTTAAAAATAAATCCCTTATCCAAGTCGTGTCTCTACATGTATAGTCACAGAGCCACGTAGCAGCTTTTTACCTTTTTAGCTTTCCAGAATGTACTTTTAAAACAAAGCTGTAGCAGACACCTTGCTCTTTAGGGCACACCCTCAGTGGTATTCTCTGATCATTCTCACCAGTACGGTGTCACTTAGCAAGTGTTGTTTGGTAGATGGTTGGGGTGATCGATGGATCTAAAGTTTCTGTTCAAGGTAAAGACGTTTCTAGGCAAAAAAATGCCCTTTGTCTGTCCCGGATTACTTCTTCAAGAAGGCTGATGACAGTCAGGTGCAGAGATCTCACACTTTTTGGTACTCGTGGTTGAAGGCAGCCACATTGCTTGCTGCTGAGAACCACCACTTTGCACACAGGCTGTCTCTACAGAGCAACCTGGGAGGCATTGGCATTTGGTAGAGAACCAACCCAATCCAGTTCTGTAACCTTAGACAGTAGATTCACATCCATTGTCTGGAAAATGTGTATAAATGTGGGATCAACAGGCTTTAGTAAGTCTTGATCAAAGAGGGGGACTGCTCTGCAGAGTACAGAAAGAGCTGCTGTGTGAACATGGCTACATTTAGCATGAGTGCCAGTCTCCCGGAGGTAAAGGGATATCACCTGAAGTCTTCACTTTCTGCTAGGAGTGCCTTCAATCATGCCTGCCTGGCTCTGCAGGAGGAGAGACTGCCCAGGAGGATAAGCCCAGTGTGGCGATGAGGAGCACTCGTAGAAAGCTGACTTGTAGAAGAGGCAAGGCAGGAATTGCTTGTGTTGTTGAGGGGTTCCCCGGTCCCTTCACAGTTTATTTTAGAGCTGCATAAGACAGACCGCATCAACACCTTTTGCAAAACTGTAGCCTCAAATATAGACCACCAAAATCTCATGAGTATTATCTCCCTACAAACATTTTGACCTATATATAATTTATAAATCCAGCCTATCTCCTTATATATATTAGCTATGGGCTAATTTACTATTCTAACTCCAACATGAATATAATTATGGACAGGTGCCTCATAATGGGATTAGGTGCAGGTTAAACATTTTATAGGGGAATATTTATGTATGGTCACGATTTTGGCCATCTTGTTTTTGGAGTTTTTTTGTTGCAGAAGATAGGTTTGCAGTCTGTTTTTGCATGCTTCCATATTTAGACCAGCCACGTCATTTATCCCTGCTCACTCAATGTGGATTGTTCATAGCAATTCACAGTTAACAGTGATTTAACAGTAACATACACAAATTATCAGGGCCTTCCTCATGAAAAGCAAAGCCTTTTTAAATGCATATCAATCACCGTGCTTGGGGTGGTCAAAGCCTGAATGCATAGGGATAGAGGAGTCTTCCTTAAAGTGAATGCCTGTGAATAGGAATTGTCATAAATCACTTGAATAGAACAGGTCTGTGATTCACTAGACAGTATGGGTTCTGTTTGATATCAGAACCATCTTTTGTAGTAAATGGGAACTGTTTGCCGATTTGTATCAAACTCAATATAAAGTTGTGGCTGCAAAATCCGAATACCACTCTCGGGTCATCACGAAGTTGGCGTGCCTAACCAACACTTGGGGCAAACTTTTGTTAATTTAACCATGCTAAGTCTCTTTACAAACTGAGGCACTTGCATACATTTGTGCTTCATTTTCTTCTTCAATTGGATATATACCCATTCAATATGTGACGTATTCCTGCGTAAATTCAGGTTTGGGGCACCCTGTGTTTAAGGATATATTTAGAGAGGATAGGCAAAACATATGTAGACCTATAAATTGCTGCCAAGAATTTTCAATACCAGTTGGCTATTGAAAAATATATTGTTGGGGACATTACAGTTTTCTACAGTTACAAAAGAAAAGGATATTCTACTAAAATTTGAAATAGAAATAGAAAGAACATCCATGCACCAAAGAAATTGAGGAGTATATTTATGCAGGGGTGTGGAATTCCTATAGTTCAACTCCCAGGAAATATTGGTTAGGGTCAAGGACAACAAGTTTTCATTATTATTTTGTCCTTGGGACAACTAGGCCCAACCCACTGCAGCACAAAGCCTTTGGCTGCCAGCTTACAGGACCACATTATGGATCGGGCAAGGGTATTGTCCGCAGTTAAGGAAATATTTGTGTTCATATGTTAATGCTGTTCGAACTAGTATTTGTAGTTCATTAATATAAAACCTTTCTTATTAGGGTGAGCGGTCTAATGTTTGCAACGTTTAACAATATGAGGCTACATGCAATGCTCCAAGAATGCTCTCTAGTTTCAAATATCTGCAGAAGCTTGAAAGCAAGATTGATGATCCTTTGCTTACAAAATGAATTGTTCCCAAAAAAATGCAACTAGGAAGAAAAAAATAGTTTTGCTAAACTACTGTGAAATAGTAGGTAACATTTCTTTGAAGCATCATATAGTAGAATATTTTGATATATTCTAGTATTTCCAAAAACTATTCATAATGGAAAATCATTGCAATTCGTTTCAGCAAGATAATGAGAAACAAAAATAAACGAGCATTGACAAAGCCAACAGGACTGATATCAGTAGTCGGCCTTTTGGTTTTGTCAATGCGTGTCTGTTTTGATATGATTTTTATACAACTTTGTGGGAACTGCCAGGCCCTTACCATTATAATAAACATTGACAAAAAAAGAATAATATTTTTTGATCACAAAAAGTACACATTGCCATATTATGACGATGAACAAAACTACTTTGTGTAAAGATATGCTCCTTGTTAAAGAGCAAAAGCCAGTCGATTGATGGATGGATAGATAGATAGAATTTTAATAAAAACAAAAATGTCTTTGGTAGCTCCAGACCTAATTAGGGGCCCAATTCTCAAAGTTAGTCACAAAGTTGCACCAATGGTATATGTCCTTGAATTAGTACAGATTTACGGCTTTCATGAATTCACAAGACTTACAGAATTAGGCCATGAAATCGTAGTCTTAGAAATTATTTGTTAACTGCTTTTTAGCACGAGCAAATGTGCAGATGTAGATTTGCTTATGCGAAAATCTGTTGCTTTTATTAAGTTGCCTTACCCTCCGACAACTTTTTCCCCCAAACCTGTTAGAACTTACTTCTGCCATTGTCTGGAGTAACAATGCAGTGTAGTAGGCTTGCACACACTCAAAAGGGCATTCAACTTTGGAACTATTGCTTAGCACTAACGCCAGCCCCAGTATGTAGATCTGTGTGGGGGAACAAGAAAATTGCTGGTACTCAAACTCTACTATGGTATGGGTTGTGGCATAATCAGGAAGGCAAATAGTAGATCTTTTGTGTAAAGAGATTGCTGCCATAATTTGTCACTGCAGAACGTAGTGATGTTGCACCAAAGGGACAAGTACATTTAGGACAAGTACATTTATAAAGCAACCTGCCCCATGGCCAAGTAAATACTTTATTAAATTCCACAACCCTTTATTTGTATTATTTAGCGACCCGACTACTCACTCTTCATGGCTGGTTTAACGGCGGATGGTCCGATCCGGCGTATCGCCTGGAACTGCACACTCTGGGCTTCGCCTCCCTCCAGGGGATGTTCTATGGTGCGGCTGTCCCTCGGGCTCTCCCTGAGGTTACTCGTGGAGTGTTCCTGGCTTGGCGGGCCTCATTGTGCCACACCTGCTGGTCGGGCAGGTTGACGCAATATATCCCCCCTGTGGTGTGGAACACGGCTCGAGGAGGTGGCTTCCTTGGCAGGTTTCCGGCAGTGGGACCTCATTGGGATATCCCTGCTGGGCGATGTCTGGAGTGGTACCCATTTGCACTCCTTTCAAGACCTGCAGGCCAGGCACTCTCTCTACACCTCCCAATTTTTCCGCTACCTGCAGCTGCGCCATGCCCTCCGCTCATACATCCCAGATGGTACTTCCTTGCCGGAATGCAGTCCGCCGGAGGCTCAGATTATGACTGGTGACTTGAGGAAAGGGGGCATTTCCAGAATATACCGATCACTCACTAATAATACCCCCAACTCCCTCTCTCAACTCCGTGATAAGTGGGAGGGCTCAGCGCGGCTTCGGTTGGTCCAAGTTTACTTCCTGCATGTTGCTTATATCACACCGCTGCGCCTTCACTGCGCAGGGCTCCAGTCGAATGCCCTTTGCCCCCGCTGCTCCCACCCCTGCGCAGACTTCTATCACACGGTGTGGCTTTGCCCTGCAATACAGAGGTACTGGGAGTCCGTAACAGGAGTATTAACGGAGGTCTTGGGCTGGGAGGTTCCTCTGGCTCCTACACGTATTCTATTGGGCATCACTGATGGACTGAACGGTAGCAGAGTCGAAAAGCTTTTTATTAACACTGCCTTGGTGGTAGCAAAGAGGGATATCGCTGCCCATTGGCTGACGGTTACCGCACCAACATTGGCACGTTGGTGCAAGGGGGTGGACTGGTGTGCCACCCAGGAACGACCTCTTTATGTGGCATGGGGATGCCCTGGGAAATTTCGCCGAATGTGGGGGAAGTGGGTGGGAGTGATAGAGTTTTAAGGTGGGTCGGTTTAATCTACGGATTGCCTCTGGAGATGTGGTCCTTAGATTTGCATGTACGTCACTTTTTGTATCAGTGTGGAATGTGCTTACCCTGGACTATTCTCATGCAATGTAATTCTGAGTGGTGCTGTTTGTTTGGTTACATTGAAAATTCAATAAAATTGATTATCAAAAAAAGAAAAAAAATTCACACCCCTGATTTATGGTAGTTTCTGGTAACAATGAATACTGAGGATGGTGTCCTATCCAACAGTTGAGTTTCCTCAACCATTTTTTTATGGTGACTTTGCAGCAACTGCACAAGTGTTTCAGTGGTTAGATGCCTTGTATGACAGTACTTACACAGTTGGGCACTCTAGCTATGCATGGGACAGTGTTATGGATTCCGACAATCCTTGATCTTTTATGTGCCAATTCAACATCTGGCTGGATGCAAAATTTAATACTGATCGGACTGATTCCAATGTGCTTCGGCCAGAAACAACTAGTGTCACATATACATCTCTCTGTCGATGGGGACCAGATGCATTGGACCCGACTCCTAAATGCCATTGGGCACAGGAGGAGGAAAAAGGCACATAAACATCCTGGAGATAAAGGTATCCAGGCCAGCTTTCAAGTTGGATATAGTCAAAGTCAGATATTAATGTCCTTGATGGGCAATACAATATGTGGAAATCTAATTTCATATTCAGAAGTTAGGTTGCTCAAATCACAATACTTATCTGAGAGAGCTCAAAAGCCATGGGACCTGTGCCTAGCTCATTAAAACATGCAGTTCTGGAGCAAATCCAAATAGGTAGCAACCAAGCAGACTTGCTTACTACAGCTCAGTGAGCTTCCCATGATAAGGGGCCAGACCAGAGGCCGTCTGGCAACTGCTCCTTTTTCCACGAACGACAAATTAATGACTTAATTTGCAAATAAGTACGTCCATTGGGGCTGTCTAGGAGATACTTTCTCTTGGTTTTATTCAGAATGGCTCCGAAGACTGGATGAGAACCTTGCACAATGATCTTGGCCACCTGACCCATGTGAGGCAGGTGCGGTAAACCAAGCTGTGGGAGGTGTGAGATATGCAGCACCCCAAACTCTGGAGCCACCTCACCCAAAGGACGGGGATCTAACTACTGGGTGTGTGTGCAAATTACTGCATCCGTTTTCAGCCTTAACCTTATTAAGTCCTATTGTATCTTTTACACCTGGAAGAGTTGGAGCAGGGCCACAGATTCATAAAAATCAATTTCGGGGCTATTTCAAGATTTAGAAATGACAGAAAATTGTTTTTCTGTAAAAAATGTAATCCAAGATTATTTTCAAAGGGGCCCATTCTGAGAGTTTCCCAACTGATAACCTCTTGTATCTTTGGTAGCGGAGTATAATGCTATGGAAACTGATGCACATACCTGTACCGAACCATCTTTCATGAAATAATTTTATTTCGAAAATCATTTCACACTTTAAATCAGTTGTTAATTACTTGAAAAGGAATTCCACAAAATGGATCAACTGTTTGTTGCATGCTAAGACGGAACATCCTATGTTTAAACATGGTATAGCAATGTGAATACTGGCATGCATCTGCTGTGCAATGGTAAAGTGAATTGAAGCATTAGAGGCAGGATAAGTGTGCATTCTTCAAATGGAATAGTCATGGCTGAAGCTCTGCAGACACTTCTGTGTCAGTACATTTGCAGAGTGGCGACATAGAGAATGGTACATTCCTTCTCTAGGCACTTCTGCTAGGATGTACATGCCCGAACAGAACCAAGAGTGGGGCAAGCTTTACTCTAGAACCTGTTTAGAAAAGGTGACTCATCCCACCTCTATTCTTTGCTCAAGATACATGCTGTTCATTTTCAAAGATTGTAAGAGATCCAGTGCTGAAGAAGCCAATGTGTCTTGATTATAACTAAAGGTAGTATCTTTCACAGATTCGCAAGGGACCCACCCATCATTGAATGCAGCTATATTGCACATGCTCTCCAAAACGAACTGTGCAGACTCCGGACTGCTGCTAACCCAACACGGGAAAGCACCTCTAAACCCGTGCCCCAAGTTAAGTGGGCCAATGGTGCCAGCCTGGTCCCCCAAGCCTCCAGAAACAGCCCACCTCGGTTTTACCCACAGTGGACTCACCGACTCGCCTGCCGCCTCTTTGTGCAGGCCCCCTCTACCGCAAGCGTCTCCGGTGGTGCAAACCCAATGCCTCAGAACACTTCTGTACCCGGTCGCCCTAACCAGAGGAGATGAGGGCCAAAGGTGTCACCATGTCCCTGAGCATCGTGAGACCTGAGCCCCCTTGTAGGGTCAGCATAACTGGTCTCTCAGTCCCAGCTTGCAACCTCTTTGCAGCTGGACCGCTCCTCATTAAAGTAAATGGGACACCCGATGCCGTAACACACTTCTGTACCCGGATGCCTTAGAGCCTCCCGAGGTGACCTGTTGGTGCTACCTTTGACCTTACCCCAGTTGCACCTTAAGCCCAAAATATTGGTCCCTAAAGTCGTTAAGTGCCCAAATGCAGTATATGTTTTCCACCCATAGGAAAATATTACTGCTCCCAAAAATTGACAACTTTTGAAAACTGTCAAAATTCACAAGTCGAAAAGTACTTGCCTGATTTCAATGATGTTGGTATCTAATATCATATAAAAGTATGTATTATTTTTATAAATTGGTGTCGGAAGTCTTTGAGTGTGTGTCTCACAGCATGTGTGTGTGTGCGCGCATGTGTGCGATAAATGCTTAGCTCTACCCTCTGATGTGCCTAATTTCTCTCCCACACTACCTCAAAAGACGGTATTAGGGGTATAATTTGGGCCTCTGTAATTCCTTTGTGGTTTGCCTGGACTCTTTACACAATGTACCTCTTTTTGTTCCACTATAAATATAGTTACAAGAAAGTTTGTTTGAGGCATGTGTGCGGTAGATACACATCACATGCTTTGCATACTCCTGCCATCTAGTGTTGGGTCACGATGTTTACAAAAAAAAATTCTTCGAAGAAGTCTTTCCTAGTCACAAGGTAAGGTGACTCTTCCTTTCGGTGATAGAGCGCATGGTCATCGACTCCATTGTTAGATTGTTCTTTCTCACCATCGGGTCAGACGTGTATTGCTTCGCTCCGATTCGAAACCGCTCTTCAGGGTTCCCTTTGACAGGCAATCCTCTCTACCCTCGACGGTATTGTTTTGTACGTATTTCCCACTTTCTGTGTATCGTGTTGGTCAACGGAATCTACTTTTCGATTGTAAAGCTTCGTTGACAGCCTTCAGGCCTATCTGCGTCAGATCAGCTCTCCGTGGATGTAACGGACACCATTCAAAATCTGCCTTAAGTGCCACGCGATGTATCCGCGCACTGATTCTCAAAGGGTGTTAACCTGTGCTTGTCTCCGGAGCACAAGGAAGAAGACTGCGACGCTTGCAGATCATTTCGCTCAAAGAAAACTCTTCGCAATCGTCAGGCTCGACGTCGTGAGACGCAGCATCACAGTATCAAAGACATGCCGGACATCTACAGTAAAGATTCTGGTCAAGAAGACATTGAGGCATCAGCGACAGAGAAGGAAGAAGCCTTCTCCGTGCAGAAGAACTGGCTCGGGGACAAGGTGACGTGAGTACTGAAGACCCCTTGCCCCTTCACATCACTCCCAAAAAGCACAAGGCTTCAGCACCTCCTCTGCCTTCTAGCCAGGGTCGGCACCAAGACAATGTTTCCGATGCCCCGCCTCCAGGCCTGCCTCCGAAATAGCCAGTTAAGCCTTCCAGCTCTGTACGTAGCCGTTAAAAGTCTTCATGGGAACCAAAGCTCTCCAGTTCCAAACATAAATCCATCTTGGAGCCGAAATCCTCCATGCCGAAAGCCAATCAGCCTTCGGAGCCGAAATCTTCCGTACCAAAATGCCAGCACCGGCGCCGAAAACGTCAGAGCCGAAACCGAAAGATGTTACTTCGGATCCGAATTTAGACATTGTTCCACCAAAAACCACCAAAAGAGTCACCTTGCCTTGTGACTAGGAAAGACTTCTTCGAAGAATTTTTTTTTGTAAACATCGTGACCCAACACTAGATGGCAGGAGTATGCAAAGCATGTGATGTGTATCTACCGCACACATGCCTCAAACAAACTTTCTTGTAACTATATTTACACAGAGGTTGATGTAGGAAGCTGGCTCTTTATATAGTGGAACAAAAAGAGGTTACTAGTAGCCCGGTGGCAGTGGGCTGGCTGGTATAACGCTTGGACAACTGGTCGCGATCTCCCTGCTCTCCGCCTCCGCTGATTACTAGCGCAGGCGATGTTTACTAGTACTGCATTTTTACTGCTACTAACTCGCTTTTAAAGTTTGTGCAGGTTTCTTACCTTTATTGGGGTTTCAGAGTTGGGTTGTCAGGGCGGGTTGGCGTATTTGCGGGCTCTTAGCAGCAACGGGCGCCATCTTAGATCGGGCTGCCTTCCTTCCCAGCCCTGCCCCTCCTCCACCGCCCCGCCCCTACTTAAGAGTTTGGACTTGTTCTCCTACCGTGTTTGCTAGTAGCCCGGTGGCAGTGGGCTGGCTGGTATAACGCTTGGACAACTGGTCGCGATCTCCCTGCTCTCCGCCTCCGCTGATTACTAGCGCAGGCGATGTTTACTAGTACTGCATTTTTACTGCTACTAACTCGCTTTTAAAGTTTGTGCAGGTTTCTTACCTTTATTGGGGTTTCAGAGTTGGGTTGCCAGGGCGGGTTGGCGTATTTGCGGGCTCTTAGCAGCAACGGGCGCCATCTTAGATCGGGCTGCCTTCCTTCCCAGCCCTGCCCCTCCTCCACCGCCCCGCCCCTACTTAATCGTGCAGTATGTGTCAGCGCAGCGGACGAGCGCAGCGGGCGCGACGTAGGCGCGCCGGAGTTGCGCCAGAGTTAAGCCCGTCTGCGCCCGTCCGCGGCCGACCGGGGCTAGGGGCACGAAAGGCTACCCGTTTACTTACGTATTCGTCAGCACTACTACTTTCCTATTGGGTCCCTGGAGCGGTTGACCCCCTGATCAGTACCCACCTGAGACAGCTTGATCTATACTCCCCCCCCCCCCCCCCTCACTGTCCTCCCATCATTGGTCCACACTTAGTTCCTTCACCCAAAACACCATCCTTTATTCTCTTGCCCCCATCAGCTCCCCCAGCGCCAACTTGCAACACCTCAGCAATACTCTTAAACACTAGATCCGCGGTTAGTCATCAATACGAGTTATTTGACTATATTGATACTCATAACCCAGACCTTATATTTTTAACTGAGACCTGGTTCAAGGCTGACTCCCTGCCCAACGTGTTAGCCGCGCTGCCTCCATCATACTCTGCCATTCGAGCTGACCGGCCTGAGGGCAAACGGGGTGGTGGAGTGGCCTTAATAGCCCGGACTGACTTTAGCTTCCAGATTCTCCCTTCCCTACCCATTCCTGAGGTAGACTACCTTGTAGCTCGTTCAACCTTCCACCAGGTACCACTCACTTTTGTTTTAATTTACCGTCCTCCCCAGCCTACCCCATCCTTCCTTCCTAGCATTCAGGCTCTCTTAGCCACCCTGGTGGTTAACAACTCATCGGTACTAGTTCTAGGGGACCCTAATTTTTGGCCCAATGAACCTGCTGAGAGCCCTCAATCCAAAGAATTTACAGACTTTATGATTTCTTTAAATTTCTTACTGCTCACTCATGGCTCTACACATACACACGGTCACATGTTGGATCAAATCTGGGCATTAAACATTCCATCTACAACCCCCATAATTTCCCCGTGCTCTTGGTCCGACCATTTTATCATCTCCTTTTCCCTTGCACTGACCGCGTTGGTCAAACCTCCACTTCCCAAAAACACCTGGGTCAGGAAATGGGGAAAAACGGATATGCCCTCTTTTTGTTCAACCCTGGCCAAAACCGCTCCCGATCTTGCAGACCTCACTGCTACCTCTCAACTGGTCGCCATCGACAACTGGCTGACTTTGGCGGGTGACGAATTTGCCCCCCTGAGGCGACTTACTGTTAAGCGGGCCCATGCAGCCAATCGATGGTTTACTCTAGAACTAAAAGAACAGAAATTAGCAGCTAGAAGAGCTGAGCGAGCCTGGAGGAAAAACTATAGCCCAGAGCTAAAGACAATGTATCTGTCTGTTCTAAAAACTTATAAAAAGGGCATTCTTGCGGCTAAAACTGAATTCTACACCAGCAGGATTATGGCAGCTGAGTCCCGCTCAAAGGAAATTTTTGCCACGGTCCATGAACTAGCATTATCCAGTAGAACCACGGCTACCATTCCCCCCTCTCAGTCCCTCTGTAACTCGCTCAATGAGTTTTTTATTGACAAAGTAGCCAAAATTAAACTTAACATTCCCCCACCCTCCCTCACATTTGTCAATCCCTCCCCCCCACCCACCCACTGTCTCTAAACTCAATCTCATTCCACTACTAACTGAGGACACATTCTTCCCATTACTTCACCGAGTCAAATCTGGTTCTCCCTTAGATTTCGCCCCAGCCCATATCCTTAGGGAAATTTATTTAACCTCCCCCACTCCCCCTTTGACCCTCCTTAATGACTCGTTAAGGAAAGGAAATGTCCCTGGCTTACACAAATCAGCGGTTGTAATACCTATTATTAAAAAACCGGACGCTGATCCCTCCTCCCCCTCCAATTATCGTCCCATATCCCTACTGCCTTATCTAGCAAAAATTCTGGAAACTCATGTCACAACTACCCTAAGTACTCATGTAGAAATCTATCACTGTCTTTCTTCTCGTCAAGCCAGTTTTCGCCCATTGCACTCCACCGAGAAAGTGGTGATCTCGGTAATGGATGCGCTACGTGAAGGCATTGACACCAACCTTCCGCAAGCCTTGATCTTATTAGACCTGTCCGCCGCCTTTGATACGGTGGACCACTCCATTCTCCTCAATCGTGTCAGGGCGGCGGGCATAGAAGGCCTAGCCTTCTCGTGGATTGAGTCCTTCCTCACAGGGAGGGCCCAAGCTGTCCATCTGGCCAACTTCACCGCGGACTCTCGTAAGGTGGAATGCGGGGTTCCTCAAGGCTCATCACTTTCCCCCCTCTTATTTAATTTATACATCCACCCCCTCATTTTTTCGTTACAGCAGATGGAGGTCACGGTGTTTAATTACGCCGATGATCTCCAGTTAATCTTTAATCTTTCTAATTCCCCTTCATCTGCCTCCAATGTTCAGACAGTTATGACATTCATTCAGGACTGGATGAACTGCAACCACCTCAAACTCAATCCGGACAAGACTGAGTTAGTCCTGACCGGAGGTGGTTGCAGTCCATGGACCTCCTCCCACTGGCCCCTGTCACTTGGTGTTCCCCCTCTTCCCGTCCCTAAGGTCAAAACTCTCGGGATTTTTCTTAACTCACAACTCTCCATCCACTCACAAGTTGGTTCAGTGGTTTCTGCTTGTTTTTTTTCACTAAGGCTAATTAGGAAAGTATCCCGTTTTTTTCCCCTTTCTGCCTTAAAAATTATTGTGCTGGCCATGGTATTGTCGCGAGTTGACTATGGTAATATCATCTACAATGGAGCTCCTGCCTACGCGATCTATCGCTTGCAGCTCATTCAGAATCAAGCGGCTCGTTTGATTTATGGCTTACCCAAATACCATCGTGCCACTCCCCTGCTTAAAGCTTTGCATTGGCTCCCGGTGAGGGAACGAGCTCTTTTTAAACTCGGTTGCCTCACCTTTCAGGCCAGATCGGGTACAGCCCCCGAGTTTATATGCTCTGCCATAAAACCGTACCTTCCAGGTCGCGAACTCCGCTCTGCCCACAAGGCTCTCCTGACCACTCCTCGCTTCAAGAAACAGAAATCTGGCGGAGCGAAATTCGCTGTTCTCGCCCCGCTCTTCTGGAACTCTCTTCCTGCCGCTCTCCGTATTTCTCCTTCATACATACAATTTCGGAAAGATCTCAAAACCCTGTTATTTGAGCAAGCCTACATTGTCTAGCCTTCTACTGCCGACTGCTACTGCATCACTCAAAGCGCCATGAAACCGCATGGTATAAGTGCGCTCAATAAATGTTTTTAAATTCAAATTCAAATTCAAAAACGGATCCCAAAACATAAGCTTCCTGATGAGGACACTCCTTAGAAGATCCCTTTAAAGAGGAAATCTGTTGCTACCAGTCCTTCTCATCCACCACCATCTTCCCTTCCACCACCTCCTTCTCCACCACCTCCTTCTCCACCTTTAAATCCTTTGCAAATCACACCTCAGGATCCTCCTGAATCTCACCATGATGATGTTGAAGATGGGAGTACGCATTTACTAGTAGATCAGTGGACGGATTATACAATTGATCCTCCAGCAGATAATGACCCAGACCTTTACCCAGCCATGCCATCTCCTTCAGATGACAGTGTATCCCACCAGGAACTCATTGCACAATATCATGGGGTGGCACTGCACAAAGAATCATTAGAAGAAGATTTTTTGTTTGAGACCGTAGGATTCACACTTATTTCGTCACAAACACTTCCTATGCTTAAGGGCATGATGAGACACGCTGATGAAATTTCTAAGGACCCAGTACGAGCACGCAGCTTGACTCCTAGGGTTGACCAGAAGTATAAAGCCTTCCCAACAGACCCAGTATTTATCAAGGGCTAGTTTCCATTAGATTCACTGATTGTGTCTAATGCTCGTATGCGGGCTAATTCCCAAAAATCAGGGGATGCTCCTCCACCAGATAAGGAGTCTAAGTTAATAGACGCTTCTGGCAAGCACATAGCTGTTCAAGCTGCGAATCAATGGTGCATTGCAAATACACATGGCCTTCTTGCCAGGTATCACAGGGCACACTGGGATGAAATGAAGCAATTGCTTCAATATTTCCCACTCGAGCATAAAGCTAAAGCGCAAAAGTACATCCTCAGACCAGAATACCTCCACCTACAAAGGTAACAACCAGACCACTCCCTCAAGAGTTATTTTTAGAGGAGGTTATAGCGGGAACGACTTTCAAGGTAGGGGTAAGGGCAATGCACCCCATAACTCCCCTTACCCTAATAAGCAGTGACTTGCCCATGCTTCCCCCCGACTATACCACACCTGTCAGGGGAAGACTTCAACAATTTCTCCCTATTTGGCAATCTATAACAACAGACAAATGGGTGATTGAAATTATCCAACATGGTTATTGCCTGGAGCTTACCAACAATCCTCCAAACATTCCACCTCGACCTCACAAATTGTTTCCAGAACACCTACAATTGCTCAAACAGGAAGTGCAGTCTCTCTTACTGAAAGGAACTATAGAGCCGGTTCCAACACAGTACCAGGGCTCAGGGGTTTACTCTCTGTATTTTCTCATGCCCAAAAAGGAAGGTTCCCTAAGACCTACTCTGGATCTCAGAGAGTTAAACCATTATATACTGTCAGAACACTTTCACATGGTGACCCTTAAACAGGTACTTACACTTTTATAGAATTCAGATTTTATGTCTACTCTAGACTTGAAATACGCATATTTTGATGTTCCATTTCATCCTGCTCGTTGAAAATACCTCAGATTTGTGATAGCAGGCAAGCATTACCAATTCAAAGTACTTCCCTTCGGAGTGACTACAACGCCCAGAGTATTTACCAAATGTCTGGCAGTAGTCGCAGCTCATCTCAGAAGACAGCATATTCACGTCTTCCCATAGCTAGACGACTGACTCATCAAGGCGAGCACTTACCAAAACTGTCTACAACACACACAGATCACAATAGACCTACTTCATCAACTAGGCTTCACAGTCAATACCAAAAATCTCACCTGCATCCGTCACAGATGTAGTCTTACCTAGGAGCCACTCCACAGTCAAAGCTCTAGCCTCTCCCAATGTAGCCAGAATTCACAATATTCAGGCTATCATACTACAGTTTCAGTCCAACCAAGGCTTACCAGCCAGAGTGTTCATGCAACTGCTGGGAATGATGGCATCTTGCATCGAAATTTTACCCCATGCAAAACTTCACATGAATCCCCTACAAGAGTGCTTGGCACATCAGTGGAATCAGTCGCAAGGTCAATTAACCGATCTATTGTTGGTAGACGGCCGTACCCATCACTCTTTGCAGTGGTGGAACTTACAAAATATATCAAAAGGACGACCTTTCAACAACCCTATTCAAAAGATTGTGCTCACAGCAGACGAATCTCTGACAGGTTGGGGTGCTCATCTCCAAGATTACACAGTACAAGGCCTGTGGAGCAACAAACACAAAAGAGCCTCCACATCAAGTATCTAGAGCTTCTAGCAGTTTTTCTAGCGCTCTAAGCTTTTCAAACTCACCTCATAGGCAAAACTGTCCTAGTCCGAACAGACAAAATGACAGCAATGTTTTACGTGCAAAAGTGTGGGGGGGGGGCACTCTCTCCAACTGTCAAGACTCGTTCAAGCCATTTGGAAGTGGGCGATCCATCACAAGATTTATCTTCTGGCAGAACACCTCCCAGGAGTAAACAATCAAATTGCTGACCTTCTCAGCAGAAGGAGAAACAAATTCACGAGTGGGAACTTAATCCCCAAGTTCTCCTTCCTTACTTTCAGCAATGGGGATTCCCACAAATAGACTTGTTCCCCACAGCAGAAAGCGCAATATGCCCAAGCTTCGGCATCAGGTTCCCACACCCGCTCTCAAAGGGCAATGCCCTTCGGATGAACTGGTCAGGGATATTTGCCTATGTTTTTCCTCCTCTCCCGCTCATTCCGTTTCTGGTTCAGAAGCTCAGGCAAATATCCCTCACACTAATTCTAGTAGCTCCCACATGGGCTGGTCAGCCATGGTACACCACCCTGTTGGAGCTGTGTCTAGTTACACATCAAAAGCTGCATCTCACCACCAGTCTCCTCACACAGAACCATGGAGAAATCAGACATCCAAATCCCAAAGAACAGAATTTAGCGATCTGGCTCCTGTAGTCATAGAGTTTGGTTACTTACCACCAGACTGTATGAATAGTCTAAAGGAAGCAAGAAGGTCTACCTCCAGAGCTTGCTATGCAACAAAGTGGAAAAGATGTTTTGCAATAACAACAAAATCGATCCTTTAGATGCTTCTATACAAAACATAATCTGTTACCTGTTACACTTACAGCAAACTGGACTAGCTTATACATCTATTCATTTGCACCTTGCAGCGGTAGCTGCGTATTTGCAGAACAGGCAACATCTGTCTCTATTCAGAGTTCCAGTAATCAAAGCTTTCATAAAGGGGTTGAAGAGAGTAATACCACCAAGGTTTTCTCCGGTTCCAGTTTGGAATCTCAACATTGTTCTCATAAGGCTCATAGGTCTACCTTTTGAATCATTGCACAAGTGCCCCTTGCAGTTTCTCTCATGGAAGGTTGCTTTCCTCATTGCGATCCCATCACTGAGGCGAGCTGGTGAGCTACACAGATTATCCTTAGAAGAAACCTTCTTTCAGCTACACAAAGACAGGGTAGTTCTGTGCACCAATTCCTTCCCAAAGTGGTTTCTGCTTTTCATATAAACCAATCGGTTGAGTTACAAGTCTTTTTTCCTCAACCTGATCATCTAGCAGAACGCGCTCTTCAAATGCTTGACGTTAAAAGAGCTTTATTGTACCACATAGATAGAACAAAAGACTTTCGCAAAATAAAACAACTGTTTGTTGCATTTGTCCCACCTCACAAAGGCAATCCCATCTCTAAATCTGGTATTGCGAGATGGATTGTTGAATTCATTCAAACATACTACGCTAAAGCTAAAAAAAACTTCATCCGTACCCCCTTGAGCGCATTCCACTTGCAAAATAGGGACTTCCTTGGCCTTATTAGGTAACATTCCTCTAGCTGACATATGTAAGGCAGCTAAATGGTCTACACCACACACATTTACCAAACACTATTGTGTAAATGTGTTAACACGTCAACAAGCTAATGTAGGCCAAGTAGTACCTAAAACACTATTGCAAACAACTGTGACATCTACTGGTTAGTCACCTCTTTGGGAGTATGCTGCTTTGTAGTCTATGCAAAGCATGTGTATCTACAGCACACATGCCTCGAACGGATAATGTTACTTACCAGTAAGCATCTGTTCTTGGCATGTAGAGCTGTAGATTCACATGCGCCCACCCGGGTACCTGTAGTTGTTGCGTTCTTCATTATACATTTATACGCATGGACATCTCTATACTACACTTACTTACTCCATTCTCACCCCCTTCGGTAAAACAATCTAACAATGGAGTCCATGACCATGCGCACTATCACCGAAAGTAGTAGTCACCTTAACTCGTGACTAGGAAAGACTTCTTCTAAGAAAAACAACTTGCAAACTTCCGGACCCAACATTAGATGGCAGGAGTATGCAAAGCATGCAAATCTACAGCTCTACATGCCAAGAACAGATGCTTACTGGGTAAGTAACATTATCCTTCTGTTGTACTTGTAACTAAATTTAGGGCCCATTTGTTTTTTTTTAAATAAAACACTAGTTTAGTTGACGTAAAACGTTGACCCTTGAAAAAGAAATTATTTTGGGGGGTGGTGAGAGGGCATGACTTGCACTGATGCCATGAAGGCACTCTAGTGGTGAGCTACCCAGCCTGCTCAAATACCCCGTAAAATGTGCTTCTATCTGCACTTCTTCTGTGGAAATCTATGGCGCTGCCCCCACAGAGCAACAATGCGGAGGCCAAACACACTTACTCAGTACCCAGAGGATGAAAATTAACATAATGTGGAGCAGCCAAATCAACATGATGGCCATCTTCGAACCACAGGCGTGCAAAGCGAGGCCTACAAGACAGCAGTTTGTGTGTGGAAATGCTTTCCTGCCTTTGGCCAAACATCATCCCCTCTAGTGTCTACAAAGGTCATGTCTATGGTTGAGGCCAATCTTCGTAGGTCAGGAAACATGTGTTCCTGTATTTAGATGACTGTCTGTTGAAGACTTGCTAAACTCCGCTGATGTCTGACCACTTCGAAAAGATTGTTTAGCTGGGTTTGTCGAAGGTGTTCGGATTGCATCTTCTTCCATCCATGAGAATTTTGGGGCTGTTATGGATGCATCGCCTTACCCGCCACCACAGCGAGTCCAGCATGTTCAGGCTATGATCCCAATGTTTTAAGTGAGAGCTGCTGTCCCATCCTTAATAGTTATGAGACTGCTTGGTCAGAGGCTGCTTGGTCTTCTTGCATTCTACATTTTTGTGGTGCCTCATGCTCCTTGTCACATGTGGGACCCTTCAATGTAACCTATGTCTGCAGTGGGAACAGCCCTTCCAACATTATACGCATCTACGATGAGGCTGCAGAGATATTCAGTGGTGAATAACTAACATCAACCTGACATGCGTGAGACCATTGCCACATCTTCGCTGGAGGTAACCGTGGTGACAGGTACGTCTTCTTTCGGTTGGGGAGATCACCTGGACAGAGGCCTCAGTGCATCACATTCATCATTTTGAACTGCAACCTGTCCGACTGGTCCTCAAGACGTTTCTGCCTTTTATGAAGGGCAAGCCTCTGCAGTATGTTTGACAACACAACAGTGATTCCATTCTGCCACCAGCAGTGTGGCTCACCTGCCCTCTGTCTGGTGGCCTTGATACTGTTGAAATGCCAGAAGCTTCAGAGGACCTCCTTGATGGTCTTATCTTCTGACAGCGTCGCTCTACGTCAGGGCACACTAGCTCTGAAGATGTGATCTTGCTGATAATGAGTAGCATCTGCACCCTTATTTGCCCAATGGGGCACACACTTGGTGCATTTTTTTGCCACTTCCACTAACATAAACACTTAATGTCTGGCCTTTTGCGCTCTAGTTTCCTCCTCAAGGATCTCTAGTAGACACGCTGCACATTCAATGGGGTTTTAGCCTCGTATGCTTTTCTACAGCTGCATCTGATCCTGCGAGTCATTAAAAAAGTAAGGTGGGACCGGGCTCATTTGATCATTGTGGCCAGGAGAATTGGTTACTGTGACCTACTGACTGTGCATTTGCCTTCCACTTCGACTGCCTCTTCCAGAGGACCTGCTGTCCCAGTACCAGGAAAGAGTGCTCCACCTGAACCCCCACAAACTACAACTCCATTTGTAGAGATTGAGTGCAAACAGTTGAGGGGTTTTCACCTTTTGTCAGAAGTAGTAGATGTCATTCTGGCTATGTGTTGCCATTCTCCCAAGTCTGTTTATTTAGGTTGTTGCGCTAGGTTTGTCTGGTGCAATCTTCTGCAGGCAAAACTCTGTTACACAGCTTTTCTAATTGTCCTTGACCTGGCAAAGTTTTGCTATAGGCACAGTTAAAGGCTAGTTATCAGGGTCTTCCTTGTTTAAGTTACCAGTGTAATGCATTTTTTTTAAAGGGCTTTCACATATATTTACCTCATTTACCTTTTAAAATGTTGCTGTGGGATCTTAATTTGGTCTTCACACTCCTCATGTGTGCATCTTTCTAGCCTTCTCACAGCTGCTCTCTGGTTGTTGACTTTGAAGGCTTTGCTCCTGATTGTAATAAGTCAAAGCATCACATCAGTGACCTCCAACATTGTTGGTCCAGTCCTCATATATAACCTTTTGTCTTGACACTCTGGTGATTCGAACTTGTGCGTCCTTTGTTCTGAAAGTGATGTCATCCTTTCATGAGAGGAAGTCCCTCATGCTCCCCATGTGCTTGCCATTGCGCTTCCTATGTTCTTTTCTCTACCACATTTTTCTAAGGAGGGGGCTCGGGGGGTGTTAGTCCACTTGGTTTACATAGATATGACTAAGGAAGTACTGGTTGGATTATCAGCTTATTGTTGGATTTGCCCGTGTGAAGAAAAGGTGCGAAGAAAGGAAAGTTGATCCAAAAACGGACCTTGTCAGGTGAACTGTTTTTTGCATCAAACTTGGTTATGTCTTTGCCTACAAAGATCCTTCAGAAGGCTTTCAGTCTCATTCCACCAGAGCGAGGGCTGCAAGTATGGCTTTCACTGTGTGCGTTCTGGTTTTGAACATCTGCAGACATGCGCCAGGGCATCCATTTATGATTTCACCAAGCTATACTTTATCGACTCTCAAATCCACATGGAGGGTCATATTGCCCCCTCTGCCCTACCTGGTGAAAGATCCACTCCTCAGACCTGCCTCTTTGGAGGGGTCATTGCTTTGGTATTAATTCTCATGGTGAGGATTCTGCAGTTAGAAGTATCCATCAGATGAATAAGTTACTTTGGCAAACCTTTTATCTGATATCAAACAACTGATTCCTCACCACCTACCCACCACCCTATTCTATGTTGTGGACTATTGGAAAATATTAAGGTTCTTGGGTAGGTTTTAATACTGCAAGCTTGTTTCCATCTATAAGCACATCTCTGCATCTTAGGGTGCCAAGAAGATGGAGAACCTAATGTCAACACACAGGACTGGCACCTATAATCTGCTCCATGTTGTCATGCTTCAACGCAGATGGAGTTATGATGGAGGCTGATGGTGCCACCTTCCGGCACACAGGAGCAAGAACTTAGAGTTTGACACGTGAGGAGATTCACAGTATTAGGACTTTGCGATTAAAATATTCACCATATAGAGCGTTACCCAGGTAAGTACCGTTCATTAGTGAGCAATGTTTCCAAATACTTTCAATCACTGAGCTTTGATACTGTTCTCTACACCTGTACACTATTCCTTTCGGGTCACTTAGCCCATTCACAAGTGAAGTTCCTACTGGGCCTATGAGAAACCGTGCCTTCGACCAATAAATCATGGTAGTAAGCCTCAATTCGAAATCGATGTGATTGTGATAAAAAAAAAAAAAAAATGGACTTCAGGAGTAGAGTCTCAACAAAACATGCACAGTTCCACAGATCAACACTACAAATGTCAACTATTGCTGATGTATTACTCGTATCTCCCTATGGAAGTAACTTCTGATTAAGGTTACTGCTATTGCACTAAAAAAGCTGTATTTGTTTTGTGAAATACTCATTCGGTATAGGTTTGTCTAGGGTGTTCTGTGCTTGCTCTGCTGCTTAATCATCTAGCTCTGCATGGGTGTGTGTCTTTCTGTTTTGTGAATCTGTATGCACATTGTGCTTTCTTAAAGTCAACATCTATGATGAAACTCAGTTGCTTTTCTATTTCTTTTCTTGATGATTATAATTATTTTTACAGGAAGAGGAAGATGGATCAGATGATGAAAACAATGTGAAAGAGGATTTCACAGTCACCATGAAAGCAAGTTTCAGCATGAGAAGTTTTTTGGAGCAACTTGAAGATGATCCAGATGGCGTAATCTCACCAGCAGATGACAAGACACCTTCCAAGAGCAGCCAGGACTTGGGTCTTTCTAACCTTCACTCTGCATCAATGTACGTAATTATTCTTTAAGACCAGATTGCGTCCAAAAATAATGTTTACTAACTCTTGATTTGTCCACTGAATTGCCTGCATGCTCTACACTACACTGTTGGTTATCCCCAGCAGACACGATGATTCATTTTGCATAAATCAGCTATCCAGGTTAAAGATTAAAGCACTTGCTCTCCGTCTCTCCTGGGCCATGTTAAAGGGTACCCAAGTGTCCCCTTCTTTCAGTGTTTCCTATTAGGAAAAATCCCTGGTGGAGTGAAGAGAAGGTTAACATTTGAGTCCTTCTCACATGATCCATATGCCCTCTACACCCTCGTACCAAGGCTTATTCTTCAAGACTCAGTGCTACAGGACCAATACACTATGAGGAGTGGAGTGGGGAGAATTTGAGCTATTGCATTAATCAAGCTTTGCTTTCATCTCTATCCTGTAAGTAGTCCTCCAAGAAAAAAAGACAGAGGCAGCTGTGATTCTAAACTTGCAACCAAATGATTGAAATAAAGCAAACCAAGAAACTATCGCCATGGAAATAAGACCAAGTGCATGGCATGAAGACGAAGTAAAAAAAACATGAATAAACGACACAGTTAAAGGAAGGAAAGTATGTATTTTTAGGAGAGGCAGCTAGTTCAAGGATTTGCTTCCTCTTGAGCACTACTGTTGAATAGGTGTATATCCTTGCATTGTTCTTGATAGTTTAGTCATTTCAGCATGCACAGTTATCCTGAGCCACTTCACCAACTTTCTGAAATTCTCTCTTCTCTTTTCTGGAAACGAGAGAAACTACTGATTCTCAACTTTTGCAAAATCTTTGGATATGATAACCTTTTAGCTCGCAGTGATCCTGTGCCTTACTGTCACATCACAGAACACATCTGCCCTACCTGGAAAACTGCATTGTTCTAGAAGTCTAGAGGGTGCATTATTTAAGTTTAGGTAACTGGTAATTGGGACTAAACGCTGGATATAATCCACCTCCATGCATAATATCTCCTGTATTCGTTAGTTTCTGAAGATCGAAATAGGGGAGGTTGCTCATGAGACACATTTTTTTATGAGGATTCAACATTTTGCTGTGCATACTTGATAATAGCAAGTGACAGAAATCTGTTAATTTTCCATTTTTTTCTGTTCCTTCAAACCTTCTCCAGAGGAACTTCTGATATTTTACTAATTACACCCCAACCTGCATTTGGCATCCGCAATCCCCTCATCCATGTTTGTGCTTTTAACCTTTAGGCCAGAACTCATGGAGCAGTTGCACGAAGCAAGGGAGGAGAAGAAGAAAATTCGAAAAAAACTGAGAGAATTTGAAGATGACTTCTTTAGACAAAATGGAAGGTACGTTCATTTCGATTAAATGTAATTTTGTGTCTGCACATATGAGGTGGAAAGTCCAATTCAGTTTCTATTACTATTAGTCTTGTTAATATCTGCAGCATGTAAGTTCTACATGTTTAGGCAAAATAAGGTGTAACGTTGAAATAGTAGTGAGAGAAAGATTTCCAGTCATTCATTCATTGAAACATTTATTGAAGGAATAGTGTATACCTGGAGACAGACTCTGGTTTCAGGTGCAAATGACTTGTTGATCATTTGCCTTTCAATTATCCCCACCTCTTCTCCTGTGTGACATCTACAGAACCTATTTTCAAGTTTTTAACCAACAAAGAAGTGGGGGAGTGCTTCCGTAGCATTTTGCGAGAAACAGCCATTCAGTACTGCCATGTGTTTCCTCAGCCCTCTTGGCTTGTTACAACAATTTTTAACTTTCTTAGATGCAGTGCCTTCTTAACCTCTTACTTGGCTTATTACAGAAATTAGATTTAGCCTCCATTTTAGTTTTCCTTTTTAAGGTCGAGCCAGTCAGTGTGCATGCGCTGTCTGCAAGACCTTCTGTAATCAATAAAGCCACTCTATTTCTAGCTCCTGCTTACCGTTGGTTCTTTCCAGCATCACTCTTCTTTGCAGCCTCGTGCAGCCAATAATACCTCACTTCCTTTCAAGGCTGAGGAGCACCGGTAAAGTACAGTGTACTTACGCCAGGGGTCTCCAACCAGTAGCTCGGGAGCTACTGGTAGCTCGCCAGTACCCTGAAAGTAGCTCTCAGAGTTGAAGACAAGCCAAGACAATCTCAGAGAGTCTATGCATATTAAAGAAGGCAGCACCGCTCATCTCAAAACACTTAGAGTGAAAGCCAACCAAACCAATAGCAGACCCTTTTAATAACACTCAAACACAAACTGAGTTGGGTCACGGGTCTGCCACATGACCGTCTGTATCCACTCTAACTCTAAATCACAAGGAGATCGGCCATGTTATACGCCCTGCTCTTTTAGTCCCAGCACATATGTGAACAATGCACTATCAAAGAATGTCAGTAGTAATCAGTGCTGACCCACCAAAGTGTAGGACTGTAGGAGCCGGAGAGAAAATTTGTTAGGAGCTTGATCAACCCAAGAGCTGAGAGGAGCAGTGTATGGATCCAAAGCAAATAAAAAATAATTGCCTCATCTGCATTTATTTATGTGTCGTCTGTCTGACATGGAGTCGCTCCCTAATAAACAGTGTTGTTTCCTGGAAGCTATGTCTAGAGTCAAGGACCATCAAAAGTGTATGCAGGCCTGCATCATTAGGGTTTTATCTTTGGTGCAATTGTTTCCGTTCATGGCATAATAGTGCCCATGCTGTAATAATGGTCATCCTTGACTATTACAGGTATTTTTTAGTGTGGATTTCCAATACCGGCTGCCATCATTAACATATTGACTGGCCTACTTTTAGCCACCCCTGACAAAATGATGACTGTTTCTTGCATAAAAATAGCCATAACTGATATACGTTGGGCTTCCTGGATGTTATGGCACCCAGCCTTGGTAAGTTGGCCCTGGTATAACGGTGGGCATTATTTGCATAACAAAAGCATACTTGGTGCTATGGTGAAAATCCATTACCTATGATTGTAATACCTGGGCACTTTAAGCAGAATCTGTCTATGTGAGGCATTTTTACATGATAGTACTGATATTTGTGGATTGTGTGTTTTCTAAAATTGAAAACTGATATTTTAATGGCAAATATGCTTTTTAGATTTTTATTCTGGAAACTAAGTTTGTTTGCCCAAAATGGAAAGTGGTATTTGATAGAAAAAAAATATGTGTATTTTCAATAACTAATATGCTGACGAAGACAAAATATTTTATTTCTAAAACACATTTAAAGTTGATAGCCTAATGCTAATTCAAGCTGAGTTGGTGGGGGCTTACTGCTCTAGTTCTGTCCTCTGTGCCGCAGAGCATTTGATAATTTGAATGTAACTTCATTAGTGAGGGGGTGGCATTGAATAGCGAGGAATGCTTTCCTGCTATTTCTGCAGGTAACCTTATCTTGAATGCTTGGGTGATTACTACTGACAATCCAGCTTAGAGTGGTCATAGTGTAACTTTAACACAGGCTGCCACTACTTTACAGAGATAACATATGCTAGTGGCTCAGCAGGACTTTCCTTGAGCAGAAGTAGCTCTCAACACAGAAAAGGTTGGAGACCCCTGACTTACGCTTACCTTCTTTATCTCCTGTTTGGGAGAACTTTTTTTTAAAATTGATTATTTTAGCCCGTCGCTGCTTGTTTTTTCTGGAATGTTTAACAGCCAGCCTTTGTGCAGATGTATGTGCATCTGAGCTCAGCTCTGGCAGGTAGAAGCATTTCCTGCTCATACTGGCCATCTGTAAAATATGCCATTAGATTCTGCCAGAGCCCATGGATTGGCAATTCTTAATCTTGAGCCATTTATTAAAGAAATGCTTTTCAGTTTCGGAAATATGTTCTAGATCTATTCAAACACAATATTCAGCTCTCAGGTGTGACTGAACTTGCTGAAAGCCTGAAATCGTGCGTTATTGATTCCATGGTGATTTAGTAAACGTTGTTAAATAGTTTATAATCTGGAGGTACTTAGGAGACCTGCATTACACGGCTCTTTAATTGATGCATTACAAGCATTCTGTATGTTTTAAAGACAACACGCCAGGTAGAGAAATCGCGTGGCGGTGGATTTTTTACTGCAATTTACTTTTTGGCTTTTTAGTTTCTTCATAATCTTGGCAAAGTTTGTTCTCCATCTCCTTTTCTCTGTGTCTGTGTTTTTGAATGTTTGAAAAAACGCTGAGAGGCAGTCCTGTGTTTCTTACTCTGGCCTGTCCCAAGTGTGCAGTTGTTTGTTTCTCCATTGCTGTGATTCTTTTTATGGAATGATTCATTGAACTGTGCTGCTGTCATGAATTTGTGTTTTTGCGTCAGTCCGGGTGAAATAGTGTATTTTAGTCATCTGGGAGCTTGCTATTCAATTTTCCTCCCACTGTTTCTTGCTCCTGTTTTTGGGAATGGTTGATCAATTTTTGTTTTTATGTGGCAGTTTTATATGGTGCAAACTCGTTCTGTGCGGCAGCGCAGCATATTTCTTCTGGACTACTCCTGGTCAAACTGTGTATTCATTTATTGCTCCACCAATCTTTCTGGAATTATTTAGTTAGCTCTGTTCAACGTCATTGATGTTTTACGATAATGTATTCGCCTGGGCTTTATTCATTTTCCCCTTCCCCCATCTTCCTCCTCCTCTAGTCTTTCCTGGAATGAGTAACCGCCCTGTTAAACATCTGTCCCTGTGATCTCAAATGTGAGCAGTTAAAACCAGTTCCACCCGGTTTCCTACATAAGGGTTAAGTGCTGCTGCGCTTGTGAAAGAAGGGTGGCTGGCATGTTAAGAGGAGAGGAGACTGGCAATTATGTTAATAAACACAGTTGTAATTATGGGCGGTGCAAGCACTGACCTCTCGTGCAAACACAAGTGGCAGTGCAAGATGCAAATGCTGCCAGCGGTAATGGTGCTGTGGCTTGGAAACGTGAAACATTTATTATAAACATGAATAGGTGAGATTTCCTGAGTGCTGTTCATCTGTTTTGCAGATACAGCAGTGTTATGAACGACTCCCCATGCCAAGTCTTCAGATTGCTTATAAATGACCTTTCTATTGTTTCGTTTTTCCTATGAGTGACATTAAAGCGTAAGTGCCGCAATTGCTTTGCAGTAGCTCTCATTACTGAAAGTTTGAGCTATTTGTGCTGGATTATTAATAGCATTGCCAATAGCTCAAACTTTCAGTAGTGCAAGACCTATTGCATTGCAAATGATTGTTAATTTAGCATTTTGTTTAAGATGGGGGTTTGAACATGTTTTTCGCTAACACGAGAAAATGCCACACACGCATGTTTGGTAGACTTTGCTTTTCTGTAGTCTGCACTGTTAGTTCCAGGGACACACATACTAGAACACAATGTCCTTGCTTTATTATATGCTCATAGGAGACAACTTTCTTCCCCAGACTTAGTTAAAATAAAATCTGCGTCTCTAGCAGAATGAGATAAGGCTGGTGTTTTATTATTTAAACAGCGTCCATTTTGAATTCTGCAAGTGACACTTCTCACCAGAGTTACCATTTATGCGACAGACAGCTGTGAATAATAATAATGCAGGCCGCAGGCCCTGGTATTCATCCTGAGAAGGAAGATAGCTGTGCAAGTAGAAATGTGTGCAGGCTTGAACACCGAGACTGAGTGCATTTGTTAATGCTCTGATGCCGGCTTTCTGAGACATTACACCAAGGTATGGGGTTAGATCATTCCAACAGGGTCTGGCAGAAGGGACCTCTCACCATGCTGTCACTAGTGTAGGGGTGTTAGTGATAGATGGGAGTAGCTTTAGGAATATTTAACATGGTTGAATTGTTTGTTTTCCTCCATTCTAAAGCTTTAGAACAATGTTGCATATAATTATCATGTTTAACTTACAAGGATTAGATCTTTTCAATAAATATTGAAAATGTATTATTGTCTCTTCTCTTTGTGAAACCATGTGCATGCAAAAGTGACAGATGAAAGGGTTAGATTTGTTTCTATTAATAAGAGTGGTCATGTTCGAGGTTGCCTATAGGATCTATAACTCTGGAGGTTTAGGAGTTTAGATGCAGTACTGTGAGCTAGCCGAAACAACATTTACTGATGATAGAAGAAGAGTTAGTCCCTACATTATGAAGTTTTGTTGATCCAATACACAGTCCCACTAATTTAATTGGAACTGTAAAGCAGGTCAACTGAAATGGGCATGTTTGCTGCAGTTCTAGATATATTGGCATTGTCTATGGGTTTTGGCTGTGATTCAAACAGAGCGTTTCTAGTGTAATTTAGTCCTGTGATCAGAATAGAAGTGGTTGGTCAAAGTGCAATGAAATGGAAATCTAGTTGCAGCACTGATAGTTGGAACATTGTATATGCTGTTTCATGTCAACTGTTCACCCCATCGTTAACTTCATTGAAGTGTCCTCTCCGTTTAAGACAAACTGTTAACTTGTGTAGCCCACAAAATGAGCTGTGTCAGCAAGTCAGTCCTCATTATATAATTGATGTGATGACTATTTTTCTGACTGAGTCCTGCTGAGGTAGGAGATTTTATTTTTATTACTGCTTTTACTGCTGTATGTTTGCAAGAGCGACATATTGAAGATGGATTTGTTTGAACAATCAAAAGTGTGCTTTATTTATAGGATTACACATCTGGGTGCGTTTGCTGGGTCAGCTTGCTGGGTCAACAGGGTTGTGCTGCTTGTCTTGGGCTATCAAGAGGCATGTAAGTGAGTGTTCTTGCAAGCTTGTAGTATGGAGGTAGGTTAGTACGGTCAGCTGGTTGAAGAGTTGTTGCTCACTAAATCTGGAATGAAGGGGTGAGCTTTTTGGATCATAAGGGAGGAGTTGATAATGTTTACACGATTAGTATGACCCTCCCTTGGATCGTATTGCGCATGGGCTTCGGCTCCATGCTCAGATAGTTTTTTTTCCGCCATTGTGTTCGGATGTAATACTTCGCGCTCCGGTTCCGAACATTTCCAGTTCGACGATCGAAGCGGAATCCTCGCTCTTCGCGGTATTGTTCAGATACTGATCCCCTCAATCACCTTCTCTTCGACACACCTTCGATTCCAGTCGTCGACGGCAGCCTTCGGGCCTATCCAAGCTCCGGTCCCGGCTGATGGAAAGAACTCCATTCAAGAAGTGCCCTCGATGTGGGTCCAAATTCCCCCACACCGATCTTCATGAGGTGTGCAACCTCTGCCTCTCCCCTGAACACGAGGCTCGAGACTGTCCCTCCTGCAAGTCTTTCAGATCCAAAAAGACTTTTATCGAGATCGAAGGGCCAGACGAAACATGGCGCACTCCTCGACCTCCATTCCAGTCGACATCTTCGGGGACGACGTCGAAGCTCCGGGACAGCAGCACACCGAAGAGGACCTCGTCAGTGCTTCCGAAGCCGATGACTCGGATGTGGAGGACATTACCCCGGCACAGAGGGTCGTGAGTAAAATACCCCCTCCCACACCCGCGCCGATTCCCAAAAAGGCTTCGGTCACGCCTTCGCCACCGGGCCTAGGCAAGACCATAGACACTGCTTCAAACACCCCACCTTCGGGCCCGGTGAAGAAGCCTAATAAGCCTTCCGGCGGCTCGGGCTCGAGCCAGCCTGCCAGCGGTGCCGATAAACACACTTCGGCACCGAAGAAGAGATCGGCCTCGCGCCGAAGCCTGCCTCGGCGCCGACCAAAAAATCGGAGGTTCCAAAAAAGCACGGCACAGACAAGCCTAAAAAGCCATCGGCCCCGAAACCTTCGGCGCCGACCGAACAGCCATTGTCTCAAGAACTGTTTACACCGGATCCTTTGCAAAAGACACTTACCAAGGATCCAAAAACTGGACATTTGGCACTTTCTTCTAAAAAGAGACATTTGGACAAACCAGCTCCACCTCCAAAGAGGAAAGACTCTGCTACCTCCCCTTTCAGAGTGCCTTCCCCACCTCCTCCACCCTCTCCGCCTTCTCCACCCCTGCCTCATCACTCTCCGACCCCGTCTCCAGACCATGATGATCAGGGGGACCCATACTACGATCCAGCAGATGTGCCACAAGACCCCACCCCTACAGGATCCCCAGACCCATGGGACGATTATAATAATCCAGACATTCCAGATGTCGCACAAGATGACCTTTATCCATCCAGGCCATCTCCACCAGAAGACTCATTAGGTTTTCACCACCTACTTCACAGGGAGGCACATTATCACGGGGTAGAGCTACACACTGACCCGGTAGAGGAAGATTTCCTCCTCGACACCTTTGATACCGCACATAGGTCTACTTCTATAGTGCCTATGCTCAAAGGGGTAATAAAACATGCGCCAGAGGTTTTTAAAGACCCAGTCAGGGCTAGGGTCCTAAACCCACGCATAGAAAAAAAGTATAAAGCTGCCCCCACAGATCCTGCCTACATCAAAGGGCCAGCGCCACTGGATTCCCTAGTGGTATCCACTGCACGGAAGAGGTCAAATTCCCATCATGCACCATCTCCCAGAAAAATACAGAAATAGGGCCAATGAATTAATTCAAGAGGGTAAGACCATAACTAACACCTCTATACGCTGTGCCTTAGACACAGCAGACACAGCCTCCAGGGCCATTAACACTAGCGTCCTCCTCCGTCGCCATGCTTGGCTGAGAGTTTCAGGCTTTAAACCTGAGGTACAAGCCTCCATATTAAATCATCCTTTTGATCAAGAACATTTATTCGGTCCAAAAGTAGATGAGGCCCTCGAGAATATGAAGAAAGACACAGATACGGCGAAATCTATGGGAGCCCTACAGTCACACCCTCCTAGGCGCTACTTTCGCCGCTCTTCTTTTCGGGGCACGGGCAGAGGCTACTCCTCAGATAGCGCGTCCACTTCCTACAAATCCCCTGTTCAATCCACCTTCACAAGGCGTTATCAAAGAGGCGGCTATAGAGGCAATAACAATAAAGGCAGAGGCAAAACAAATACCGCCCGCTCTGCCACACCGCCTACCCAATGACTTCCCCCTGCTCCCTCCAGACCATCCCACTCCGGTCGGGGGCAGACTACAAAATTTCCTTCACGTCTGGGAGTCCATCACATCAGAGAGATGGGTGACCCAAATATTCGTTCAGGGTACTGCCTAGAATTGACATCTACCCCCCCCCCCCCCCCAACATTCCACCCAGGCAACGCCCAATGTCACAAGAACATTCCACGTTACTAAAACAGGAGGTAATCTCCCTCCTACAAAAAGAGGCGATAGAACAAGTCCCCGCCAATCAGCAAAATTTAGGGGTCTACTCCCTATATTTTCTGATACCAAAAAGAGACGAGACTCTACGACCTTTCTTAGATCCCCGGCCTCTAAACACATACATTCATTCGGACCATTTTCACATGATAACACTTCAGCAGGTACTTCCGCTCCTCTCCCAGAATGACTTTCTCACCACACTGGACTTGAAAGACGCATACTTTCACATTCCGGTACACCATGCCCACAGAAAGTACCTCGGATTTATAGTGGACGGGCAACACTACCAGTTCAAGGTGCTCCCATTTGGGCTCACAACAGCACCAAGGGTATTCACCAAGTGCCTAGCGGTAGTGGCGGCACACCTCAGAAGACAGCACATTCACGTCTTCCCATATTTGGACGACTGGCTAATAAAAGCCACGTCCTACAATCAATGTGTACATCACACCGCCACTACAATCCAACTACTTCACCAGCTAGGTTTCACGGTGAACCACCAAAAGTCCCAGCTAATACCATCCCACACAAAGCAATACCTCGGTGCCACCATAGACACCTCAAAAGCCATAGCCTACCCCAATCCTGCCAGGATTGCAAGCATTCAGGCTTTGCGTCAAAGATTCATACCTCAACGCTCTCTCCCAGCAAGAGTGTTTATGCAACTGATAGGGATGATGGCCTCTTGCATTTTCGTAGTGCCTCATGCAAGACTCCAGATGCGTCCACTCCAAGAGTGCTTAGCGCGCCAATGGAACCAGGCCCAGGGGCAACTGACAGATCTGGTGTTGGTAGACGGTCGCACCCATCGCTCTCTGCAGTGGTGGAACACCACGAATCATCATATCATATCATATTCAACTTTATTTCGGCAAAAGCCATAAAAGCAATATATACATAAACATTTCCAATGATTAAGTACAATTAGATACATATGCACAGACCAATATTCTAATATTACATAGAATGGGACGGACAGCAATTAATCTTTCACAATAATTATGCAACTACCGCATAAAATCGAATAAGACATTATAAATTAATTTAAAAAGCCAGGTTTAAAACTTGCGTCTAAAACATTTAAAAGGAAGAGATCAGTGTTTATCTAGTCAATTTGTCAGGACAGGGAATAGGACCCGCAACAATTCATTACAACTTACAACCGATCTGTTTCCTAATGAAATACACACTAAATAAAAAACTACTTATACAAAACACCACCAGTTGGGTGGTGTTTGACTTAAGTATACGTTCTGCCTCTTTATAAGACCTAACCCCCAAGTTTTTACATAAGGGTTTGATCCAAAGGTCTCTTGGTTTTTTATAGACTGGGCAGAAAAACAATAAGTGGGCATCTTTTTCATTTGCATTTTGGAAACAAAGGGTACACAGGCTGCTATCATTTCCCCCCCCCCCCACCTACAAGTATTAGCGGTGGTTTGTAAAACCCCATATCTAAGTTGCAAGTATAGAGTTTTAGCTAAGGGTGGTTCTATCTCATCCATAAATTGTTCAAATTCAGGAATATCCTTTAAAGTCAAAAATTTCTGGGACAATGTGCCAATCGTTGAGCTATGAATTAGTTCATCACTAACGTATGACCAAAAGGTAGATTTTACAAGTTTTTTAAGAGAGGGTGTCATGTTTTGGGGTTCTTCCCATAGCTGGGAGAGTCCCAGCTTATTAAACCACTGAAAAATGTGCTTTAGCCATGCTATTCTATTAGACCCAACATTCTGAGTTATTTCTATCAGCCCGCTCTTATAATCGCTCAGCTCCGGGGTTGTCCATAATCTGACCCAATACAATAGTGGCCTTAGTATTGCATGGTAATCTGTCCTTTTGAGGTTTATGTCCAAAAACACTGGTACTAAGGGAGTTCTCGTTGGTATCTTGAGCAACCTGCGTATAAAATAGTTTTCCTCTTTCTCGAAAGTACTTTTGCAGGAATGCCCCCATAATTCCGCTCCATAGAGTGCTGCTGATTGTGCCTTTGCCTTAAATACTTCCAATGCCGGAATAATAGCTTTAAAGTAGCTACTACCATGCATTTTTAAAATGGGCATAGAATTTTGTTTTAAGGATAATTTACTTTTTTCCAGCTGCCCCTTCCAAGAAAGCGTACTGTCCAAAATAATTCCTAAATAGTTAAAGCTCCCAACGTACTCCAGTTTTTGGTCATTTAATATCAAGTTTTTTCTAAAGGACTTCTGTGGGTTTATGGACATATATTTTGTTTTGGATGAATTTATTTCTAACCCCTTCCCTGCACAATAATTACTAAAGGAATTCACTAAATTTTGTAAGCCCTTAGGTGTTTGTGAGATGAGAATCGTATCATCGGCAAAAAGTAATGATGTGATCACCTCACCTCCTAACTTCGGGGAGTCATGATCACAGTTACTTAAATAGATGGGTATATCGTTGACATATAATGAAAAGAGTGTGGGCGCCAGCACACAGCCTTGGCGCACACCCCGACCTATAGGTATGGCCTTTGAAACTTCACCACCCTTTCCCCATCTGACTTTGGCATAGTTCCCTGTGTGTAATCTAATAAGTTCTTTGAGCAATTCACCAGGGACTGCCATGTTTTTAAGATTGATCCACAGCAAATTACGTGGAACGAGGTCAAAAGCGGCCCTCAAGTCAATAAATGCCACGTACACGCTGCCCTTCCTTATATTAATATACTTCCAGCAGATGCACGTGAATCTGAATACTTGGTCGACCGTGCTGGTTTTGGATCTAAACCCTGCCTGACATTTGGTTAATGTTGAAGTCTCCTCTATCCATTCTAAAAGGCGGTTTAAAATATGTCTGGCGAATATTTTTTGTAAAAGGTCTATTAAACTTATCGGGCGGTAGTTGCTCGGGTCATAACGATCCCCTTTCTTAAAAATTACTACAATTTCAGCCCCTTTCCAGGTTTCGGGAATTGGTGTTCCTGCCACAATAGAATTGCATAAAAAATTTATATAAGGCCCCCAGACTTCGTTATCATGCTTAAATAAATCTCTAGGAATCTTGTCCGGACCAGGAGCTTTACCCATTTTAACGGCCTGTATTATATCAGTGGTTTCCTTTAGGCTAAACCACAAGGGAGCCGTATTCAGTACTGAGATAATCTCTTGGTCCCCCGTGGGTAGCCCCTCATCATTAATAGCATACAGTTTCGAAAAGTGGTCGCACCATGTTTTTTCATCTAAATAGATATCCCTAGAAGATCTACCCTTTTTGTTCCCCTTTGAAATTATATTCCAAAAGGTACTCTGGTCTCTCGTTTTGGCCGCATTTAAAAGATCGGCCCATAGGGCATCATCCCAATCTTTTTTTGCTTGGGTCAAGGTTTTATTATATACCTGTCTTCTGTCTCTTATATCCCTAGGGTTATTTAGTTTAACTGCCTGAATCAAAAGTGACTTAGCTGTACGACAATCCTTATTATACCATTGATTGGCTGATTCTACATGCTTAACTTTATTATTATTATCCTTTTTGTAAATTTTACTCAGATGAGGGTTTAAAGCGTCTACTAATTTGTAATGCATATCTAAAACGCCCTGTGTGCCTATTAGGGGCATCTGACATGCTTCCACAGTATCAGCGAATGCATTATAGATTTTTAGCAACGTCTCTTCTTTAGCCAAAATATATGGCCATTTTAATGCACGCCTATTATTTGTTATTTGAGGTTCCCCAAATGAGCAACTTAATGTAGATTCTCCAATTAGGTTAGATATGAATGGCTCGAAGTCCAGCCGTAAATGAAGCGGAAAATGATCACTCTCTGTTCTGTGATCGATATTAAAATCAATCAATAAATGCCATAAGTTCAGGGACACCAATATAAAATCTAGATGTGACCTACAGTTGCCTTTGCAAAATGTAGGGGCAGGAGGTCTGTCGGACTGAAAACGACCATTACATGCCCTTAAGTCGTGGGTCACAGACAGCTGTAGGATCTGGATGGCAGCTATAGAACTCTTAACCGATCCAGTAGAATCCAGGGGCGGGACATTATTTGCAGAATCCTGGTCATCAAATAAATTTTCCAGGCCCAACACTGGTTCGTATTTACGGTTAAAGTCCCCGCCAACCACTACCTGTGCATCCGGGCTTAATTTGTCCAAAGCGGAATCCAAAAGCTCTATCACCTTGGATTCCTTGTTAGATGAATGTGGTCTATTGTATATATTTATTAAATGTATGATACCTTTGCCCCTTGTATCCATTTTTAATATCAATAAATCAGGAGAAGAAATCGATAATTGGGCAACATCTATATCTAAAGTAACCCTTACCCAGATCACCAATCCCCCTGATGCTCTCCCTCTTACTGATGGGATCGCACCACAACAAAATGTCTTATACCCTAGTCTATGGGGAGTTTCAACATCCCAAGTCTCCTGGAGAAAGATTATATCGAACTCCTCGATATAGGAACACCAAACAGCGTCCCGTAAGTTCCTGCTTACACCTGCTATATTCCATGATATTAGTCTAACAGATGAATTCCCTTCAGGGCAGGGTGAATTTGCCTTCACCGATCTATCATGCTCAACTAATACAGATACAGAGCTAGCTGCAATGTTTATTTTATCTATTATAAGTTTTTTAGTATTGTTAACCGCAATCTCAGTGGTCCCAATACTACATTGTCCACCCTCACTCAAATCAAAATTACTAGCTTCCATAGTGTTTAGAATCTCATCTACTATCACAGATTTAGGAGTCAAGACAGATGTAAGTTCAGCATCATTAGGTAGTGGGAAAACCTCCAAACATGGTTGGTCGGATTCTATGATGCTCATACTCTGCTCCCCTGCCTGAGTGTCGACAGATATCTCTAGATCAGAAGTACCACCTAGCTAGATGACTATAAAAATACCCCAAGGGATGCACACCCACACTATTTTCCCCCAATACCAGCGACGCCGCTCTGAGTAGCACAGTCGCAACGTGTTGGGGGTGTCTAAAGTTTATGATTATGCAATCACCTCTGCAAGTTTTTCTAGCATTGCCGATCCAAGGAACCCGCCTAGTTAATAATATCTGGTCCGCAAAATTTATTGGGAACCCACAGTTTTTATTCAACCAGGAGACCGTTTTGCGTTTGAGTGAGTCATGGGATTCATTCCGTGAATTGGGTAGGGAAGAGTCCAGGGGTGGGACATTTTGAAAGAACAGCAACATATGGCTCACACTCTGGGGGTAAATTAATTGAATGAGTTTTCCTTAATGAGCCTAGAGGCACCGCCAGCCTAGTTGGAGCCTCTACAGTCAGGGGATTATTATCTCTCGACTGACTTAACTTAATAGGTTGAGGACTCTTTACTCTCTCCATCGACGATAACCGTGCTGCTGCTTTTACATGTTGGTCCCCCCTCTCCCTTAGTGGTGTACTATGGTCATTAGATATTTTTAATATAAGACCACTCAATCTAGACACTTCAGCTGATAATAAACCAATCTCATCTACAAGTGGCTGCACAACCGATTCGAGTTTATCTTCAAATATCTTTGTTATTTGGGCTAAAAGGTCTATATTCATATCTGTGCTAGTATTACACTTACTAGTCATAGTTCTCTTGTGAATAAACCCATTACTCTGAATCGGGGCAGATGAGGACTTTTATATTAAAGTCCCCCGCTTAGGCAGCGTTTTCATGCATTTTCTTACAACTCTCTTTACAGGAGATTGTGCGATTGAAACTATCGTGGAAGCATCTAGTAAGTTCTGTTGTAATGCATCCTGGTCTACAACCAATGGTACAAAAGTTTCTCCCAACAAAATGTCATTAGTGGGGGATACAGCATTTTCACTACAGTTATCATTAGGTGCGGGAGAAGGTGGGGGTGGGGAGAACCCCCGACCCAGTGATTTCCTTCTTTCATTATTAATCTTACTCACCACCTTTACTAAATAATTATCCATAGTCAATTTATTTTTAGACATTAATACACTGAAAACTACTCAAATGCTACACAAATTATTCAGTCTTACGGGCACTTTTGGGAGTAATAAATAACCACCGGTTGTACAACAACAATCTATACTCTGCGACCAGCACACTTGAGTAATAGAGAGGTTAAAAAGGTGGGCAAGGTCACCCAAGCTCCTCCAAACAAGGTGAGAAGCAACTTAACACCTAACGTATCTAAGTGGAAAATAGATTGAAAATTAAATGCCTACAAGTTTGTCGTTGTGTGCTTCACATGAATCTCACAAACCGGGCAGGAGAGCAGATATAATCGTCCACAATAGCCCCTTCTAGTGCAACCCAGTCAATATCCATGAGTCACGACAATAGGAACAGTCTCACATCTGTCGATCAGCAGAGGTATCGAGCAGGTCGGCACTAGATGCGGCAATACGGCCTGAAACACCGAGCTCCTCTTACCTCGACGTTAGGGGGGTGGCCCGGCCCAGCCCCTGTCTGCCCCGGACGGCCACAGACGGCCCGCCCTTTGCCCGGGCTTAGCCCCGGCGCTGCCCGCGCGCTGTCCCGCGACGCGGGGGCTGTGCTGCAATTTGAAGCGCCTCCAGGCGCGTCCGCTACCTCGTCGGCTTCCAGCTTGGCGCTAGGTACCCTGGGGGATGAAGTCCCCCTCCTCACAGCGGCCGCAACGTTGGCAAATGCGGCGGCGGGAGGGGAGACAGGGCTACAGGAACAGGCACCGGTAAGACTATGCCCAACAAGTTCAAACTATCCACAAATTATTCTGCCGCCCGCTCCACCGGGGCTGTGCTGCAATTTGAAGCGCCTCCGGGCGCGTCCGCTACCTCGTCGGCTTCCGGCTTGGCGCTAGGTACCCTGGGGGATGAAGTCCCCCTCCTCACAGCGGCCGCAACGTTGGCAAATGCGGCGGGAGGGGAGACAGGGCTACAGGAACAGGCACCGGTAAGACTATGCCCAACAAGTTCAAACTGGCCACAAATTATTCTGCCGCCCGCTCCACCGGGGCTGTGCTGCAATTTGAAGCGCCTCCAGGCGCGTCCGCTACCTCGTCGGCTTCCGGCTTGGCGCTAGGTACCCTGGGGGAGGAAGTCCCCCTCCTCACAGCGGCCGCAACGTTGGCAAATGCGGCGGCGGGATGGGAGACAGGGCTACAGGAACAGGCACCGGTAAGACTATGCCCAACAAGTTCAAACTGGCCACGAATTATTCTGCCGCCCGCTCCACCGGGGCTGTGCTGCAATTTGAAGCGCCTCCAGGCGCGTCCGCTACCACGTCGGCTTCCGGCTTGGCGCTAGGTACCCTGGGGGATGAAGTCCCCCTCCTCACAGCGGCCGCAACGTTGGCAAATGCGGCGGCGGGAGGGGAGACAGGGCTACAGGAACAGGCACCGGTAAGACTATGCCCAACAAGTTCAAACTGGCCACAAATTATTCTGCCGCCCCACTCTCCAGTCTGAATCGGGTATGCTGGCATGTATGCTCACATATTCCGTTTCAGCCAATCTTGGGTCCCAAAAAATCATACAACAAACCCTGTATGGTGCTCTCCGTTTTCTTTGAAGAAAACTGGCAAATAAAAAATATTTTGAATAGAGCTGGTATTTTCTTACAGTTCCCTATAGTACCAACCACAGCCGATAAAACCGCAGCCAGCAACTTCAAAACCGATTACCTTTAACCACGAATCTTTCCAGAGGTCGACCGTTCCTGGATCCGGTTCCACAAATAATCCTAACAGACGCATCGCTCTCCGGCTGGGGAGCTCATCTATTACACCTCACAGTGCAGGGCACATGGACGCCGCAACAAAAGTTACTCCACATCAACCATCTGGAGTTACTGGCAATCTTTCTAGCCCTAAAATCCATTCACACTCACATTTTAGGCAAGGCAGACCTTATTCGCATAGACAACATGACGGCCATGTACTACATTCAAAACCAAGGCGGCACACACTCTCCACAGCTCTCTCAACTAGCACAGAGCATATGGAGATGGGCAATTCCACACAAAATCTTTCTCCTAGCCCAACATGTCCCAGGAGTCCAAAACACCATGGCAGATCTGCTCAGCAGACAAACGCAGCAGATCCACGAGTAGGAACTTCACCCGCAGGTTCTTCATCCGTTCTTTCAGATGTAGGGACATCCACACATAGACCTCTTCACCACCCACGAAAACAAAAAATGGCCAAGCTTCGCCGCCAGATACCCACACCCATTGTCCAAAGGCAATGCGATATGGATGAACTGGTCAGGCAAATTTGCGTACGCCTTTCCACCTCTCCCAATAATTCCATTAGTGGTGCGAAAGCTACAACAGCACTCCCTCACACTGATTCTAGTAACTCCAACATGGGCCAGACAACCGTGGTACACCACACTGCTGGAACTCTCGGTAGTGCCACACCAAAAGTTACACCTCTCACCATCCCTCCTAACCCAGAACCATGGAGAGATCAGACACCCGGACCCAGCTCAGCTCAACCTTGCAATCTGGCTCCGGAGATCCTAGAATTCGGATACCTTAACCTTCCCCCTGACTGTATGAACGTCATCAGAGAAGCTAGACGCCCTACCACTAGAGCCTGCTACGCTGCAAAGTGGAAAAGATTTGTTGTTTATTGCCATAACAACACAATCAACCCTCTACACGTATCTATACAGCACATCATATGCTACTTGCTCCATCTACAAAGGTGTAACCTAGCATATACATCCATTCGGCTACACCTTGCAGCAATTGCCGCTTACCTACAGAACAGACAGCACCTATCACTTTTCAGAGTGCCTGCCATTAAAGCCTTCATGGAAGGCCTCAAACAAATAATTTCCCCCAGAGTACCACCCTCACCTGTGTGGAACTTAAATATAGTTCTCACAAGGCTAATGGGACCGCCCTTCGAACCTTTGCATAAATGCGAACTTCAATTTCTCACATGGAAAACAGCTTTTCTTGTAGCCATCACTTCCCTTAGAAGGGTCGGTGAGATACAAGCACTTACTATACAAGAACCTTTTCTTCAAATGCACCAGAACAAGGTTGTCCTCCGTACCAGCCCAAAATTCCTACCCAAAGTCATTTCCCCCTTCCATCTAAACCAATCGGTAGAATTACCGGTATTTTTCTCGCAACCTCAAACTGTTGCAGAAACGGCTCTACACACGCTAGATGTTAAACGGGCCTTACTTTACTATATCCAGAGAACACAACCTTTCAGAAAGACCAAACAACTGTTTGTCTCTTTCTCTCCACCACACAAAGGCAACCCCATCTCTAAATCAGGGATGGCTAGGTGGATTGTAAAATGCATACAGATTTGCTACCACAAAGCAAAACGAACGCTATCTGTTCCCCCTAAAGCCCACTCTACACGAAAGATAGGGGCTTCTATGGCTTTTCTAGGGAACATCTCATTAGATGATATCTGCAAAGCAGCTACATGGTCAACACCGCACACTTTCACTAAACATTACTGTGTAGATGTGCAAACCAAGCAACAAGCTAGTGTGGGCCAGTCTGTGCAAAAAACACTATTTCAAACCACTGCAACAGATACTGGTGGCCGCCGCTAGGGTTGGGAACTGCTATATAGTCTATGCAAAAGTATGTAATCTGCAGCTCATATGCCTCGAACGGAATATGCTACTTACCAGTATGCATCTGTTCTTGGCATGTAGAGCTCCAGATCTACACACGCCTCCCCGGCTACCTGTATCTGTTCCAGTCTATCTTATTTAGATACAACACACATGGGTTTCTTCACTGTTATTACTACGCTCCATCTTTCCCTGTTGGCGAAAAACAATCTGAGGATGGAGCCGAAGCCCATGCGCAATACGATCCAAGGGAGGAGTCACCGACCTCGTGACTTCCAAAGACTTTCCAAGAGGAAAAGCAAACTGCAAACACCCGGGCCCAACACCAGATGGCGATGTATGCAAAAGTGTGTAGATCTGCAGCTCTACATGCCAAGAACGGATGCATACTGGTAAGTAGCATATTCCTTTTTAATTATATAGCCAACAGATGAGTGGAGTGCAGGAATTGCCGAAATTTGTTGTTAGTACAGCAGGGTGGAGATTGATTTAATTTGTAATACAGTTCTACTGTTTCTGTTAAAATTGGTGTAAATTTCAACTCCAATTCCAGTGTTTCTGTTGATCCTACATAGAATAAATATTAGCTTATGTATTACAAACAAAAAAGGAAAACCACATTGAGTGGTTTAGTAGAAATGAAAAATTCAAATTTCCCACTGTTTCATATGTCACAATCAGACTAAGGTTAAGTTTTTTAATGTGTTCTATAAAAATTCACTAATTTTACCCTGTTCCTCACAAACCTGCACATGATACAAATATTTGGTTGATTAGAAGAAATGGAGGGAGAAAGAAACAAAGGAAAAAACAATATGATCAATACAACTTTAAATGTACATATAGCAATAAATTATATCCATTGATGAGAAACTTGGAAAGTAAGTTGACAGTGGTCAATTCCTAAAGTTCTTCAGAATTCCGGCAAATACAATGACTCTGCTTAAGCTGATGAATGTATTTTTTCATACCCACTATATACTTTTTATCTTCTAGTTAAAACTACATTTCAGGCTTACAGATAGATGTTCATTACATTCTTGTTCATCTTTTTTAGCTGGCATTGGTGCCCCATGAGAGGCTTACAGATAGATGTTCATTACATTCTTGTTCATCTTTTTTAGCTGGCATTGGTGCCCCATGAGAATGAGCCCCAGGCTGTTTTGAATTTTCTGTGTTATAAGGCATTCATGTGTCTGTCATGATCTCTCTACAGGACCGTTCAGAAGGAAGATCGCTCTCCAATGGTGGACGAATACAGTGATTACAAACAAATGAAAGCAAAGATGCGACTCCTGGAGGTACTGATCGGCAAGAGGAATGCTTCAAAGCCTGTGTAAAGTAGGATCTTAGAAGCGAGACAAGACGTCATGCAAAAAGCACAGAAAGAACTCATCAAGAACCAGTCGGAGAGAGAAGCTATTCTTAAAGACCTGCGAGACTTCCATTCTGGACGGCAGAGGGAAGAGGCTGTCTCTTACTCTGTGCTGTTAAGCCTCTCTGTGGTGTGCACTGCCTCTGCACCAGCCTGACCTGCTCCTTCTGGATGGGGAGCTGACCATTTGCTAAGAAGCAGTGGCATTTGATTGATAGCAAAATTTCTTTGTGTTATCTGTCATATAATGTATTCTTCCCTTCACTGTCACTATAATTTCAAGTGACGAACAGCTAGATGAGAGAGAGATCTTTGCTTTTCCCCATTATGAATCGCTGCAGAGTGCCAGCTCACAGGTAGATCTCATCTGAAATTGTTGTTGGCCCGGGGCGAGAGGGATCACAATCATAAAAAAAAAAAAAAAAGGAGTACGCTAAAATACTTAGAAACTGGAGTTTCGGTTTTGTTTACACTTTTACTCTTGTGGGTGGATGCTGCAATCAGCTGCTCAGCAGTATGTATTTTATTGCAAACTACCTTAGTGGCCCTTAAGATGGTCTTTTTGTAATCAATGGTTATAAAAGTGAAGACGCTCCCGCTGCTTTCTTGACAGGTGTGCATGCCAAGTAATGGTATCTGTGGATCATTCTACCTCTGTATTAACTACTTGGCATTGACTGATTTATTGTGCAATTGTGAAAGCAGTGCTTCTTGAAGTATTGAGTGTGCACAACCAGAGAATGCAAGCACGTACACCACCTGACTTGTTTTCAGTTCTGAGGAATTTCATCTACATTCAGATGTTAGATGAAAGGGACAACGTTCACTCATGAAAGAGTAAGTGAGTGGAGGTCAGGGTACGGTGAGCTGCCTTGATGCTGATATACTAGACAAGAAAACATTACTTAAGTTGGAGTATATGAGGGGACAGAATGGGTTGTGCTCTTAGTTGTCCGGTATGGTAGCTACTTGGGCTTGATTACATTTTGGACAGGAGTCTGAAAGACAAAGGAATTCCCTCACACCTTCCGCACATCATTTGGTCCACCATCCAAGATACAATAACGATACAAGGACACTGCTCCTGGATAACGAGGTGACTTTATTAGTGGGTGGTACTGAAGCCAAATCGAAGGTAAAGCGTCCTTCCAGGTGTACTTTGTGGTGCAGGGCATTGTCTTAGCAAGAAGGTTTAATGATAATGTTCTACTCTGCTATGTGGGGTGGAAGACCCCCTCTGTACAAACCCAACAACAGTGTTCTCAGCCATCATGCTTCTCAAGTGCTGAGCAGCAGTTCAGGTTTGAAGACTCATCTGTGATGAATTCTTCAGACCTTTGCTCTGTAAACAGCTTGTGCTTGAAGAGTGGTCTGGCCAGTGGTGGTGGGTGAAGAATTGTGGTGACTTGAAGGAGAAGTGAATAAGCTACACATTCAACAAGTAAATGGGGGATTACTATGTAATTGGGGCTTTGTCTGTGAGACTGCACATTTTCTACTATTTCTATTTTCCCCAAAGAGCTCTAACCCTTCTTTGTTCCAAAGATCCAGACTTCATTTTTTTTTTTACAAGTGAATTATCAGAACTTTAAGCAGCCCATGTGTTCTTATGCACTTTACGAATATAATTATTTTTTTAACACTCAGAAAACAATTTGATGGTATGAAAAGCTACATATCCAAAATTGTACATCATGGGTAGATTCCCACATATCGGTTGTTAACCCAGATGTTTGTGCCACTCTGCAAAATGGTTGAAACTGGAAAACCGCAAACAGCTGACATCTTAAGGAATATCCAAGGACTAGTTAAGCAGAACACGCTGAAAGAATGTAGGTTGGTTACCACTGTAACTTAAACTACAAAAAAGGTGGTGTGTCCACTTAACATAGTCTATTCTCTTCTATATTAAAAACGAGCAACAAACTGTTTTGCCTGTGCCTGGATCAGATGAAAACTTCTGAGCGCTGACAAGCTGTCGCTTTAAAATGAGTATTCACGCACCCAAAAATATTATCCTTGGAAAGTATTTGAAAAACAATGCTCTGCTGTTATGAAGATATTGTGAATAAGAGGTGCAGGTGTTTTAAAATGTTAAAACTGCATAAGACAGTTTAGAGTCAGAGGGTGCCTTGTATATAGGTATGCCACAACATTGACTTCTCCGAAGACGAAGAGTGCGTTATATAGTCATAATAATGTCATCATCGGCATCAGTGCACCCTTCACATCGCTGTTTATATTCTGTGATCATAGTGATGCACTGAAATAATCATTTTTTTAAATCACTTCAATAAAAGAAATATCTAGCATTGTGAATAGCTCGACAGACTGAAAGAGATTAAATAAACTCCAAAGAAACAGACTTGTATTTTTTGATGTAGCATCAATAAAGAATAGGTAATAGTTTATCTTGTGATTCATTGTCAAAAGACTTTACCTTGCGTTTTATGCTGTTATTTTTGACAGACCATTCTTTTACTCATTTGTTTCCCCGTGATCTCAAACAAGAATGTGGAGGGCGACCTGTGTTGTGCGAGAAAACTGACCCTGTTGTCTTTGTTCTAATGCCTCCCTACCCTTCATGCGCAATAGTGTGCCTTCTTACAAGGTAGGATTTTTCTGGTGTTGAGTTTCCACTCCACATCCAGAAATTGCCCAATAGGCAGGAAATTATGTAAAGGTGTCTGACTCATGTGTATGAGGCAGCATACTGGCCAGGCTTCAAAGGGTACTCATCCTTGTTGTCCTCGAATAATAGGTCCCCTATAGCATATGTTTCTTTTACTAAATGGTAGGGGTAAATTGTGGTGTCTTTGAATGTTTCTGTAACCATTGGCCTTCGTGTATTCTTCTGAAATTTAGGGTAATATAGCGTTGCAGCACTTTCTGCTTTCCTGTAATATGCCAGATACACTGCATAGAGATAGAGCAATGTGGCACTACCCCTCAATTGTTCTGCTTTTCACTGACATTTCAATTGTCGTTTAAGGGTATAATGAAGGTTCCCGTGCCTCATACAAGAGCAACAAGTTTACGTTTTTGCATAAGGCTCTAACCAAAATAGTTGGTCCAAAATAACTTTAAAGTCGCTTTATTGTTTTCAGATTGCTTAGTAATGGCAGGGCCTTTGCGCAGGTCACTTAGTTTAGTGTTAATTGTCTATGGAATTATCGCATGTGCACGTGTGTGTGTGTGTGTTTGTGTGTGTGTGTACACAGTTTAGTAAATCACCTATTGCCCGTTCATGTATTTCTGTTTTTGCTGAGGATGCAGCATTAATACTGAAAAGCAGACTACAATCATTCCCAAAATCATTGAGATCCATAGATTTTTATAATGTAGTGCCGAAGCAGAAAAACAGTTGTTGTAGAGGAGTAGTGGTAGGTGATTATGTAACTTCCACCTGCAACTTTTCTAAAGTGGATGTTGTAATATTGGTTTGCTAAGAATTCCTTTCAAGATTTGTCAGGACAGATCAGTCATCCTCTTTGAGTTCTGTCAGTGCGTTGGGCTTCAGTTGCATGCTCAAGTGCTTCGAGTGTATGATGAAATTAGCAATGGGGTCGTCAAACACACTAATGCTGCATAGAAAAGAACATTTCCTGCCTTTGTCCTAAATGTTTTTTCCAGATTTGGCTATGGTGGTAGTTAGTGTGTGTGATTGTAGGCTGCTGTGTTCTCCAAGTGAATCTGTCTTGCTGAATCTAATTCAATTTCCTAAATGGATTGATATTTTAGCTGAAGGAGTGAATGAGTTGGTCAGTGTTTTAATGCGTTTTCATCGAGGATTCATTGCTTTCGATTTCATTCAGCTGTCTGACACATGGCTTCATGCTAACAGTGCTGTTTTGTAAACAAAGCCCAAGTGCTTTTGGAATACCCCAAAAGAAAGGAAAGCTTGACCCAAATTCAAACATTGCAACACCAGGGCAAAGTAGACCAGCTTCTTAATCAGTACCCAAGAACATCTTAGCTCCGCTCTCTGTTTCTCAGTATACCATGGAGTGTCAGTGCACCTTAAAATCGATGGACTAACTTAGGGCCTGACCTAGAGTGCGGGGGACGGTATTTACTTCATCAGGGCAACAGAGTATTTTACCCTTATTCCGCATTTACAGATGTCTACCAACCCGGCAGACATCTCTAGTCAGTTGCAGGGACTGCCATCTCTGGTTTCCTGATAATGTGTTAAAAGCTTGACGGACTGCTCTGGCAAACATAGCAATTGCTCGTCAAACTTTTAATAACGGTTTGCTTTTTTAAAAACAACATTCCAAAAGTGGGATTTTGTAAAAAAAATTTAAAAAAAACTAATGACCCCCTCCAACAGTGTAGCAGTCGGCTCTTATCGTTTGGGGGTCATTTTTTCCCCACTGTCCGTGGGTGACAAACAGTAATAAAAAAAAAAAATAACACGGCCTTCTTCAAATTGGACAGATAGTGTTATATGGCAAACCGTACTGTGATGGGCTGTTAAATGAGTATGACGGGGACAAATCCAGAGTGGCTCTGCCGCAACATACTTAAGATCTGCCCACCTGTAAATCAGGCAAGTGGACCGAGGGTTTGACGGAGAGGGTACACTGTCACAGTTGCGACAGAGTATCCTCTCAGCCAAACTCTCAATCAGGTCCTTCATCTTGTCCTAGATGGGATTTATTACACACAGTGCATTCTCTGATTCTTAGGCTTACAGCATGTGCTGCTGTCATCACATGCTGTGCTCACTCTTACCATCTCGTGTTGGGTTTTGACCAGTACCATTAGTTTTGCTTCAAAAAGGAGTTTTGGATACGAGGTGACTTGTGGTACTTTACCTGATAACTTGCAATGTACCAGGCCACAGACTCTAGCTTAAAGTGTTTTCCTTAATCAGGTTTGGACGTGTTTCAGCTGCTATACCACCAATGTTCACTGAAAAACATTATTTTAGATGCTGAAACACTGATAGTTTGAAGGAATTGGCCATTCCGTTTCATCAATCACTTCAGAACCAGACTGTGTGACAAGCTCACATAAGAATGAATATTTGGGTAGAGGGTATGGAGAATACAGTATTTAATTTTTACGATGTTTAGCAGTATATTCCCGTGGAAGAACCAACTTTGGATTTGTAACCTCTGTCTGCCAAGGGACCACAACTAAAGCTACTGTTTGGTGCGCAATGCTTTGAAATTCAGAAAGACCATTCATCATTGAATGGACAGAACATTGGTGCATTACTCCACAAGTCAGTGCACCGACTCTACTAAGTCGCAATTTACTGCAGCTACTGAGGACATGAAACAAGTCCACTCCAGCAATGAAAGGGGGGCTCTTCCATTAGTCTGTAAGCCCAATAGGAGATTTACATTTGGATCCTCAGCACTATGACTGGATACCAAGACCTTCTCAGGCCCTCGTAAAAATCTGCACCCAGAACTGGGACAACATCTCTGTTTTTTCAGGGCTGTGGACTGGGCACAACACCCTCTGCCTCAAACCGAAATTAATTATCTACGCGCAAAGCTTCCCTCCGGGGATCGATCTTGAAAAGAGCCTAATGTCCCAGAGAGCGTCATACCTTGATCGTGGAACCTCTGCTTAAAAGGGCTTTGACGGGCTTTTCAGCCATTGTCTATGCACATTCACAGATTCATTCTGCTCACCCCTTCCATCCCATCCAGGCATCCTCTAGCGCACCTTATCATGAGCGTGCTTTTTAACATCTATGCTTATGTCTGCATAGTTCTCTGAATATACCCACAGAGGAGCACAATAGGTGTGTCTTGCAGTGACAACATTGCCGAGCTAAACCACAAATAAAGAAACTGAATCCCCTCTGCTGGATTTCTTTGTTATAAGCACATAAATCTGCTGCACTGGCATTAATGTTTCTACTTATCTTATTTATCAAGAATCCCTTGTTCATCGCTCATGAGCATGGAAGACGTTTTTGACTCTAGCTGATCTGTTAGGTTTCGTTTTGTGATTGTTATTTCAGTTTTGACTGCATGAGTACATAAAGGAAAATTAATTTCTGTATTTGTCTAGTTGATTTAAACACAGTAGGCTTGTTCTCCTCCCTCTGGGGATTCCACTGTAAGCTGCAGTACCGTTGGGCCCATAAACTGCATATTGGAGTAGATTTTAATGAATTTCCTCTGGACCTAAACCTCTTGCTTTCTAAAATGCTTGAGTTCTGTGGCATGAGTTCTGTTTGTTTGTGATTGCAATTAATTTGCAAGGAGATCGTCTGGGGTTAATCTGGAATAGGTTTTGAGTTCGTCATTCTAACTTTGTCATCTATTCTGTCTGCATGTGCTTGCTTTAATAGATGCTATGCTAATTGCATCAGCATAGTAAAGAGTCGTCTTGCTTATCTAGGCCGGAATTAATTTGTCAATACATTGATTAGTTTGTGTCAAGATGTGTCAACTTTGTAGATCCCAAGATTGTAGATAGTTGTGATGTAAATCCATTACTTAGATTTTTATTTTTTTCTTGCTTTCTTGTTAAGCTCCTGAAAATGTAGCTCTACTGAGCTTCCTTCCACTAGACATTATGTTCTCTTTCGCCATTATCATAGGTTATTGCTGGTCAAACATATCCAAAGCTGTAGTGTGGCTGTGGTCACTATCTAAGTGTTCATTCCATCTAAAATATATATATAATGCTCTGCTTATTAAGGTCCTCAGTCTTTGCTTCCCTTTCTTCGCAACCGGGTTTTAAAATTCTTTTTTGAGCTATATATGTTGCAGTGTCAGTATTCATTCCCACTTATAATCTATTCGGGTAGATTTGAGAAATACGTTTTTAATTAAATGGGATAGGACTGTTGCAATGGCCTAATACAGATGCCCTGATTGTTTCTAGCATTTCGACATGCTATTTTGTGGTAAGGATCATAGCATCTTATATATAGTACAGTGGTGAATCGTAACGTGGATGCAATACTCTTCAGTATTTGCACAGAGAATGCCTTTCAACACAATATTTTTCTCCAGGCTGTGTGGTAGGTTGCCTTGAGCAACCTGCCAACTCAGCAGTTAAGTCTACTTTGAGGTTTCTCACAACGGTGGTGGGACCCCTTTGTTATTGACAGAATGGTGTAGGACCTTCTGGTAGGGCTGGTCAAACAATTGTACAACTTTATAACCATCTCAGTATCATAGTAGCAGATGTATGGGGGTCATGACATTATCACACTCAATTTACTAAACGTAAATGGGGTTGTTTCAAAGAAAGGTTTGAGGGAACTGGCTTAGATATTTTTTTAATGCATAACTATGTAAAGAGATTAGAGTGGAACATTTCAAATACCGAGATACCAACAAATAACTTTTTATTTTTTAAGATTGTTATTTCATGAATGGGAAATATTTGATTGCATAGTCATCATGATTGTAAAATGGCGTGCGGTGGGTGTGAGCATGTGAAGGGTATAGGGAAAATAAGGATACATGGATGAGTTCACCCGGAGTCCTGTAATTATCGGACATGTTAATAACACACTGCTGTGCATTGCTCATCACCTGCAGAGCTGAAGTTCAGCTAGGAGTCAGTCTAAGTGCTGCAGCAGCTGAATCGTTTATTTCACGGGCAGCATAACCGTGCCAACTAGATAAGAATGTATCTACCACTCTGTTCACCGAATGGGAATAGGCTGCACGTCTGCCTTTAATGTAGATTTTGACAGAGACTCAAAACATATTTAGCAGTAACCTAGATTACTAAATTTTTGATCTTACATGAATATCTCCTTGTAAAAATTTTTACCCACACACACACACACCCACACACACACAAAATGCCAGCTTCAAGGCCTGCTAGAACTGCAGTGAGAACAGTTAATTTGCTTAGTCCAAAAATAAGTGGCCAGTGAGTTATGATAGATTTAGGAATTTATTACAAGTGAAAATGTTTTCAGGGAGATAATGATATATGGTAAAGATTTTGCCAGGCAATATGTATAGTCTAGAGTTTTCCAAATGTTGTTTTTGCAGTTTAATATTTTTTTTTATTCCACATGAGTCCAGAGGATTTGGGCCTCACTGTTGTGGAAAATGAAATTCTGCTTAGAAGAAAAGGGGGTTGGAATAATATTTTGTCGGCTTCTCTCCAGGATAGATATTTTGTGTTAAATGTAAAAGAAGTGATAAGGATATCCCTACGCACGGAGATCAAATAGTACTGAAGAGGTGCTGATTGCCTATTCTTACAACAGTGGATTTGTGGAGATAAAAGCAGTAATTGTTCCTCTGTGGATTAAATTGATTCATTTTTATTTCTACTTGCTAATAGTTTGATGATTGATTTACTTTTTGTTAACGCTCCATTCATGCACACCTGCTATTGTTCTTTAACATATTCTTATGAGTCAGAATTTTGTATAAGGGTTTGCTTATAACTTAGAAAAAGGAGATTCCAGTATGTCTGTGATATCTGGACCAATAATGATTGGTAGAGCAGCAAACACAATATACAGCACACATGACACTTCAACAGCTCTCCACTTCATGATGAACGGACCCTTTGGGACCTAAGAGCCTTCAGCCTCTATTTACGCACAATCATTTCCCTGTGTTTCATTTTTTGAGCATGAGAGTGATTAGTCAGTAGTACCACTATATTTCAGCCTTGAATCAAATCTTGCTTCAGTGAAGCACGACTAGTGGCTCAAACCTTACTTTACATCCCATGACAGCACAGTTTTTGGTATAGCATGGTATCCCCTACTCCAGGGACAACTCTAATCACTGTAGCATGAGGAGGTGAATACACCCAACCCTGGAGAAGTTGTACCAGTGTTATCAATCACCGACTGCTGGGCATTTGTAAATATATTTATCTTTGAATGTTTGTAGTTCAGAAGCCAATAATAGCCATATACCATAATCATTTTCCAGATTCCATCCATTCTCTGCACGAAAGCAACCACCAATATTGTACAAATATATATAACAAAAATATTTTCTTTTCTGATGTGGGCCCAGCTTTTAACGTTTACACGGTCTATGTAAGTTTAAAAGAAAATTGAAAGGAAAGTGTTGTTTTTTATGTAAATGGATCGATTGAAAAAATGTTATGTACATTTTCGTACATGATTGTATTTTGTATAAAAGAAAGGAATAAAAATTATTTTTGGACTGGACATGTTCATCAGCGTTTGTTCCTCATGTGATACTAGGAGACTTCTCATGTGATGTTGAAAATGTGAGCAGAGAATACTGTAGTGTTTTTTGATCAAATATTTCAAAAATTCCAGTCAATATTTTCTTCATAGCTTTGCACTTCGTGCCTGAGAGGTATTTTATTACTGAGCATACTGCTCCTGAGTGACCCCTGTGAGGGCTGAACCTAGCAGGCAAAGAAAGACTCCACTTGCAGCAGCCTTGCCAAGTGGCACGCATCAAGGGTCAGAATAACACAATTTGATAAACCTTCCCGCATTACCACACTGGAACTTTGTGTCACACTTTTTTGGGCTCAGCAACAGTCTTTCTGTTTTTTGCCACCCAGTGGTAAAAATATCAGTACCGCTGCTATAAAAGTTTACAGCTAGGATAGATAATAAGGGGGCTAGGAAAGATTTATCTGTTGCACAAATGAGTATATTTCATTATATGTACCTTATTAAAGGGATTTTTCTGTTTGTTTTTATTGAGAATTAAGTGTCTCACAAAAGGCATGAAATGTCACTCATGCGCACACGTAAACGATGATAAGGTCACACATATATAATCTGAAAACTTGGCTGCTATGTGGCAGATGACACCTTGCTTGTTTTTTTATGTATTTATTGAATTTTAACGTAACTAGAGAATTTGTATTCAACCGCATTGATATTTCTCATTGAAAGTCTTTTTTCTTTATACTAATGATCAGCTGCGGCCCGTGCAGGTAAGAGCGGTTGGGCCAGGTTGGGGGGGGGGGGAGAGAGGGGGGGGATTTCGGTAACGAAGAGGGAAAATGTATTATTTATTTTATTTTCCCTCGTGGTCGTCAGTCGAATCGCCCCCCCCGCCAACCCGGTCCCACCGCTCTTACCTGCACGGGCCGCACCTGCTAATGAAAGCTTGAAAGTCCAATAAGACCTTATTTACATCTGCCAGGAATTTACAAAATAATTCCTGCTTGACTTGAATGGGTTTATCACAGTAGATTTCTCATGCATGAGTGTGGAGAAAGCCACAGTTATATGTCCATAGCTGGGAGTGGGAAGGTAGCACTACATGGTGGGGTGTACTTTATAGGTTTAGGAAAGCCCACAGTCGTATGTTTCAGGCTTTCACAAACAACAGTCTGACCCCTTTGTGCCGTGGAAATGGTCAGAGATTTACTGTGGAGCTGGAGAAACGTCCCTAACAGAATGAGAAAGGGAATTGTTCACTTCCACATTTGCTGGAGGTGTATGTGACGGGCTTTATTCATAGGGAAGAATGTCTTGAGAATGTCTACCCCATGGAGAAAAAATATGCTTGGATTTGCCATGAATTGTACACTATGTTGAATTCTGCACAGAGGCACTGAAACCAGGAGTAAATGTTACATGACATTCTTAGGAGAAGGCATGAAAATCTGCACCAGGGGTGAGTTTCTAGGTGCACTTCTGCATTTGTCTGTGAACTGGAAAAAAGTTGTAAAGTACATTCAGACGGAGATGTAATTGTTCACTCATAGATTTGCATTTTTTTTTTAAATCAGGCGTATGGTATATTTTGTGAATTTAAACTCAGAAGACGCAATTAAAAATAATGGAATCTGAAAAAGATGACACAGCCAAGTGTTTGATAACCCTGTCACATGTTCACATCAGATGATGTAAGTTGCCATAGTTTTGTTGGTGTCGGTCAGTACATATCCATTGGCTTCAAAAACAACTTGAAAATCCAGTAGAGCCCAAAACAGTTTTGTTGTGAAATTCCATTTCAAATTTATGAATGTCACTTCCTCCGGAGTGTTAAAGGCCTGTAACGAAAAAACTTGGTACTGTTCCACTTTAAAAATCTTCAATGGGCCACTTACGGAACACACATTAAAAGTAACCACATGAAATTTGAATATCGTATCATGGAGACGTACAGACCCTGAGAATGTAGATGAACCGAGTACAGCCACAGCCAATTACTTGTCTGAGATACAGGCACTGTCAAAATCTCTAAAACAGTTGAAGATGCTGAGGAAAGGGAAGTTAATATCAGGATGAGTGGGAGATATTTCAATAAAGGAACAGTTTAACACTTCTGATTAATACTTCTAACCACAGAGTCCTTACCTTTAGAACATCCCCAGGTGCCAGAGTGGATCGCCGGTAGGGGGTGTCATGCAGCTTAATGTCGAACCCGTTCCGCCCCGGAAGTGAAGGCTGGCGCAGCATATAAACGCCACACAAGCATGCTGACGTCTGTTTCTTTCTTTCTGCGTCTGTGTGTGGATCTGGAGCTAGATCCTAACTTTCTATCGTCAGTTGACTAGTTTTTTCTTGAAATGTGCCTCCAGTGTGGAAAGAAAACTACAGAGTTTAAACCGTATTGGAACTGTCACAACCAAATATCTGTGTCATATCCCCACGTACTCGGTCTCTGGTGTTTGAGTTCAGTTTACATGAGAGGAGTGTGCCCTTATGCATTCAAAGGCAATTTGGTATGGCAAAGCCAAACTGTACGTCGCCGACCACCACAGGAAGTCTTGTGGGCCCTGTTCTCGCTCCGAGTCTAGAGCACTGACCAGTTTATGCTGTTGGAGTCTATCTTCACAGGTCTTCATCGAGGTCCAAGTTTTTCGGGTAAGTCTAAATCCAAAAAGAAACAGAAGTCCAAACAGGCCTCATTCCAGCCTCGCCACTCATTCTAAGGAGTTGCAAGGGGGTAATAATGCTCCTCCATCTATCCATCTAGTCGCAAGGGCATCAAGGCGCTCCTTGGGCTTTCTTCCAGTCCCCGCAGAAGAGGCGATTCTGCAGCCGATTCCAATGTACCTGAATTTCCAGGAATGTATGCGATGCAGTAATAGGTAGAGGAGTCCAAGGAAACAGTGCTGTGTTTCTTTGGGTCCTTGCTGGCTCCCTCTTGTGCACCTTAAGTCCCCTCAGATTCCCAGAGGCCACTCTCTGGTTATCACCAGAGAGCCCACCCTCTGTGCTGTTAATGCCTCCTGAACCCTCTTTGAGTTAAGCTCCGATGTTAGAGCCAACTTCACATTT